>NW_026637640.1:0-600000 GCF_028554395.1 Pezoporus wallicus | reverse complement strand
ATGCTTCTTGCTCAAAGATCCATTAACATCTATCTTCAAACCACTACTTAGGGAGCTGGAGCGTTTTGGTATCGAGGGCTTAAGGCCATCTGCTTGGAAAACTATTTGGTTTTTATTTGGCTCCTTCTAATTGTAGGAATTCAAAGACATCTTTGATATCCACTGCATTCCAGCAGCGGAAACATCAGTTCTCTTTCTGTAAATGTTTCAGTGCTTGTCTCTGCTGTAGACTAAATCCTGATGCAATTTAAGGAGCAACCTGCCAAGCTGGTCGCTGATGAATCAGGCTTGGATTTTGCCTGTGCACTGCAGAAACAATACACACCATTGATGCTCATTATCATCCCTCCGTTTTCCCATTGGAATGCTACTGAATAAATCAGAATCCTGTGACGAGCTCACTTGGGAGTCCTCAACGTCATCAGAACCCAACAACAGCTCCTCTTAAGATTAACAGCACCATGGGCTCTTCTTGTTACGATCTGTAGCACAGTGTCTTCAGGCTTTGATGCCCTGAAAGTGCCTTCACATTTACATCCTGTGTGCGAAGAAGCGAGGTTAAGGTTAACCTGACTTGTGCCCTCAGCTGACATTAAAACTCCTCTACCATGTGCAAACAGTGCAGAATTAGCCCAGTATCAATGAGAGATAGGGAACATGAAAGTTGACGCCATGGTATTGGGGTTTGGTTGGCTGGGTGGGGGGGCCCCTTCTAAAGCCCAGTTTTTCAAGGAGATTCCCTCGAGGATGTCTCAGGGATACATTGGCTATAGGAATAACTCGGCAAGAGAGCAATGGCTTTGTGATAATTCTGCATATTGAGGGGGAAGTGAGAGTTTTTCAGCTGGAAAGACCTGTGTGCTTCCCTGTGCCAAATAACACAGCGTTTTAATTCTATTTAGCCCAGGTTTAGGTTCCTCTTTGCCCTGAGGCACATGAATACATATTGCGTGTGTGTAAACGTGCACATACCTCTTCGCAGGACACTTAGACACAAGCCATTGGCCAACCAGCAGTGGCACGCTCTCAAGTCCTCCACCTGAAGCAGGTCTGCTTTGTCTGACAACTCATTAAAACCCACAGGACCCCATAGCAGAAAGACCCCAAAGTGTGAGATAAGACACAGATGCTGCAGGCCGGGAAGGTGGTTTCCTAACAGCAGGAAGCACTTTGTCCACCCCAAGCCTGTGTAATGTACAATTACACAGCTATTATTCTATTTGCATTTACTTATTATTGTACAATAATAACAATTTGCAGTGTAGCACCCATGGGATTCTTATGCAACTCCTTCCACGGGCTGTGAACGGCCCTTCAGAGCTTAAAGAAACCTCTGGGCAGCTCTAAGCAAGCAAGAAAAGTCCTTTCCTCTCTTAAACCCCAAGCCCACAGCCAGGCAACTCATAGGTACATTGAAAAAGAGTGGACCTCCTTAGTGCCTGCCTGTGTTGTCTGTGGAGGCTTCAGCTCTTGACTTTTATCACCCTACCCCTTGATGCTTTGTACCCAGAAAAGCAAACACCCTGATGCTTCAATTCAAAGGTGCTTTCTCCATACCCAGCCACACGCTGTTCTGCACAGTGCACCTCCTAACGTGACACGGGATTCTGCAGCACGCCTTATTTTTAGCTACGAAGTTTGTTTTTCAGGTGTCAGTAAAAGGAGGCGTTGTTATTTCCACATAATCAAGGCAAAAGAAAAAAAACACAACAACCAGTTTCACTTTCTTTGAAGCTTTTTATCTCCCTACAACTGGATTTGAATCTCTGACTTCATCACCACAACCCCAGAGCCATAACACACACACACACACACACACACACACACACACACACACACACACACACACACACACACACACACACACACACACACACACACACACACACACACACACACACACACACACACACACACACACACACACACACACACACACACACACACACACACACACACACACACACACACACACACACACACACACACACACACACACACACACACACACACACACACACACACACACACACACACACACACACACACACACACACACACACACACACACACACACACACACACACACACACACACACACACACACACACACACACACACACACACACACACACACACACACACACACACACACACACACACACACACACACACACACACACACACACACACACACACACACACACACACACACACACACACACACACACACACACACACACACACACACACACACACACACACACACACACACACACACACACACACACACACACACACACACACACACACACACACACACACACACACACACACACACACACACACACACACACACACACACACACACACACACACACACACACACACACACACACACACACACACACACACACACACACACACACACCACACACACACACACACACACACACACACACACACACACACACACACACACACACACACACACACACACACACACACACACACACACACACACACACACACACACACACACACACACACACACACACACACACACACACACACACACACACACACACACACACACACACACACACACACACACACACACACACACACACACACACACACACACACACACACACACACACACACACACACACACACACACACACACACACACACACACACACACACACACACACACACACACACACACACACAACACACACACACACACACACACACACACACACACACACACACACACACACACACACACACACACACACACACACACACACACACACACACACACACACACACACACACACACACACACACACACACACACACACACACACACACACACACACACACACACACACACACACACACACACACACACACACACACACACACACACACACACACACACACACACACACACACACACACACATAACACAAGGCCACATGGTCCCAGAGCTGTTTTTGGAGGTGGCAGTGATGTGAGTTATTTTAGAAGCTGCTAGCTATAAATTTCAGTTATATTTGAAGGAGGATGAGTTAGCTTTGAAAGTCCTTGCTGAGCCTGCCCTTCAGTCACCGGTGGGCAATTACTGAGGCCACTGCCAAGAGCTCCAGTGGAAGAGCGGCTTGCAGTTGCTACCATAAACCACCAAGTGCAAACAAACAGCAACTGTGAGCGACAGTGAAACCAATTGTCCTTGCTGGTATCACGATCCCGAGCCGGGCTGTGACGCAGAAAGTCAACCTGCACAAAGCCATTACGGCGAGCTCCAAATAGCATCCAAACAAGTCAGTTTTAGACCACTTGCCCGCGCGCGATGAACGCAACCCAACCACCTTGACTCGCTTTTAAAAGGCTTCTCCCTGACCCTTCGGCTCACGCTGAGCTTTGGCGCCCTTGGTTTCCTGCCTGCAAACACCGCAGGTCTGCTGCTGCACACCGCCGGTTCCATGCACCCCATGGATGAACGCAACGGGCTGTGCTGGGCACTACGGATCTCCCCTCTGCAATATGAGGGTCGCTCGCAGAATGATACACTGCCTTGCAAGGCCTCGGTGCCAAGCCTCGTGCACAGGATGGAGTCCTTGGCACAGCCAAAGCCGAGTAGTTGGGGGTCTGGTATCAGATAAGCAACGAATGAACAGCAGAATGAGTGGCTAGAAGCCACAAAAGGTGGGATTCAGCTCTTTCACAGCTCGAAACTGCTTTTTTCCTTACTCATAAGCGTAATTTTCAGCTGCAGAAGTTAACCACGTCTGTGGGAAATGCAGAGAACTTTGGGTGTGAAATGATTTTGATCAGAGTAAGGGTCACCTGAGAGATGGTGGGAGCCGCTCATTCAAGACTGTGCCTGATACACACAGTTCCCAGTTGAGTATTTTGTTGTCAGTGGTGGAGTGACACTGGGAGCTGTAGAACAGACAGTAGTTTTGCTCTTCCTCATGATAAAGATGACCTCTCACACAACAGCAGAGCTCCAAGGGAAAGGCAGAGGGCACAAGTGTTGCTGCCATACAAAACCAACAGAGATGGTCAGCCTTAGAAACAGAATCCATATTTGTTTCTGTCTATAAGGCAGAGCCCAGCCGTTCAGAAGAGACTGAAGGGCTGAAGAGAATCCTTTAAGGAGGAATAAGAAAACAGGAGGACATTCCACAGAGCTGTATTGCTGGAATAGTATTAGCCCCAATTGCTGCCTAAGAACTGGCCGCACCAGCCCAGGTGGGATGAATCCTCTTTCACTCTCTCCTGTAAGAGCAAAGCCTTATAATTCCTTAGCCACAAGTTCAACCTGTGAATGGTTAAAACTGGAGGGGACACACACAACAAACAGACCTCCTGCTCCAGTGAACCTGCTCCTGAAGACCGTGCTTGTCCCTCCACTGTCTGAGATCGATACAGGGGCTAGAGAGGCCAGGTAGATGTTACAGATGACTCTTGATCATGGCTAGGGCAGCAAATGACCCTGGAGGCACCACTGACGCAGACAAAGATGAGGATACAGGAAATACTCTTCAAAACCCAGAGAATCACCCAAGTACAATTCCGGAGTTATCATCTATGATTCCATTATTCCTAACGGACATGAGAAATCATGGCACGGGAAGATCTATTAGAATACTGTAAAATGTCAACTCAGGGGAAAAAATAGCAGTCTCAGCATCAAAGGTCACATCTATTCTGATACTTGAAAGCATTTTTGGAAGCAGGAGTCCCTTTGGAATTGCAGTGGAAAGTCTGCAAGGAAAAATGAAGCACGAAGGACTAACGCTACGCGTAAAGAGGATGGGTAAAGGCACCACCAAAGTGCCACTGACCTCTTCTGTTGCCTCTTAGGAGCTCAGTTGTGCCCGTTATAACTCTTATTTAATAGTTGAGGAATGGCAGAGCTTAGAGACTTGTGCTCAGCCCTGGACACAGGCCTTTTACTGAAGCCCTCACAACAGCCATTTTGTCCTGGTTTCCAGGAAGGAAAAGGTTGCTCCTGGAGCCTAAGAAAACTGTCCCAAAAATCTCAAAGGAAAAAGAAGGATAAAAAAAAAAAAAAAAAGACATAAATAAAACCCAAACAAACAAGGAAAACATTTCACTAAACCCCATCTTTGGAAAAACATAGCAATATTTTTCCATCCAGAGAAATCACTATAAATAACGCTCGAACTATTAAAAGGGTGAGCGCAGAAAACGGCTATTTACATAGGGGCGTTTTGTGCCGTTTCAGGCTAATTTGTCACCGATGGAGGAGCCTCATACGTTCGCTGGAGGAAATCCAGAGCTTTCAAAGGTTTTCTGTCAGGGCTTGAAAAGTTGCCAGGTTTTTTAATGGAGCCGAGCAGTCTCAGGCCTGTTGTTCTCAGAGATTTTGTGAGCCAGGGCCGCATGTTAGCAGGAAACAGAGCCAAGTGGGCTTCCTGAGCGTCTGAGAGAGGAAACACTGTAATAAGCATGGAGGCTGTGGTTAAAAATAACTCTGGTATATAAAGGCTGCAAAGGATCCCCTCTCGCTCATACGCGCCGCTGCCTCTTGGCTGCCTGCTTCGCGCTGATTTCATGTGAATGGGACGCTTTGCCATCCCCTCCGAGCAGGTGGTTTCGAAGCAGAAGGAGGCAGAAAACAGCCCCGTGAAGCAGGCAGGCACGAGAGGGCTCTGATTTCGGGTGTTTTCGGGCTTGCTTTCGAGAGCGTTCCGGTATTTAACTGCAGGCTGAAGTCAATGGTGAAAAATCACTGGGTGTGCGGTGATACGAAACTGAGAAAAAGGGAAGAGCGTGCATCGGGCGAGCCCTTGAGCAACAGGAGAAAGGGCCCCTTGCATTGTCACCCCCGGCCCCAGTGTGGCTGGGACCACTTCTGCTATATTCTGCTATTTCATCCCACCCTGTGCCCCCCGGCCTTGCCAAGCATTGGCCAACTAGAGGAGCTTAATGTGGCAACCCCCAGCTGAAGGGACTGGCCACCAGCAATCAGTGCTCTGCACTCCCCATGCACTGGTTTCTCATCAAGCAGAAAGCTGCCTGCTATCCCTCACTGAATTCAGTTGGCACAGGATTAGACCCATCTCTTTTCTTCCAAAGGCAGTGATTTTCCTTGCAAATGTGGGATAAAAAACACTGGTTATTTGGCAAATCAAGGCACCCTTTTCCCTGCTGTAACCTGACACTAACATCCACACTAAACTCCATTCTGAACACTTCTTTGTAGCCCACATCATGCTGTAATTGGCAAAACACATTCTTCCCAGGCTCGTATTTTTATTGCAAACATTTATTTGGCACTTTATGTGGCAAATGAAAAGAAAATTTCACAACTCATTCTACAAAGTTGCATTGTGCTCGGCCGCCCCTTGAAAAAGCATTTTATTGCTCAAGAGTAGCTGTAACCGTTCAAGGGATTACAACGGGGCTATTCTCTCAAACTATAATGGCTGTGTATGCTAGAGCACCAACTATTAATAATTGTGATCAGCATCAACCCTGACGACTGGCACCTAATTTGACCTAGAGCCTATTGCCAGCACTAAGCGTGACATTCCTTGAAGGCATACCAAGCGGAACAATTTGGAGGATATTTTCAGGTGAAAACATAAGCTGCAGGTTTGTTTCGGAACAGAAAGCATTTTATACAAGACACAGAGCACCGTTCCGAAGCTCAGGAATTTATATCAATAAATACCCTTAAAGGTGGGCATTAATAGCTCAACAAACCCAAACGTGGTCACAATGGAAATGGAAAAAAGTCTGTCCCAAAATATCCCACTTGAAGTTTCAATCGTGATGCTATAACTAATTGTGACCAGGACAGAAAATGTATACCTTTCTGAATACTTCAGTGATCTGAGTCTGAAAAGGACTTCACAGGCCAGGAAGACAAATGAGATCAGCTGCTCTATACATCCAGCCTGTCATGCAGAGATGCCTGTCTTCCTCTCGCTGGCTAATTCACTAAGCTCTGATTCATACTTCCATGTATTCAAACAGGGAAAGTCACTCCAGGCAGCGAGCAATTCCAATTAGCAGTGTCACAGTTAATGAAATGCGTGCTCCAGTATTTCCCATTACTCAACTGCAGGACATATGACTAATAAATAATACAGGTGCAGTACAAAGAAGGTATTTTATAAATGAGAGCTAAACCCCCGCGCGGTTGTTGTGTTAAACAAGGCTTTCCACCCTCCTCCATCTATGAACTTCTACTCTGGATACTGGGAGAACAAACCTCCACCTAACAGATAAAACCATGACCTATAGAGGTGTCCTGCCGATCAAAGAGGGAAAAACCCCAAAGCCTTCCTCTCTTCTAGGTAATTCCCTTCTCGTGGCTGGTTTTAAGCTTTGTCCGATCTTCCCTCCCCTGTTAAAACCCGTGGACTTCCAAGTGACAACAGAATCTGCAGTCAAGGCCATCTGCATCTGCTGCACTGACTCAGGCTGCAACCGGGCTCACGAGATAGAAACGGAGAGAAGTGCATCTGAGGAGTTCCCTGAGCTTCCCTCAAACAGAACGTTCCCCTGCGTTAATGGATTGCTAAGCTCAGTTCTCACTTCTAAAGCCAGTTAACTGCAGGTCTTACAGCATTACCCATTGTCCTGAGGGACACAGGAGATAAGAGGTCACTTTACTTCTTCTCCTGGCATCTCCAACCAATCAGCTAAGCTCTCTCCTAAATGCAGACTAGGAAAGATGTGACTTGTGTGAAATCTCAGGGTCCCACTCGCTGTATTCCAGAATCAGATGAGTTTCACCTTGTTGGGCTGATGATTTCATGGAGGTTATTCCATGTTCATTAATAGTAACAGTCATTTTTCTGAATGAAACCCCATAGGCGCTTTCTGACTGATGCTCCTGTTGTTCCACACCCTCATTGCCTGTTTCTTCACTAGGTGCTTGCTTCTGTCACAAAAGAGTATTTGGCAACAACCCAGAGCTGCTTGTCCTAAGCAGTGGCTGATGTTTCACTGATAGGATTAAACGTGCTTTCGAGGCTGTGGTCTCACTTCACAGCTCTGCAAAAGGAAAAGCAGAGCTCTCTCAAATGTGTTTTTAATTGACAGCTGAAAGGGACATCTGCAATCCAGCGTGTGTGCATGCAGCACACACAGCAGTGAAAGCTGGCAGAGACACAGCTCCATACCTAATCAAAGCTGGTAATTAAACAACTGGCATACATTGGTTAGGTTTGAAGAGTCCCCAAATGAAAAATGACAAAAAAAACAAACCCTTTACAGCTGAACACTCCCATTCTGCACACAGCAGATTCAAATAACAATACGCAATTACCTTGATTAAATTCATTAAACAGCTGATTTTCTTCCATGATTTACTGAGCCATTTACGTACTTCAGCAACAGGAACAGTATTTTCTTGCATATTTCTGAGAAAAGTCTTCTTTATGTAATTTGACTTATTTATTGGAATGGAATTTCAGCTCATTTTCCCTTTGCATCGATGGAAGGCTGCCAAGCTAAAGCGTGCAGTGGCTGAAAGTATCAGCGCTTGAGTTCTGCTCATCTTGGTGAATGGAGTCGCTCAGGCTTTCACTGAAATGGATTCAGATTGCCATCACAGGGAATGGAAACGACGGCACTGTCAATAATGGTGCTGAAAAAGCAGAAGTGCTGAAAAATATTTCTGCTCTCTCTTTGGGAGAAAAGCCAGATGCTGCGCTCAGATCAGACAATAGTGATGTTGAAACACTTTCCATTCCAGTAACTAAGGAGGATGTTAAAACAACTGCTGCTCATCTCAAACAACATCAAGTTGCCAGGTCTGGGTAACTTATAAGTGAGTGTTTCAAAACACCCCAGCAGCTAAGGACCTATCCAGATGGTTGAAGTTTATTAGCAATCAATTCAGGACCAGCGGGGAAGCCCCAGGTGACTCCAAGAATGTTAATGTTGTGTCAATAGGGTAAATAGACTGACCCAGATACGCCTGCCGGCCTTATAGAAACCTGGGCAAGAGACTGCAAGGACTTGATACCTAAAAAGAGTTCTAAATAAAGATGGTTTGGTTAATGACCATGGTGTTGTAAATAAGGCAGCAGTGCTGATGGAAGAAGCAAATCTCTGCAAGGACTTGCCTCGGTACACTATGGTTTTCACAGTAAGAAATAAGAACATGACAAATCAGTGCGGTGTGCGCACGCGAACCAGTCCAAATGCAAGCTGATGCATCCTGAAATCTAATTTAACCTTTAATCGAGCAGGTTTATTAGCCCATGATCTGGTTTTATCATCGCTTCCCTTTCGATGTTGTTAACAATGACCTGGAAGAAAACAGAAACTGTTGCAGATAATGTCCTAGATGACAAAGATCAAGGAAGTGCAGCGCAGTCTGAAGAACATGCCATTGTTAAAGCATTATTAGAACTGCGCTATCCAGGCAGAGACAAACACCACATGGCCACACAGGCAAGCTTAAAGCCATACTTCCAGGAATGAAAAATACAAGCAGCTCTGCATTCTGGCATGGACAAAACCAGGTTCCTACTTAGGCCCACGGGTAAAAGAAATTGGGGCAGCAACATTGCTCTGCTGGAGAGGGCAAGCGTCAGGTGCCTCTTTTTGTGGTACCTTTCTGCAGTCTCTGCCTTCCATTGTGCAGCCCTAAAGAAGCTGGATTCCTCCTGGCTGTTCCAAACATCCCATGATGCTTCCCAGCCCTGCTCCGTGGCCCCACCAGACCTCCCAGGGCTCCTTCCACCTTCCACTCTCCCCTCATGCTCCATGTGTTCTGCTTTAAATTAAACCTAGCCCCAAATCCCTGAGCCAGCACGATGCGCAGCCCCTCTACACGTGGTTGTGGTGCTCTTGACGGGGAAGCTGAGATGAGATGCAAGAGCTGGGGGAGAGGAGGGCTTGGTGGAACACTTACTCATGGGGGGGCTTTAGGGCAATACCGTGATTGAAAACCTCAGCTAAGCAGGGGTGAGTCCTATTTGTCTGCTGCTCCACGTTCCCAGCACTCAAACCTCAAGAATGACTGCAAGTATCCACACAGGTCCGAGGAGAATCACCAAAAATACTAAAGGAAAATATGTCCTAAAAGCTTCACGAGCCCCTTCAAGTTCGGCTGGTCAGAGAGATGGCTCACCTTTGTCTTGAAGTCCCTGAATGGGACCCAAAGCCAGTCATGCAAGGTCTGGTCAAAAAAGCTCCTTTAGCAAATGAATTCATGATGTTACTCACTTTAACCAGACGAAAGGTTGAAAGGACGAAATCACTCTCCCTAAAATAAGACATCTCCCCAAATGAAGCCTCTCAAAAAACCACCCAAACTGCCTATCCCATTTTATGTGGTCGTTTACATCATTTTACCAACGTCCTTGAGAGCAGCCTCTAGAAAGGACCAAGAATCTGCCGTTTAAATTAGGAAAAAAGAGAGGAAAAGCATGAACCAGGGCAATTTGGGGGGGGGGGGGGGGGATGCTCATTTGAATACGAAGTGGTTGATGGTGCTCATTAGCACCGCGATTTCCAGCAGCGGGACCTGGAGCGCTCCTTGGCTGCTCGGTTTCGCTGCTCTCACGCCGTTGGCCATAGGTGCAGCCAGGACTTTCTGAGAACAATCCCATGAGCAAGGAGCTTTCTGTTTGTTCCTTTGGTTCCGTTTTGACTCACGGGGCTCCAGCAGCCGGCGGACGGGGGCATTCCCACCGAGCTCATGGCACAGCCCCGGCTTTCACCCTGCTGTTGGCACGGGGGGTCCTGATCCCAGCGCCTCAGAAAGGTTCTCCCGGTGGAAAAGCCGCCGAGATCAGCAGCAGCACCTGGAAAACTCAGCTTAGGCGCAGGAATGGCTGCGCCTGCGTTCACGTTGGCCGGGAGACAGCGCACACATCGCTCTGTCCTCCTCTACCCACAGCAGGTTAACAAACGCGTTCTAACCTCACCCTCTTCCCACACCAGGGGCATCGCTCCTGAGCTCTGCTGCCCTAACTCAGAGCAGTGCCGGGGCTTGGGTTTAAAAGTGACAAGAAGCGTTGCATACAGTAAAAAAAAAAAAAAAAAGAGGCAGAAAATGTCAGCACAGTTATCATGGAGCAAGTGGAAGGTCACGGCAAAGTCGTGCTCGATTTATGCAGAACTAGTGACTCACAACACAAATAAAGCCTCACATTTGCCTCCCCAGGTTTAGTGTAGCTGCAGGTTCTCAGTTTCACCGCTTTGCTTGAAAACAAAGAGGAATGAAAGGCAGTGACTTTATTACTTTGGCTTCCATCCTCAGAACTGCTAAAGGCTTCCTTGATGCACAGAAATACCAGAGTTAGGTGACAGTCGGCGCGGGGCTATAACCAAATATCCTTCCAGTGCCTACAGCATCCAACTGGAGCTTCCCAGTGAAACCTCCACGTCCAGTTGTATATCCTAGAAACAAAATATTTTGCTGTAGCTGTTGCTGAAATCACAAGCACATAAACTGACACAGACATTCAGGGTGTGTTATCAAGGGAACGCTCGCATTCATTCTGAATTCATCAGAGTATATTTTCTTGGCTGACTCACGGCACCATATATACGTATCGTACGCTTACTGACATTTTATTAGAGGAAAAGAGTTTACATTGAAAGATTACACAAGTGTGACATTACAGAGCTATGAGTCACCCATCTTTGTGTACTGCGTTACCATGCATTCAGTGTATTGATTCTGCTCCAGTCACAGAAGTTTGGCTGCTCCTCCTGGCCATCCTGTGAACTCTGAGAATGAAAAGTATAGAACGTTAAACACGAGGTGTTCGTTGGTCTAAAACATGGGCAGCTATTGCGGAGATCATTTACTCAGCCTAGCAACTGGGCTTGCCCGAGCTGGCAGCGTAAACCCCGAGCCTGTTCTAGCGAACACACTCAAGAGGCTTCTGAGAACCAGAGTCCATCAGGGGCCGTCGCTCTTTCCCCCCATGGGGCACACAGAGCATAAAAGTAAGGGTTGTTCTCCTCTGCTCTTTGGATCCCCAGCTCACTTAGAAATCCTTTTAGAAGTGATTGCAAAGGGAATACGAAGGAGGTAGGGGCAAGTGCGGCTGCTTCTGTGCGCAGGCTCTCAAGAAGCAGTCTCTTTCCTGGGATAGATCATAACTCTCCTCTCCTTTAAGTATGGCCACTTCTGCTCTTTGGCTTCTGGGTGCCTTCCAGGCAGCCGCAGTCCTCACAAACTGGGGCACAAACTGGGGCACGTGGTCAAAAATGACCAGAGAACATCTCCTTCAGAACGGGCATCTGAGCCAGAGGCCAAGGTAAGGGAGGAGAAGTCTTCCCTTCTCAAAAACGCAGCCCAGGACCACCAAGTGGCCATCCCAGAGGGACCATCCCAGAAGTGACTCGCGTTATTTCTCTCGTAATGTCATAGGGAAACGTTGATTTTGGTAATCTTTGTGCGGCAAATGGAAACTCTGCCTGAGACCCGAACTCCCATTAAATACCAGTAGCCAGTGGAGGCCATACAAGAGTGGCCTTAAACACCTTTCCTTTAGTACCGAGATGGGTCTGAGACCTTCGGGTGACCAGAGCCAGAGGCCTCCATCACCACCTCCCATGCATTTACCTATGCAGAGCAGGGCATCAGCCTCCCTTGCTGTGCTTGTTCCAGCTTCTGCTCCCACCCATCTTTTGTGGTGTCTCCACACCTCATCCCTGGGACACGGGCTAGGACCAGACCCCTCATTCACGGTGCCTTCCTCAGTGTCCCCATGGCAGGGACCCCTCAGAGTGCCCCATCCCACAGCGGGTCCCTCACAGTTGGAGCCTGGACCCATCAATGCCTCCTCACATCATGACGGTCCCTTTGTGTCCCCATGGCAGGGACCCCTCAGTGCGCCCCATCCCACAGCGGGTCCCTCACAGTTGGAGCCTGGACCCATCAATGCCTCCTCACATCATGACGGTCCCTTTGTGTCCCCATGGCAGGGACCCCTCAGTGCGCCCCATCCCACAGCGGGTCCCTCCAGTGTCTCCCCGCTCACAGCCCCCTCACGTCAGGGGGAATCCCTCAGTGTCCCCGAGCCTGGGACCCCCTCATCCCTCATCATGACCCCCCCCCCCCCCCCCCCCCCCCCCCCCCCCCCCCCCCCCCCAGTGTCCCCCCAGCAGCCGCAGCCCGAGGCTGGGGGCTCCCCTGCTAAGGGGGGGGCAGCCCTGGGGCCCCGCCGGCCGTGCCGGCCCCGGCCCCGCTCCGCTCCTCCCCGCTCGGGCTGGGACCGCCGTCGCCGCGTCCTTTTATACCGGCTAAATTTAGGCTGCGCCCGAGCCGCTGCCTCCCGCCCGCCCCGTCCGGGACGCGTTTCCTCCGCTCCCTGCAATTGGCTTGAGGGCGCCCGCGCCCGCGTTATAAGGTGGGGAGGGCGGCTCTCCGCGCCGCGCCGCTCGCCGCCCCGCACCATGGCGCTCAGCGACACCATCCTGCCCTCCTTCGCCACCTTCGCCAGCCCCTGCCGGGAGAAAACCCTCCACGAAGTGAGTCCCGGCCCCGGCCCCGGCCCGCTCCTCCGGGCGGGCGGCGGTGCCGCTGCGCCGCTTCCCCCTGACCGCCCCCCCCAGCCCTCACTTCCAACGCCACCGCTAACCCTGTCCCTTCTCTTTCTTCCCCCCAGAGATGGAAGTGCGACCAGGAGGCCAAGCCCCCCGCCGGCACCTGGGGCGGCCTCTCCCCTCGCAAGGAGGATGAAGACCTCAACAACGTGCTGGATTTTATCCTTTCCATGGGCAGCGACGGCTACGGCCAGGGAGCGCCCGGTGGGGACTATCCCCCTGCGCAAGGGGACAGCGGCGGCTTTTACCAGACAAACCCGTCCCCGGGATGCTACAGTGCCCTGGAGCAGGGCAGCCCCCCCCCGCCCTACAGCGCCGGCATGGTGCCGGAGATGATGCACTCCGAGATGGACTCCAGCTACTGCCCTCCTGGCAACGTCCACGGGCGCTTCTTTGTGACCCCCACCTTCGGGGGCCCGCAGTTCGTTGAGAACATTAAGCCCGAACCTGACATGGACAATTATGGACCGGTCCTGGGTCTGGTGCCCCAGGCTTGCCCGAAGATCAAGCAGGAGGGCAATGCCACCTGCATGATGGCCTATGAGCAGCCCCGGGTGGCCAGCTCCCCCCAGATCCCTGGGGCAGAGACACCTCCATTGAGCCCCGACGATCTCATGGTGAATGACTGCCACACGCAGATGATGTGCCCCTCGTCCGTGTCCTTCCAGCAAAGCTACCACCCGGCCTCCAGCTTCCACCACCCGCAGACCCATCTCCAGTACCAGAACACCTCCCAGTTTGGCCTGTTTGAGGACAGCCTGCCCTTGCAGCCCTCTGCTCCCAGGGGCATGCTCACCCCTCCTTCCTCCCCTCTGGAGCTGCTGGACTCCAAACCCAAGAGGGGACGTCGGTCCTGGCCACGGAAGAGGACGGCTACTCACACGTGCACCTATGCAGGTTGTGGGAAGACCTACACCAAGAGCTCACACCTGAAGGCCCACCTCAGGACGCACACAGGTAAATACAGCTGGTTCCTTCCCTGGCAGATGGGATGCGCTGCTTGCCGGTTGCGATAGCTGCCCGTGTGGGACAGTTCGCAGGCTGAGCTTTAACCCTGTAGTCTCTTGAGGAGTATTCACGGTTGAGCTGTGACAGGCGCTCAGATCTATGGGTCTGGGTGTTTTCCTGTGCATGTACAGGTCAAAGCGATTCTCAGCTTTGTCAAAGGAGGTTTACTGCAGGTACAGCTTAGTAAAGGGGATGCTGGAGCAGCTTAAAAGCACTCGGCTCTTGTTGTCGAAGGGCTCGGTAGGCAATAAAGGGATGCGAGGAGCTCAAGCGGGAAGGGTGCCCGTCCGTGGGAGTGCCACGCTGAGTCACGCTCTCTGCTCTCTCCGCAGGTGAGAAGCCCTACCACTGCAACTGGGAAGGCTGCGGCTGGAAGTTCGCTCGCTCCGACGAGCTCACCCGTCACTACCGCAAGCACACCGGGCACCGGCCCTTCCAGTGCCACCTCTGCGACAGGGCCTTCTCCAGGTCAGACCACCTGGCTTTGCACATGAAGCGGCACATGTAGCCCTTAGGGACTCTGACCTGCCAACAGCGGACCTCGCTCAACTGCTCGGGTGCAGGAGTGGGAGAAGCCTGTAGCTGGTACTACGCAGGGAGGCACCGAGGCGCTGGCGATGGGAGCTGAGGAGGGTTTGACACAAGGAGACTTAGCCGGTCATCTCCTGCAGAGAACGCGGTGTGTCTGTACCGAGAACCTGCCCGCTGCGGCCGGGAGAACAGGGGTTATTTATGCAGCTTCTGGGAAGGGTGAACTCCGTAAGACTCCGTGCAGAAGAAGCTGTAAATATGTTCTTGTCCCAGTCCTAACTGCCCCGTCCTAAGCTTTACGAGACAATGTTTGTATGGAAACTGCCTGAAGTTGACCCTAGAAGAGATTAAATGAATGTTACCGTAGCTAATGATGTTATTTTAGATCTCAGTTGAAGGCATGGCTAAGAGAACACTCCTCTTGTTAGACTGTTTCACAGGTGCAATAATATTCTTGTCTGCCATGATCTACACTAGAAGTACAGGGCTTGATGTCTTGTAAGAAAATAACCTATTTTACTGTAATTTTTTTATATATTGTAAATAATTTTATACAATGAGGAATATTGTATATGTAAATAGAAGACAAATGGGTATTTTGCCTATTTCTGTTTTTATAAAAACGTAATTTTTCAATGTTTGAAAACATTTCATCTTTTTAATAAAATCAGTTTTTCAGTGCTGCGATTTTTATTCTCCTTTGGGGTCTCCCTGCTTTCCCCACCACCACCCGGGTATGCTCCAAATGCCCAGCAACTGCAAGAAGATGCTCACAAACCAGAGCAAGGGGTTGCTCTAAACGAGAGAAGAGAGCACGTACTTGGTTCTCAGTGGTAAACAAGACCCAGGACAGAGTTCCACCAACAACCAAACCAGCAAAGTGGGTCTTATTCAGAATATACTTCCTAAAAACGGTTAAATAAGCAACACTGTAATTTCAGTCTCATTTCTAGTTTATGCTAGACTATTTTAATAGCATCCTTAATGTTTTCCAGATGCAGTTACAGTTTTGCCAGCAGTGTGTGGGTTTTTACTATAAATTTAAACACTGCATTTTTGTAATTATGGAGGCTTATTTTAAGGCATTCTTGTACATAAATTATCCTTGCTCTCAGGAGCTCACTGCAGAATTCCAACAGCACAGTAGTGGGATTTACACTTGAATTCACAACGCAGGTACAAAAACCTTCCTAACTCACTCCCCCAAACAAATTCCCTGCCATAATTCATATTCCCACCTAAGATTTCTAGAGCTAAGAAAGAGATTCACTGTTTTGGAGGAAAGGAATGCAGATTCTGAAAGCTGATTTGCAGTGCCATGGATGCTGCAATAAAGAGCTGCCACAAGTCAACCTGAGCCCCTAGAAAGCCCTTCCACAGCTGTAAATGAGATCAGAAGTCCAAATAGTGCATCTATGGAATAACTCCAATGAGGATCCTCTGGTTTACAGCTACGGTTTAGTGCTGAACCTGGATACTTGTGCGGATTCAGCTGAACAGTGGAGCATTTTTCCTTACCATCTGGATACCTGCAGCTTGGTTTGCATCAAGGTTGTGACATTCTTCTGTCTTTAGAAGTTAGGATGCACACGCATGAAATCGACAGGAACACATTTAAAGGGACTACAAATATAGCTATTCTTCTCTGAAAGCAAAGTCTGCAGTTGTTCATGTGGAACAGATGTATTTTGGGCTCCTAATCATTGACATGGAAGAATGAGTTCCACATTTCACTTTTATAGCTCTTTCAAAGTGAAATGTAAGGGAGATTTAACATTTCTTCATTTAAAACAAAGCTCATTTATTTGCTAGAAAAGAACAAAAATTGCACAATCCAATTCCAGAAAGTGAGGATGACTTAAAGATGTTCTAAACTTAGCACATGCATTGTTGCAACAGCTCTAGGTATTTCCTTCTCTTTCCCCATAGCCGAAGATCTTCATATTGCAGCATTGTCCTTTGGTGTTTAAGAACACAGTTGTTGGAAGTTAAGGCTTACCCTCACCTGCCTTTCCCTTGCTCTTTCTGAAGAGCTGGGAATGGGTTTGGTCATGCCCAGGTTTCAGTGGTACAGAGCGAGCTGAAACTGTTCCCTCTTTTGTAAGGTAGTGAAAAAGGGGGGCTGGCCACAGCCCCCCCTGGGTGCGCAGCCCGTGCCTGGCTCAGGAAGGACTCGAGGCACAGCTCTCCAGCAGCGGAGGGGAGCAGGGAAGCATCACAACCTGCTCCTCCAGCTCTGCTCGGCCCCAGCCAGCGCTCCCAGCACTTCTGTACCTCCCCAGTCACGAGAGTGGAAGGCAGCTACAGCCAGTGAACCAGCGCGAAGCATCGGTGATGCCTGCAGGCAGAGATCAGGGTTACTGCATTCACCAACCCTAACCCCCCCCTTGCGGGGCTCCTGTGCAGCACCCACCACAGTGGGTGCTCCTCCTCCGGTACCTTTCCATGGGAATAGCCGAGTTCCCTTTGCTCTAGGGACCGGTGTAGCCGGAAGGGTCCCAAGCTCTGCTCCTGTTCACCAGAAGGTCTTCAGATAAGACCTTTGTTATCTGCATGAGGCTGCCTTACCAAGCAACACTCGGTGATGAACAGCGTAGATAGATAGATACACTCTGCTCTGTGGTGTTCGCTGTCAAGAGGAGCAGGTTGTGTCCTCTGAGCTTTTAGATTCGTTGTGACTCATCTGAAAATAGGGCAAATTCCCCCCCTATATAACAATATATGGATATAAAAGCCCCCATATAAATATAACCCCCCCCATAAAACATAAAAATATTAAAAAAACCATATAAAATGTCTAAATATAAAAAATCCACATAAAAGTATAGAAATACAGGCCTCTAAAAGTGGGCAGGGACAGGGAGGACAGAACACTAATAAAAGTTCATGACCAGCTTGATTTCGATGGTTTAAAGGAGGGCATGTTTGATAATTTCTGTGTGGTCTTCACAGGAAACTGCAGGTTCTTGAATCTCGAGATAATCTTGTAACAGAAAGAGATGCTGATCTCATTCTTCTCACATTCTGAGTAATTGGCAACTCTCTTTTTCTTTTTTTTAACTAATTGCTTTAAATTAGTGCATCCAAAGATGCATGGATGTGACTCCACCGGTCTCCCACACCAGCAGGAAATCACCCCTGTAATCATAGACCATCAGCTCGGCATCTTTTACCTTCTTTTTGTTGTCATTAACACAAAAGACCCAGAACCCCATCTGCCTCCCAGGGAAGCCCCCAGGGATCCGCATCTATCCTGGACTGGATTGTGACACACTAAGGAAAGGGAGAAAACGAAGCTGTGCTTGACCCTGATGGGAGGAAAGGCAGGGTCCGTTGTAAACAAGATTTTCACACACCTTCTCACAAGACACCACCGTGATGGGCTCGCACGCCTTGCAAGATAGATTGCCTGATTAGATGGAGCGCGTTACGTGCGGAACCGAGCAAATCCTGCACGATGCTCCTAGTGAAAGGATGAGCCAGTACGCCTCAACTGGAGCCGCCACCCAAAGGGGGTACTGCTGGAAGTCAGCTCAGTCCAAGCCGGGGCTCAGAGCGCTGGGTTTCACTACACTCAAACCGGTTTCCCTCTCAGCTGCTGACTTCAGAGGAGTCAGTTACATCTGTCCTGCATGGGAAGTCATCTGCAGAGAACACCCTAACCCAGAGGCTGCTGCTGCTGCTGCACCAGCACCCAGAGCACAGCCGGGTCCTGCCACCCTGCTGCGGTCGCTCGGTCGCCTTCCAGCTCTCAGCACCCTGCAGAGCAGCCCAGCACCACGGCGGCAGCCTGCGAGCGAGCGGGCAGGGCGCTTCCAAATCCCCTTAGCCCTAAAGCTGAAGGCTGGGCTAGGAACCCTCTGGCTTTGCTGGGAGTTCACTTTAGAGCTGCAGTTTCCCAGCTGGAGGGAGCTGAAGTTTTCATCTTGGCCAAAGCTGCCCTCGAGCAGGGATGGGGGATTTCAGCCCGTGCGAGCTCTTGGTTGCTCGCAGCCACTTTCAAGCTGCCTGGAAGCATGGAGTAGTTCGAAACGTTGGTCCTCCGTCCACAAGAAGTGCCCCAAAAAGTCTGCCCATTCTTCAGATTATAGGACCGTGCGGTTCTGTGGTTTTCTGTGCTAGAAGCTCTGTGGTTTCTGAAGCTATTTTGTGCACCTATAACACAGAGTAGCTGTTAGGCTTTCCCTAAATTGAATTTTCGGAGCCAGAACCCCAAGCTCTAGCAATTTCTTTCGCTATATTTAAGTAAAACAACTACAACAAAGTCATGTAGCCATCGCCATGGTAACCAGCAGTGTTGGGGGAAAACAGAAAGAGGAGAATTCAATCCAAACACCGTGTAATTTAATGGGGAGAAAGCTATCCCCGCTGCTAACATCTGAAACGTACCTGGTGGCCTCGACAAACCTTACCCATCCCTGCGTGTCCTGGAGGGGCCACACTCAGCTGGGTCTGTAACGGGTCCCACCTGCCCAGGACTCATCCTCTGTGCCACAATGGAGAGGTTGGAGCTCCTGGAACTCCCTGGCACTGCAGTGACCTCTCTCTGCCATGAAGACCCAGGCTTTAGGCACCGCACCGTTCAGAAATGCACTTCCCATACATTTGGAGGAGAAGGAATAGGTTTACAAGCCAAATCCAGCGATCTAAAGCACGTAGCCATACACAATTCACAGGCCCTGCAGGTAACTGGCTCCACTTATTGATTCCCAGAGACTCCTTAAAAGCTCCATCCTATTTGATCCCAAGCAACCACTTCCCCATCACTTAGGCTGAGACTGGGAATCGTTTCTGCAGTGGAACAATACTCAAAGTGTGCAGAGGAGACAGGGATTTATCCTGAACTTGTTAGGCAGAGAGTAGGCTTGATTTAATCTTTTGAGGTCTGACTTTTCAGCCACAATTATTTGATCTTACAGTATTTTATGTAGACACAAAAAATGAGTCATGTGCTATGCTTAATGTAATGAAGATGAATTCACTTTTACTAAACCCACCTTTCCAAGCACAGGAAGAGCAGGAGCAACAAGGTTTTCATTTACTCTTTAACCACAGTTAGCATTAGTTACCTGCTTCTTTACCTGCTTCAATTACAACTCCTCGGAGCAAATCAAAAGTATTCTGCCCTTTGTAGTAAGAATAAATCCAGCAATACAGAAATTGCAGATGAACTTACCTGTTACAGGTTTATAATTAGATACAGGATCCCTTTAAATCACTTTTCCTTTGGCTTCTTGCACTTCTTACAGCTCTGAGCATTCCTGGAGCTCTGAGCTAGCATTATGTCATCAGGAAATACCTGGAATATCACACTGAACAGCCCCTGTGACTTTCAATGTGTTAGGTGAGAGGCTATTGAGCCCGAGGCTTAAACAAAACACCAAACAATCCTCAAATCCCAACACCCCCTTTCTTTACTCTAGGTTTTGGTATATTAATGGCTTTACATCACAAGCACTTGCACAACAAAGGATGTAGGACGCCTGGGTGCCCTTCCTGCAGGTGAAAGGGATGGGCAGAGAGCACACGGGGCTTTGTTCTTCTGTACAGTTCCCTTCTGAGAAGCTGTGATTAAGAACAACATTTATGGGAGGTTAAACAGCAGGAGTGTGTTTGCAGCTGGCAAAGAGCATCGCGAGGCTTCATCGGTAAGGAAGGCGATAGGATTTGTGAGTGCTGCTGTATCAGCACCAATAAACAGCTTTAATTGTGGCCATTACATCGAAAGAAATGCTAACCAGGCAGGAGGTGAAAGATGTGCAGTGACTAAACCGATGGTCACGTACAGCAGACGGGAGGTTCAGTAGTTTTCTCCCAGTGGTGCCTTCCTAGGCAAACCATGACTCCAGTTTCAGCGGTTGGGATGGCAGGAAGGGATCCGCGAGCTCAGACTTGCACAACACAAGTTGGCTTTGGGTCATGCTTAGGCAGTCAACGCATGCTACGTTTGTTTCTGAGGTTTAACAGCTGAGCTTGTAGCTTTGAGCTCCTTCAGGTTCAAATTTCCCTTTGCAGAGGTTTCTTCTTGAGCAGGATGTCCATGCTCTCCTTCCCTTCCCAATGAAGAGCCTCCTGGCCTCTACGTACAGGGAGTCCTTTTAGAGTAAGCACGGACAACGCAGATTAGCCAAGCATTTGTGACAGTGGAAGGATGAACTTTATGTGTGTCAGACTCCAAAACCTTGAGCGGGAGCAAAGCCTGGCTCTGCAGCCCCCTGTTTTGCACGGGAAGAGAGAAGCCGGGGAGGAAGCTGTGCCTGTCCATGCCACACCACACCAGAGTCAGCTCCTGGCTCTAAAATGTCAGCCTGCTAAAAATACTGCTGGAGAGCAATTCCGAGAGAAACCTGCCTTGGCAATGGGTCGTTACCCATGCCAACGTGTGCAGGGGCAGAGGAAATGAACAGATGGGAGAAGAATGAGTCAAAGTGAACCATGTCCAATGGGATGACAGTGAGGTGTGTTTTTCCAGCGAGCAGCCAGGGTTTGTCTCTGGTGATCTCCGAACCCCTCCCAGGATAACTCCCGGGATGGCTGGCATTGTGGCACACAAATTGTTTTGGAAAGGGTGCGGCGTTGGATTCTCTGACTGGTCTCTAAGCCCAAATGGGGCCGGGACGAGGAAGAAGGGGAAGGAGAGAAGGGAAAACAGCGTGCGGAGGCTACCGGCCAGAAGGAAACAAGCAGCTGGGCACAGCAAGATTCACCAGTCTGAGACAAGAGCAAAGAAAAGAAAGATTGCCAAAGTCTCCGAGCTCCAAAAAGTAACTTTTCATTTATTATATTAAACAATAATATTTCTTTTCTTATATTAAACAATAAACACATGAGATGGGTTAAAACTAAAATACCTTTCAGTTTGTTACAACATTTGAAAGAGAAATATAGCTACAACAATGTACATATTTGGAGAGATTAGTCAAATTTAGGTCAGCGTCGCAGTTTCCACTTTGTGTTTCCACCTTTTTTAGGTCAGACTAAAGAACGCCGTATTACAAGGGACACCAGAAGAGCACTCTCTAATTGTAACAGAAGGAACCACAGTCACTAGTTTTCCTTTTGAAGTGAAAACTTAAAGGGGAAGGCAGAAGTTGGCAAAATGAAAGCTCCATTTTATAACAAATTAGCCTTTATTTATAAAACTTTCAAGTAAAAAGAGCAGTATATCAACTGATAAAACAGGTGTGTCAATGAATAAAAGTTAACATATTTCCTCTAAAAATAAATCTTCTATGATTCCACCATACCCCAAGCAAAATTCCTTTCCTAAGGTGATTGTTGTGAAGGCTACAGAGATGCAACAGTTGACCCACAACAGAAACTCTGCTGTTCCATCAGTGTGGAAAGGGATTTGAATTAGATCATTATTAGCTGAGATCAATTCACTTCAACAGAGTTCCAATTCCAAACGAGGATTAAACAGAAATGAAATTCCTGAGAGGGAGGAATACAATGCAGGAGGAGGAGAAATCAAACTCATACGTGAGGGAAAGCAACAATCCTACTTGGACCAAAATCCCTTGGGCCTCGGTTCTACAGAATAAATACTCTTCTCAATGGAGAAACACTACAGAAGAAATAGTAACCCAAAAAGGATTAGAAGAAGAATCACGAAAAGTGCATGATCTTTGAGCATTAAGATGACAAAAGGATTTCTACAAAACTCCTGACAACAGATTTCACAGGCAGGAATTAGCAAAAGAAAAGGTTCTGCAGCGGGACACAGCTTGGAATTTCCTACGCTTGGAACGCACAGCACACGAAACTAAACAGAGTAAGGACTGATGATCCGCATAGGGCAGAGGTTTCATAAGGAAAAACTTGCCAATATAAAAACACTTCATAGAGCACTGCTGCTGAAGCACTGCTTTATGAGCATCTGCTTTTATTGCAGAATGACTGGTATGTTTTACAACAAGCCTATCTGAATAGATCGTAGGGAAACCACTCGAGGCCAGTGTGAGCATACTGGTCTATAAAGGCTAATGTGGGTAATTCAATACCTGTGTCCTACATGCAAGGTCTGCATGCGGAGGTTCAACGTGAATCATTGTCTGCCTTTCCTGTTTTAACTGTTGTGCCTCGGCGCTGGGTGCAATTCATGGTTTTCCATGAGTCATTCCAGCAGTGACGATACTCTGCATAAAACACACATATGCCACTATAAAAGCATACTAAACTCATAGTGATTGCTCAATGTACCACAGAGTCTCATAACCTATTCGAGCAGAATCACCTCCATTCTTTCCTCAAAGCCAAGAATGCAATGGATAGTCATTCCTCCTGAAGTAAAAGCTTAGGTGGAAAAGGAGGAAAAGCAGAGCTGAAATCCAGATGACAATTACGTGCAACCTGTATAACTAGAATGAAGCAAGGAAAACATGTTTCCCACCTCAGTGTGTGACTGTTTGGGGGGTATGGGGCTATGGGAATAGCTCCTTAAAAATGGTTTTTTAGAAAAGGGGGAAAAGAGAGAGAAAAGTGAAACCAAAAGCAAATGTAGGAGAAAAACCATTGCCTCAGCCTAGCGAAAGAAGAAAAGCTGACATGACCATCCCATGCAAGAAGATCAGAAATGGAGCCTTTTCAAAAAGACACTTTAAAATCTCAAAAGAATGGGAAATCACACCCAGTGCAGATGGCACTGACCTTCTGCCAGGTTTCTCTCTACACTTGGCACAGCTCCTGAACAGTTTCTCATGCCACTGAAAGTAATCATGAAACAAACTCATCAGAAGCAGTCATTTTTGCCTTTTTTCTTTCTTTCACCAGAACTTTGAAATTCTAAGAGCCACGATCTAATCTGCCTTCCTGTAAAAATTCCATTTCTTATCCACCTCTGCTTACAGAATACATACATACACACAAGCTTTAATATATAGAATATATATGCATATTCTACATATTCATTGTATATACACATCTTATGTACAGCACAAGTAACTCTATGCTAGACGCAGTATGTGGACGTATATAGTATATACGCACACTATTATTATATTATACAATACACTATATATATATGTACACACATAGACACAAATAATATGGATCTCAATGTACACTGTATATGCATTGTGTATACTCACATTTTCTATATCTTGCACTGTACATATTTTCTCTGCCCAAATGGCAATAGGCCTATTTGTGCTTTAAATTTCACTGTTCTGGAGGAAGATGATGATCAATGCCTTGTGTTAGAAGTTTTGTCTTAGAAGAAGAAGTGCAGGTATTATACAAAGCACTGAGTTACAAGCATAAGGGAAGAACGTGGGCAATGCTCCTTTTTGCATGGAAAACTGTATTAAATAGAATGGGGAGAAATCACAGCTAAGTTGTCTTCTACTGCAGTGTCTAAAATTTGGAATCAAGAGTGTTTCAGGAAACCTAAGGTTACTAAATCTAACACACTGTGTACAGAGAACACGTTCTGTCCTTGTTCATTTGCTTGAGCCTCTATTGCTGTCCAAGCAAACATGAAGAATGAGTCAATAAGGAAATAGGAAAATGAGTAATTAGTTCTAACACTATATGGAATGCTAGGTTAATTCACATTTCTGGCTTCCTGCTGAACAGCTTCAAAACACCGACTCACTGCCTTAGAACCAGTATAAATTACAGTATTTCAGAGCACTGACAAAGCAGCAGAAAGTCTTGTTATGGTACATAACTCAGAAGATGAATCAAGCTATTGAGCTCATCCACCCTGTCCCTCTGGAGTGACCTCATCCAAGCAGTAGTCCAAAAGTGATTTTCCTTTCTAAAAAGGCACTACATGTGAATGGGGGTTTATTGTAGCAGAAGAGACACCACAAAGACTTAGGCCCAAATGAAAAGGAGAATCTTACACATGGATACAATCTGATTAACTTCACTGAGAAGCCTGCAGCCATTCCACATGGAAAATTGCTCATTCATAGCGAGAGTTTTATCTCATGTTAACTATAGACAGGCCCAAGTTTGCTCTGAGAGACTTCAAGTCCTGTACACTGACAGAAAAGAGAAGTTGTTGACATTTTAGTATGCCTGATCATTTAACCTAACATAGTTTGGAGAAACATTACAATGGGAAGGGATTTCAAATCAGGTTCCGTGAAATCAGAAATACCTTCTACTGCATTCCACGGGGGTCATTAACAAGAGAGAATTCAAGAGCTTTATGTGGTTGGGTTTGATACTAGAATGCATCTTCTCCCCTTCGGAGGGCAATTAATGATTCACATTACTTGCAATATCACTGCACACAAAGCAAACAGGGAACTGTGACTCCTGAAACTGCATTTTGAGATACAAGGGTTCAGTTTCGTCAGGTATATTGCTGCATACATGAACGGATGGATGTGCACATGTGTGTATGCACACACACACTCACCCATACACCTACTCACTACTACCTGGGATGACAAATGCCACAGCTGCATTTCAGAGCTGAAAACTACTAAGGAGATTAAAATGAATCTAATCAGATTCTTATCTCTAAGGAAAGCATCCAAAATAAGGCCATTACAACAGAATGGGGAAAGACTGTTTTCATTCAGTGAACAGGCACTATCATTGTAGTATGAAAAATGAAAGGAAGCAAGGACATAAGAATAGAAATGCATTAAAGATGATGAAGGAATACCACAGTTTCATTTTAAGGGTTGCATCAATAAAACCACAGAATGTTAAGCTTTGGGATCCTACAGAGCCAAGGACAGGAAAGACTTGCCTACTCTATTTAAACATGAGTCCAAGGCAAAAACAACTGAAGTGTTCGAGTTCCTGTCACCAAAAAAGGCATTTTTAGTAAGTAAATAATTCACAGACTTAGCTTAAGGACATGACACGTAAAACACGTTCTGTGTTACCCTACCAGGTGGAAGTATTAAGTTCTATAGGTACATATAAAATCTGTTCCTACTTGGACTTACTTCTGCAAGCTGTGTTTTAAAGCCAATCCAGTCCAGCAGTACTTCTATAACTTAGGTATGAACGCGTATTTGGCAAATAAAACCTGTTTCAACTTGGCCTTACTTCAGCTAAATGATGTTTGATCTGTAACCCCATACTATAAGATAGGCGGAAATAAAGAAACAGAGGTAGGGACTGTCTCACACACTCAGGTACCACAAATCATACGGTCTATGTTCTGGTGGTTGGAGCAAAAGAGAGTAAAACGAGTTGCAGCGATGAACACTGCTCAGACTTGGTAAGTTTTCCACTGCTTGGGTTTAAATGAAAGCAGCCCTCAAACTTGTATCACAATCTCACTTGTTTATGAGATAAAGCAAGATTTTACCTAATGATTTAATTGCCAAACTCTCTGTCCAATTTACAACTGAATTAACTCCCTCTCTTACAACATCACACACAATTACAACTTAATGCAAACTAATGGTTAAATTAGAAGAACTTCTCATTGACAGAAATTCATAACATTTTACACAGTTCACCATGTCTGTATCCACCAGATATAAATGGCCAGATTCTTTTGTAAAAGCCGCATCTCCTGGGTAAAAAGGGACCACCTAATAATGAATTTATTCTGAAGACTTCGACATAGATGATGCAGATGGCGTACTGATAAACCTACCAGGAACTGCTAAATAAACGTATCAAGTGGAAGTTAATTCTATAAATATTATAATTTTATGACATTTTCTTTGAAATTCACACTGCAGCCTCAGAGCCCCAATGGAATTCAGGTAATATAAAGCCAGATTCACAAGCTGCAGCTCACTATACGCAACATCGTCTTCCAGATAAGGAAACTTTGCTTTCAGTATCTTAGGATCATACATTTCTTACAAGCAGTAAGTTTTATCTAGAACATATAATACAGCTTATACAGTGTTTCCTGCATATGATGCACTTGAAAAGCCACACAGAGCCCAGTTTGACATAACCAGCCAGTCTCGTTTAGAGTTGAAGGTGACTAGAATTATTTTTACAACATAAACCAAGAACTGAGTATTTTTATAAAAGCCACGTTTAAAGGTTTCACTTGGACAGGGTGGAGCCAAAGAAGCGCTACTTAAGAGTTTGGCATATCAGCCTTACTGAGTGCAATAGCCAACTCAAGGTCTTCTTGCTCTTGTCTCCGCAATCGAGCTAGTCTTTCTTGCTCTGCTTTTTCACTCTCACGCTTTGCCCAGGCCAGCTGCTGTTCTTCATTTCCAAACTAAAAAATGAAAATGGGAAACAAATTAATGAGGTTACCAAAGAGCTAGAAGAAATCACGTTAAAAATACAATGAATCAGACTTATTAAATATATGAATCAAGTCTACCAAGCTGTCTTAGGGTAGTTCTTCTGAATTAAGATAAAAATTCACTCACTGATTTCCTCATTTCATCCTTTAATTTATTTCCTTAATTTCTTCCTCCTCCCACCAGGAAACTAACCCATCTGGGCTGCACGTCCCTGCATCCATGTCTCAGCTGTGTATGAAAATGGCCAGGGGACTGGAGCCAAACAAAAACCCCACAAGCACAAAAAAAGCAAGTTAGTGGTTTGGGAGCAGAGCAACCTACATTCATTTTTAAGAATAGTAAATAGCTGGTAAAACCAAGAGTTATTTACTCTTGTGCAACTCCTCTGCGGAGAGTTTTCTTGTAGTGTTTCCTCTAAGGGTGACAGGTTTTAATAATGACTCTGGAGACTGCCGATTTGTGGGAAGTTTCATCACCAAAAGTTACAACAAGTGCTTCTCTTACTGGACATAAAATCCATGCAGAGTTTTTTTCCAGCAAGAAATAACGTAAGAGAATCAAATGTACTTCAGCAGAAAACACCAAGGAAACAGAACATATTTTAACACGCAGCATCCAAGCCTGTTTGAGCTGCCCCAAACACGTCAGTGCACTGCAGCAAAACTATTCCAAAGTTACATCCCAGGATTTACCACTGAAGGATGCAAAAAAGTCTGCTTGGTTGAACTTTTTGCACAAAAAAAATGACAATATTGTCTTGAAATCACAACAATTTCAAACTCAAATATAATCTGTGACTGTTTAATTTTAGCGTTGGCTGAAGAGGGTGACGGGCACAGAAACGCTCGCAGCTGCATGCAAATGCTTGCATTACAGCCCGCTTCTAACGTTTGCTTTGGCCTATCTTTTCTTGAAATGGTGGGGAAAACATGTTATTTGGGGGCGTTTTTTGGGGATGAGAAAACCATGGAATTTATAGGTTCAGTTGCAGCTGGATGCATACTGCACAAATTGTCCTGCGGGCCACAACACAGTAGTTCTAGACGCAGCAAAACGCACCCGTTCACTACCTGACTGGGCACCACCTTCCCCAACAAGCTTGAAACACATGGTGCTAGACCTGTGCCTGGCTACATCTACACTATGTGATGAGCCCAGCCCTGCCTTTTCCCCTCTGCACTGGATCTGTAATTTGTATTTTTAAATAAATGCACCCATCTTGTTACTCGTAATTTACATTCTGCTTTATCTACGTGCTTTGGGATGCTCCCAATTCCTCAGTTTATTTCTCTTATTATGCTCTTTCACGTGATTTGATGAAAGAAAAGGGGGGGAAAAAAAGGTATTTTAAAATTAAAGAATACTTCTGCTTTCATCAACGTCAAAACTTAGATGAGGACCTCTGCATCCAATGCTACTGAAATACAATAGAAGTGCCATGCATTTTACCGTATTTGACTTTTAAAGTGATTGAAATCATGTCAGCTGAAAGCTGACATTTAAAAGCTCCCGAAGCTTTTAAATAGATTAGTTTTGTTCAAGATACAGTACAGGCAGACTCAAATGGAAAAAGGGCTTCTCTGCTCATTCCAGTAATTCAAAAAGATCACATTAGCTGGGATGGAGAATAACAGTTACTCTTTCTGAAATACAATCAGCTTTGGTCAAACCCTCTGTTGAGAAAACAGTCTTACTTATATATAGCTTCCATCTGAAGATAAATCTTCCAAAGCTTATGAAAGTCCCAACTGTGACTTGCTTATTGTATATTTTTTGTGGTTAAAAGTGCTGAGTAAAAAAGGCAAAATAGGCGATTCATTGGCAACGAATCTGGATGTGCCTTGTTACAAATGGTTTGCAGAAAGGCATAAAAGAGACTTTTCAGGAGCATAACTCTGACCATCAGATAGCGAAATACCCAACAGTGCCTATAAAAAGGCAATGTAACCGAATTACAAGTCATTCAATACAATAACAATTGGTTTGCATATATGCAGGTTTTAAGAAGTCTGTAAATATATCTCATATAACTGTCATTTCACTGAAATCCCCCTTTTTGCTTTCTTTGGAAGTTCAGTTAGACCCAAGGCAGAAAGGAGGAAAGGAGCAGAGTGCAGAGAAACTGATCAAACACACAAAAGCTGCACTGACTCGTGTGTACTAAATCACCAGCTTATACTAAAAGAGAAAATGAAGTTTAGCTCTAAGCGCTCTGTTTCTGTTGGCAGGAAGATTGCTTTTCTTGTTGTTCTGTAAACTGAAGCTGGAACCTAGAAATACCTGAAATATGAGCTACCAAAAGGCTTTGTTTTTTAACAAAGAGCCGTATTTAATGCCATGAGAATATACTTAAACTGGGGGGGGCATGAATTTGCCAGAGCCTCAGAAAAAAAGCACCAGGTTTTCTAGAGTGCTACTCGAAGCAAGTGAAGGCTCTCACGTTACTTCTGGGCTAAAAGAACTTCAAGTAAAAAAATCAAACCTACGTGATTCTCTGATTCTGTTCTCAGACTCCACGGCCTGAAAGCTTTGTGTCAAAAAGCCTTCTGTCAGTCAAATGGCTCTGAATTTCCACTATGAGCAAAGTTCCCCAAACGTCAGGCAAAGAGCAGTGCAATATTCTTGCCGATTACAGGGTAACTGGTACAATTAAGGCTTCATACAGAGGATTAGGAATTCTCAAGTGCAGCAACATAACTGTGTTACAAGCAAGCAAAGAAAACGCCCAACAAACTGCAAAGGGATCAAGTCCCCAGTCAAATTCATGTAATGAAGTGCCACTTAACAGTAATTCTAAGTGCTACTGCTCAAGATCTCATTTTTCTATTTTTCCTTTATCTTCTAAAGTTAATCTCATCTCCTGAAAACCTGATGGCACAGCAAATTTCACACTAGAGCACCCGCTGGGATGGGGATCAGTGATTTTAGTTAATCATTTAATGCAATCAGGCAGTGTAAGCCACACTTTTAACTTAAGAAATGCAGTCTGTAGAGGAAGCCAACAAGAGCTGGGTAACAGTCATTCCATTCCATTATTTGTCTTTCACTGAAGGAAGAAATTAGATGTTCAAGAAATTTCAGATAAAGCAAGTTTTGCGTCTTATTTTTATTAAGAATGTCACCATTTTGTATACAATCACAGAATTTAACTGTGCAAATGCAACAGGCTAGTACTAACTGTGGTAAAGCATACAGAGTATCTTGAACTTTGACGTTTTCAGTATCATAGATAAATTAAAGCACTGAGGTCAGCTAAAAGTATGCAGACGACCTCATCTAACAATATCAAATAGGAAAGTGATAACACATTTACTATTAACTAATAAATGGGGGGGGAACCATGAAAAATAAGCAACCTGAAAGATTCAGCTTGAAGACCTCCACCTGTTGATGAACACTGGACTGTGCTCATCGGAGTTAAGTAACAGATTACGTTGGCAATTTTACTGCATGGCAATGTGACAGAACAAAAATACATGAAAGGAGGAAGAAGGCTGAGGCTGTGGATGGAACAGGTTTCTATCTACTCATGGAAGCAGTAAGAACCACACTACTACTACATTTACAGTGATTTCCAACCTGCCAGCACTGAAAACAAAGCCTGATGTTTTTTAATGAATGGGTGCTTGGCTTTGCTTTCAAACCTTCTCACAGTCTCTTTTAGAACACAGGATGGATGTTTCTGTATTGGTTCTTCAAAACAATTTTGTTTTCTTTCTCTAACAAGGGCTTTTCTACAATAGCAGTAATGGGAACAAAATCCAACAGCTAACTTTTCAATCTCTGTCTCGGATATGCATCTGTATGACCACATTCCATCATATACAGCAAACATTGTGACAGGATTGTCAGAACTTTTTTCACAAACAATTACAAATACTTTAATGGAACCTTTCCCTTTCAGGATTTGCTTCCCAGGATATGGTGAAATCACTATAGAAACGTTTTCAACAATTGGTTTTGACCCTTTACATCATTGGCTCCCAAAACTCAGTTTACAAAATAGCCTCCATGCAACAAAAACAATACACAGATCCTGCTACAAAGAATTTGTGAGTAAAGGCACACTGTACTAAAATAATTTAAAAGCAAGTAAACCCTTTAAAATTTAGTATGAAACTTCTTGGTTTTTATTGAAATAATGCCTTTTTATTACAGAAATATTAATACAAAAACAATGAGGACAGCATGAAGGTACTAAAAGACAGAAGCCAGTGAACAGTAGGTTTGCAGTTAAAACAAAACCCCAATAGATTGCTGCAAGCAGAGCAGAAAGTGGTTTGCTCAGAGACAATGAACTTAACTTACAGAGCTGAAGTCTGCAAACCCCAAGGAAGAGTCTTTAGAAGTTTTACTTGAAGAGGAGGGAGCAAATGGATCTTTTCCACTAAATGGGTCCCCAAACCCCTTTTTACTTTGAAACGGGTCACTGCTGTCAGCCCCAAATGGCTGGAATGGATCATGGGGCTTGGGAAAATCTGAAGACCCAAGGTGGCTTACAGGAGTACTTTTACCTGGAAAGTTTAGGAAAAAAACAAACAAAAGGAGAAAAAGAGAAGTTACTTACCATGGCCAATGCAAGCCCTTAAATAGGAAACTGTGCTGATACAATTTAGCATCATCCATCCTTCCTGGGATGGTTTAAATTTTAAGCAGATATAACGGTACTCGTTTCTCAACGCAAATTGTCTCAAACAGTTGTTTTATTTAAATAGATTTATTATCTTACTTATAGATACTGCAGTATTAATACCTTTGAGATTTTAAATTATAAGACCCAATATAAAGCCATTTGGTCAGAAGAATTTGACAAGTATGACTTTAGGTCATTTTCCAGGATTGGAGATACTTCAAGTTTAAATTTGGGATTATATAAAAGACAGAATACTTCAAAATACAGACCACTAAAGATAAATAATTAATCACGTTAACCAGAATTAAACAGTAACTTATCTATGACTTTACAGAACACATCCTGGAACTGGTTTATCCTTCCACCACACGTACAAGGGAAAAGAGACTGATTAAGAAATCACCTTGTCGTGGGGTGCTTGCTGTACAACCCACCTTTCGCAGGTGACTGCTTGTTCTTACATTCCACCCCAATAACAAATATAATCACAGGAACGACTGCATATGCTCATAAATAATGGCTGTGTATTTTGTTGGTTACAAATAGAAACTCAGCAGTTAATTTTTAATTCCCCTTGTGAACAGTACTGTTTTGTTAGGTCAAATAACTAAAGAGATATACAGGTACATTTGCCTCTTCCTATTAAAACAACCCCAAACAAGCAATCAAAGAAGACTGCTCCTGACAAGTACACAGTCTAGCCTCCAGGGAATATACTCCGTGGATGAGCCCTCCTGATTTTAGTGTGAGCTTAACAAATGATAAAGAAAAACCTAGAAACACTTTAAAAGGAACAAATATTTATGATTTCCTGTATAATAACCTGAGTTACATACATTAATTGCATTAATAAGGCTATATTTTTTGAAAAGTTCAATTATTTGAACTGTAACTTAATAGGAATCTTGTAATTTATTCACATCAGGATACACATACTAGGACTGCAGAGAAACGGGGCGCTGAACTCCCATATTTCTGAGCATGTACTTGGCATGTCTAAGACACAGCCTGATAGCTTTTAAGAAGGTATTTTTGTGGTTGCTCATGAACTTTATAATATTTGATGGAATCTCTGGAAATCCTCATTTGCCAAAGAGAAATAAGGATCAGCAAACCTAACCTACCCAGCAGCCTGCCTTCACCTGCCATTAAATCACAGCTCCCATCCCAGGGAACATCTTTCCTGGCACTTGGCTTGCTGAACACACATCCCTCTTGTCATCAGCAGGTTCCTCACCCTGCTGGTGACACCTCCCTTAAGGGTTAGTGCACAGTGGGCAGGGGCTCACACTCCTCAAGCTCAGCCAGGCACAGATTTACAGGGGAGCTGAAGGAATCACAGACTCAACTCATTTGTGTGGTGCTAATGCCAGACCCAGGCTCCTGATGCAAGGCAGTGACCACGGCAGGCACTGTGCTTCAGGAAAGATGTGAAGCAAGCACAGCTGAACAAGCAGACAGAGGGAGATGTAGAAAGGACACAAACAGTAAGAGATATAACTGGATTTGTTCAGTCTTAGAGTATGCAAGGAGAACCTGATCACAGTCCTGTAGGCAAGTCTTCCATTAAGAGAGAGACTAATGGATTTAGATTTTAGCAAGAGAGATTTACATTAGACAATTTGTAACATTTTAAAAGGTTAAGAATACTCAAGCCTGCCTAGCGAACTTGTTGCATTCCATCATCACGTCCAGGAGGTTCTAGAAATCACACTGGTTTAGCTGCCTTGAAGCTGGAGGATAAATGAGATCCCTTAAAAGCTCACTCCAGTACTATTTGTCATGGTTTAGTACGTGCTCCATTCTGGGTATCAGATGTGGCAAGGATCTATGGTTATACCCACGTTAGCAACCACATGTGGGACTTCTAAAGATGGCAGATCAGACCAGGGATTTGTCACTGATGGAAGGAAGCAACAAAACAAAGGAAATACCAGCAGCATTTGCTCTGCCCGTAGGCATGGACCCTTCTTCACCTGAGTTTCAAACTGCCTTTTCTACCAACAGAGGCCACATTTTGTTCTCTGAAAGTGTTGCTTTTACATCCTGCCATCACCATAGCCTCCAGGAGATCTCATCTTTCATCACAGCTAGGCACTGTCAGGGCACTAAGCAAACCTGGTAAAGGGATGAGTAACTCGGTATTCTGTATGCAATTCTCCAGAAAAAAAGAGCAACTTAGTTTAACTGAAATGACAAAGAGAATTGGAGTATCTGCATTTATTAAGGCAACACAAGAGCCCTCTACATTTTTCTCCTTCCACTACTGCCAGTTACTATCAAGCAAATTCCCCCTAGTCTCCTTCTCCCTATATTGCACCAAACCAATTCTGACTGATAGAGGCAAAAGTAACCCATTTTAAGCTGCTCTTTTCTTAGGTTAAATCTGCTGCTGCTGAAACCACTTTGTGGAACTGGTGACTGTTAACACAAACCTAAGGTTTGCAACGTATTTGCTCAGCAAACCTGTTTTTTTCTAGGTGGCCCGTTTAATGTTTTTGCACGAAGCCCCTAGTGGTTTCAAGATGCACACAGAGCATCGGGGTTTCTCCTGCTTCATCTTCACACAGATCACAAAGAATAACTTTGCTGGAGAGGAAATGTCGCCACAAATCATAGAGCTTTTGCTAATACTGTTGAAAATTTTCCTTTCACATCCCAAATGCCGTTTTCTTCATTTTTTCCTACGTTAAAGAACAGAAGAGGGCTATAATTTTTTTATTATTTGGAAAAGGCGAAATATAAAAATCAGGTTTCTTTTTTGCAGAGCAATTTTCAGGGCTATGCTCCATGCTGAATACACCAGTCCTGGCACTCAAAACAGCATCCTCAATGAGCCCTCTTTCACTACACTCTCAGCATTGCTTACAGTTTGTTTTATCCTGCTACACTCTGCAAACATGGGTTTGAGGCCTGGCAGAAGTTTGTTTGGTTCAGTCAGATGTTCAAATTTACTTAGTTATTAGCCACACATTAGTAGTAATGACACCAGAATGATCTTTCTGACATCCCTGCTGGGTTACACCCAGTGTGAATCTCCCAGTGCAGTAAGTGGATACTGAAGTACACAGTGGCGTATTCCCATGCCCAGAATGTGTATTTCAGACCCTATAACGCAAAGCAAAAATACCCAAACCACATTAAAACTGAAGGACATCGGTAAAATTGTAACAATGCAAAATATACTCTTAGCAGTGGCTGAGATTGCATTAATCTTATATTCACTGGAAAATGTTCCATTTTTACACGCTAATGCTCATCGTTTTGGAGGCATGGCGGTATGAAAGTGCAAGCAAACAGTTGTAACCCTTACTTATTTGATTTTTCTACTAATAGTTTCAGGGGAAAAAAGTGCAGAAAAAAGCAAAACAGGTCCTATTCTGAAACCACAGCAGTTTCAGCAGTTACCCAAGTGGTGCACCCAAACCACACCGAGGACTCACTTCAGCAAAAAGAGATGATGTACAAAATGGTTTACCACAGCAAATGCTGTTAACTTAAGAGCGAACTCCACCCATGCGAAGGGTTTATCTAATTTCATACCCCACAGCAAAAACTTTAGGGTTGACATCTATAGTTCAAGGCAAATATAATCTCCGTGATAAGATGCAATTACAGAAATTTCTCTTACCGAATTGCAAGGTATTGGCAATGAAAGAATGAAGTGAAACATTTATAGTTTTCTCTGTGTTTTATGTTTCAATGATGGTCCGAACTTTCTGCTTAGCAGATCTTGCTGCATGAGTGGAAGCAGCATGTTTTGCTGGCTGAAGCCTGCATTCAGCATGCTCAAACAGGGCAGAATTGAGATGACATGATTTCAGACTTTCACTAAACAAGGACTCCTTTCCAGGAAACTCTCTGGAGTGAAGAAATATGCTTTAAGAAGTCAGAGTCATGCTACATAGGATAAGTAATGCTAGAGTGAGTTAAATCCGTGCCTGTGATTACACTTGGACATACAATACCAGGGTTCCCACCTCTCACATCTGCCTACCTGGCAGAGGAAGTGTTACTCTAAAAGCTTTGGAGACTGTGCAGTTTTGTAAGGTGCCTACCAGCACATCTTCCTCTTGTCACTTCACCAAATTTACGTATCATTCCTAACTTACTCAGCGGGTTCTTCACCATCCCATTAAACTACCCAGCTCTTCCACTGAGGCAGAATAAAACTTGCATAAACTGTAAGGAACTTACAGAAAAATCACTCTTAGTTTTCAAAATGTGCTTGAAGGTTAGTAACATTAAAGCCAGTTTTCTACAGAATACTCAGGGGTATTTTGTCTTCAACAGGGGCTATTTCTGCACTGGATTTCAACTGTCTGGTGATAATGCTCTTTGCACAAAATCACTACACTTTTAGTAACAGAAGGAAGAATTTTTCCTATGCAAAAACCCCTTGAAACTGGTTTTGCTTAATATTTGCAAGATGTGCACCTTGAGCAAGCCTGTAGCTCTGAAAAGCAGAGCTGAGGAGAAATACCCTGAAAACTACAAACTTCTTGAAAGGTGAGAAATTGTTGTACCTTCACAACAGCCTAACAACCTGTCCTGAAGCAGCTGCTGCACAGCCCCTTTCAACCATCGCCACTGAAATAACTGTGAGAGATGAGCATAAACACCACAATCAAAGTGTGAATGGAATTTTTAGTTGGTGGCCGGGCAGGTGCTCCACCCATGAGTCATTTACCCTACACAACACGGGCTGCCTGCGTTCGAATGCAACTGTCAGGGCTGCTAGAAGGCATGAAAAATAGAAGAATGTTTTCCTGCGCATCACAAGCTTTTTGGGTGAGTTTTTCACTCTCGGCTGCTGCTGAGGTTAAAAACTAAAGGTAAACAGGCACTGAGCTACTTGTGAGTAACTCGGGTACCCAAGAAGCTCTAAGGAAACAGGTGTGGTACCAGTTAGAAACAAACAACACTCCTGTGATCACTCACCGAATGAAGAGCAGAACTCTCTACTCTCCTCTAGCCCAAAGGATTGACCCCCCTACACACACTTGAATATGCCCATGTGAATAAATGCAAGGGAATGATTTGACCTTTTTTCCTGATGAACACAATTCTTTGGGTCACAACTCCTGGTGGCATCTATTACACCTAACATGGCTTCTTTCTTCTTCAAACAACCTCACTAAAAACACAGAGCAAATTTCCCTGCAAATTCATATCCATGCGACATTGGACAGGAGAAAAGGAACGGCCACAAAAACACAATGTGTTTAAACACTAAGAATTCCTAAGACACCATTTGCTTGCAAGAAAGGAATTAGTAAATGCACACAAGAAAGGACTCAAGCTTTGGTTTGCATGTTTTTCTCAGCAGAATACTGAACACTTTCAGCTAATTGAGACACTGAAGACACAGCATAGGCAAACACAAGTCCAACTCAAAAAGTAGAAGAGATCTCTGCTCCCCCCCCCCCCCCCGAAAACTACCAAGATGAGGACAATGGGAACTGATAGTGCTCTTGCACTGCTCTGTGGATGAAAAATAAATCTAAAATGGTCAAAACAGTCAAACCATAAAATGCCTTAAATTTAGAGAAGTAACACATATGAAAAAGAGCTATATTTATCACTGATATACAGGAGGAGGAAGCATCAAACACAAAGGAAGACAGCAGCAGAACAGGGCTGGTACAAACACCTTCTCCTGATTCACGCCAGCAGAGAGGTAGCTGACATAACGAAGCATCTAATCAGGCACAATAGTAGTAAGAGGCATCCAAAAATTCAAGGGGTGCAAAAGACATCCCACAGAGTGAATCTAATTCAAAACCTTCTTGTTAGGCAATCCTGGTCCAGATAAGCCTGGAAGGGGTGTGCATACCCCACCAAGGATCCACTCAGGCTCTGAAGTCAAACTGCCTTCAGAGTATCTTGTCTTCGTATACATTCTTAACCATGAGCATTTCAGTGGCCAAATCTATCTTAAATTGACCGTCCAAGATCTATGAGCAGAATGGAAATGTGCTCTGTGAGTTGGCTGTTCATTTTTCTTGCATTTCTGCCTTCTTTGGGGCTGACAACAATATTCTCCTGCAACCACATTTGTGAAGAAAGGGCAAAGGATCCCCATCCAAAACTAGGGAACTATTATTTCTGTAAATGATGGATTACAAATCCTCAGAGCTAAAAGTTTCCAGATTAGTTCAATGAAATATTAAGATCCTGAAGATCTTAATAGCTGTTAATGCCTGATCTCTTTTTTTTTTTTTTTGGCAGTCAACAGGTTCAGATATCATTTCTCTTTATCTGCCAAGTGGCAAGATGAAAAAAATAAGACTTGATCAGATTTTGCTTCAGTCAGTAGGGGCTTTTTCTGACTTCACTGGGCCAGCAAAACACATGGAGCAGTGTTGCCATCTGTGATTTGGTAAAAATACTGACCCCAAACACCCTGGCTGGTTAAATTATCATCAATAACATCATTACTATGAACTTGTAGAAACTTCTAGCCACTCAGATGGGCAAACCTTTGTGCTTGCACGGAGGCCTTCTGGGGCTCCACCCAGGCCAGGCATCTCTGAGGGACTGGAATCATGCTTCCTAATTTAAGGCAGGCTGGTTAGTCCCTTTATCTGTCTTCTCAAGGCTTTCTCCAGTATTCTGACATTTCAAAACCACTACCAGACATAAAAACATGAGAATGGAACTGAAGTCCTTCCCTCAAACACTGAGGTGTTAACCTCTAACCTCTGAAATGCCAGTTTGTAAATTCAGTTGCACATCAGAGGAGCTCAGAATAAACAGATCAAACCCCAAAGTTCTTTGTCACAAACTCACTCCCTGCAGCCTGCAATAATTTCCCCATAGAATTTATTTTAATCCCTCTATTTCAAATAGCAGCTGAATAAATCCACTAATTTCTCTCTGATACGGGTTGAATTCAGTATGTACTGCTTTGAATTCCAAGCTACATCAGCTATTAGCAAACCAAAGAAAAACTGGATTTGTAAAAGCATGTTAGCATTGAAGAAGTTCACTATAAACACAATACCCACCCCCTCTATTTGCTACTAATATACAATATATGTAATGGTAAATTGTGAAATTTAAGTGTAAATTGTAACATTCGCACATTAAAAAGCTGGAGTGATAAAATAATTGGTTTTATTAAATAACCTGCAGGAAGAAAGCACAAAAGGTGTCATCTTCTTGGGCTTTTAGGACTTCAGTTCTTTCAAGGTTAAAAAGGTCAAAACCACTATAAGCAAGCAATAAAAATTTAGAAGAGGTTGAAGGTTACACACTGGTTAGTGGTGAAGGTTCTTCCACTAATATCACTGGTTAACAGTACTGTTATAACCGCAATGTGGAATGCATGGTGCTGCACTTAAAGGAAGTGGTAAGGGTGGGGCAAAAGCAGTAGGTCCCACGATCAAAGCACTAGAGCATTGAATTTTACTTATAACCCAATCACTGACACCCACACAGCAACTTCCTGCACTTTAAAAAAAAAAAAAAAAAAAAAGAAAAAGAGGAAAAAAAAAAAATCTGTTTCTCTCTTTTTGTAATCAACAACTTTTACCTAGAAACTAGTTAGTGGTGAGCTCTGACTGATTTCTATCTGCAGCTTGGGGCTGAAAACATAATTGTTAACCTGTGAGAACCTACCGGACCCATTTTAACTGACAGGTTTCAGTGCTATCGTCTCTTTCAGGCTTCTTGATTCATAATGACACAGAAGTCTTACAAACCCCAAGAAATATGAAGCAAGCAGAAGTTCAGCAGTGCTAAGCACCACAGGTGCTCTAGGACAGAGAAGAAAATGTACTTACAAAGGCTTAGCCATATTTTAGGAAAGCTTGGGAAAACTGTTTGCACTGGAACTCAGATCCCTGTCACAGGGCACTTGTGCTTAAGTCTATCAGTACACACTACTATTAGTTTCATCAATGTAAGCCATTTGTCTTGTTTTCTATTTATCACAGCCCATTATGCAAAGCACAGGCCTGTTTATAGCTAATTTTTTTCAGTGCTTTTTGAGCATTATTCAAGATACACCATCAATAAATACAGAAAACCTCCCACTTTTCTCTCAAGAAACCCTCAAGTTCTCCAGTACCACCTGGTGAACATCAGATTACTTCAGCCAAGTCCCAGGGGAGCTGTATAAAACCCGATGTCCATTAGGAACTTCATGGACTACGAATGCATTCCTGAAGAGAAAGAACATGCACACACACCCTTGGGGATTTTTATTAGCACAGTCTAGGCAGAAATGCTAAAAAGCTGTTTCTTAGCTGATCTTTCTCGACCTAAAAAGAGAAACTTAAACCAGGGTAAGGGACAGAGATAGTGATTTTTCAGATCTTTGCATGTAACAGGTATATTGGAGCTCTGATGTACACTGGTGTCCAGGCTTGCTGATTCTGAAACACCTTCTTGTCATTCTCTATTTTTATTCACTGATTTATTAGCCTTCCTTCAATTCTCTTTAAAGATTATGCACTTTACCTTTAAACAGTTACACTGAAAAAACTGCAAGAGAGCATTTAATCAGAAAAAGACATGAAATTTCTTTTGGTCCAAACAAGGATCAGTTGAAGACTTTGTAACATCTAACAGATCTTGACAGACTTTGGTTCAAAAACAAATGAGAAAGAAGGAAAATGATTTATGAAGAGCAGGACAAGTATAAGCCTCAGAGTCAGCTTAAGATACAGCTTTACAGAAATAATCTCATGATTGTCATCCCTTCTCTTGAGTTTTTGAGACGGGAAAGATATGAATCTCAGGGATGTCTAATCCATGCCACACAGCAAGTGTTTGCCTATCTTTGCCAGAGAGTAACAACCACAGACAGCTGTGAACTGAAGTATTTGCTCACAGAGGCAGCAGATCATAGCTGCTTCTCAGTGTCCAAGTTTTGAGAAAGCCAAACACCGACTAAAACCAAACCAACCAACCAATCTTCACAAGCAGCCAGCAAACAGGTCAGGATTTATAAGGCCAGACTATGGTTACCCACTGCAACCCTGCTCCTGACAAGGCTGGCAGTAGCAGAAAAGTTCTCTTAAGCATGGTATGAAGACTGTCTCCAGAGCCTTTCTATGAGAGCAGCTGATCTGAGCTATGTATTCATTTTAGAGGTTTTTCAAGCTACATCTGAAGGGGCCTTTTGATCTGACCTTCAGTAAATGGTAACCAGTCTCTGGCTGAAGTGTTTCCCCAGCGCCGTGTTCAGTTCCAAAGGCCTGCTCTGCCTTGGTCCTCGTGAAGAAACAAGACCTGATGCAAAACTCCTTGTTCATCTGGACAACACAGAGCCACATGGGCAAGATGGGTCCATCCTGCACATCCTGCTCAGCCAGGACACCCTGCAATACCTTGATGGCTTGATCAGACAATGCTTGCCTTTCATGTACCTGCTAAAAAACTTTGCAAACAGAAAAGCAACGAACCAGGAACAATCCCTGGTGGATTTTGTTAGTTCCTCCCACTTAACTTGGAAAATCAGACAGCTCTCAATGCTCTGCAAAAATTAGTATTTTCTACTTGAGTATATATATACCTCCCTAACAAAATACCTCCCTAACAAAATGCAAGCAAACCATTCAAGTGCTTTTCACTATTAAAAATCCCCCTCAACAGAAAGAACAGTTTTACTAAAGAGAGCAGGAGCCCCCAACAGAAAGGCCAACTACACATTTGCCTGGTACTAAGTAGCATTTATTCATCCTTCAGCAAGATTGTTATCACCCACTTGTTTTTTAATTAAACAGACCAATGAGAAGGGTAAGAAACAACGGAAGTTTCTTGTCTGTTGTTTGTTTTCTGAGCAGCTTTCCTATTTCCAACGTACACTTGTACCCCTGTATCTCTTGCTAGAATCGCAGTGTATTACTATATAATTTCTCATGCTTTAAGTAACCACTGAAGATTGCTTTAGTTGTGGAAGGAAGGGAGGAGTATAACTGCATAAGCACATGAGGCTCATCTGCTTTAAAAAAACCCTGCTTTGTTTCCTCCTTAGTCTATTTTATCATAACAACATTTGCTTTTGGTAGAGCAGCGGAACCTCACAAATATTGTGTCTCCCAGAAGAGGGGAAGGTGCACATTTAAATGAGTGCTTTAAAAAGGCTGATTAAAGGCTGAGTGCACACGTCTAAATGAAAAACAAATCAGTAAAGCCAAAGGTTCTCCAAAATTCCTCACTACGTGCCAAAGTGGAATGGAGAGGCATAAATCCAAAAAACCCCTCTTAGGGGAGTCAATCCTACAGCACGTACTTCTGTCCTTTGCTGCTACTGTTACCTTGTATTTGCTAGGAATTCTCATGTTTCGAACAAGAAACAGAAAGAAACCACATGAAAGAGATAATATAGGTGTATTTAGTATTTGTTTGACTCATTCAACTTCATACAGGTCTTTTAACACTACAGTATTTCATGAAGACTTTTCCTCAAAAGATCCACTTACAGCTTTCCTTGAAAAACAAAGAAAGAAAACCATCATCCACAACGGCAAAGAAGATTTCCTTCATCTTTTAAATTCTGCTTTTATTAATTTATGTCCTATTAGTTGATATTTGCCAACTCTCTAGTAACTCAAGAGTAGAAACTATCTACACAAAGCAAGCAGGGGACAGGCTTCAAGAACAATCCTAGAGCATTCCCTGAACAATTTCCATCAATACTCACCTACGCAGAACCTCAGCATTTGATTTCAGGGGTTTTGTGTGCATCAGCAGCAGTAAAACCATAATAATAGGAACAAACTAATCCTGCTGCAATGGCCTGCTTTTAAGTTTACAGTATTAAATAATATATTCCAAACCTTGGATCAACCTATAGGATAGTTAATGACAGGACACTCCAGGAATAGAACCTTGACATTAACCAAGGAGCTAGCTCTAGCACAACTGGTCTGCAGAACCAACCAGATACCTGCTGTTTTATTACCAGGATGGGTGCAGGGTGCATGCTTTGCTCCAAAATGCAACAGCAGAAAGGTAGACAATCCACACATTTAAACAAGGAAACATTAATAATGGAACTGTTTTCTTTGTATTATGCTTCCCAACACTGGCACTGGATACATAAGAGTACTGGATGCTGACCAGCACACTGGGGTTGGGTTGGTTTTTTTTGAGACAACTGGATGTTCACTGCTATTAGTTACAGAATTACACTGTTGCTAAAAGGAGACTTGAAACTAACAGCTCGAAGTGGCTTCAGTTCTCAAAACAGTTTCACTGGTACATGCATATTTTGAAAATCAGCTCTAGGGAGGGCAAATAAGTGGAAGTTGAATCTCCACAGAGAGAGCTCTTCTTTTCAATTCAGGACATTCCTACCTAACTAAAAACATCCACACATGATGGACTTGCAGCAGGAATAAGCCCTATATTCATACAGTGTTTTGTATTCCGTTAATGCAGCGATGCATGAAGGCAAGAATGATCATACCTGGACAGAGCAGGACAGGTCTATCTAGCCCTGTACCCTGTTCTTGTTAGGATCTAGTGGCTAATGCATCAGGAAGAACAGTAAAACAAGGTATTGATACAACCATACTTCAGACTATTCTTGCACCTGCCTAGGTGCAGACATTCAGCAAGACAGGATCCAGAAAGAGTATTTTGGCGTTTGGTAGACCCTGATGCCCCTGTTGGATTTTTCTTCTAAGAATTATCTAGTTCATTTTTCAGCCCATTTAAACTTTTTTGCATTCACCATATTCTCAGGGGAATAAAAAAAAAATATCCTAAATTTAGAGTACTGTATAAAAACAAACCTCTGTTCCTTCTGAAGGTGCCACTTACTAATCTCATTTCTTGCCCACTTGCATAAAGACACTTTTTCCACCCCCTGCATATTTCCTTGCCACAACTGATTTTACAGAGCTGTCCTATCACTCCCACATCATCTGTTTTCCAGTCTGAAGAATTCCAGTTTGGTTTACTGACAATTTCTGCCACTTTATTGATCATCTCATACTTCCTCTTCCATGGTTGAAATATAAGATAATGAGGTAGAAGACTGTCAACTTGTCCTTATGCTCAACAACATACAGAAACTGGGATAAATTGTGTTAAAAAAGGAAAACCTTCTTACCACTGGGTGGCTTGGGTCGTGGAGGGACATTTTTCTTCGGTGGCAATGCTGGTGTGTCTGATTTGCTTTTGAAGGGGTCATCTGAGAATCCCACCCCCCCAAAAGAGGAGGCGAAGGGGTCTGAAGCTACCGACTACATGAGAGAAAAAGAAAAGCATGTAAGCACATTGTAGGATATTTGTTGTTTCATGAAAGCCAGAAGTAAAAGCATTAAGTTCAAAAAATAAGGACATATGCACAGAATTGTGTCAGTGGTGTAAGAATGAACACCCACTGAGAGAGGTGTTAGGGTTTTATTTACATTCACAAGTACTTACACTCTTACTCACATAAGTAATTCTAGAACTTTTTGTCCTAGCAAAAAACTGATGAGAAAAAGAAAAGAAAGTAAAACTACTTTTAGTAAAAAGTAGTTTTGGCAATGAACAGTCATACTACAAGCTGGCCTTCACTCTGATAAACAGAACCATGACAGCAACTGGAAAAACACAGTCAAATGCAGAATGGATAGGGTTTTTGCCAAGCTTTTCTTAAGTTACACACAGTTATTTGTCTTTTTTGTAAAGCTCAGGGAAAATTCCAAACCCATATGTTTAACGTTGCCTGTTTGCAGCTGGCTCTTCAAAAGTACTTCTACTGATTGAACAAGGCACAGCAAATTATGCCACGCAAGGAAATTTAGCACTCTGAAATGCGGAAAGAGGAATTTTGTGGGCAAAGCTAAAGGAAAGGAAGACTTTTGCCAGAACTACGAACTCAAGTCAAACAAGTCAATATTTGTAAAGGCTATTGCCACCTAGTGGAGAACTAAAACCCCCACAGAAACAGGTAAAACGTCAGAATACACGAAGTTTAATTAGTGAAAGGGATGTGATAATCTGTTTTGTAATTAACATTTACTCTACGATGTTCAAGTGTTACTGTGGGACCAAGTGTAAAAAGTTGGGCAACTGATGTCAATTGTCAATTCCAAACTCCACCTCAGAGAGCCAACTGTGACTGATGCAGACGAGGAGGGGTAAGGACCCAGTTCTATTTCAAACACCCTATATACCCATTTTATACCAAGAAGCCAAGGAAACAGCAATTCTATTAAAAGCCATGAAAGCTCAGCACACCATGCTGTCCACCTTCCTCTGGTTCCTTGTACTCATGGAGAAGTCAAAGAACAAATCGGGATATGATGAGATAAAGTATCCAAGAAGCAGACTTCAGAGGAAGGTTGGGCACTGAGATGTATTCATATCTGGAACAACCACCTTTTCTTACAGGTGAAAACTAGAAGTTATGCTTCTCTGGTATTTGAAAGTGTTTGTGAAAAGTTAATTTATCCCTGCTGAATCTACCAGTCTTGGTTGCCATATCTGAGATGGATGGAAAATGCTTTGCTAAGTAACTGGAGAGGCTGATTGGAAAAAGCTTAACAAAAGTGGGTTGTCAGCTGAAAAGTTACAGTCAAAAAAGTATCTGTAGATACATTTTTAAAAGGACAGTTGCTTTCCTTGTAACCTTTACCTTTGACATCTGACTGAAGTCTGCAAATCCCTCCCCACTACTGAAAGTGCTACTTCCAAATGGATCCAGTGTTCCAAATGGATCTGAAACAGATAAGGAAAAAAAAAACAAAAAATGAAAGTTATTTAAAATAAGAGTTATGAAGTATGCTTGGTGCCAGTGAAGCACAAAACTAGGCAGGTGATTCAGAAACACTTGCATTTTGACCAGGCATGAGATGTTAAAAGAGAATTCCATAAAACAAGTTTGCTACCAGCTGGGGTGGGGTGGGGGGAGTGTATATGAAGACTTAATCTTCATAATCCATAAAAGGACTGCAAGGATATTTGCCAACTGTTCACAATACACTTTCTTTAGTCTCAACTTTAACATTTGATTCTTCTTTCAGAAAGAGATACCTCTTTATTCATCTTCAAGAAGAAATTTTTTTTTCTTACCTGGACCATTTGAAGAGATACTGGAAGCTGTAAAAGGATCACTGCTTTCAAAAGGGTCAGGCTAGATAAGAACAGATATACACAATTATTGTTCTGCTGTGCTGTGCACTTGTCTTTTTAAGCATATCAAAATCTCTTGCATTATTTCCAATTTCAGACCACTCTGTTAAGTGGACACATAAGCAGGATAAAATCAACTGATAACGTGATATTTGCATTGTTAGTGCATTTGGCTACTGATGGCCTTGTACAAAACACCAAGTACCTCCAAGCAAAACACATTAAAGTGACAAGTGTATCATGCTGAAATACAAGAGATATCAGCAAACAGGGCAAAATAAGACAGAAAACCCAGAAGTATTCAGTCTTCAAGCAAAAGAGACTGAATATTCAGGTCAGGCATATACATTATTGTTAATTCAGAGTCTGTATATCACTTCTTTTTAAACTGATGGTGCCTGACAGTTGCTCTTCAGTTTGAAAAGTCTGCTGTTATCTAAGTACAAACCTGTACTGAAGACAAACCAACCTCCCATTGACTGACACTGAAATAGCGTTCTAACACTTGGGTAGCAACAGTCAATGAATACCATAAGGAAGGGTGAGGGAAAGGATTAATTAAACAACAAAACAAAAATCCATACCCACCCCCCCAAACAGCCAGACCCATACACATAAGGACAGCTTAAGAACTGTGACTATACATTTGACAAACGTGTTCTATGCAGTCCTTCCACTCTGTTGGCTCTATTGTCTGTTGGTGGCTGAGTAATCCCTTAGCCAGATCAGTGCCTCGATCCAATTCACTATGTGACTGCACAAACAGAAACAGCGATGGAATGGAGGTAATGGTGTGGATGAGTGGGTGCTGGCAGCTTGAAACTCCCAACAGAGAAAAGAAATATCCACCTAACTGCATCTTCACGGTGAACAGACAATGTTATCATGGAACTGGAGAGAACAAACTGCTGATTGCCTTAGCAATCCATACTTCAATTTTAAGGACGGAATTCATGATACTTCAGCAGTTAGGAGAAAAGTATTTTGTGGTATTTTGTTCCTTTCAGACAATAAGCTTGGAAACAGTAAAGAAGTTATTTTGTGTAGATTGAGAAATTACTGACCTTTGAGGGTAAAGTGGGGGGTTTTGTGAATGGATCTGAGGTAAATGGGTCGCTCTTCACCTGCTTCTTGAAGAAATCCTCAGGGGCAGAACTACGAAATGGGTCACTTTCCTTAAATGGGTCACCTCCAAATGGATCTAGGAGTGTATGAAAAGGTAAATAGACACAGCACCTACCGTGTCCATAATGAACCATTCTACATTCCACCTCATACTCACTGATGGGATTTTTCTTATCAAACCAAACAACAATTTGGTAAATCGGATAAACTCTCAGATAACAGGATATTTACTAAGTTTGAACAGGTACATGTTTAATATTAAGGTTATGGAACTAAAGAGTTACATGCACGTTATTGACATTGACGCTGAATCACTCACATGCACGCCCTATCAGGTTTCTATGTTCCCCACATGCAAACCAAAAACTTGAAGCCAGGAAAACCTTGGCAATCCTTGTGTTTGGCTACGAATTGTTTATAGCGTATCTGTCTTGTCATCAAAAGGGCCATTACCTGCTGGAGCAGGTGGTTGCTCTGCAAAAGGATCATGCTGGAATGGGTCACCTATGCAGAATAGAAAAATCACTTGTTTTATCCATTATTTAGCAAGATGATTAAACTTTCTGAAAAGATCATTTACTCAAAAATTGATCTTCAAGGTCTCAGGAGAGCCACTGGTCACTTACTGCCTTTGAAAGGGTCTGCTCCCTTAAACGGATCCGATTTGAAAGGATCTTCTGACTGGAATGGGTCTGTATGCAGTTCTTGTGTATTATTGGTAAACATCAAGGCTTTATTCTTAAATGGATCATCCTAAAAAATAAGAGGAGAAACATTACAGCAACTTCCCATGGTAAAAATGCTCAGTTACCCATTCAGGAGAAATTTTATGTTATCTTGATTCCTGTTTACTGATCTTAATAATTACTTCCTAAAGAACTTTCTGAGTAAGGGGCTTCCAAGTAGAAATAATTACACCATAGAAAGAAATACGCGACCTGAGGCCACGCAGAACATCAAAAGGTGTTGTACAGCCAATACATGCAACAAAAAAGATTAAACTGTTGCCCGTATTCCTATGTTCAATTCTGAAATATTTAAATACCAAAACCAACCCCCAACCACTGCACTACCAAAAGATTTTTCTCTCCCAGTTATTTTGCAGCTCAGCTTCAGGTAAGAGAGTTGTTTAAAAGGAGACACAGCATTTGTGGACTTCAAATACAAGATATTACTACTGAGAAGTTAAGATTGCTTCTTGTTAGCTCATTCTTGAACTCAAAGGTCTAAGTACTGATTTCATGGTACAAAGTATTACGTGGCAGAAGGAGTGTCACCCCCACCACTTCATGAGAGGTTTGTCAGCAGAAGCCAACCCTCCAGCTTTGAAAAGTTACAAAAATACAGCCTGCACAAACAAATAGCAAACTGAAGTTATGAAACCTCTTCACTGCATTCCTTTGTCATGATACCCCTGTCTTTTGCCTGGTTTGGGTCTCTGATGAAACCAGTCCTTGCCCCAGTAGCCATATGTACAGCAGCACCTGTACAACTGGGCTCCATTGACAAAGCCATTCAACACCAACACAAACACCTAGTAACAACCACCCGCTTACACTGCCCCCAGTACTAGAAAGACATGGTATTTCCTCATCCCTTTACAAGACGTAAAGGAAGAAGTCTAATACTTCTCAGAACAGTGGAGGGAGGTGGGGAGAGGAGGAAGAGGAAGGAAGAGTTAAGAAACAGGAAGGGGGCATGATGGTTTAAAACATTTACTATGAACATGTCCTGGAGTTTTCTTCCAGTAAGTGATTCTTAGGTTTTGCAAATAAGAGAAACATCTGGAAGTTTCTACTGGAAATTAAACATAAATGTTTATGCAAGCCCTGCAAGCACAGAAACTAAGCACCTAAGTGTTTTAAACCATGCCTCTCAATGTATTATTGTTTCTAATCTACAACTTCTCTTCTGCTGCGCATTTTATTACACTTTATCTGTAAAAACAAAGTCCTACCTCCTGAGACTAAGGATGCAACAGGTTACTTATCAAGGGTTAACGTGACCTTTTCTTTTTGTTTCCATATCCATACCGTTACAGCTACGCAGGCACAAAATCCTAGCACAAGACCTAATCCAAAGCTTAAAAATCAGGTTTTCCACCAGCATTAAAATCTTTGCCCTGCCTTGCACTGAAGACTGCTACCTTGCAGGGATCATGGTATTTGTTAACATATGAAAAGCCAACTAAACAAACATCTTCACTACTTCAGATTAGGTGCAAGTCACAAACCTAATTATTGTAGAAAACACCAAACAACAGCAGTTTTTTATACTTTTACCATAGCTCCATAATTGTTCCTTTCTGTCTGGCCAAGGCCTTCACTTATGTCTGCCAAATTCGTCAGGCTGCCACCATGAATCCCATTGAGAGCTTCATTATATTCTTCTATACTCCTATTGACTTCTTGATGACTCTCTTGAAGTTGAGAAAGTTTACTTCTTGCCTAAGCAATGAAAACCACTTTAGTCTGTTACGCATTCACAATGTCATCCTCACATTCTTGTTAAACCTGGTTGACAGACAGTTGCATTTCCCTCCTCCCCCAGAGCTGAACTTTCCCCGATTCACAACGGAAATTCACCTACTGAGCACCAAACAGGCTTATTTCATGAGCCAGTATTTTTCTTCATGACCTTTCTAAGTGATGCTCAACTCTTAGCCTTTCAAGAAGCGTAAAAAAGAAGTTTAAACTACAATGAATACCTGGTTTATTTCTTCCTGTGTTGATTTTAAAGATTTGATTATTGTTTCAAGCTGCACTTTTCCAGCCTGGATACTCTGCTCTAGCTGAGTCTCTTCTTGCTGGAGGCGATTCAGCTCTGCTTTTGCTCTATTAAGGTCATCTTCCTGTAGTTTTAAATCTGATTCCTGAGACTGAATCTGCATTTTTAGTGATGAAATCTGAAACAAAACATTATAAAAATCAGAGTGAAATTTGAAATAAATGTAACTCAGTAAATTATGAATCTATAACAAGCAGAAACTTGTAAACCAACCTATCAACTGCTAAGGAAGGTAGTAAGAACTTAATGTGAAGAACTGCATGCAATCCTTGATACAAGCGCAAAAGACATTCAATAACAGCAAGAAATACTAATATTTTAAATCACAAAAATACCACCCAGATTACAAATGTAACTAAAAGGTGTTTCTTAGATGGTTACTTTGTAATTTTCAGAACTTAGTTCCTTTTCCATTCAAACATTTACCAAGCATTATAAAGGTGTTTTTTAACTCTGATAATATGAGTTAAAATTACTCAGTTGCATACAACTCTCCTTTTACACTTTCTCACATGGCCTTATACACCAACTTTCTACATTAAGAAAACAGGCTTGCTACATGGGCAATTATATACCCCTGAAAACCTACTGTGATCAAAATCTGCACCACTGCCCACGGACTGCCCCAGAGGTCAGCAATAATGCTTCTCAGCTACCCTATTAGGCTGAATAAATCTTTCATATATTCACAGAACAATAATCATTTAAGTTGAAGGGGACTCCTGGAGATCACCTGCTTCTGCCCCCCATTTATGACCATTATGAAAGTATTTAAGCTGGCAAAATCCTTTCTTGGACCTCTGTGTTAGCACTGAAACGGCCATTTATAGTAAAAATGAATAAACCAAGCAAGGTTATTCACTAAATAAAATTTCCTTCAACAAAAGACTCTTGAGCATGTCCAGAATTAACATACACTCACCACCTGCGTTTCTTCCTGGCACTTCTGCCTTACATCATTCAGCATATCTTTTAGTTTGGCTTTCTGCTGGTCCATTTCATCCAGGCGGTCTTGAGCATCTTGTTTCTGAGCCTCCAGCTCCTGCAAGTTACTTGTCTCCCTATCTAAATCATTTTGGAGTTCCTGAGGAAAATTCCAGAGTTTGTAATTTATATTTAGCAGTTGTCTTACAGGAATGATCAACCACAGACAAACAGGCTAGCAAAACGTAAAAGATTTGCTATGTTATATAGGCTATTCCCTGCAAGCATATGTTTTGTTTCTGTGGGAACTTTTATGAGACAGAAACAAATCAGTGCTCCCAGGATGGAAGAGAGACTGTGGCACAGAGCACATGTAATGGAACTATCCTAATTATCAAAACCAATACTCTTTGACCAATGATTTCCTAGATTAATGTTGGTCAAGCACTAACAGAAAAGACATTTCAAACTGTTCATGTAACATCTCCTGTTTATATTAACCAGCATCTGGAGAAAACATTTCTGATGGGCATCAGGAAAATAAGGATTTTATTGTGAGTTAAAGGAGAATCTCATGAAAGAAGGAAAGACTTGCCCAGAAGCAACACACGGCAAGATGAAAGAAAGAATGCTTAACTTCCTGTATCTTATTTTAGATTTAAATGAGAAATAATAATGGTATCCTGAGTTTTTACCTGGACTTCGTTGGTTTTCTGTCTGATTGATTCTTCTTTTTCCCTAATGTCCTGCTCTAATGAGTATTTTTCTCTGTAAGATAAACAAGTACATGTATTCATGATTAAATAATGTACGCACACATGCATATGCAAACATCAATTAAATATTATTGTGGAAACACCATACAGTCAAAAATGCCAGCCCATATTCTGATATATTCTTTAAATGAGTAAAGGTGCATACAAATCAGTTATGCTTATGATAGAACAAGTGGTGACAGGTTTAAACTTAAACAGGGGAAGTTCAGGTTAGATATAAGGAAGACATTCTTTACTGTGGTGAGACATGGGAACAAGTTGCCCAAGAAGTGGTAAATGCTCCATCCCTGGCAGTGGTCAAGGCCAGGCTGGACAGAGCCTTGGGCAGCATGGTCTAGTGTGAGGCATCCCTGCACATGGCAGGGGGGTTGATGATCATAAGGACCTTTCCAACCCAACCCACTCTATGATTCTGTGTTTCTCCTACTCCACAATTCCTTTAATAGTCCACAACTATTACCTCTGCAGCTGTGCAATTTCTTGACTAATATCATCCAGCTCCTTCACGCCTGTAAATTCGCCTGATCCAACGGAACTTGAACTATCCTGTTAAGAATGAAACAGTCTATTAAAACACCACATTCTTACAGAAGATTTGCCTTTAGAAAGGCTGAGGACAAAGGTGGGACACAATCCTCATAAAATACATCTGCAAAATTCTTTGGGAGCTGCTGCATTGGTTATCATCACAAAGTTCATTGCTCCACATGAACAGAAAACTGATCTGCTATGTTCATAGTAGCATACAGTTTATTCCACATTACATTCAGCTAAAACCACACTAGATGGGGGAAAAAAAAAATACAGTGAATTGAAAATAATGGAAAGCTTAAAGCTCTCACATCAACGTATATTTACTGCACACAGCTTCAGGGAACTAGCACATGAACAGCTTTAACATGCTAACACTGAAAACTTCTTGACAGACCAATGCATCGCGAGCTGTTGAAGGAAGCAGTATCACCAGCTCAACAGCCAACACCGGGAACATCACACTACTGTGATACTATCGTCATGCCAAGAGCAAATGCCACAGAACACAAGAGCAAAGACACAGGAGGAGTAGAAATAAGACCTTTTTTAAAGTTACAAGTAGTGTACATAAACCAATTTGCATTCTTTTGGATGTTACAATTACTCACACGACGCATTTCTGTTAGTGTTGAGATCTCAGTCCCCACAGAGGTCAAGTAACCTGACAGAGTCTGCAGAAAAAGGATACAGGAAAAACCTTAAAAGGACCAGAGCAACAGCAATCATTAAAATATATTTAGAAGCTCAAAAGCTTTCTGGTTAGGGAAAGCAAAAAAAGTAAAGGAAAATACTACATAATTTATAGAAAAGATGAATATATTGACATGACAGAAGTAGGACAAGGAGTAATGGGCTCAAACTTGAAAATGAGAGATTTAGGTTAGGTATAAGGAAGAAATTCTTTACTATGACAGTGGTGAGGCACTGGCACAGGCTGCCCAAGAGAAGTTGTGAATGCTCCATCCCTGGCAGTGTCCAAGGCCAGGATGGACGGGGCTTGGAGCAGCCTGCTCTAGTGTGAGGTGTCCCTGCCTGTGGCAAGGGGCTGGAACTGGATGACCTTAAGGTCCCTTTCCAACCCAAACCATTCCATGACTCTGTGATTTATTCATTTTAGTTTCAGAAATACACTAACACACTACTGAGGAAAGGAAGAAAGCAGGGTTAAATAAAAGATTAGATGATCCAGTAAAAATGGTACTAACAGTGAAAGATATAGGACTACATATAGTCCTATAACCTAACATATAGTCCTAACCCTAACCCACCAATTCCCAGAAACTAAGAGGTCACCACTCTTCATGTAGCCATTTAATTTTACATTTTACAGGAGGGGACAGTTCACTAAATCAGCTTTAAACAGTTCCCTGAAGTTAAAAAACCCCAACCTTTCTCTATAACAAAGGAGTATTTTCAATTATTCCTTTATTTATAGAATATTCTACTGTATTTTGTTTTACTCACTGTCTTGTGTTAAAAAAATTTATGTATATTTTCACATGTTAAAGAATTTTGCAAGAGGAGATAAGGAAAAAAAGGCAATTTTGACCATAATACTACAAAAACCTCAAAGCTCATTACTTTCAAAGCACAAAAGCTCAGTATTATCTACAAATAATCAATGACTTGCCTGTATGGGAGTGCTCCTCTCTGAGGGAGGGATCATCTCTGGGGACAACACTTGTGGAGGATCAATCCCTTTACTGACCTTCTGTTGGATGAGATACATTGCTAATGCAAACTGATCTTTGCTCAGCTTTCCCATCTGTCTTGTATCTGCCAAAGCCCTAGTAAAAAATAGATCATACTTATAAACAAGAAAAGCTTATTTCTCCTCTAACAAGAAGCCTGAAATACACACATATATGTAATTTCCTTTTGATTCAGCTCCATCAGAGCCTGCTTATTCTAGTGAGAGAGTTCCATAAAGAGAGCAGTATTTTATCAGCCATTCAGTATTAACTGAATAGAACAGCATTACCTGAGAAACTATTTAGAGCCCTAGAACTTAAAAAAACAACCACAGTTCACAGACTGACCTATTCCCCCCTCCCAGAAAGCAAAGTAAGAAATAATTTCTCCCTTATTTTTCCATATAGCTCAAATACCACAGTACAGCAACAGGGCAATTAAATGAGGCTGTGGTTTTTGTTTGGATTTTGGGGTTTTCTTTGATGTTAGGATCGCAAGTGTGGCTGGATAATCCAACTTCCCAGATCAGAAGGTTACGAAAATAGAGCTACTAGGGAATCCTTACCATATATGTGCTAGGAGATTCTGAGAGAGACCCGAGTGCATAAAAATGTCCTTTACTTCTTGGCCACTCACAAACCCATCCATGTCTGTGTCTGTTTTTAAGAAGATGTCATCGTATCGCACCTTTTCAGACACTGGTACCACCCAATTCACAGAGGGCTGGAAAACAAAGTTTTGTCTTTCAAGAGAAGGGAAACAGTCTTTATCACCACACTGAGTATATGTGACACTATTCAGAGTCAGAAGTGCTGAACATCTTGCACAATCCAATCTAACTGGGAAGTGGGTATTTCCCCTTTTCCTAGGAATGTTTTAGCTTAATACCTTTTTATCTGAATTATAAATACTGACAAACATTCTTGCTTTGGAATGCTTTGGAAAGCATTCAGTCTTTAGAAATACGGACCAACTAAGCATACTAAGTCCTCAAGCTAATAACACAGGAGCTTTAGTAGGCAGAATAATGATTGCTCAAAGAAGTGGCAAATGCTCCATCCCTGGCAGTGTTTAAGGCCAGGCTGGACAGAGCCTTGGGCAACACGGGCTAGCAGAAGGTGTCCTTGCCCATGGCAGGGAGTTTGAACTGGATGATCTTAAGGTCCTTTCCAACCCAAACCACCTTATGATTCTATGAATTCTTTGGTACTAAAGCAGACACATGAGCGAAACCTTTCTATGTTTTCACTTTCAATGAAAAGTGAAAATTCCCCATAAGATCTGCTGCCTCATGGTCACTGACTAAACTTCACTTGCTTCTCTTCCCGACTTTCCATTCTCATTTCATTCCCTCCACCCAAATTGTCCAACAACCACCCAGAAATAAAAAAGCAGGTTTATTTTTACCTGCAGTTTGCTGATTTTAAAAAAGAGAAAAAAGATTTATACCTGTGCTTGCTTAATGCTGGGCTTGGGAGACAAACTCTCTGTGCTGTGCAGACTGTTGCCACTGCCATGAGATGGGGTAGAGCGGAGGCTGTCTTTTGGTGGAGGACTTGCAGGAAGAACAGGAACAGAACCAGGAAAGACAGGAGTCTTCTTTCTTTTAGAAGGTGGTATGAGAGAAGGGGGTAATAGTGAAGGAACTGGCTCTTTCTCGAGAGCTCTATATACCAAATGCATTGCCTGCAAAGGCAAAAAAGGTCAGATAACATTAACAATTAGAAGGAAGAGCTACAAGATTTTCCAGTGTCAGTCATTTACATCTTACTAAAACAAGGACAGTAAGATTAGAGATGCAAACCAGAGCAGATCATTTTCATTTTAATTCCAAAAAGTTTAATCTTGGTGACATAGGCAAGAGTCAGCACATCTGAGAAAGATCATTTAATAGCTCCACATGAACAATTTAGATTAGAACAACCAAATGGAGCAGAGAAAGCTGCAAAGCTCCTGAGAGTAAAAACTGAGCAATCTGCTCTAAGAGACACACTGTGAATGGAGAACGTAAAGCAACCTACCACAGCAAACTCATCCTTGTCCAGGTGACCATCTTTATCAATATCACTGAGATCCCAGACCTACAGCAATTATGATACAAGAAATCACTTAGAGAACAAGTTACACTTTGTGCTCTTGATGTTAAACATCATCATATTGAGCATACTCCCTAAAGACTCTTAACAGAGTTTTTGTGAAGACTGCATTAGTTATATTAGACCTAGCTAACAGACTAGATTAGTTTTCTGACTGGCTCCAACAAATTCTGGGTGCAACACAGGCAGGATTGTCATCATTCTATGTTGCAGTTAAGGAATCATCAAGCTAAAAACATCCAGAGGTGGCTTTCAGAATGGTCCAGCAGGTGTGGGTTAGCAGATTGCCCAATTTTATCTTACAAGAAAGTGAAAGTGTTTTAGAGAAGTCAATAAACTTCTAATTTGCATTCCATTCCTCAATTTTTAGTCTTAATTTTTTGTTAAAAGCAAAACCAAACAAAACTGTCCACCCCCCTGAATTTTTTGTAGCAGAGAATTTAAGCATCTCTCAACTGCAGTTCATTATTAGGTCAAGTACAGTCAACAAAACTTGCAGGAGATTTAGAAGGATACAAAACTTTGGGTACTCTAATACTCAGCCATCAGCTAGCACTGTTTCATCATCAATATGACTTGTTGACAGTATAGCAGAGTGGACAGAGAATTAAGACCAAGGCTCAACCATCTGAACTCTCCTCCCAGCTTTATCTCTGGACCCCAGTACAAATTTAAGCTAGCTCATTAGTCCTTTGCCCATTTCCTGAGTCCCCTGTCTTGCCTGCAAAGCTTCCTAAATTTCTAGCATGGCAATGGCAAGATAAAATACAAAGCCTTTCAAGGACGAGTACTTCACAATATTCAAGTACAGAATTACAACAAGCTGTATTTAGATTTTGTAGATAATACAGAGAAAGAGGCAGCTCTTCCTGAGAAGATTAACGTATACACAGATATGGCTCTTAAATAGAATGTATTCAGTCCTATCAATACGCAAAGCATTAAAGAATACATATTTTAAATGGAAGCAAAAAAATACTTTAAGGTTTGATTCCTTTGCAACTATGCAGTGGATGCACTAAACTCACATCTCAGAAGTATTTATAAATATACATGAAAAAAGAAAACTACTTGACAATTGGACAGCTACAATAAACTAGGATGTTTTAAAGTGTTCTCCTGTGCAAACAGTGGATAGACTTAATGGTATGTCTGTTAACTTGTATTTGGAAAAATGACAAAACAGCGGAATATGATATAAAAGCCATTATGGTTCAGGAAAGCTTTTTCTTGTTTTGAAAAAAACCTAAGTAAAAATTTCCAGCTCTTAAAATGAATAGAGATAATGAAGCCAACCTACACCAGGGCCCAAATTGATGCTATTATTCCTATTTCTAAGTGGAAGACTTCAAAACCTACTTACTGTTCTTGCGTTATAGCATGCACTCAACGTAATTCCACAGCCAAAACCTGATCCATGTTTGTAAGCTACATTTAAATATTTAACATTGCAACTGCAAGAAGCTAAATAGAGAATAGTTAAATCTAAACAGCATACTTACCCTTCCTAGGATATCAAGAGGTAGCTTTGAATTCATCAGTACTGGTTTTACTTTGTCTCCTGAAAGTAAACCATTTACTGGCAAAAGGCTTTCAAAAATACCATCAAACTTTGCTTTTTCTTCCACCTAGTTGGTAAGAAATAGCCTGAATAAGTAAAAAAGTGTGCCTGTGTGAGTGTTGAAAATGAGATCTTGCAAGAAATTAAGACTGGTCAGTAAAGTATTCATTCTAACTTTCCAAGCTTTCTGCAACTGCCACCATGCTGTATTTACATGTAAACCCATGGAGCTGGATTTCAAAGCTAAGGGTACGATAGCTAAGAGATTTTAACATGCAGCACAGAAGGTGTGTTTCTATAGTGTTCTAAAAGGACAATGCATTCTGATTAAAATGCTGCTGACCAGATTTTAAACAAACTTTGACAAGCTCTGTAGAGCTAAACACTATTCTTCCCCCAGAGTTTCCTTCCCACTTGAAAGTGCAACATGCAACTACATCAAAAAAGGCAAAAAAAAGGCAGCATTAAAGTTATTTTATTAAATTTCTACCTTTTGGAAAGTGCTTGCATTTGAAAATTAACTAAATACAAATATCCTCATGTATGTATCAAAAGTTCCTTTTTTCCCCCGATGACATACATTGTGTGCATCATTGACTACTAATTAGAACAAACGAACTCAAGCTTTAAATTAATACTTCAGGATGGATTTGGTGAAATGCTTTGCTGTTCTCAGTAGGGCTCCTTTATACAAACATGAAAGTGTCTAGGATTTCAGAGCAAATCCAGGCAGAAGATTAAAATTCATTGTGTCTTAGAAACATCACACCAGGGCTTCCCAAAGGCTTGATTAATACTTATTTCAAATATAAAACTACAGCTCAATGTTCTCTATTGTGCAAAAGTCTGTCATTAGAAAGGGAGGACTTCTGAAATGGGAAATTTATTTGCTACAATATACTCTCACTGGGAAAATTACAGGTAAAGGAAACATTTACTTTTAAAGAATGGATGGAATGTGCTGCCTTTTACACTTACCCTAACAGCCCAGTGAGTCTCTGTTGAAGGTGGAGTGATCAGCAAAGGACTGCTAGTGTCGTGCTAAAAATCAAAGAAGTTTTTATTTATGCACGTATATACATATAAATTACACTTCTGTCTCTAATCCTCACTGCTTGCTCTAAGAGATGCTTATGGACATGAAGCTTAACTGCACTGAAATAAAGATAAAGGCTGCACATGTACCTAAATAAAAAAATGTCATACTGATTTATACTATTAAAGCACTTCAACAAGGACATTAGGTGCATTAGGTACCCAAACACAGAACTAAAGCAAGCTGAGGGAGGTAGCACAGCAGCTACACAGGCAAAGCTGCCGTCATGCCCTTTACTACAAACTCTTTTTTCATAAATGTAGAGTTTAGCCCCACCAGGTTCCTGAGCAAGCTGACTGTAGTTAAACTAGCAGCAGTTCTGCTGTGACAGGACTATGGCAGCCACGGTCTTAAGGTTAACGGTTTGGCATTTATGAAACAGAAGATTATTCCAGTGTTCCAACTGAAGCCTTAGTTCTCCTATAATACAAACAGACATTTAAGTGCATATTACTTACAAATTTAGGAGGAGGCACAGTCAAGTTGAGACTGCTCAGGTTAACGTCATGGCCATTCTGTGCACATGCGACAAGGCGCAATGCGACATAGAAACCCTACAAAAAAATGAGTGGTTTCTGTTAAAAAAGGAACCAGTCTAAATCAGTCTCCAATAACCATTAATGATTTTTACTAACACTGTACACGTGCAACTCAGTAAAGTACAGAAACAACAGATGTATGGCTCATCCAGTTCACTGCATACTGACAAGTACCCCACTGTTTTTAAAGATGATTCAGGAAAAGCTTTGCGGTAACACGGAACACAGAGCAGAAAACTTCAAAGGTAGATTTTAAGGACTTTCCCATAATCAAATTATTGACATTAAAAATGGCAACAAGTTTTCTTAAAACTAATAATGTGTTTAAAACATTTCACCTACAAGTAACTTCCAAGCCATTTTTACTAATGCTAATTATATTTTTTCATGGAAAAAAAAAAAAAGACTTCTAAAAAAACAGATCTTAAAAATCATAGTTTGTACTTGGGACCCTATGACTATGTATCTATGTATCACACATATGGATTATTTAGAAAACAGCCAGAAAATCAGACCCAAACTGCTCCAGCAGCCTCACTAAGTAATATTTGGATGTGAGCAGTGTTACAAAAAAACCCAACTCCCCTTGCAAACAGAAACCTACAAATGTGTACGAGTAACTCCTACTGGTAACAGGATTTTCTTGAAACAAGGTTAATCTGTGGAAGATAATGCAAGAGGTCTACAGGAACATTTAATTTACCTGTTTATCCAAGTATCCTTTACCCTCTGGGTCAGCCAAATCCCATATCTGTGGGGATACAACATAAAAGCCATTGTGATATTAAAATAAAACTTAGCTCAGCAGTTCATCCTGCATGTCTCCTTGATGTGTTTGTTGCAGCTTCCAAGTTATGATATATAATTATCTAATTCCCAAGTTAACAAGTAAAATGTTACACAAAAGACAATCTTTTCCTTTTAGATTCCTAAGAAACTCAGAACAATTCCTTGGAGCTATTACCAATCTGTGGTTTACATAATGTTGAATGGCTCTGATTAGCATTCTACCAAATTCCTTTCTGCAAACCCCTTCTGCTCAATGTTAGCTTCACTCAAGCAAGTGTGTGGATAATTACAGCACTATTTAATTCCCTCAACTTACTTTCCCAAGGATAATATCAGAGAGACCGGATTTTTTCAGGAACAGTGCAGCTTCATTTGCCCCAACTCTGCCTGTATATGCTGGATCTACCTGAAAGATAAAAATTCACATTCAATTGAAGCATGGCTGTGATGAAAGCAGAGACAAGAAATGAAATGTCTCGTCTCTAGGTCAAAAGGAGTTACACAAGCACACATTAGCGCTCAGCAGAGAGAATTTACAGAAGCTTAGCACTGCAATGGGGAAAGGCAAGAGAGGGAAATCTGGGGGAAGAGGAAACTGCATTTCAGTTTTTTAAAAGAACCTACCTGTTTGTAGTAAGTTTCATATAATGGATTCCCAGTAAACTGAAAAACAAGAGAGATATTAAGAAAACAAAGAATAAACTTCAATCACAGACAAGCCACCTTTCAGGATTGATGGGGGGTTGGAAAGTGTATAGTACTTTGTGTATTAATTCTATTCAATGAATAGAATGGTATGTTAATTTGCTGTGTTCCTAACTGGATACCTGAATTCTAAGTGTGGATAACAGTGATCCCTCAAAACCTGCAACCAACAGACTACTGTCACCGCTTAAACAGCATTCAAACACACCTGCATTTGTAATTAACAACACTAAAGGGTAGTAAGGTTTTGTAAAGCACCTTTGAACTATTTGCCAAGGTATTTCAGATGACAGTTTGAGAACTACTCATGACAAAGGCAGAGATTTCAACATAATGCTGACTTATCTCCTGCACTGTATCCATACTTATGGAATACTTTCAGCAGGCAATTACACAGACACATAGGCAGAGCTCTGGTATCAAAATATGCCTGAGTTTATGCATTTCCAGGACCAGGATCTTAAACTGAAACAATAAAAACACCATAACAGAATGAATGGTTACTTAAGGGATGCTACAATTCCCTGACAATGCTTTTTGAGGATTCCTCTGCATTACACCAAAGCAGCAGACACAAAGGTAGGCCCTGACTTTCCGGGATACTAAACAAGCAGATTCCTTTTCCCTCTTGCTAATGTTCCAAGCAAAAGGGAACGACAATGCCAAGAAAGGCAGAAGCCTGAACACCCATCTTCTCACTTGCCTCCTACAACTGCCACAGGAGCTGTAGCCACGTGCAGGTTCTACCTCCACACCACTCTCCAGCCTCGATGCCAAGAGCAAAAGCGTTACAATCCCATCTCAAACAAGTCACCCCTTAGAGCAACCAAAGGCCTTAAAACCCAGGCAAACAACCCAATAAACACAGCTGAACGAGCGAGATGCAGGGATGTTGAAACTGCTTGGGACAACTACTCTCCACCTACAGGACATAAGTCAGACACCTGACGAACTATTACTCCACACTAATTCTTATGACTGGTATATCATCTCCCAAATGGTCATCCACATAGATTTCCAGACTTTCTGCCTAGAGTGAGGGGAAGGGAGACAGAAATATGATGAAATAAAAGACCAACGAAGACCATGACATTTTATTTTACACAAAGGGAATCTTTCTGTAAGTTTACAATGAACATGCTAAATCTTAATGGGCTATCCAAAATAACTAACCCCTATTAACCAAACACAAGCAAACACCAACTCTTTGAAGATCAAAAGTTCTACTTGGCTAGAAAAACATGCATTTTCAGAAGAGTTTCCTAAACATCTGACATGTACTTACACCCATCAACAAAACAAGCTGCTGCATTCTCCAACATCAATCAGTACCCTCTAGAAGCTCATGCTCTTCCAGAAGCTGGACAGTTCAGAAGCAACAAGCTGTGATGAGAACTCATAAACCTGACTCACCTTTTTGCTGGCTTGTAAATGATCACCACAGATAAGCACTGAGTTCCTATCCAGACCAGGAAACACATCATGCAGAGAAAAGGTGGAAGTAGGAAATAGTATGTCCAACTCTGAATAAAACCTAGTATGTTTTAGCCAAACTATATATCTCTTGTTTACCAGAAAGCTGAGAGAAGCCAGCCAAAGACCAGCTAAAAGCTGTTGTGACTGATTTGTGAGTATCCTAGAGCACGCAGAGACTGGATTCGTACCAAGATACCACTCCATTAGCAGTACTGAATCATCTCATCGCATCACCAGGCATTCTTGTCATCCTCATTCAATGCTGTCAGCTGTGACATACAGCTGACTTACCTGACAGAGGTGGCAGGAATCCAGGGTGATGTGTTTAAATGCTGTGAAGTTTCGACTACAGCAATATATTCATGCAAGTGCTGCTGGAAAGCACTTCCTCACTCGATACTCAGTGTTTGACAAAGATGAAGCCTCTCTGACCGATTTACCTAAATGACTGCATCTCTGTGATGAAGCAGACCAGACAAAATGGGCTCAAGTGATAAAAATAGCTGCCTGCCCACCCATCACCATGTCTGACTCCAGCACTATCATTCAAGAGAATTCAGTAATTGGATGACATCTGCTGACGAAGAACCTACACAAGATTCTGTCAGTGCTGGCAGAGACAAACATGTTGAAGAGTGTAGCTGATGAGTGGTCAAAGGCTATAACCTGTTATACAGCAGATCAGTTTAACAACCCTCTGGTTTCTACACCTACTCCATCACACCAAAACATCACTGATGAGCAACGCTCCACACTGTCCCGCAAAGACACACTTCAGAACCCTGGTTCCTTGTTGTTTGACCTCTAAGTTGATTTCCTGTACAGATCTGAAGTTCAAGTCTCAAACTTGCACTCTCACAGCAGGTCTGGTACTCTGCATTTGTGGCGCACACTACACACAGAGATACAACTCCATGTCCCTTAATGCAGATCTGGGGAAAGGCAGGCGTTAAGATGCTGCCACCAGAGCAGTTGATAAAGTTAGTTCCTACCAGCCCTCTTTCCTGAGGTGACCTCAGGACCATAAAGAACATTGGATCAGACGAATTATTTTCCTTGGTGTGCTCCTGTTTCATAATTTTCTCTCAGCCATTCTTGTCACATCCTATGATGGATGAAAATAGGTACTGTGAAAGGGGGAAAAACACGGTGTTCCACAAATATGAGAGCAAAAAGAAGGCTGCTGCTGCCCTCAGATTACCTTTGCCATTACTCTACCTGCTGAGTATCCCAAGTTGTCTCAGAGACTGAGCTACCAAATGATCTGCGCTGCCCCAATACCTCTAACATAATACTCCATAACCTCCAAAGGCTGTAGGGTGAACATGCCTGGCACAGCAGAAAGACCACTGATAAGGTGACCAAATATTCAAGGAAATAAAGTTATCAAAGGCACAACAACAACCAAAACGGGACCTAACTCCAAGAACTGATCTTACATGCTTGCTCTTCAACTGGTTTTGCATGAAGAGCTGAAAGGTTAAACAGTTTGCAAACTGTTAGACATCTAAATTCTCATTCATAAAAACACAATAAAAACGTAACCTCATAGAGGAATAGAAGCGTAATAAAATTCATTTATGAGAACAAATACCATTGAGCGCTTTCACATGCTTGAATTACCTGTACTGACTATAACCCTAACATGTTGATAGCAACAGTCTTATTTTATATCTTTCTGAGTGAATATACTCCAACATTACAACACATATAACCTCTCCTACTCCTTTTAATACCACTTCTGTCATGTATTATAACTAGCACATCTCTCTACAGGAAACACGAATTTGAGGCTATTAAAAGAGGAAGTTCATCAATTTCCAGGGAAATCCTGCTTATTGCCCTGATTACCACTAGGTTATTCTTGACAGTTCAATACAGTAAAAGAAGTTTTAACACTAGAATGCTTCCATTGAATGAGCTGAAAAATAATAGGTCAAAATAACTGATACATTCACAGAATGGGGTCCTTTTTCCCTCAACATGTCATACAAAAGAAAATACCATCGGTGCCAGTCTCTCAAGCATCAACTGGAATTTAAACAACACAGGAGCAGGATGCCAGCATGAGAGATATTGGATATATTTTTACCAATGTACTCTTGCAGTTCCACAGCAACAAAACTCTTTCCAGTCCAGAGTTCATGTCACACATATATTGTGCACCACATTACTTCACTTGAGAACTTTGGATAACAGTTTGCATGGATGTTTTCAGACATTTCTGAACATGTTAATTCAACAGATGCTAATAGGGATTCTTACTGCTATTCAGAAGCTAGAAAGCAGTGCGCTCTCTTAATAAGACAAATTACATATTGCCCAAGCATCGCATAACACCGATACTCTGAGAGTGTAAAGATACACTCTCAGAGTATCACAAATAAAAGCCCATTATTAAAAAGAAATAGGTTTAAACGATCCCAGCTACCAAGAGCAGTTGTTCTGAATTCCTGACTGGCCTAGCCACGGTGGAGAAAACAGTTTTCATCTCAAGGCCTTGGGAGGTGGAGAGGTGCCACTGCTTCTGTTTCAAAGGAAACAAGTAAGCTAACTGTCTTCACAGGAGCGTAAAACAGGAATGAACAGCGATCACACTGGTCAGGTTTAGATTATTTGGGTGAGACATCTATCAGAAGCCTTGTAACAACAACAACCTCCCCAAGGATCCCAAACATGAAAGCAGAGCTCAGGACAGCCTCTCCCGGAGGCATGCCGCCCTCCCTGAGGGGGAGCCTCCAAGGTTCAGGGTCTTCCCTGCAGAAGCCTCATCCCCCTGCCAGCCGTCTGCTGAAAACCTCCTTCCCATTCCTCCCCACCGGCTCCTCCGCTGGGCTGCCCGCGCCTGTGGCTGCGCTGCTCCTGCACCTCCCAGACACTAAGCCCAGTCATGACAGCTAAAGGCGGCCTTAACCCCGTGTTACAGGCATGGTGACGAGCAGGCCGAAGCCGGGGGCTCAGCACACAGCGAGCCCACCCTCCTGCCGCCCAGCCCCGCACCTCCGACCACCACCAGCGGGAACCCCGCAGCTCGAACCCGGCAGCGGCAGCTCGGGGAGGGGAAGCGATCCGAGAGCCTCACCGCTGCCCTGCCCCTCCCCGGGGGGCAGCTCCGGGGCCTCCATGAGGGGAGGGCGCCAGCGCCTTTTGTGCCCCTCCAGAACCAGCCGGCGCGCAGCCCCGGCCCGACAGCGGGGACAGTCGGGGGCTGCTCGCCCCAGCCCGGGGCCCGCTCCCCGCCGCGCACCGACCCGCTCCCGCCGCGCACCGAGCCACCCCCCGGCTGCGGGGAGAGGCAGGGCCTGTGCCCCAGCGCCGACCCGGCCCCGGCTGCACCCGCCTGCGGGAGGGGAAGGCGCCGGGGCGGGCGCGGTCCCTGTTCCTCGATCGGAGCTCAACCGCCGGGGCCGGAGGGCCGGGTTCCCCCCTCAGCCGCCCCCGGCGGGGCCGGTTACCTGCTGGCTGAGGGGGATGAGCGCCGCCATCTTCCTCCCACTGATTCGGGCAGCGGCCGGGGCGGGAGGGGTGGGGGGAGGCGGGGCGAGCGGCGGCGGGAGGCCCCGGCCGCGCCTGGCACCGCGCGGCCCGGGCTGGGGCCTGCTGGGCCGCTGCCGCTCGTCGCCTGCCTCCGGAGGCTCCCCTGCCCCAGGCACAAAAGCGAGCGCGGCTTTATCTGTGCCCGGCAGCCGTTCCCCACCCCGCCAAGCCGGGGCTGCTCCCGCGGCTCCGTCCGGCCGCAGAGCTCAGTCCCTGCCTCCCGCAGCCTCCCCGCTCCCCGGCACGGCGGTGCGCCAGCTGCCTGGCGGTGACCTACCTACGGCATGGACAAAGTAGGTCTAGGGGAGACCCTGCGGAGCGTTCCTCCAGGTAACTAATGGACTTGCATCCCGCTTGCTCCTGGTTAAACCCAGTTATTTTACTTCACTCAACCTTGTCAAAACGGACTTCAAGCTAAGCTCCCTCCGGTCTGTGACTGCATTTTTAGCATCAAATACAAAAAAAAATGAAGAAATCATAGAATCATAGAATAGTTAGGGTTGGAAAGGACCTTAAGATCATCAAGTTCCAACCCCCCTGCCATGGGCAGGGACACCTCACGCTAAACCATCTTACCCAAGCTTCATCCAGCCTGGTCTTGAACACTGCCAGGGATGGAGCATTCACAACCTCCCTGGGCAACCCATTCCAGTGCCTCACCACTCTAACAGGAAAGAATTTCCTCCTTATATCCAATCTAAACTTCCCCTGTTTAAGTTTTAACCCATTTACAGCAGTGTATAAATCACTGTGGCCATATGAGAAATAAATCATCAGGAATTTGTTCAGGGGAAAACAAGTACAGGACAACTGCTGCTGCAGCGTATTTCAATAGCTGTCAAAGTTCTTCAACCCATAGCATCACTGGAACTGTTGTAGAGGGGACAGCCCCCAGACAAGCAGAAGGGAAAGAATTTGACCTCAGTCACTCCACAGGCAAAAGCCACCCAGCTTCAGTTGGGCTTTTACAGATCCTCCCACTCCCTATCTCCTTACCACACACAACTTCGCTCAGCCCAGGGGAAAATGCAAAACCACGGCTCTGGAAGCCTGGCCTCAGTTTTTGCTAAATCTATAGCATTAGTTCATAGGGGAGGAAAAGGAAATGTAAAAGAGCAAGAGGACACGAGAAGGGATGAAGGAAGTGACGGAACAAGTTACAAGAGTGAGTTACAGAGCAGGTCAGACAGAAAAAGACACATCATGGTTTCAACTTCCCGCCTCACCACCCTAACTGGGGGGAAAATACAAGTTGTCTGAACACATTTGAACTCCTAAGGACAGATTTGCGGATGGACAGCCTGTTGTCACTCAGCCCCACACCACCACAGAGCACTAGAACATTCTGTCAGCGGATAAGCCATGGCAGAGCAGCCACGGTAGAGCAGCCACGGTGCATTCGCAGCTCGGTGACGGGTGAAACTCTGACAGGCGCACAATGACTGCGGCAGCTCAGCAGAGCTGATCTCCTTAGGCTGAAGTATGCTGTGAAACACGCTTCACGCAGTTGACATGCTGAACCCTCTAAGGAAATACCATAAAAAGCTTATGAGGGTATCTCCTCAACAAAAAATGAGCATGAATTTTACATTTCATATGAAACCACTAACATGTAACTCTGTTCCAAAACACAGTGCTTTATTACAGGTGTTTCTAACACATCTTAGCAGTGTAAAGAAAAGCAGTTAAGAAAAAAAGAAAAAAATTAACCTTCTCTATAGATAATTTAACTCTGTTGTATTTTTCATTAAATGGAAACTGGTCACAAAATTCAATGCTAATTTTTTTTAAGAACCCTGTTTTGCTACAACTCCACTGGTGCAGATTTCAACACACGGTTAACAAACATCAAAATCCTTCAGTGAAAATATTCCTAAGTAACTTCAGTGAAAATATATGAACTTTTTTCAAATGCCAATTAAAGCTCTGTCTTGGTGTCAGTGTTCTTCTCTGCTCTGTCCCTTCCAGATTGTGTTTTTCTCTCTAGCTTCTTCTTAAACTGTTGCTCAAAGTACTTTTCTTCTGTAGCCCTTTCTCTCGCTTGCTCTTCCTCAGTCTGCTTTATGTACATTTCCTTTTCAGGACCCTAATATTAAGATGCCATTTTTGGGCACCGAGAGGTTCTTGATCAGACCCAACAGGGCATTTTTCAAATGTGGTCATACAGAACCAAAACAGAAACAAGAAGTTTTTGTTACCTTTGTTTCTCCCCATGTTTCATCACCAAAGTCTTCTGCATATTCCTCATCATCTGTTATCAAGAAGTTGTCAAAAATTGTGCCAGCTCTCACCTTTGAAGGAATAAGGAAAAGAAAAAAAGGAATAACTGAGCTGCTTGAAGCTTCAGTTATGGACCTCAAGACAGATGGAATAAGCCAGACTTCACAGTATTCACACCAATTATTTTAGGCCCCTCACTTACCTGTGGATGATTATCATCCAAAGAATAACTACAACAGAAGATCAGTGTCTTTTACAGGTTTTTCAATTCTGTACACATATTTACATAAAAGTAAGCTAAAGACAAAGGTCCGTCAGATCCAAAAGCAACAGATAATGTTTCTATGCAAAGCATAAACAGGTTGGTATATACTCAGTGAAAGAAAAGTTGCTTTATTTTTCACTATAGGCATCTCACCTGCCAGATATCAAGTCCAATGACACTAATATTTTCAAAGCTGTAGATGCTATAGTCTGGTGAATAATTTGGATTGTCAATCTGTGGATGAGGCCAAACTCCTCTATAATTTGGGTTATCAATCTGCCTTGGTTTCCATTCCCCCTAGGATAAACCACATGTTCTGAATAAAGTCAGGCAAATAAAAGTTCCTTAAAGTGTTATATGTAGTCAAGATTACAAAATTATTTATACTCTGTATAGAGGATTCTTGACCCTAGGATAATGCCATTCTCCATTCACAGCATCATCCCAATCTGCAGGTTTCTCAGCACTCATGTCCATGATGTATTCAGGCTCATCCCAATCCTTTAAAAAGATTAAGAAAGCAAAACTAGTGCACAGTTCAACTACATCAAACATGCAGGCAGTAGAAATGAAATCACCCAGCAATGCAGAATAAGGAGAGCAAATTACCTCAGGTTTGACATCGTTTGGATCATCAATTTCGATTCGATCATCCCAGTCCACTGGTTTCTTCACCGCTGGATCATTAATTTTCTTGGGTGGCAAAAAATCTAAATCATCTTCTAAGTTGCCAGATGCAACCATTTCATTATCAATTTTTACTTTGTAAGTCTGATCTGGCCTTATAATCAAAGTATAGAGATGGGTATAGCCATCAACCTGGGTTTTAAAGAATGCAGTTTTTAAAGAAAGAACATTTGTTAAGAACCTTAAATACAGATCTTGGGAATTGCCTCACACCAGACTTATACTCCTAATTTCTAATGGATTTTTCATAAAGAGTAGTAAGAAAAAATACTGCATTCCCCAAGTGTCTACATATCAAAGGAAAGGGCCCTCTCACTAGGAAATGTGGAATTAAAGTTGCAGTTAAAACACTCAGTGATATACAATTTTTAATAACATGCAGCACCCTTGCAACCCTGTTCCATCCTGCATCAGTAGCAGGTGTTAGAAATGCAATGATTAAATTGCAAACATATTATCAACTAAGAAATATCTGAAGTCCGAAAATCAATATGATGGAAGATACGATGACACTCAAAGGTATTACATGTTTGCAATAGTTTCTTTTTGTTTTTTCATCCTCATATCCCTGTAACTTGCTTATTTTAAAGTTTATATATCCTTGAAATGTGTATTTACCTTGCATCTGATCAGTTTCTTGATTGGATGGGGTTTATTCTTGTAATTTAAAATAACATGGACTTTCTTTGTATCAGATCCACAAATATCTGGCCCTACAAAGAGATCACATGCCTTGCATTTCTTAACTTCTTTGCAAGAAAAGACAGAAAATCTCCTTACAGTCACAACATCCTGATTTCTTTAAGACAGCCTTCCTCTACAATTTTTCCTCCATTTCCACAACCATCTTTAGAAGAACTGCACAACAGCAGTGACAGTATTTTAGTAATGAAGTAGTAACTCCAAACTCACCAAACATGATGTAATAATGTGAATCTCCGCTGAGCTTCTTCTGGTCCAAGTTTGAGGGAAAAATCTTAACATACCCCCCACCACAATCTATCTTCTGCTCATGTTTCACTGTGTATTGGATGACCAAAGTCTTCCCTTTGTTACTGAATGGTTTAAATCGTGATGAGATGGCATAAAACTTAAAGTTTTCAGTAGTTTGTAGACCTGCAAAGATACTAGTATAATAATCAAACTTACATTTTTTCCCCATTTGCAAAGAAAAAAATAATTTTATTGCCATGCATGGCACACCTATAAATGCAAATATATAAATATATACAAAGGGGTTGCTCAACTTGGAGAGCAGAAGGCTCCAGGGAGACCTTAGAGCAGCTCCAGTGCCTAAAGGGGCTACAGGAAACCCAGAGAGGGGCTTGGCACAAGGGCCTGTAGGGACAGGCCAAGGGGAATGGCTTGAACCTGCCAGAGGGGAGACTGAGATGAGCTCTGAGGCAGAAGCTCTTCCCTGTGAGGGTGCTGAGGCGCTGGCACAGGGTGCCCAGAGAAGCTGTGGCTGCCCCATCCCTGGCAGTGTTCAAGGCCAGGTTGGACACAGGGGCTTGGAGCAAGCTGCTCCAGTGGAAGGTGTCCCTGCCCGTGGCAGGGGTTGGAGCGGGAGGAGCTTTAAGGTCCCTTTGAACCCAAACCAGTCTAGGATTCTATGATATCCTTGATTCTAGAGATGGCTCCCATGGCATAGTTTGAATGAAACTCAAATACCTTTATCTAGTACTGGATCTCCATAAAACTTCCCTGCAGTGAGTCTGAACTTCCCAAAGTCTGGTTTGTACTCAGAATTCATCCACCTCTTCCTCCACTTGGCTGTCCCATGCAGTCAGCACCAGCAACAACACAGGAACAGAGTCAGGACGGTAAGGGGCGGAGGGGGCTCCCTCCCCACCAGCTTACACACTCACAGCCGTTATTACCGGCAGCTGCCCCACCGCCCCCTCTACCCTTGAACCCCCTGCCCTCGCCCAACCTCCATCCAGAAACTGCTCCTGGAAATACACCGTGGCCCGGGCAGAGCCCAGTGCAGCCCCGAGGAGCAGGAGCAGCTTCAGCACGGCGATGAACGGCACTGCCCGCCCGCACCCCCTCAGCGCCGCCGCCATGACCACCACCCTCACACCACAGCGGCCGACAGCTTCGCGCCTCAGCAGCCCCCTTAAGCCGGGATAGGATTGGCTTAACGCCCTCGTGAGGCAGTCACGTAACGAAGTGCATTTCGGGGCTTGTAGTCGGCGCTGTCATGAGCGCAGTATCCCTTCTTGGGATTGGATGGGTATGTCTGCGCAGAGCCAATGAAGGGGCGGTATGTTTGGGTGTCGCGGTCTCTAGCATACGGGCCAGCCGCGGCCTGGCCGCCGCCTCAGGATGGCTGCTGTCGCTCGGGTGCAGCGGGCCCCCGCGGGCGGCGGGCAGGTGAGGCGGCAGCTCCCGGCCCGGCCTCTGCGAACCCCGCGCTCAGTCTGTACCGGGGCGGCCTCGGGGCCCGGGTTGATGTGGGAAGGGGCCCGGCTGTGGGGAGCGGGAGGGTCTGCTCGGTCGGGGGAGCTGGGCGCGGAACCAGCTCTTTACAAGTACCTGAACGGAGGTTGTAGTGAGGGGAGGTCAGGCTCTGCTCCTAAGTAACGAGTGATGGGACAAGAGGAAACGGGCTCAAGCTGCACCAGGGCAGGTTTAGATGGAGCTGAGGAACAATTCTTGCCCCAGAGGGTGCTCAGGCATTGGAACAGGCTGCCCAGGGCAGGGCTGCAGTCACCGGCCCTGCAGGTGTTCACGCACCGTGGAGACGAGGCCTCAGTGCCATGGGTTGGGGTCTTGAGGTTGGACTTGGTGATCTTAAAGGTCTTTTCCAACCTGGTTGCGTCTGTGATTTTAACCATGCCACCTGCCTCTGCCTCTGAGGGCTCTTTGCATCCTCTTCTTGCAGAGACACCACGATGATCCCCGAACGCTCATCACCGCTACCCTCAGCCTCCAGCCTCGCGCCTGTAGCGACTTCTCTGCGCTTGACCCAGAGAAATCTGGGAGAGCGCAACTCTGCCCCAGCAGGCTTGGGCTGCGCAACGAAGGCGCGCATGGAAACCAGTGGCGCCGGATGCCAGGAAGCGCGCTGATGGCTGCAAACAGCCTTGTAGCAAAGAGCCCTCTGGGAAGCGCTTCCCACACGCGGTCAAGCTCAGCTCTGAGCAGAGTGGCACAACTGGAGAGCAAAATCATGAATCGAAGAAAACAGCTGGAAGTGCCAGACGCCGACTTGGGCCAGAAGCCTTTGGATGAGGAGTCCCTCTCCTCTGCTTCCAGTCACAAACCCAGAGCAAGGGGCAAGAGATACCTAAAGACTCATGCTACTGCTAGTGGATATATGACCCTCCGTAATGCCAACTGTAAGGAAGAGGAAAGCATCCAAAGCCCTAAAAAGAATGTTAGTGTTAAACAACAACTTGGTTTGGATAGTGATGAAGAGGAAATGAAAGAATTGATGGAATGTTCAAGTGTGAATGAGAATCAGAAGGTTGTTGCAAGCGATTCTAAATGGGGTCCAAAGGTAAATACAGACTTAGCTGGATTATGGATTTTTATTTATGCTTTTATGGGATTGTTTTAATTGGTATGTCACTTTTTATTTAGATAACACCAGGTATAAAATTTTAATTTTGTATTTGTGACTTGCTCATGATCTGATTTAGTTTCAATTCACATTTAAAATTGCTGGTTTTTTACCCATTATAATCTGTTTTCCTTTTTAGTCATCTACACATAATGAAGTAACACATAAATCTCTTTTTCATGTTCTTCAAAAGAGGAGGACTCCAGTTTCATCAGGAATGCCTCCTCCATCTCCCAAGGAAATTTCACTGACAGAGGGATCTAAAGCATCTTATCTTCACAGCAAATACTCAGAGAGTAGAGCTGGTTCACCACCCAGAAACACGTTGCTACGACATGACGTGAGATCTCTGTCGCTGTCATCTTCCATGAAAGACAGTACTGTAAAGATTACTGTGCCTAGAACAGGCAACACCAAGGAAAGCCAAAAATCCCTGGAAAGTGACAGAAGTGAAATCACTTCATTAGATGACTTGTTTTCACAAGCAGCTGATGCAGAAGATTCAGCTAACAGCAGCTCAGATGGTAAGGTTTCTAACATACTGTCTCAGTAGACTTGGCATGAGTTGTACTAACTACTGCTAAATTGACTAATGAGCGTGGGCAAAGACTCACTTTGAAAGGATTTACTGGTGTAATTTTACATAAACCAAGGCTTCACCAAAGGAATTATGTTGATCTGTTTCTTTTTTCTTAGTTTTTCAAAACTAAGTTAAAGTTTTAGAGTGATTGCTATTCCATTTTAGTATTACACTTCAAAGTAGGGATGTAGTACTGGTTTCCACTTTCTTGCTTAAGGGAGAGCGTACTGTAATTTTCATGCAAATTCTCCTGACAATATGTCATTTGATTTCAGACTTCAGACTGAATATCCTGAGCCTTGATGATTTGGCACCAAATATCACCAGTGATGCAGCAGAATTAAAGCAGCAAGTAAGCAGGACTTCCCTACTGGCACACGTTTCTGCCTTTCTTTGGCGGGTATTCTAGAATAAACACTGCTCTTCTGCTCATATGGTGAGCTGGGCAGGAAAGGTTAGATCAAGACTTTACTGAAACCTGACCAAGTTCATGTCTTAGCATCTGCATTTCCTTACTCAGTGTAACAGCACTGGACAGCTTGCAAGGTGACACAGAAAAGTGACATTTTACTTTCCTAATAAAGTAGAAACTCTCAGTTACTGACTCTCAGTGATGTGCAGCAGAACAGATGAAGAATAATGGAGGTATGTTCTAGGTTATATTTTCTTGCTTCTCCTAACATACAGCTGGTTTGTGTTACAGGGGACACACATGCAAATTAGTGAGGAATCAAACAGAAAGCCAAAAAAAGACACATTCCTGGTGGAAAAGGACCAGGGTTCTCTTAGAATGACAAGTGCAGTAACTGGTGTGAAGGATCCTTCTGATGAGGATGTTGAAAAAACTGTGACTGAAGCTGGAATCTCTGAGCATTTAAGTGGAGTTTCTGCAGATTTCCCTAGACAGAAACAGGATCATCTTGATCATGATGACAGAACTATTAATTCAGAGTATTCTGAAGACTTTGAAAGGTCTCCATCCACAACAGACAGGGAATCTGTAGCAAAAATGTCAGAGGAACATTCGGAGAGCTGCACATCATCTGGAAAACGCCCATCTTCAGCATCGTCACCTCGACTTGCCAGAGCGCAGCAGGAGCAGGTACACAGAGTGACTGTCAGAGAAACTGCAGTTCAGACAACGGATCCTCTGTTCACCTACTGCTGGCCAAAGGGTAGGTTCACAAGATATTGCCTAATTCAGGCTTTACATTTGTAGGTTTTATATGCCTTGTTAAGAGTTCTTGGATTCAGTACTAGCTGCCCCCAGCTGACATGAACTTAAACACTTCCTAAAGCCCGATGCTTGAATCTGCTATCTGTAGAAAAGATGGGGATTTGACAACAGATTAATGAACTTGGAACCAGTTTTTGCTATGAAAGAAACCAAACCAAACCCAACAGGAACTCTGGGTGGATGAGCTGGTGCTAGCAACAGAACTCACAATAGCCTGAAGAACATTCATAGATTGAATTCAGCATTTTGATTGTATCTTTACTATGGTAAGCAATACTGCTGTGTTGTTACTGAACTGATTGTCCCTTGCAGAGTTCTCTTCTGCACTCTATTTACTCCTTGGGAGAGCACTGCAGCCCCATTCTCAGGAGGCAGCTGTGCCTTTGGCTGGTTCTGTGGGGCAGCTGGGGGGATTCTAGAACTATTTTAGCATTTATTTTTTGCTGACAGAATTCCCTGTTAGGCTCTGTGGCAGTTCTACAGCAGCTGATGGCCCAAGAGACTTCTGAAGATGAACCAAGTTCTAGTGCTAAACCTCCAATCCCCAGTAATTGTGATTTTATCCAATACACAGCAAACACCTCGGCCGTACTTGACCCACCTGTAGGAAACAGTTACGTCGATCCCATACCTATTGTCAGTCACGTCATCAGCATGGATGCAGTAGAAGGTACTGAAAACCGTATTTCTTACTATTATTTTACTGTATTTTATGCATTCAACCTCTACTTATTCAGCCCTTACTATTGACTGTACATATCACTAATGTATACATGCTCCATGTCTTGCAGCCTTGACAGCATACAGCCCATCAGCCCTTGCTTTAAACACCATGTTGAAACAGCACTTGATGCTGACTCAGCAGTTTGTAGAGAACATTCATCACCTTCACATATCCCTCGTGGAGTCATTAGAGAATGAGAAGTTCCACTACCATACCCTGGAAGAGGCTAAAGAGGTATTTGTGATAGACCAGAGTCAGTGCTTCTAGTATTTGCAGCAGATTTTCTTCACATATTATTAATCAGATAAAATTTTTTCATAGAAGAATACTACTATAATTCCCATACCTATATTACCCACAAATTAGCAGTTTATGTAATAAAAAAAAGACTGAAGGCTTAGTAGAGGCCACCATTTTGAAAAGCAGCTTTTCAGGTGCAGCATTTAGCTGTCCTCAGCTGAATGAGGATCTTCCTAATGCAGCAACAGAAGGGTCAATTTCTGCTGCTAGTATAGAAAAGTGCAGGGATCTCGACATGAAGATCTAATAAGAAGCTGTTGGGTTTTGTTTTTTGCAGTACATCAAGAATCACAAATCCCCACCTCTAACACTTGAACAAGCACGTGAAGAAGTTCAGAAAGCACAGGAGGAAAAACTACTTTGATTCTTCAGATATGAAGTAAAATTTGTATTTACAGATCTCCAGCTGCCACAAGAAAGCCTTCCAACTCACACAGTTAATACAAAGCCTGCCAGAGCTTGCTTTAGATGTTACTGTACATAAGTTATTTTCATGGATCTGATTTTTTTACTCATGTAGGTGATACAGGGACAGGCAGGAACCTTCAGCCAGACTATGTCAGAGTTCAGCAAAACCAAGTGCCCACTTCTCTCCAAAGGGAGTGGGGTAAGTCTGATAGCACAGCATGCATTTTATCCTGTGATCATGGTAAAAGTGAAAGTCTGTACTACAGCACCCAAGGAATAGGAGCATAGAAGAAAAATACCATATCCTGACTTTAGTGCTATACTTAAAGTGTTTCTATAGAATTAGCCTTGTCAGATTACTACAAGACCAAACACACACAAAGTGAAGACAAATGCAATACAAGGCAGGCTTATAGCCAATGGACCAGGAATCCACTGACTCTGAAATACGAGCCACCAATTTATTTTTATTTAATAAAAAAAATGTGTTTATTGGAAGGCAAAACAAAATTCACAAGTTGGTAACACAGAGGTGGTGTGTGCTGATTCACAGACAGTTACAGTTCCACAACTACAGTAGATCTAGAACAAATGGGTATTTCACCATATTAACTGAATGATTTCAAGAGGGTTTCTGCTATACAAACAAAAGACTCTGGAAGAGGTTACCACCACGAAGACCTCTGGAGTGGAAGTGCAGTGTAAGGGCCTAACACCTTCAACTGGTGGTCTCTGGAAACAGTTACAAAATAGTTGGGTTTTTTTCCTCTCATGTCAATTAAAGGAAGGTTCCAAGAACATTTTATTGTCAGAAACTTGCAGAGCAGAGAAAATGGATTCTCTTCTATTGAGCTACTTGGCTTTTATTAAAGAGTATATACAAAAATATAAAAAGCTTAAAGAATGTCTTCCGTTACAAAGCATTGACCATCCCTTAGAGCACAGTTAACCCTTGTGTTCTGAGCAGAGTTGTGACTGCAGCGGCTGGTGTGTAGGGGCGTTAAGTTGGGTGGTAGGTTCTAACAAGCTCGCACAGTGCTCATAGGTCACCTGTACTGGAACTAGATGCTTCATTCCCCAGTTAGACATTAGGATACACTGCTCAGCATCAGTCTGACTTGATCCCAAGGCAGCACCCCTCCACTTCAAATAGAATTAACCTTTTGAGAGAAATAAACATACATTATGGAACTAGAGAACATACAACCACATCAGATAATGTCTGTATTCCACAGGAATGAATGAACCACAATCCTACACCAGGGACCTGGGCTGGGCTTTAATTCTAGTATAAAATGGGGAGCTAATTAAAAAATTTTGCAAAATAAATGGAAATTCTTTTACTTGCTAGACATGTCATAGGAACAAGTGGCCTTATCCAAACACTCAGCAAGTGTTGAAATACATGTCATAGCTTTCCATTTGTCACCATAGTTTTAAAAGTAATTCATTTGTCACTTCCTCCAGACTTTAATCCAGATTTATACAAGTTTAATGTCTTGTAGAAGATGCAAGACATCTTTCTTCAGAGAGTCTTATTCGGGTGGTGGAGGATCTTGCGTTTCACGCTTCACTGCAACAATAGGGAAAAGAGTTCTTATGCATTCTGCAGTTACCTAAGCTCTCCGAAATGCTTCATGGAATGAGGGCTCTGTTAGTAAGGATTTTTTCCTTTTGGGCTTGCTTTGTACCCATTTTATTACACAGGGCTACTGCAGCCATAAGCAGAAGTGACTTTTCATTTAGCATGCCAATTGCTTTCCTTTTAGTCACTGGCAAGTGTAGTTCTAGTAACAGACTCTGCAAAAATCCAGCACTTGGGCCATTGTCTCCATCTCTGAACCCTTCCTGCCCTACAGTGGGTTTATTGCTGGTTTTGGCTTTAGCAGAGCACAGTGCTAATGGGAGAAAACTCAGAGTTGGGTTGGCCCAAAAGCCTGGTCTGAACAGTAAGCCTGGTCTAACTATTCTGACCACAAAGCCCTTTCTGCTCTGGCAGCCATCCCTCCTGGGGCACGGCTCCCTCCACTGCCTCTGCCATTGCTCCTAGGGTCTGAAGGGGAACATTCAAAGGTGCAGGCTCCTGGGGCTGTATCAGGATGGGGCTTACACAGAACAGGCTCATTAATGAACAGTTAGAACTTACACCACCATTGCTGAAAAGTTAATCAGAGTCTATGTCTACTTACCTTTATTGTACCCACTGCCTTAGAAAGAATTAAGAGTTACTCATCTTTGGATTGGGGATTACAGGCTACAGTCAACAGGATAAAAGCACTATCAAGTCCAGAGAGTTTTTTCAACTTAGAAACAATCACTTACATTCATCTCGGGCCTTCATGCGAGCGATAAATGAGTAACTTTTATTTCTTCGGTAGTTTTCGTAAGGGTCGTCTAATGCAACTCCCACTCCTTTGTATTGATCCCATTTATCTCTGATATCCCCTCCTTTAATTGGATCCTGAATTCCTTGTTCCTTGGCTCCCAATCCACCAGATCCACTCCATCCTGTCCAAAGGACACAACATTGAAATCCTGTAATTACTAGAATTCGGAAGACAGACAGACAGACACTTTGGAAACAACAAAAGGGAGTATCAATTCGATGTAGCAGGATGGTAACGGAGAGCCTGAAACAACATAAGAACTGTCCCATTTGTTTCAAAAGCACTGAACACCAGCACTATCCCTAAACACTTTTAAGAGGGCAAGGGAGGAGGCAGTGTGAGGCCAAGCTGCTGGTCAACCCCTGAGCTGCACTCACAGGGAGATGGAACACCTTGGGTAGCAAGTTCTAGCTGATGCCAAACTCAGGTCCTTGTCTTCCAGATCCTTTGCAGAAAGGCAACTATCACCACTGCTCCATGTTCCATATACTTGCATCTCTGAATATCCTCATGCTGAGTTTGGAATGCCAAGGGATAATTCCTTATGAACATGCATTAATTAACTGTATCCATGAGTGTGGTGCCTGGTTTTGTTTCCTGGATTGTGTTAAGAGTCCAGAACAGGATCTTACCCATTTTCACTAGCATTTGATGGCCTTTATTTTCTTCTCCAAGTCTTGATTCTGGAATAGTAGGCCCAGAACTGGAGCCCAAACCAGCAGAAGAACTAAGAAAATAAAAAGAACAAATTAAGAACAAGCGATACTGTTCTGACCCAAAGCAGGGTCACTTATATTCAATACTAACACCCAGCAAGCTGTTCTTTTATAAAGATTATGGTGTTAGAAAGGTGTCAGAATCACCCTACCTGTGTCTTCCTACAAGTGAAATCAAACACTAGAGTATTCCTAGCAGAGAGTACTCAGAGGATTCCTCCTGCTCCCCATGAAGGCATATAAAGCCACCACAACAGAGTAACATTCTATAAGCACGTAAACTGTTTCTATATCTGCTTTCAATCTTCTTTTCTACTATTTGCCGAAAGCTCATTACACTCAGCTTAGAAAAAAGAATCTCCCTTGGTACTTCTCCAAACAACCCAGGTAAACCAAGACATCAACAAGCAAAAGCTTACGGAGGAGTGGGGCTGCGAGACCGGGACCGGCGCCGCCTTCCAGGCGAGTACGACTTCGACCTCGACCGGGACCGTGACCGCGAGCGGCTGTGAGAGGAGCGGGACCTGCTCCGGCTCCTGGAACAAGCGAGCACAGTACAAGTTACCCCAGCAACATCCAACCCCGAGGGCTGGGGTTCGTCCACCCCTCCAGTTGCCAAGGGCTGGCCCACTGTACTCTACCTGGACTGCGAGCGGGAATAGGATCGGGATCGAGAGCAGGAGCGAGAGCGTGACCTCGAATAGGAGCCAGATGACTTTGAAGATCGGGAATTGGACCGGGAGGACGAGCGACCGCGGCTTTTAGACCGACTGCGAGACCGAGATGGCCCACTGCCCAGATAAAAGCAGAGAAACCCCAGTGAAACTCCTCCGAGAAGCACATGAAATTCAGACACACTTGTGATCCAATTTACGTGACACACAAGCACTGGATTTCTGCAGGCAACCCAGTGAAAACTTGAGTGTGGCAAAAACCATTTTCTGCAGATTAGCCAGAAATTCCAGCAAGCTGAAGCTCAGTTATTCCATCAGCATGTTACTGAACAGACTTTCCCCTCTGCATTTAACCCCAGATATTCCTAGCACCTTCCAAGCAAACAGCATGCAGAAGGCAGCAGATGGAATCCCTCACCTATTTCTCTTCTCCTGACCTTTCCTCCGCCTCGCTCTCATTTTAGCTCGGAAGAATTCGTACAGTCCATTCTGCTCCCAGCCTTCACTGCAACAGATCAACCACAGAACCGACATCTGTCAAATTCTGCTTCCATCAACAGAGACGTTCAGGATGTCCACTGGGTTTTGTAGGGAACAAAGGGCCTGGGCAAAAAGGTCTCACAAATCTCAATGAGATCAAACAGTGTGTGCAGGTTACAACACGAGCACTCATTTCAGCATTAGAAGAACCAAGACACAGGCGAAGGGAGAGAGAGGCACTCCGTGGTTTGAGACAGCTTCTTAGGGCATTTTCCTTACCATATTGTTAGCTACACCTACTCTTACCTGTTTCTAGGCCTGTCATGAGATGGTGGACTATAAAATGCCTCAACCGCAGCCAGTAGTCTCTCACTGGGGGGCATTGGGGGTGGAAGACGTATATCTTTAGGATCTAAAGGTTTATACTCATGATCTTCAAGCTGCCGAAAACAAAACAAATTACATTTGTGTCATGTGTCATGGGGTGGCTACCTGAAGAGAGAAATACAGATTTAACTGTGTAGGGACCTCACATTTCACTACTGGGATAAAAACTGGTCCAGACATAAGGATTGTGGAGGTGACCCAATGCTTTCTCGTGCTATTGCTACCATTTTGGGTTCTACAAGCAAAGCCAGCTCTGCCCAGGTCGCTGCATCAACTGGATCACCAGGTAGCTAAAACACAGATCTCATCTATCCACCTTTGTGTAACAGTGGCTGGCTGGAAGCCTGGGAAAAGCTGAGAGTAACATGAAGTTGGGGATGGAAGAGACCCACTTGTTCATCCCAAACACAGAACACAAACGTATATCCCTGAAGATGCTGGCACAGATGTATTTCCTGTTCTCTATTGTTCTTTGCATATATAACACCAGTATTGCAAAAATCTTTGTAAGAAAGAACTCCGAATACCAAAAACTAGTACACAGTGGCCACGTCAGAAATGCAAAGTCCCTCTGGCCATGAAAGTCAGCAGGGATTTCTACTTTCTAAAAACAGGGATAAGATTTTCAAGGGTAAATTAAGTCTTTCACATACATGAGCTCAACCAGCTTTCACTGGCACACAACACTGGAAAACATTACAATTTTCACTACCTTCTCCCTTAGCTCCTGCCCTTGTAACCCCTACAAGAACTCTGGCTAATGGGTGCTGGATGCAAGGATTTGAAATGATAAATGTCCACATTAAACTGTCCCTAATACTGACCACAGGATTTTGATCTTTTAATCCCAGTAGTCAGGACCCATTGCAAGCACTTACTTTTACAAGTGGAGCCATCAGTCCAGCAGGAAGATCAAAGTAGGGAACATTTGGCACCAGACTGGGATCATCGTGGTTCATGTGCGGGGGGCCCTGTCGCCGCATGTGAGGAGGCTGCCCATTAAAGCCATGAGGGGGAGGCCCGAAATCAGGGTGCTGCGGCCCTCCCCAGGGAGGATGCTCGCTGATTCCAGGATGAGGCAATCTGTGACCAGGATGATGATGAGGAGGTCCGATTTCTGCAGAGGGAGGATTAAAACACTTTATTTTGCTATAGGGAAAGGAAGGCAATCAGAGATGTACTTCAATTAGTGCATTCATCCTAAAAAAGACCCTTAGCAGATCCAGAAAAGCAGCAGAACTGCAGAACTAGAGGCAACACAGCTACATCTGTCAGTATCTTGCAGTGCATCTTCCTCCCTGGCCACAGCTACCGCTCTTGAGACAACAGGATACTTGAATCCTAAGCCACTGCTCACTTAGGGACATACTGTGGTCAGAAAGTACCACAAGAAAGATATGCTCAAGGACAAAAGGTTTCAGATGCAGCAGGGCAGCTACTGGTGGGATCTTTTTCTGAAGCCAAAATACACAATCGGGGCTTAGCATGGACCCATAGTTCTGTCTTTATGCCAGATCAACACACAAACCCAAATAAGTATGGCAGGAATTAACTCACATGAGTAGGTGACAAGAAAATACTTTGTTTAAAGAGGCATTTCAAGCAGAGGCAGAGATAACATCCTGTTAAACCAGAGATGTCCCTGATGGACGAACCATTTGCCGTGAGCGCCAGGATACCCTGCTGAGCTCCCTGCACTACACAGAGAGAAATGCAAGACTGAAAATCAACACCCTCTGCAGCAGGCCCAACAGTTTTCCCAGGAAAAGCCATTACAGCCACTGCCCAATCTTCAGTCAGCACTGTGTGACTCCTCTTCATTAGAACTTGAGCACAGTCTGTGCTGTCATTGCTTCACTGCTCTCTCATTTTACACATCTGTGTTAATACATCCCCTCCTCCAACAACTTCCCATGAAACAATGATGGTTTGGATCACCACCACAATCCAAACCAGAGCATCTTTTCTTGAGCTTCCATGTTAGCTGGCTCAGGATAAGAAAAGCTGTTCTCCCTACTCAGGACCACAACTCTTCAAACAAACAAACCAAAGGAACAATCTCTACTGAAGAAGTTAATCACAATAAGCTCTAATCCACTGTTTTTTCCATGTTTTTTGTTCTTGGGGAAATGAGAATCTTTTAAGCTTACAACAGCAACTCCTACATAGAAACAGAATTGCTCTTTAAGTGGCTTATACAGAACCACAGCGATCTTTAGCCTTTACATTGATGAGGATCATTCTGGAATAATCGTAACTTCTGCATGTGAAACAGAAACTACATCAGGGCAGAACTACACTGGACTTCACAAGGAAGCCCACTGCCAACTCAGAGCCCCCCAGCCCAGGCAAGCAGTGTCCTGACTACGCTTTACAACCCCATGTTCCAGCAAGAGAGCAAACCAAACAAGGGAGGAGGACTGGAGCTGAGGACTGGAGCTAAGGACTGGTTTTACTGCCACTACCAAGTCACACAATGTTAAAGCAGATAATCGGAGCTTTTCAGTGAAAATAAAGAGAAAATAAAAGAAGGGCACAGAATGTATGCACAGGAACAACTGTCCCCAGCCTGTCCTCCCTCTTGACTTCCTGAAGAGCCCTCACCTGTGGCCTCATGTGCAAGAGACTGAATTTACAAGCAAATGTTGCTTGAGCTTACTTTTTGCTATAGGGAACTTGATCTTACTAATTTGAAAGTGGAACAGTCACAAAAGGGGAGCCGGTAGAGATGCTGACTTGAGTTTGAACTACAGGTTCTAGTTATCTGCATCCATTAGGGAAGGAAGACTCAAAAAGCAAGGAAGCATCCAACTCTTATTTCCTACCAAGTTGTTAGCAATGGCTTCCCAAACCCCCAAACTCAGCATTTCTCAGGAAAACCACAACAGTCCACCAAGGATAAGCTGTCACCCCAAAGCACTGAATAATTTCGTAACGGCAATCAGCATCACAAGGTAAGAAAACCTGGCCTGGTACACACTTTACCTTGAGGAAAATCCCCCTGGGGGTAATCAAAACGATGAGGATAAGGAGGCCTTTCAAAGGGATGGCGAGGTGGAAAATCATCCTGCATGAAGCGAGGTGGAAAGCGGTTGAAATTATGCGGATGCGGGGGCTGGTTGAATTGGGGATGTTGCTGATGTGGAGGAAATGGGCCTCTGAAGTGAGGTGGCCGCTGCATTCGAAATGGAGGTTCCCTTTGACCCCCACCCCATGGAGGTTGTTCATGCTGGTTGTTCCACGGGGCTTCAAACTGGTTGTTCCAAGAAGGATCGGGCTGGTTGTTCCAAGGTGTCTCTCGCTGATTGTTCCAGCCTTGATCTCTCTGCTCGTTCCACATTCCTTCATGGTTGTTATTCCACGGAGGACAATGAGGTGGTCCCTGGTGGGGAAGCAAAGAAGCCTGGTCATCAGGCTACAAAAATTAGGGTGGCAAGAAAAAACAATCTCCCCCTTTTAAATAATAAATACAAATAAATACAGCCTGTAGGCAACACACATAAGTGAAGGAATTTGCTGTCTGAACAACCACAGCTTCAGCGAAGAGACAGGAAAAGACCAAACTGTTACTGAACCAAACAGTTCCATACTCAGGACAGTAATTCTTGTTCTGCCTGTTCAAAGGGAAAGTGTGACGGCTGACAAAGTGAAGTACAATTTATACTTTGCCTTTAACTGAGCTCAGAATGAGAAAGGCTGGCATTTGAATCTGGATTTGTAACTTCCAAAGCCTAGACTCTCACTCTGAACCTCCGCCACCCTTTGGCCTTCTTTCAGAACTACGTTTCTTACCTGTTGTTGACCCCATGGTGCAACAGGGTGAGGCTGGTCAAACCAGGGTGGTTTATTTGGAGGAATCTGATCATGAGATCCTGGGCCACGTGGTCCACCAGAGGCAGGATCCTGCACTCCAGACCCTGATGTGTCATATTCTGTAGAGCCAGCTAAAGGCAGCTGAGATTTAACATCATCTGAAACAAATTGGAGACTATTATAAGCACCCGGGTCACGTGCAGCTAATAAGACACCAGCACACCTACAACAGGCTCCATGTGAATTCTGCTGGATGTGTAAGCATTCCACAAAAATCTAGTACTGGAAGAGAGGATTTCTGATCCATTTAACATCTGTGGCTCTGGTTCTTTTATATTCAAGAAGACTGCACCAGCCTCAAGCCTCCAAACAGTTTCAGGCTTTTGCCTGACCCAAACCAGCACAGCACCTCAGTACTACAGAAGGAGCAAGAAAGAACAATACTCTTCCCATGTTGCCACCCACCGACTTCTGCACTGGTCTCCAGAACAGGTTAGTACCTGCTTGTGTAACTGGAGCAGATGATGGTGCCGAGGTTGGTGCTGCTGCAGAGGCTTGAGGCGGGGGGGTCGATTTCACCTCATTCTCCAGTGGTGGTATTTGTATTTGTTGCTGCTGCTGCTGCGTTAAACTGTTCACAAACTCTTCGTGTTGAGTTTTCAGGTTCTGGATCTGCTGTTGGAAGGCTACTTGTACAGGCTGTACAACTGTTGCGTATTCAGTGATCAAATTAGCCTGATGAGATCAAGTAAGGAGGAACAAGTTACCACCACAAACCAGTTATCCCACCTGCTCATTCACAGTCTCCTACATTGGCCTCCATCACCTCTCCCAGGAAACACAAGAGAATGCAGGATAATCAGGGAGAAGACCCTAATCACACCACGTAACTCTGTGACGATTTCCAGACTACTCTCTGCAGGCTGGAATCCACCATCTATACTAGTGCCTCACTTGCAAATACAGCTAATATCAACAACATTCATAATTAATGCTAAAAACTAATAGTTCCTGCTGTCACAACAATTTTTATGCTTAGTGCATCCGACTGGAAGCTGTGGTTTCTTTAGTTTCCTTTTAACCATTCATTTCCATAACAAGAGAACACACTGTCAAGATGTACGTGACTGTAGCAGTGAGAAATGCAAGCAGACTTTCTGGGATAGCATTAGCAGACAGGTTATTGAATGTTTGATATAACAGAGTTACATTTCACATTGTTTTTGTAATCCCTTGTAAATTACTTCAAGGGGAGGGGGGAGAAGGATTAGCATTTACCTTTCAAAAAGGAAAGGAAAACACTTCCTAAATTTGTTTTCAAAACAGCTCCATAAATAAGGAAAGGGTTACTTTTGTGGCTAACCTGGTACTGGCCAAGTCCAAGAGCCGGGCTCTGTAACTGCTGAATAATTGACTCATCAAAGTACCCATTTTTCTCCCATAGCTGAAGAAGCTGCAGAAATTCAAGAGTGAAAGGTTTTTAGAAATGCTGAACAATACAAGAAAAATGTAGGCACAGCACTTTTACGTCTCTAGCTTTGTCAAAAGCCCTAAGATATCAGCACTTGTCTCTGAACCACTGAAGATTCAGATGCATTCATCATTATGATAACTTCTAAATAAAGCCTAGGTGCTTTTAAGTTCTAATTTAAACATGAATTAAAGCACATGCTCTAACAGACTTTATGAAGACCATCAGGCTAGAAAAATCTCAGGGGTCCTCTTTCACCCTTGTATTTGTGAATTTGCCTAGCACCAACCTAACCAAGCAAAGCATATGGTTAAACCAAACCCAGATACTCACCCTGGCAATTTTCTGTTGCTTATCCTCCTCCACTGCTAGGAAACTTGTACAATAAATAGGCACTACAACCTTCTGCAAAGCAGCCAGGAGATCTCGTGCTTGCTTCCGCTGGCTTCAAAGAAGGAATGGGAAGAGAAGAGTTACTGCCTTTCACTGTAACACTCAGAGCATCGTAACACTGAATTTGTCTCAGCTCCTGCTGTACTAAAAGTAGGAGACTCATAAAATAGAGAGGTCTCTCCTTTACATTTTTACTGTAAAGTCTTGTCTGGAGGAAAAATACACACACAAAAGCTGAATTCCATTATTAAGCACTAGGTCTTTGTGCCAGCTATGGACATCTTAAAACAGCTGCTAAAATGAAATATAAATAGTGACTAGTCAAACTACCAACCTAACAGAGAGTTTCACCAGATTCATCACAACAGCGAACTGAAACCCACAATCTGAGTCTTACCAGTGGTGCAGTACATCATTGATTAAATAGATGAGATGTAACCGAAGCTCAAAGTGAGCCCCTTCTGCCGTGATGCGGTTCCGCAGGTGCCCAGCCATCAGTTCGCAGTGTGCAGGAGACTTGGCATTACTGAACATCCAGTTCTTGCCAGCCTTTGAAAAGCACATGTAAATACTGTAAGTTAATCGAATGCAGTCATATCATCCAGACCTCCTAGAACTCTGAAATAAGGGAAGTTTTCAAGGAACAGCTGTAATCTCACTGACCACCCAACACAACAATGAACAACACAACCTCTAAATTCATGTTACACTTCATCCACAACCACAGTGACTGTTCAGACGTAGGTCACTTACCGAGATTGCATCTTTTGTACAAGTGTCAATTATTGGCTGCAACAAGTTGTCAAATTCATTCATATCTAACTGGGTTTCCTCCAGAACTTTCTGCATTTGTTGCTCAATTGCAAGAGCTACTGCTGATGTGACTTGTTCCTGAAACAAAAAGTAGGATAAAGTAAGACAGAATTATCTCCCATCCAATATGCTTTTCAAGAACTATGCTGCTGTGTCACTGTCCTCTTAGCCACATGTAGCTAAGCTCAAAGACAACCATAAATGTGTCAGTTATTTGGTTTTAAGAAATAAAGACTCTCCTCGTTCTTCAGAAAAAGTCCAGTTCATTTCCACCCTGCAGTTTTAACAGCAGAACATCTCCTGCAAAAACCTGTTAGTACAAAGCACGCAGTCCCCTCCTACCCCTCGTCAGCATCCACCTTAGAATATGCCGAGCTGGAACATCCTGCTGTTCCCAGCAACCTGCAGCATTAAGCAAAGATTAAAGCAGTCACCATTGATTCCACTTTGCAAACCCAACACGGTTTTCTGTACAGTAAATAAACTGCTTTAATCAAAGATGGATCTTGCTAGTACATAAGACAGATCTGTTCCAAGGAGACGATGGCAGCCGCCACACAACAAAAATAAGCAAAGCAATGCTCCTTCTCCTCCCCAAACACATGAAGCAGCCACCACTAATCAGAAGGAAACCTTCCTTTCCCCCTTTGCTCCTCATTTCTACAGCCACTGGCAGTCCTGGACAGAGTGCTTCTCTTCAACCAACCTGTCTCATCGCAAGGAGATGCTGCTCCTGCTGCTGCAGGTTCCACTGGCTCTGCTGAATAAGCTCCTCCACGGAAGGAGTGCCCTGAGGAGCTGGGATAGGTGCAGCCGGTGGGAGAGATGGCTGTGGCAGCGGCTGGATCTGCGCGGTGGCCTCGATATCTTGACTTTGCTTGCACAACACTATCAGACAAAGTAAACTTGTAAAGCAACCCTCGCAGAGAAACCTGCTACCACCAGCCCACGTGAAAACCGCGATGGTTCCCAAACAGACCCTTGCTCTTTACGTAACTGCTTAAGGCAAAATAAGAACCGTGCAGTTGAGGGTGGACAGTGCAGGAGCGTCAGCAACTCCTCGGGCGCTGCGAGGGGAACGACTCCAACACACGAGCAGCCCCCGGCGCTGCTGCGCTGAACACCCGGCTCTCGAGGGCCCTGCGGGCGCTGAACTCTCCGCGCAGCCGGGGCCCGCGGCCGGCCAGGCCCGCAGAGCAGGCGGGGGGCGCCGGGAGCCGCGAGCAGGGCTCAGCCAACCGCCCTCACGGCGCTCAGAGGAGGGGACGCGGCTGCGAGGCACAGCGAGGCCGGGGAGGGCACAAAGCGGCTCCACCGGCCGGGGCCGGGCACCGGGGGAGCCGAGCCCGCCGCGGCCCCCACTCACGCTGCTGCTGCTCCAGGGCCAGCTTGTACTTGTAGTAACCGTAGAAGTCGCCCCCGAAGAGGAAGGAGAATTTGGGGTTCTCCTTCTGCTTCTCCATCGTCATCTTCTCGAACTCGGGCCCGTTCCGCGCCACGAACTGCGCCAGCTTGTCGATGACATTCCGCAGCTCCTGGTCTGTGGGGACACAGCTCCGTCAGCCCCCGCCGCGGCCCCGTTCCCTTCCCCGCTCCCCCACCCCGGGACCGCGCTCACCGTCGGGCGGCAGCGGCATCTCCATGGCTGCGGGACAACGGGGCGCCGCCGGACCGCCACCGCCGCTAGGCCGCACCGGCCGGAAGTGTCGCGAAGCGCCAGGCGGTACGCGCGGCCGCGCTTTACGGCCCCGGCGCTATGGAAACGGCGCGGCGCGGTGCCGTGAGGCGCACGTACGGCCGTTCCCCCCCCCACACACACAGGGGCGGCCGCGGCGGGAGGAGCGGCTCAGGCCGCGGGCATTAAACGTGTCCTTTACCCCGAGGGAAAGCCCATTGCAGCCGTATTTAAGCCTTAAACAACAATAAACCAAAGGACGGGTGGCTGCGCCACCTGCACATCCACATAACGCGACCGCATCCTCCAGCCGCCCCTCAGCGTTTTACCTGCTTATCCCCCCGAGGACAAAGAATCAAGGAGGTCGGAAAAGACCTTGAAGACCGCTGCTAAAAATGACACCGTGGTTAGAAAAACAAAACCTTCCCTTTATTTACATTGCACCTTTTTCACAAAGAGGTTCGTCTGCAAAAACGCTACATCAGAAACGCGGGGTTGAACAAGAGCAGAAACAAAAAGTGTCACTGAGGATCAGGAACCGTGACCAGCGCTGTTGTTACAAATCACCATCCACCTACAAAGCTGTCGCCTCAGTTTTAGTTAGCACTAAAACCACAAGCGTTTTACCAGGTGATAAAGACTCTCTCAGCACTACTGGGTATTAAAGCAGAACCGGTGAGGGAAATGGTGTGAAGACGTCTCGAATGAGCACCAAGTACTTACAACAGCAAACCCAGAAGGAGAAGGGAGACATCGGTTTCTTTCACACTGGCATTTCTACAACTGTCCAGGTTGGGAAGAATTTCGCACTTTTGCAATGTATTTACACGTACGTTAGGGATTCATCATGGAAATGAAACCATTTCTAATGATACGGACCGATGACTAGTGTCCTAGATACGGCATCCAAGTCATGGCAGTTTCAAGCCTAAGGAACCATCTGGTAATGGATCACACTGGTACAACATGACATTAATCTGATTCCTCATGAGACATCCATTACCAACACTATTTGGCACTCCCAAAGCTTCCTGCAAGTGAAACACCCAAGCCAACCCCCTTCACCTTGACTTAATAACAGGGTCATTATACACCACTGTCTAGATAGACCCTTTTTAGTCCAGTGTTTCCATACTTTCTAGACCTATGTACAGAGTTAAATACGCCATTAATTTACAAACCATGTTAAAACCATTCCACCTTGCCATACAAAATCTCACAGCGGGCCAGGATTAAAAGATATATCACAACATATCAGAATGTTATCAGAAACTTCCTTCACCTGGATGGGGGCAGTATTGCTTAAGGACTTGGACTGAGGTACGCAGCGAAACCACCTCTTGTAACCCATTCACATAACTGTTTTAATTACATGTTCCTCTACCCAAAATGATCCCTGTTGACCACAGACCCGGACTAGAAGAGCGTGCACCCTGTCAGGCAAGCTCCAGGGAAGATTCACTCTCCAGGCCTTAAACAGATAGTACCCTCATTTTGAGTCAGTCCCTTTTTGCCCCGCATGTGCAGTGGGTACAAGCTTTCTCTTTTTCTGTTGCAAAAAGGATCTGGTTATGTTCTTTCAACTGGAAGTCACCTAAATGTATTTAACAAAGCCTCTGCTCCGTGAATAAAGTACACGGAGCTTTATTCCATCTAACAATTCAAGTTGTCTGAAGGCAGTACAGCGACAGACATACCAGAAAATGCACAGATGAACTCAGAGGGTGCCTGTATATCCCTGGCACCCCCCCCACCGCTGCTTGCTTCTGGTATTTCACCCCACTGTGAAGGAGGGAAGAACCATCTCCACTTTCCAAACGCGAAACTGAGGCACAAAGAAGACAGTTAAGTGTCTGCAGGAGTTCAGTAGTTTACAGCTCGCACCCTTTGCAAGCAGTTGGAGAACTTCAGCCTCTCTTAAAAACCTCAGCCTAAATATCTTGTCCTCAAATCAGTCTTTTGCAGAGCCAGAACCAAATCCAAACCCTGAGTCCATACAATCCTTTTTGCACTTATGCAAAAGCACTTAAATATTGGGAGGTAAGCCTTAGAAAGACACATTTTGCACTTCCCCTTATTAAAAAGAAGTCATTATATAGAAATTAATACTGGAACGGGCAAAAGAAGTTTAATCTGTAAGAATTCTTTTCCTCATTATCCTGTCCTTGTTAACCTGGGTTAGGTAATAGTTCATTTTGATTTCCTAAACTAAAAGCCCAAGTTCTAAGCTCACATGAACAGATTCAACACCAATCGAGTCAAGGAGGTTCTGCTCACAAACACTAGCAGCATATTAACCCGCCTCTGATGTTTCAGAAAGGACCATTTCCTCTTTTGGCCTGTGTGGTGGAAGGCAGGTTCCATAATTACCACAGTCAGCCAAAAGAATAAGATCAGGTTGACTCTGCACTTAAAAATAAATTCTTTATTATCCAGAAAGGAGCCAAATCATCATCTTACATCATGAAAGTTTTTAAAGCAATAAATAGATGGAGTGCTCTGTACAACACCCTAGATTTTGCCACTGGTGTCTAACACCTCTCTAGTACAAACATAGTACTTAATTCTATCAAAGCTCTCACTGTACAACAGCTTTTCTGATCAGAAGACCCTAAAATCTTCTTTTGCTAAAGTACTAACAGTACCAGCCTGATTCAGTGAAACCCAAGTCACCTGCTTTCATTCCTTTCATGCACAAATGCAGTACCTGACACACAACAATCAACTTGTCTAGAATTAATTCATTTCTACTAACTGAATCAGTTCTTCCTAACCATAAATTAACTCTTTAATGCTGATTTAAATACTTTTTTCTTAATAAGTTACTATCTGAGCTAGGGGAGTTGCAGAACACACACTTTAACTTCTTTCAGTGGAAAATGGAAGTCAGGCTAAATGCACACAGCAACTCCAACAGCAGTAGTTAAGGAACTTAACAATCAGGGGCTAAAAAAATAGACTTGAGAAACAATTCAAATGATGATTCAAATGAATGCATTCATAATATATGAAGCATATAAGAGAACATAATTCCTGAAGAAAACACCTTAAACCTTTCAATTTCTAAAGCAACAAAGGAGTTTTGTAAGAGCAGGTATGAAGCAATTAAAAAAATAAATCATCTTATTCCAAACACTTTATTTGTGAAGGCATTTTCTGTATTGCCAAGAGCAAGTTCTGATGTTACAGGATGACATTATTCAGGAAACAATGATGAATTTAAGCTCTGTTTGTTATCTACAGTGAGTGGGACAACCGTTATTTTAGAGAACTGTGTTTCTCTGTGCCTCAAGCCTGCTTTCTGAAGAGATCAATCATTCTACTGCCAGCTCTTTCAGAAACACTTCTGGTTCACCGTCAAAAGCAGAAGGCAGAGGTGCAGGAGTAGTTAATACCCTCATTAAGTTTGGTAGTTGCTCAAGATGAATTCAGGCCTACCCTACCTGCAACCGAGTCGATCCTCCTCAAAGAGACAAATCCTGCTAACCAGAAGTTCCACTTCTTTTTGAAAGTTTCATTAAAAGCATCACTAAAACATATCAGAGAACAAATCAAAGGTGACGTTACCAGCATGGAAAGAAAATACTGGCCAGAATTCAGCTGCCAAAAGAATCATCAGTTGACAGACTCTGAAAAGGAGCAGCAACAGCAGGTATTTTACTCTGAAGTTACGTACGCGCATTCACCAGGATCTCTGTACAAGAGCTACACCGCGTGTTTAGTTCCAGTGTCAGATGGAGCTGTTTCATGTCCAAGCTCTGCTCAGCAGAAGTTGAAGGTCTGTACCACTTTCACTACACATGCATCTTCCCTTCTGCAAAACCTGTACAATAAAATGGCTTTACATTCATGGATGTACTAAAAAGTTTCTGATAATGCTGGGGACACTCTGATATCACAGTCTGTACCTGTTTGCCAGGACTCTATATATCAAACCGATTTAAGTTGTACGTGGTTGGATAGTTTTGCCGGCTATACTGGAAGTGGTCTGTTAGGATATTGGTTCGACCATACTGATAGTCTCCGTGTGGTGCAAATGCAGTAAGTCCGTTCTGAGACTTCTCGGGAGTGTTCCGATGCCGGTCTAGGTTCACAAGGTCTCCAGTTGTAACTGGAAGTAACTGCTTCTTTGCCTCTTGGTTTGCATCGTATTTGGTCTGCGAAAGAAAGAAGGAATGTTTTTCTCAGATACCACCTAACACATTCATACACCTAGCAGGAAGCATCTGGTTTTACAATTACACTACTGTCTATCCCTGCTAAGGGTCTACTAGTGACTTCTAACAAAACCCTCATTCCTCTCACAAGCCAAATCAGTAAGCTGCTCTTTTGCTGAAGAGCCTGGAGTATGTTACTTCCCAATCTTCATTTGTCAGGAGAATCCGAAGATCAAAAGTCACATTGTGAGGGGCTTGGCAGCTGGCCTCACCCAAACACCCGCACACTTTGCATTGGTGACACACAGACCTCCTTGCAATGAAGTTTTATACCATGCATTCTGTGTGTTTGTTCTGCTAGCAAGCTCCTTGTGGTACAAAAAAAGAATGTGAAGCTACTGGACTGCGTCAAGTGAGTTTCCTGAATAAACCCCCTTACCTTGTTATACAAGAAGACCCCCAGGATGGCTGTCATCATCCCAAGGACGTTGGTGCTCGTAACCGGATTGCGAAGCATTATAAGGGACACTGTGATGACCATGATTCGTTTGGTGGCATTTGCGACCGAGTAACTTAGCGGGCTGATCAGGTTCAGGATACTGAAGGCAATGACATTCTGGGCAAAGTTACAGAATCCACTGATAATAAGCAGCATCAAGGTCCAGGACCAGTGAGACATCGTACTCTGTTGTAAAGACAAACATCACAAGGGAAAAAATTATCTCAGGTTGCAGATAAGAGACGAAGAAACACAAATACAACTTGAGTCATTTCTTACTTGCCACTGACAGAAGAATGTCTGCAACTTAACTCTAAAGAGGCACCCAAGTATGTTACATTACACAGCTCCTGACTTCGCAAGAACCTCTCCACATCCCTGTGACACCCACTCAGGTGCATTTGTTCCTCTCTCCAGCTACTGATTCCTGAGATTTACATCACAACGTAAGCTGCCTCTAACCCTGATGTGAATTCTTACAATGGATTTTCTAATACTCTTTGGTGAAACAGTTTACAAGCGTTTCACAACAGTTCCTTCCACACAGAGGAGGAACTACACTGGAACACTTAAGGGCACTTTGTCTGGCTGAGCGATGGTGTGTGTTAGTTTTGTTTTCTTTTCCTCTTTTCTTTCTTAATAGGGAACAGTTTCCCAAACACAACACTTACCAAGTCATTCTCCACTAAGAAGGAAGAAAGATCTACCAAAACCCACGTTGGGATCATGAAGAACACAGCATGGCACCCGAGTATGTTCAGCAACCGAAGATGATGTATTCGGGAGTCTCTTAACACCTAACAAAAACCACCATTAAACATGATGTTAGCCTTTCCTCAGCTACCACCCATGTTATCAGCAGAGATTCAGGAACCGGGTAACAGTGACAGCTTTAAATGACAGATAAATGCTGAAAATAATTAAATACTGTTACAGTAGGAGTTTTCTATAAGGATTACTAAAGAAAACCAAACATGGATTAAAGGAAGGGCTCAGGGAACAATGAGTTCTGCCTTATTTTCAGTGCAACATCTTCAACAGGTTCTACAGAGCTGTAGAGAACAGGCAGACAAAACAGCCGTTAGCTGGGGCTCCTTCGACTGCAGAGTTAACTTAAGAGGATATATGGACTGGAAAATGCACTCATTCCGTCCTGCTACAGGCTGCTGCCCCATGCGATGAACAGCAAAACCCTCACCTTCTTCGAGAAGATGTTCTGAAGTGAGAAACACAGCGTAGCCGCAAGCGCGCTGATGAGCCCCCACATGTCAAAGGAAAGCTCCGTGACGGTGGCCAACAGGACACCGGTTATTATGGGGATCAGAGACAAGTACACCTGGAAGAGGAACAGAGAGGAGCACCTTTCATTGCCACTGAGTTTATACGGAATGCTGACGTGGGGAGGAAAGGAGAAGGAAGAATAAAGCGACAGAACCAGGGGTCAACTTTTATACTACTGGAATTCAAGGAATTCCTGCCCTGTGAGGGTGCTGAGGCACTGGCACAGGGTGCCCAGAGAAGCTGTGGCTGCCCCATCCCTGGCAGTGTTCAAGGCCAGGTTGGACACAGGGGCTTGAAGCAAGCTGCTCCAGTGGAAGGGGTTGGAGCTGGAGGAGCTTTAAGGTCCCTTCTAACCCAAACCCTGACTCTAGAGATGGCTCCCACAATTTATTTTGAATGGCAAATGTCGTTTCTCTCATTTCAATCACCCCTTTCCCGATCCCAGCCAGCAGAGCACACCACAAGCACCACCAGGAGAAGGACCCACAGCAAACCTGCCCGCACCTTCGTTGTCTGCTTCTCCTTCATAATGATCCGTGACAGAAGAACCACCCAGATCGGCATTGTCGCTTTGACTGGGGACGGAAAGAGAACACTGGTGGGGATGTGAACCTCGGGCCAACTCCAGCAACCCCCCTCAGTGGAGGGGGTGCACTGGGGATGGAGGAGGGCCTCGGTCCAGGTCCATTGAAGCCACAACCTCAGCGGGGTCTTCCTCCTGCCGCTGTGCCAGGCACTCGCTGGCTGGTTCCTGGTGCTCTGGGTCACTGCACCGGGCACTCCAAGCACACGGATCCAGGCCTTTGGGTCACTGCACCGGGCACTCCAAGCACACAGATCCAGGCCTTTGGGTCACCGCACCGGGCACTGCGGGCACATGGATCCAGGCTTTCAGAACACCGCACCGGGCACTCCGGGCACACGGATCCAGGCCTTCAGAACACTGCACCGGGCACTGCAGGCACACAGATCCAGGCCTTTGGGTCACCGCACCGGGCACTGCGGGCACATGGATCCAGGCCTTCAGAACACCGCACCGGGCACTCCGGGCACACGGATCCAGGCCTTCAGAACACTGCACCGGGCACTGCAGGCACACAGATCCAGGCCTTTGGGTCACCGCACCGGGCACTGCGGGCACATGGATCCAGGCCTTCAGAACACCGCACCGGGCACTCCGGGCACACGGATCCAGGCCTTCAGAACACTGCACCGGGCACTCCAAGCACACGGATCCAGGCCTTTGGGTCACCGCACCGGACACTCCAGGCACACGGATCCAGGCCTTCAGAACACCGCCCCGGGCCCCCATATGAGCACAGCTGGCACCGGGACACCCCCCCCCCCCCCGCCCCGGCCCTCACCTGTGTGCGCGTAGGAGACCGGGACCCTCCATAGCGAGACGTGCGCGGACACGGACGCGAAGTACTTGCCGAAGGCGAGCGGCAGGATGTAGCGGGGGTACGCGCGGGGCGGCAGCTGGGCCGGGCCGGCGGGCGGCACCCGCCATGCGCGCAGCAGCGGCGGCAGGAGCCCGCAGAGCCCCAGGATGTGGAACAAGGAGACGGTGACGGGCCGCGGGAAGCCGCCGAGCAGCAGCTTGTTCACCACGTTCCCGCCCGCGCTCAGCCCGTACCAGGCCAGGCACAGCGCCGACACCCGCGCCCCCTCCCGCAGCGCCGGCCCGCGCCCCCCCCGCCCCGGACCCGGAGCCGCCGCCGCCCCGGTGCCCCCCGGAGCCGCCAGCGGGGCCGCCATGGCTCCGCGCCCCGCCGGAACGTCACCGCCGCCAACGCGTCGCTTCCCGGGGCGGGGCCGGGGTTACGTCACTTCCGACGCGGCGCCTCCCGCCGGGTCCCGGGGCGGCCTCGGCGCTCGGCGGCGGCCCCAGCGTGGAAGCGGAACGGGCACGGACCGGGGACCGCGGGCTTCAAAACCACGTCCGTGGGGGGTTACAGACCGCAGGGTCTGTAACGAGCCCCGTCTGCACCGCAGGTAACGGCGGCAGCCGCCGGCAGGAGAGGGCAGGACACCGAGTTACAGCTTGTGCGAGTCAGGGGCAGGGAACCGAGCACGCACGGGGGGAACCTCACCGGAAGTCGCTTACAGAACTAAAGCAGCGCCCGGTAACCTCGGCCACGGCCCCCTGGAGCTCACCCTGTGTGGTCAGGGCTGGACAGGGATTGTCTCAGCCGCAGCTCGCCATGGATGACACCCGAGGGAGTTGCCCTGCAAGGGCCATGGCTTGCAGCAGGGAGGAGGGGAGGAAAAGACGCAGCAGAGCAGGACCCTGCTCCTCAGCAGGGCCATTCAGAGGAGGAGGCAGGAGGAACAAGATGCAGTTTTTACACTTCCCAAAAGGGGCCAACTTTTGAACCCTCTGCCGTCCAATCCACCTCCGGGACAGCTCTAAACCACCCCCTCAGCTGCAGGAGGACACTGGAAGGAAACTGAAAACACATGGAAACACCCCTTTGGTAACTGCTGCGTCTGGTTTTGCTCTCAAACCCTCCCATTTCAGAAGTGGAAGCAGACAAAACATCAGCGTTTCTGAGAGCCACACATCTCATCACGGTCAGGTCACAAAAGTAGGTTTGAACAAGAGAAGAGACACAAACCTTGTCAGCTGTGTTCCAGAGAGCGACCCAGCTTCACACACACCCAGCAAGGAAACCAGGCAGGAGCCTGACTGCTCTGGGAGTCTTGGCAGAGCTCCTGTCCACAGCAGTGGGATCCAGCACCAGCGGGATAACGGAGTTAGAACAGCGCTCAACCAAGGGTACTTTTGGTGCAGCACTGCCTCCCTGTCTGACTGCAGCACACAAACAGTACCCTATTAAAGCAGTCACAGTTAACAGTGCTTTCTGTACCAAGCCAGGGCCGCTTCAAAAATCATTCTAACAAGTAGGAATAACCCATTAAAAACTATGAGGAGAAAAAGCTGACCATGAAGCAGTCAGGTTCTCAGTCTCATGGGTGCAACAAGAGCTTATAAACCTCTGTTGAACCTGTGTGATTGAACACCACCATCAGCCACGAAAGACACCAGGCCCACCCCTGGCAGTGTCACCTGGGATTCCATCCATCCATCCATCCATCCATCCATCCATCCATCCATCCATCCATCCATCCATCCATCCATCCATCCATCCATCCATCCATCCATCCATCCATCCCACTGCTCCAAGAGCTCCTCAGCGCCGCTCACGACTGGCGGAAAACCAAAAGCTGAGCATCAAGAATCCACAAAGTGGTTTGTGCAAATTTTCTTTATTTCCACATTTATATCACAATGTGTCCACTTAAAGGACCAAATAGCAAAGTTGCTCCCTTCTGCATCCCAGGAACACAGAAGTCTGGTTACTGTACATTCACTAAGGCTCTTTGTTTTTGCAAATTGCGTTTATGATGGATATCCATAAGGCAAACAATATCTAAAGGAATGGTAACAAGTATATTTCCAGCATACAAACAGGCTTCCTTTTTCCCTCTCACAGTACAGTTACAAACTTGTAGCACCCTCATTACATTTAGGTTCTAGAAAAGGTGATTTTTGTTAATTTTTTTAATTTTTTTTTTTGCTTTTTTTGTGTTTTTTTTTCTCTTTTTCCTGGAAGTTTGCAGGAAGGGAAAAGGAGGAAAAATATTTGGCTGGAGGTGGTGGGATCAAAAATATCATTCAACATCTAGGTTGTTTTGTTTTGTTTTTTTTTTTGCAGCATTTCTCAGAGACTGGATTTAAACTGAAACCAGACTAAAATATGTGGATGCCTATGGAATGTTGAGCTGAAGCTGGGCTCCCAGCCTGCAGTGCAACACCGGCTGTTTAAAACCCAATCTCCGTACCACATGACTTGGAAAAACCAAACCCCCCCCCGCCCCCCCCCCAAAACGCAATCATGTTCAGAGATGTGACAAATAAAACTACAGGGTTTGCACATTGTCTCTCCAATATCTCACTGCCAAATAAAACCCCAAATCAAGTCAAATAAATAGATGCATATTTTTGTTAAGGTAACTTCCACAATTTTCTCTGTACCTGCCTGTAATCAGATTCCGGCATTCAGAAAGTGCTGGAAATCCTCTTCCTTCTCGGGGACTAACACTTTTTTTATAGCTGGCTTGCTATAAGGAGTTTGGAACTCAATGGATCAACCTTCGTATGCCTTCCTTTGCAATTGTTAGTAAACTGGTAGCAGCATTTCACAAAAGGAGAATTGAAAGGACAGAGCTGGAGCGAGCCAGCTCCCTCCCACCCTCTGCTCGTTGGGCCTGGTTGTCCAGGACAGGAGCTTTCTCCATGTGGAAGTGGCATCGCGCCTGCCGGTTTTGCTAACTGCAGATGTAACAAGCATTGTGTTTAGCAAACCTGGAACTCAGTCTAGGCAGACGTAAGGCAGGATGTTCAATCTACCATCATCCCCGTGTGGATCTAAAGATATGCACTGTGTCCAATCATACCAGTTACCCTGTGTGTCGTAACAACCGTTCACGCCTGGCCAGTGATGTTCACATATTCTGTCGAGGTCATCACTTGTGACCTCCCTTGTGACCCCAGGCAAGTCTGTAGGTTTGCTGTTAGGAGCTAGAACATGAGTCTTTCTAGCCTCTTTTCTAGTGCTTTCCTCCTGCTTTAAATACTCAGACATGAAGTAGTGAGCTCCTGGAGTCTGTACTCCTGATGAAGACAGCAAGCTACTCTGTCTGTTTAAATATGACTGAATGATTTCGTTTCTGGACAACTCTTTCCAGTTCGTTTGTTCAAAAGGGCTTTGCAGGTTGGGTTTTTGCTCCTGCTTTTCCGTGTCTGTCCTGTGCTGCTCGGTAAGCGCGGGGATTTCTACCTGCAAAGGATCTTTCTGTGTCAAAGGTTTTATCTGTCCTGTCATGGGATCAAAAGTGAGCTTTCTCTCTTTTAACCTCACCGGTTTCACACCCCCTTCTGTCACGTGCCCATCCAAGTTGACAGTATAGTCTCTGGGTCGGTACCTTTTCTTCTTTTTGCTATCGGAACCCGAAGCAGCATCATCGCTGTCCATTTTGGAAGTGTCCTGTGAAAAGCCTGTGTGTGGCGTGAGAGATTCCCCAGGCTGGGAGCTGGTTTTGCAGCTGGGAGCTGTGTGCTGTTGGAGGGTCCCTGCTGGGTGCCTGTGCTGGCTTTCCGAAGGTACCTGCTGCTCCGGCCAGTGCTGAGACACCTCAGCTACCGCCTGCTGAGAGAACTCCAGTCTTTTCGCTGGCAAGGGAGGTGTTGAAGGTTGCATCAAGGATGGTGGTGGCGATGGCACCTGTGCAGTGTCTAAGAACTGAGACCTTTGAGACGGACTGGGCATCGAATCCTTTGGTGAGTACGTCGTATGCTGCCGAGCAAAAGCATCATGCCTGACATTTCTAGGGCTAAAGGAGGAACAGCGAGGACTCTTGGGCTGGTGCGGTCCTGTGGCTTCTTCCGATTTATCATGCTGCTGAAGCACTGCAGTCTTTAATAACGAGGAAGTGCTTGAAGGTTTTACAAGTCCTGGAGAACTGGTGTGAGGTTTTACAGCGTTTACTGGGATTTTATTGTGTTTATCGTTTTCACTGAGTTCTGTCCTACTGCCTTCAGGCCCTGCGTGTAGGTTTACATCTACAGGGCTAGGGAAATTCTCAGGACTGCCCCCGATTCCATTGGTTGGAGGGGGCGAAGAGTTTTGTAATACTTCATGACTAGCTTTGGAGACTTTTGGGGGAGGAGGGCCCTGATGCCCGTCCCTGTGTTCACCTTTCCGTTTCCGATTCCCTAACTTCTCGGGTTTGGGAGAGTTTAGTTTCTGGATATCATTCCTGCTTTTCAACTCGCTGATGGGCTTCGACCCAGGCACGGCAGGAAGCTGCGCTTCTGCTTTGCAGTTGTGAGCGCCCCCGTTCGCTGAGCCGGGCGGGTTGGGCAGCCCCCGCGGCACCGCTTCGCTCTGGGTTACAGGTTCTATCAGCTTCTGCCAATTCCGCAGCAGTTTCTTGGCACGTTTGGCAAGCTCCTCATTGGATGTCTTCTTCCTCACCTCATTGATGAGCCTCCCAAGCCTTGTTTCCTACAAAGAAAGAGAAGTCCTTTTACAACCAGGTATCATTGAACAAGATCCTCAAGGCACACTTCTGCTTTGTCATGTTTAGCCTTGGAAATACCAAGTTAAACCCCACTAAATACTGACGTGTTGAATTGAGCTTTTTGGAAAGGATTAGTCCAGTTGGGCCAGTGCTCTGCCGCACAACGTGAAACCCACTGTGGGCTTCAAGCCATCCTGTCTTTATGCCCTGGCTGAAGCACCAGAGCCGTGAGCTGTGAAAAACATCCGTAAGGAATTCCTTAATCAGCAAGAACGGTGAGAATAAAGGTGCTGAGGGGAAATGCAGCACCAGAGGCAGAGAAGGTGCGCCTGATCCCAATCAAAGGGTAAGATCTGCAGAAAGAGGCAAGAGAAAAAGACTCCAGAAGCTTCACCCGTTACAGTAGTGCACGGACAATGTCCCCGTGTCACAAACCTGCCCAGCCAGGGCACGACTCGGGTCCTGCCTTCCTCCTCCAGCTCTGCTCTCCCTGCACTCCCCAGTATCTTGAAAACTGAAATCTGATTTCAGCGCGCGTCGCTGGGGCGTCCCAAAGCGGTTCCGTAAGCGGAAGGAAGCGAAAGGTTTGATTGCTCCCAAAGCACGTTTGAAAACAAAGAACTGTTCCGCAAGCCAGATTACTTAAGGAAAGCACCTCAAAGGGAAACATCAAGCGGGCTGTGAGAGAAATCTGCAACACGCTGTGGTAGTATGTTGAGAGACAGCTGGAGATACAATTAAGCAAGAGTTCAAAACCTCTAACAGGAATTTTGGCTGAAAGACTGGGAAACCACTGTAATTTAGCCATAAACCCATCTTAGGGCTGTTTCTAGGAGTGGGCAGCGAGACTGCAGCGATCCCACCTGAGACTCCAGCTTTTACCTCCTCTCATCTACATCAGGCATCGAAACCTGCCTGACTGAATCACAGATGAATTTCGTAGACACAGAGGAACTCTGTTCCTATTTCAGAGTCTTCGGTGGTTGGTCAAGCATCGAAAAAGGCAGCACTCCTTCAGCAAGCAGTGATGGGGCTGAATGCAACAGGATTCATCAGAAGCAAGTGATGGTTATAATGTAGTGCCCTACACAAACAGGAACTGTGCTGCACAGAATACTGATCCCAACCCAGAAAGAATCACTGTGTCTGTGCTCAGAGGTCAGAAACAGCCCGAGAGGGACAAAATAATATCTTAATTGTGAATCCTTTGCAATCAATCTATTGTTGCAAGGAAAGCTCGTATGGAAATGAGACAGGCAAAGAAAGTCCTTTTATACACACAAAAATCAAGTCATGTTCAGAGGGTGACATACCTCAAGTGCCTCTTTGGTAATGGGGTATTTCTCCAGGCTGGAGATCACTTCCAGCACTGCCACCATGTTATGGATCTGCAACAAGGAAGACAAAGTCACTTCATCTTTCATGCACAGGTCTTCGTTATCAAATGTAATTTAAGACCTTCCACTTCATAATTGCTGGAAGCATTAATCACAAAATTGCTATCGCACTGTCTGGCTTTAGGGAGCTGATTGTCCAAGGAACAGGGACAAGGACACTTCGCTGACCTAGTTGGGAACTGCAGGAACTGTAACACACACACTTTTATGTAGAACTAGAGGAAGCACTCGCAATGAAACCGGTGTCACTTGCTAGCAAAGGCTGAGACTCCTGTGAGACCCCCGGCCAAGGGATTCATGAACTGTCCTCCAGCCTAACTGGAAGCATCAGTGCCAAGTGGTCCAAGACACGGGTTGCATTGGAAGTCCCACATTTGCCCCTTCAGGCACTGCTCTGGATGCACCCAAGTCATTCAGAACACTGCCACTTCCTGCAGCCACCCACCGCGAGCCCAAAACCCCAGGTCCAAGCGCTCCACACTCCAGAGCAGAGGAAGCAAACGCTGTGCCCAGTAGGTGTCCTCAGCCCCCCACCCTGCGCAGGACCAGGCTGGGCCACCTCCAAACCCAGCACATCCCCATATGGAAGATGGTGAGGAGCCACTGCGTTAGGGCAAGTGTCAGGTTGTCTGATGGTCTTCACTGCCACGTCTCCGCACGCACGGGGAAGCGCCAACAGCCGTTGCCACAGGATGTACCTCCTAAGCACAAGTGGGGTTTTAGTGGTTTCTAGGAGAACCCCCAGGCTACCGAGACCCAGCCCCATTCCCATTCCCTGCTGTTAAGAGCACTGAAAACCCGGCAATTTCTAATCCATCTTTACAGACAGATTTAAAAGATAAGCAAAGGAAAACCTGAATCACAGCCTCACCTATTGCTTAATTGCGTTTGTGACTCAAGTGGATGCAAAGTGATCTGAGAAACATCTCTCAGCAAGAGCCTCTGCCGGGAGCCCACGTTACCCTCAAGCCTCACCAGGAATGTACTCGCGTAGCTCTGCCCTCCCAGCTACAGCAGAAGGCTTCATTTTAAGACTGCCAAGTTTGTAAGAATCAACTTTTCCAAGTCAATTCCACCCCTTTCAAGATACAAGAGAATCGGGAGCTGAAATCTCTTCTGTGCAGAAAACCTTGTTCATGAACAAGGTTTTTTTTTCCACCAAACAGGATTGCTTCATGTTGCAGAGACTTGGATAAAGCTGTCAGCAGTGAAACACCAGGCCTGATGCTTAGATTAACTTGGCTCGAGCTTAGGTTTAAAGCCTGTAGAGGCTTTGAACGACTGTAACTCCTACAGGTTGTAAAGCCAGCTTCAGAACAAAGATGAATTCATTTGTCGTGGTTCTTTCTTCACCGAGCTACATTGCCTCTGCACCAAATCAAGCCCTACCGTCCAGTCAGGCCTGGTAAAGCTCCGCTTAAGCACTTTTTAACACGCCTTCTTCCTCACACTGCCCTCAATGCCCAGAGGGACCAACTTGGCACCACAGCTTAAGGAACAGATAACACCATGGGGGATTTCCCACTTTCTAGAGCAGGAGTACCTAGGATAGCTCAATTCTGGGAGTTCCCAAACTTTTTCAGACTTGCACAGTATGAGGCTCTCCTTCCCAACACATGGTTTAGATTACAAATTACCAAGGTTCTGTGCACTGTGCAGAGCAATAACTAGTCCAACTATTTTGGCAGTTGCTGGTAATCCCCAAATACTCATTATCTACATGACAAACTGATGGCAAAACCAGGATTAAGTCTCTCAAAAGGTCAGGATGGGGAAAGTGACAGGCTCACGTGTACACACTCCTACAGGAAGGTGAAACTGCTCAGGGAGTTTCCAGCAGCAGCTTTGCCTTCGTTCAATACACCCCAATACACGTACATGGATGCCCCCGGCTGCTCCATCACCTACCAGGGACCGGGCTGTACCACAGCTGATAAGACTGTTCCTTCATCCCTCCTTTGAGGGACACGTGGTGCCTAGTAAAGGCAGTGAAAGCAGCCTTACACCACCGAATCTGTGCTCTTCACTCAGCTCCTGGTAGAACACAACCCATCCACTGCAGATTCTTCACACAATTGGAACCTATTGAAAACACATCGTCACACTGGAGCAATCACTGCAAGGCGCATGAAGGCTCACACTCAACATCAGCTGCCAGAAGCTCCTCTCCTTTTCCCCTCTCTTTGACCTTCAGGGAAGCAGGGTTCTTCTAAAAAAGTACCATGTTCAACAACTTCTCTACCCTGCCCCGATAGTTCTGTGTTGTCTTCTTGGTATGCTTCATCCAAACTGCCAGAAAGGGCAATAAGATAATATTATATATAAAATTATATAAGTATTATATGTATTATATACAATTCTATATATTATATCAGTATTATATGTATAATAAAAACCATATTCACCCATTTCAAACTAACACGGCCTATCAGATTTCCTGTGGTGCACTTAAACACCATGATGAACACAAGGCGGCCTCCCAAAACACCTCAAGTACCACCTAGTCCACATGAAGACACCTATTTTGTTAACAGCAGCACATGAGTATTGTGCACCAGTGTCTTTACCTTAAACCATCTGTTACTGGCTTAATAAAACAGATGTATTGTCACATAACTGACAAGAGACTGGGGTTATGAAGCCTGTCAGGACATCCTCCTGCCCTGAGCAGCACCAGAAGTGATAATTTATAATGCAAGTTGCTATTAAAATGCTTATTGGCTACACAGCAGACAAAGTGACCTACAGCAGAGCGGGCCAAGGGAGCTGGTTCAGACTGATTGCTCAAGTCAGGGTCTCAGGGACATGCACATCACTTTAGGTTCTATTTGCCTTTGTTTAGTTCTGCTGCAACCCGTTACTACCCCCCAAAACCAAGAACCTCCATGAAGCGACCCCAGGGCTTCGCATTTAGCAGCTTGCAGAAAACAGAGAACAATCCAGATGGCATTTCGAATTCTCCCGAGCTATTGCCACCGCCTGGCACACGGACCGAGTCGCTCGAAGTTTACCGGAGAACATCTGCTTTGAGCCACGTGCAGTAATCCTCTCCAGCCAACCCTAGTGACAGCCGCAGAAAACAAATCTTATTTACTCCACGCAAGCCTCCTTAAGTCATTCAGCCACACTCTGGAGCTTACTGCTGCTACCCGAGATCTCTTCCAAGTAAAGCACGGTGTGCTTTCACTACAGCCTCGCACAAAAGCGTGGGGTTTCTGCGCACGCTGGAAGAGATCAAGAGGCTTCGTTTCCTTTTTATTCAACTGACGCCTTAATCCTGTTTTAGCTTTTACAAATCAAGACCAATTCAGTAACTGACTTCAGGGTAAGTGTTCCACGGCAGGCCTAAAGGAGAAGCGGGGTGGGGGTGGAGGTTTAAGGTACAGCCCTTCCTTGCCACCTCCTGCTGCCTCCTTCCCGGTTGATTTGACAACAGCAGCAAACTCAGCACCCCCAGGAGCTGGCAGCACCGCTCCCACGGGCTGGGATGGGGTTTACACTGGACTAGCACGCTCACATGTTGAGCTTTGATCCTCTTCCTTCATCCACAGCTAGACCAGCCCAGGTACTAAGCTCAATGGTACAGCTCCCATTCTTCCTCAGGACTGCCTCAGCACAGGGCAACCTGCATCTCACCCCGCTGCTGCCTCAGAAACAACTGGTACAGCCACTCAAGTGCAGTCACTTGAACAAAGCAATTCTGGTTTCTTGCCTTGTTTTTGGATGTTTCATAGGGATGTTTCTGAAGACCTCTACATGCGTGACCGGACCGTGACAGATGACAAACCAGATCCGAGTTAGCACAGATGATGCTCAGCATTGCACAGGCCTGGAGAAGGAGAAGCAATTTCCTTGTAACTTGAAAACCTGAGCACTAGGTGCCCAATTACAAAGGAAAGTGCAGCGGAACTGCTGATACAGCCAGAAAATCTGGCTAGAAAAGCTCTTTTTAATCACTCGCATCAAGTTCACAGAACAGTGCTAAAAGGCATCTGTTGACACGGGATCATCATCCATATGGGTCACATTAGTACCTGTAAAGAGTGATTAAACTTGGCCTAATATGTCTGGAGTGCCTAATCATAGAAACTTGTCTAAAGCATAACACTGTTGTCCTCCCAAAACCACAGGTTAGAATAATCAGGCTGACTCCATTGTAGGCATTTTGAAACAGATTATAGAGCCGGATGATAAGACACTGCCTTTGAGAGAATGGACTTGGCAGCACACTTCAACCTCCTCACATTATATTAAATGCTCAATATTCAAAGTACTCAAAGCATTCAAGTTTCAAAGTACTTCTGTAACCTTTGCCCACCTGTAGCACCAAAGCAAGTTTACCAAAGGAAGCAGAGAAGTGCACCCACCATGGAACACAGACCAGGGCTCTCTTTTCTACACGTACAAATCCAACCCTCAACTGCCAAGTTGGACGTTTTCTGTTGGCAGCATCAGGAATGCAGCACGGTCCATACAGAAGGTCACATTTGTGTCATTTTTTATTGTCATCCCCTGCTCTTAGGGACAGCAGCATTTTATCAGGTAGTTATAAAACCTGTCCTATATCTATGGGCCATGCAGATCACAGAATCGTATCCTCAGGTAGCCCAGGAAAATCCCAGGTTCAAGGTCAGTATTGCTGGAGCTGCCAGGAAGGCAGAGCTGATTCAGAAGGAGGCAGAGCATCAGCAGGATGAGCAATGCCATCCACTCACATTTATCTTCTCCAAAGCAGTGATGACTTGCGCTGGAGGCACCAATTCCTGCCCCAGGCTGGGGTATCTAAACAGCATCACATCTTGCCCCCAGCACTGCATTTGTATGAAAGCTGCTTCATTGCATAATAATCCAAAAATTGGAAGAAGAAGTAAGAGGAGAAAAGTTGCTGTTCATGGGAGGCTTTATTTAAATGCAGCAGTGGAAATACAGCAGCACGGTGTTTATTTAGCACATCACATAGGATGCTTCAGATACCAGATGCTAACAACACATCTCATGAACAGTAAATCACAATGTCATTTTTGCAGAGATACAGACTAAACAGAATGAGAATTGAGGTTACAACCTGCTGGTATTTAGTTCAGTTCCCTTGCAACTGATCTAGTAACAGTTTCCCCTCCCCACAAAGTGACATGATGTTGTCTGAAGATAGGGTACACGAGACACTAGTCACAGAAAGGACATGCCAAAAAGATGACCATGCACTACTTTGGTTCAGGATTCCTGAAAAGTTTTGAAAGGCAAGTTTCCTAAGTGGAGTGCAGTCACCAGGACGCAAAAGCTGGTCTTAAAAGTGGCGAGTTATCTAAGAGTCTTTAGTAAAGCAGATATTCAAACATGAAGGAATCAATTATTTGGGTTCAAAGTCATCCATCCACTGAGAGTGTCTTCTGTGACAGAGACATTCATCTGGAGTCCATGCTTTGAAAATGGATCAGGAATTTGTGCTGCAAAACAACAGGCAGAAGAACTACTCCTTGCCTGCCAACAAGCAAGAAAGTGGCCAGGCACAGCAAGCACGTCCCCCTGCTTCTGCGTTGAAACTTTCCACATCTAAAGAGTCAAGCCAATCTGCATATATTGTATCCATACTTAGGCTTTACTTAACAGCAAGATAACATCATCCAAATACCTCCCCATATGCGCTTCACAAAGCCAGGATCATCAAACAAGAGTAAGGTCAGACTCGAGCGAAACACCGCACTGCGAAGAAACGGGCAGACCTGAAACATTCCCCTTGAGTGAGACAACAGTTCAGGCCTCCGGTAAGCGTTGGCAGCAGGTAACGCACAGCACTGAGGTGCAGAGACACCAGGACAGCCAAAAGATTACGAGGAGCCTGCCAGCAGAGCACTCGCTTTAACCCCAGCAGTTCCAAACAGCCTCGAGACACAAATACGCAGCAGCTGGGAAGTGCCATCAGCGCTTCAGCTCTTCCCTACACGGCCCATTCCATTCCGAAGGAGACGTCTAAGCCCTTGGCACAGCAGGAAAACACACCACGCTCTGGCAAGGCAGGAGAGACCACCCAACAGAAGTAGTATCCATTGGGGGAGGTTTTGGAAGATAAGAGGTAGGCGAACACAGATTAGGGAGGCAAGATGCGCACGCAGCGCAGCAGCGGCACACTGGGGAAAGCCTCCCTGCTGTACAGGAAGAGGTCTTGAAGGCAAACAGAACAAAGCCAACTTTTCACCATATTTACTAGCCAACGACGCATTCTTGGGACTACCGAGAGCAATCGCTGTCAACTTCAACATTCACTACTCATTTTGTACAACACCTTTGCTGCCTGCCCCTCAGTTAAACACGAAACATGGAAGACCCACTGGAGCACGGCCCCTCTCATTTGCCAGCCCCCACAAGAGAAGCCACCCCCAAACCATCCCACCAGGTCATGAAGTTGGGCAAAACCTTTTTGGGGATCAAATTTACTAGCCAGATTCAAGAAGCCCAGCAGCTGAGGTGAAACACTTAAACTGGGAAGGTGTGCGTGGCACAAATTCAAGACAAGGGAATACAGGAAGAAGAGAGTTAGGTACTGCAGGCCCCAAAGCCTGGCAGGACACAGGCTCAATGGCATCTGCAGCATTTTTAGTGTTGTTTTTCACCCAACATCATAATGCTAAGGAATGGCATAGGAAGCAAATCCAGCTGGAATTACAAGATCATCTCGGAGGTGCCACAGTTCAAGAGAACGCACACAAAGGCTCAGAGGGGAGCCGTGATGGGAGGGTTTGAAACCAGGGTTAGGAAGAACAGGTTTAAAGTACTCAATTCCCACTGTATTGAAAAAAAATAGGGAGGAGACACATAAAGCTTGAACTAAGACTTCCTGTGTCATTAGTCATAATACAGAAAACCATGATCAACCTTTCTCATACTCACTAGCCTAATCTGCAACAAGACAAACACTGATTACACATGAGGAATAAACAGAGCGCTACCAGTGCACTCAAATAAGCTGTCAATAGCTTCCATAGCCACTGCTGAGGTTTAAGAACAGATTAGACAAGTCTGGAAGGAGCTGCTTTATGCAGGTGATGCTACTGCAGCGCAGGCAACAGACCGCATAGCTCCATGAAGTCCCTTCCAGCCACCCAGCCCCATCAGTCACACCCAGGAAACAGGTACCAAACAAGCAGTGGGAAGGCACCAGAACATCCTCTAGTCCAAACTGGGCTCAGAATAGCAATTCTAAATCCTGTCCTCTCAGAAATACACCCAGGGAATTGGCTGAAGGAGTTCGTATTAGAAAGGACATGCAAAATCCAACACTTCCAAACCCCAGGCCTCTCTGGCAGCCTCAACTGCCCTGAGGGACCACCAAAGCTGTCCCAGCCTCCCCGGGTGGCTCATCACTGCTCGGGCTCTGCACTCACTCCTACCACCATTCAACCACCTCATGCCTACCCCTTCTACATCCCAGCACCTCAGCACGTTCCTAAAGCAGCAGGTGCCTGCCAAAAGAAGGACCACAGACACCGAGGTTTGCCCCAGCCTGATGCATCCATTGCCTTCTGTACAGTGATGAGGCTGTCAGCTACAAGTGGGGTTAGCGTTCAGTGGCACAACGCAGCACATCTGACAGACCCAGACTCAACCAATGCTGGGCTGCACAAGCAGAGTAGCAGATGCTGCAACGTGTCCACCCTGGGAGCAGCAATTGCTGCACATTATTTCAGCACAAGAAATAACACCCATAGAACACGCTGCTAACACAGGAGCCCTAAAACCCCAAACACTACCTGATCCTCAGGACATCCAGCCACAATACAGTTTTGCTGGACACATGAAACAGTTTTTCCTCCTCTTACACCTCTCCAGAAACTTGGGCCAGTTGAATCTTGGTAGTATAAGCCATGAACTGAAATGCAATCAAAGCCAGAGAACAACTGGTCCTGCTTCACCAAGAGTTTGGTGACTATGCTGGCAGAATACAGAATACACAGAAAATTCAACCCTAAAATGCAGCCCTTCAGATCCATCATGATCTTGGCGCTTTCTACGGTAAGGGAACATCCACTCACTCAGCCAGAAGCCTGTACTTGGACTGCAGTTCCTTGGGAAACTGAAAAGCCGATGCTGGGAGTTAATACAGGACAGGCAAGTCCCGGCTCTCCGCTTCTCACTGCTTTTTCTACCTGGGTTATGGTAAGAGCAAAGTCAGACACCAAACGAGATGAGGAGAATGACCCAGAGAGAATCATTCTGCAATCACCTGCTTGATCTTAATGCACTCCAGAGAGCTAGCGGGGATTTAAAACCATGCAACATCCACTGAATGACCTGCTGAGAATGGCCCCTAAGGGTCAAGAGCTCACTGAAGTTCTTAAACATTATGTTGCCCATCATGGAGCATCTACCCAGAGCTGTTAGGACAGAGCAGTTTATAGGTGAATGTAATACAGAAAAGCCCTAGTAATGTCACCACATCCTCCTCTTAAAATATAAAGCCATCAGTCATCATATTGGTGATAAACTGGTGACTTTCAAATGCAAGAGGCCAACTTATGCCCAAAATGCTAGGGAAGCTTCTCAGCTGGTTCCCAAAATGCTAAAGGAGAGTGAGGCAAGAGCCTGATGAACATCCTGCACGGGGGAATTTATTCCTTCACCACACTGAAGTGTGGTAGGCTTGCATGGCTGCTCCTGAGCATTTCAGCATGGCACCCCTGCTGCCAAAAGCTGAGAAAGAGTCTTGCAAGGGGGGAAGTTTCACATGCCAGCTTTGGAGAGAAGCTGCTGCATCCTTCCAGCAGCGGTTCCTAACACACAGTTTCCATCAGCACCTACCGCAGAGATGAGTTATGGATATGCCAAAGTTAAATCACTTTACCCATCTCCTAGAATTACTGCTCACCAAATGGGAGATAAAGTCCTGCGGCCAGTCACTGGCTTTCAAATCCCTCCATCCTCTGCAGGTCCTCAGCAGAATGCAACCTGTGCAAAGCAATGACCTCCCTCGGACAATCAGCCGGGAATGCTGGGCCATTCTGCTCAGTGGCACAATCATTAGCAGCGATTTAGAAACAAAACACCTTTGCTACCTTTGACTAGGAACAAAGAAGAACTCATCCCGCAGAGGACAGTAAGCACAGCACCTTCCAGCTCCAGGCTTACAAATCGAAGGGCTGCTTTAGGAGCAGCTCCACTCCAAAGGCAATTGCCCAAAGTGATCAAGACAGGACAAAAGAACCCAGTACTCCATTAGCATTTTATTTACATTTAAACACGTTGGGGAAAGCTGCAACCTGGCACTAGATTTTTCTAACTTAGCAGCAAAACACTTCATGATTTGCACTTGAGCAAGCCCCAGTGACACTTCAGCCCAGTCTAGTGAAGAAAATACTATACAAAGTCAAAACCCAAGAGCTCCTATTCTGATAAGAGTGAAACTCTTACTACATGACAACACAGACCGAGTTTTCACGATGCAGTCAGGTTCTTCAGTGGTGTGTGCAGCCCACAAGCGCACAGGCTGCAGGCCCCCCACTTACGTATAGATCTGCAACATCACCTCTTGTGTCTTCTCTTCCATCTCACTGTGCTCACCTCTATCCCAGAATCAACGGCAGCTTCTCCAAAGATAAGCTATAATACTGAGACCCAGTTTTTCCTGGAATTTTCAGGATGACAACATCCCTACAGACACAAAGATTCCTCCTCATGCAATTACCTTACACAGCACACGGAGTGCTCCTACTGACCACGCTGCCAGCACACAACGCTCCACGTAAGGGACAGCTCCAGTTACAGAAGCTCAGCACGGATGGAGATGTGCTGAAAGTTTGTTCCCAAACAAGTTATGGGCGTGCAGCACTACCCTGGGAAGAAACACTCTCCTTTACCTTCCGTTCTGTGCTCCTTACAGAAGTAAACCCATTCAGACCTGCAGGAGAATCGTGGTACTCTGCAAGCCGATGCTACATGAAAACAGCATGTGAGAAAGCAGCTCCCCAAGCGCTGGCTGTCACTCTTAGACAAGGCTTCCACCTCTGCAGTCATCTTCACAGCACAGAGTTTCAAAATACACCCAGTTGAGCGTGTTGCTGAGTACTACAGGCACACTTGGACGTAGGATTCCTCTCCTCCCCAGCTGCTACGTCTGAGAAGCCTCTGTAGCTTTGCTCAGTAAAACAGAAGCCAACCTACATTTACATTAACCTGACCGTGATGGGCTTACCTTTACCTTAAATACTTCTTTAGAGACCAAATGTGTAAGTGGGGCCACAGCATTACCTTATTTACACCGAATTTACTACCCAAGATAGTTTATTTGAAGTTATCACCAGGCACAAAATGGGTGAGCTGAGATAGGAGCGCAGCCTTATCAGCCAAAACAGACATGGGGGTTTACTGTATAAAAACTACACTGACATTCATTTTAAGTCCCAATCTAACATATTGGAGTACCTATGCCTTAAAAGAAGTGCTTCTTACTTAACATTCTGTTTCCACAGCAGGCAGAATCGATTCCTCTGTCCCTATCCTGACACTTCCATGGCTGCTGAAAAAAGGTAACTTGTCAACTGCAGCTGCTCCTGGAAGAAACTGGGAAGGGATTTCCCCACACAGGATACTGGGAGAAAAAGCTGCTCTGACACCACTTAGATGAGGAGCCAAAGGTGCCGGAATGACAGCGCTGTTGTGTGGTTTGCTGTACCAAAAACCCTCAAGAGGCAACAACCAACAGGTTAGGGGTCAGGCTCACCCTCAACCCCTGTGCAAAACCCAAAAGGCCAAACTGGAGTTTCTCTCCTAGGTCTGGACCTCTCAAACCGTGGCTGGAGCCAAATCAGTTCCGTTTGTGATGATGTGGAGCATCAGCCACACCACGAGGTGGTTCACTCTTCACCTGCAAAGCTCACTCATCAGTTACTACTCCGGAGCTATCCATAAAGAACTTCCCCAGCATTTATCCCAGGAACACAGGCCAAGGCCCTCCATTACTGCATCACAGAAGGTTTATCAGGTAATTGAGCTACATGAAACGATACATATTGCCTTTTCCTTCCTAAACTCTGGTCAATTCCCCTGTTCAGTTCACCACCTGATCCTGCAAACAGCTGCAGCGCACACATAAAATGGGTGTGGAGAGGGCATCAGAAGTGGGTGTTATTTAAATTGTCACTGCTGCTGAAACAAACACTCAAATTACAGCTCCAGAGCAAATGACTACTGCCATCACCACTGCAACCTGGGCAGTTTCAAGGAATTAACAATAGAAAGGCAATTTGGCATTCCCCTTGCTTTGACCCCTGGATGCAAAGTCCTGCTACCTTTGTTAGCTCTGATTTTGTCCTGGCAGCCTCACACTTTCTCATGGGCTGGTTACTGCAAATGAGAGGGCACTGGGCAAATGAGAAGTCTGAAACAAGAGAAGAAAAGCTCTCAAGTAGTAGTCGGCTGTGTTATCACCAACCCCAAACTGACCAGGACTAGACAGGCACTGAACCTGACAGCCAGACCGGGTCTGTCTCTATGAAGCAGCCCTCCTCAGGTAAGGGTATCTGAAATGATGAAGAAACTGAATACAATGAGACTGACTACATCAGACCTAACCCCTTATCCAGAACCCCAAACTGACACAGTAACAATGCTTCAGACCCTACACATTAGGGAATGCCACAACCCCCCTTCCATTGCCCCAATGAACAAACTACAACAGTACTTGGAACAAGACAAGCTACATTAAGGAAACGAACAAAACCAGCGAGAGATCAGCCAGGTTCCAGCCTCTCTGCACACTGCAGCTTCCTCAAAACCAGTAAGCTTATTAAGGCCGCACAGAAAAGGATAAAGCTAAAGCAAAAGCCATTCCTAGTCTTTCGCCCACACGTAACACTTCCCTGCATCCAAGAAATCACCAGCACCCTCCTGAAGCAAACTCACTTCTAGGAGGTGCATTTATCCATGACGATGGAGGCTTTTGTTTCTAGATGTTGGTAAAGCAATCAAGACAGAAAACAGCCGTGGAAGCATCTTTAACGAGCCAAACCATGCACCAACTGGAAGACCACTCCAGGCCAACGCACTACACAGAACCACAGAATGGTCTGGGGTGGAAGGGACCTTAAAGATCATCCAGTTACAACCCCAAGGCCTGATTTCTTATTAACAATGTGTCCCTCAGACCTCTCCTGAAGGCCTGAGCAGCAAACCCAAGTGAGATACTGTGTGAATGGCAGCCTGATTCACACCCTGTCCCAACCACACGGGGAGCATACCGTGGGTTGTTACTCGAACCAAAGCTGGGTTTGCATGGCAGAGAGCTATTAATGGCAAAGCAGTAAATCATTGTCTAATCTTCAAACCGAGGAAAAGACTGCTACATCTTCAGGGTGAGGACCCATTTAATTGCAAGCACGATTCCAACAGCCAGTAGGAAACGACAGGTTTTCCCAGCGAGCCAAAACAGGGATCTCATTAGTCCGGACATCAGGTAATCAATTCCCTGAAGAGCACAATTTAATAAGGCAAAGGTGTTGTTCTGCTCAGCAGAAGGGGGGGTTTCTCAGCACACTGAGTCTGACAGAAGTGCTGCTTCTATCAGAACCAAGGAGTATCTGCCCAGATCGGCCTCCCAGCTGCTACAGTCAGGTCTTGGACACTCTTCTCCAGTTACCGTTTCTACACGGCTCTTCCAGAAGGATTCTCCTGCCGGAAAACCACATCACCCATGGCAGTGGTGCCACCACTGAACTCCCACTTTGCTCAGTACTAACGCACGAGCAATGGAAGGAAGTTGATGTTGATACTCAGTTTAAGTCACGGAGCAGAAGTGGCTTGTCCTGATGGTTTTTCAAGGGGAAAAGGCTGAATAAATGAAGACATAACAGCAGGCATCCCGGGTGGCTTCCAAGATGATGTAATTTGTTCAAAATAGCTTATTTCTTACAGGTCTCCTTTGCAATAGAGGTTACCCGTGCAAATGCTGCACTAAGGGTGGCAAACCAAGTCATAAATATCTTCTGCAGCAATTACTCGAAGAGGTCTCAGTCCTAAATGTGTGTGTCCAATGAAACCACTGCTCCTGAGTCAGCATGGCTCCATGGAGCTGATAAGGATGAACAATCACAGAATGGGATTTCTCCAAGCAAGCAGGGCCCTAGAACTTGGGGAAAGAAGTGATTTAGCCCAGTTCAACTCAACACAGACCCCACAGCAAAGCACTATAAAGAGCCATCTCCTCAGACCCATGGAACTGGACCAGTTTTTGCACGCCTGACAACATCAGTGCAGTTTTCACCCTCTCCAGAAACACGGACATAAACACGCCAAGAGTTAAAAGCCTGAATGAAATCCAGGTCTCAAAGCTTGACTTTCCTGGTAAGCAAGGAAGGGAACCACAATGATAAAGACTCTAAGTTTGAATACAACCACTTCTTTTAGGAGAAGATTCTAGCAGTCAGAAGAACGTAGCCAGTTTTCCCTGGGTACCCACAAGCGCAGCAGCTCATGGCTGCAATGACTTCTCCCTGCAGGGAAATATCAGAACAGTTTCTTACCCATTTATGCTGCTGCCCAAGTGTGACTGAGTTCAGACTCTGCTTTTCAGCATGTTCAAAATGCACCTTTTAATCCCTTTCAGAAGAGTGCAACGGTTTGAAGGTTTACTGTGTGCGCTGGAGGAAAACGCACGAGGCCCAGGCCCGCGCCATGAATTTCCACACCACCACCTCTGCTCTCCCTCGAAGAAAAGGTTAAAATGGAAGACAGCCCCCTGCCTCCAGGCACTGCTAAACAATGGGCTGATTTTTCTGCCACCAATTATTGCCCTGGATAAGTATCAAGTATGCAGAATTAGAATTGAACATACATTACTCCTAAGCTTATGGGGCTACTGACCTAGTGGGAAGCTCAGCAGAGCTGCTGGCTGATGCGCCAACCTCCCCTTGCAGGCAGCTGCCTCGTTACTTCTGATCCTTCTCATCGCAAGCACCTCCACAGAGTAACAGCATAAACTCGTGGGGAAAGGGAAAAGCACCCATCACAAAACCCGCTTCTCCTGGCTGCTTACTGCCGCACAGCCACAGCGTTTCAGTGAGTACCGCCACAGGCGGGGGGAACCACTGCTGCTGACGGTTTTGAACTGGAAAAGCCTCACAGAGCTGTTTGAGTTCTATTAAATAGGCGGACACTTGGTCTAAGGCACAGTGAAAGATTTGCAGCTGCCAAAAGAGAACTGAGAGCAAACGCAACCCCCGCTTTTCAGGCAGAAGTAGGCATGACTTTAACAGGACAAAGCCACCATTTCGCATCCCCAGCCTCCTGGAATAACACACACACACACAGGTACATGTGCACGTTCACCCGCAGCTGCCCCCAACAATGCAGACAGCCCAGACAAACCCAGCTTTGCATCCTGCTGGGGTGACTCCTGAGCCAACATTCAAAAGCCTGACAGACCGCAGGCTCCGCAGTGCTCTCACAGTAATAAACACCCTAAGTGGAGAACTGCTTGAATGTGCCAAAAACACCCCTACAAGGAGCAATAACGGTTGGATAACAGCCCCTCGGACGTCAAGGCCACTTACAGGTAAGACAGACGCCGACTTCAGCGCTCACGCTGCATCCCAGGAGGAGCACATAAGCTCCTTACCGTGCTGCAGGGAAGGATAAAAGCGAAGACCGAGGCTGCTCGGTGCTGGAACAGCTCCAGAGCCCCGAAGCCACCGCTGAAGCCCTCCCGGCGGCCCCGGGGCTCCCCAAGGCCCCACCGCGGAACAGGTGGGAGCCCCAGAAGGTCCCGGCGAGCCGCGGCGGAGCCCGGCCCAGAGCCCCCTGCAGGCCGCGCCCGGGCCGCGGCCTGGCGTCGGGAGGCCGCCGGGCCGCACGCCGCATGGCCGGGCAGCGTCGGCCGGGCCCCGGGGGGTGGCGGGAGGCGGCGCGGCGGACGCGGCTCCCGGGGCGGAGGGAAGCGGCCTCCGGTAGCACCGCCGGGGCAGCCCTGCGGTGCCCTGATCGGGCGGGTGCGGGCAGCGAGGCGCCCCTGGCAGCGGGACCTTTGCGGGCTGGGCACCGGGGAGCTCCCCGCTACCACCCGCAGCGGAGGCTTCCGGTGCCCGGGGAAGCGCCGGCCGCGGTCCCGGCGGGAGGCGAAGCGGTGCCGGCGGACGTGCGGCCCCGGCGGCCTCGTACAGCGGCGGGGGGCGGGAGAGCCCCGGGCGGCGATTGGAGAGGGGGAGGGGGACGGCGGCGGCAGAGCGTCCCCGCGCTACCGGCCCGGGAGCCCCGGGGCCCGCGGTCTGTACTCACGTTGCTCTGCGGGTCGATGGCCTGCAGCAGCCGGTCCCTGATCTGCTGCGGGGAGGGGGCCGGAGCCGCTGTCATTGCCTGGGCGAAGCGGGGCGGCTGCGGCCGGGGCGGGCGGGCGGCGGGGCCAGGCCGGGCCGGGGCGGCGGCTCCTCACTCGCCGGCGGCGGCCTCCTCAGGGAGCCGGAGTCGCATGTTCGCTCCCCGCGAGGCGGGGGGGGGGGAGCGGCGGCGCGGGGCGCGGGGAGAGGCCGCGAGGGAGCGACCGGTGCGGGCCCGACTGCTCCGCTCGGGGCCGAACTCAACTGTGGGCAGGAGCCAGCCCCGCGCAGGGCACCCTGGGATACGCCCGACGCCGTCACGCACGGCGCGCCCCTGACGCCCCGGCGGGCACGGACTGCGCCTGCGCGGTGCGGCCTCTGCGGGGAGCGCCTGCGCACTGCGCGCGGCGGGCAATGGCGGCGGTGGCCGCGCTGTGGGGAGCGGACGGGCGCCGGCCCCCGGGGCCCATGGCCGGAGCTCCCCGCCCGTCAGCGGCTCCGCGGGCGCCTCTCGGCGCGCGGTGCTTCTGAGTGTGCGGGGTCTGGGCTTGGAACCGCGGCCACAACCGATGGGTCCTGGCGGGGCTGCAGGGACAGGCCAAGGGGAATGGCTTGAACCTGCCCGAGGGGAGGCCGAGATGAGCTCTGAGGGTGCTGAGGCGCTGGCACACCGTTAAGTTAAATAAAACCAACACAAAAGTCCATGAGGAGGTGAGTTAATTGCCCCCAAACCACCAGTACGAAATAGATTTCTCCTGTAACACAATGAACATGGCATCAAGTACGTAAATACCCTTAAATAAAGCAACTTTATTCAACCAAATCCAAGATACTTCCAAAATTGATGCCTTCACATTGGCTTACAGAATTATTTTGCTATTTATCCCTTACATATTGCTTAGAAAAAAAAAATCACTTTGAAATTTTAATTTAAAAAGTATTTTGTTGGAAAAAAACCCAAACTGGAAGTTGAGAATCCCATTGTTTTCAATCAGCCTTCTCTATTTCTCCAACAAACCGAACCGGAGTAGCGAGAAGTGACACCAACACCTTGCTCAACCTTAAGAGGCTTGAGAAGCGTGGCTTGCAAGCGATACGGACAAGAGTGACATTAGGAGCCACATCCACTGACCCCGCAGGGTTTCAGGACCCTCCAGTTCTCCCCCTGCCTGCTCTAAGCTGAGCAAAACGACTCCGAGTTCTCTATTTCAGTGAAGTTGAAACAATTGTGAAGGTTTTGGCCCAGGGGCCTCAAGGCTCAGCCCCCGGCTGGAAGCGGAGGGCACACACCGCGGTACAGGAGGGGCTGGAGAGGGTGAGCGCGTGAGGAGCTCGCGCCCATGGCCAGGCCACGGTCCAGGGCTGTATGTGGAAAGCGTCATCTTGTACTCCATAGAAAAATGGTTCCCAGCCAAAAGTCTCTTCCAAGTCAACAGATGGGTTCGTGGATGGTCTTCAAGATCCAAATAACCTAGCGGATGGGACAGAAAAGAAAGAGGAGATGAGAACCAGCTACAACTGAACTAAACTGAACTACTGGGACTAAAACCTGTTGAGAGGCTCTTCTCAAGGCTGATTCCATGCTATTACTTGGTGGGTTCACCTCCACCCTCCCCAAATGAAAACCTTCCCAAAACGCTGACCTAAATGGTGTTTTACCTAAGCAACGCCCAACAAAGAGCGCTGTATCTAAGGCTAAATGACTTCCATGCTGCAGAGGTTTTCATGCACTAGCAGAAAGCTGTGAGGTCAACTGCCACCTCTTTAATGAGTGAAATAAATGAAATGAAAAGGAATTACGGAACAATAGAGTGGCAGAGAAAGAGATCCAAAGAGACATCTATACGCAAGAAAAATCTAGCACATAGGACTTCCTCCAAACAAATGGCACAATGCTGCATGGCGTTACTTACACAATCATACAGAACATCATGAAGATATTCCAGAGGGCAATGAAGATTCGAAAATACCTGAGACTCAGCAGGAACTCTCTGATGTTGTCACCTAAAAATCAAGAGTGACAAATACCTGAGACACTGCCAAGTCCTGTGTTCAACACCACCTGAAAAGCATCAGCAATCCCAGCGCAAGGTCAGGCAAACAAAGACCTGGAAGCTGGAAGCTTTGTATTGATGATCTGTGCTCTGTTCAGTGCATCCCTGTAAGGGCATGTGGCAAAAGGAACACAAAGTGACAAAATGGGGTTATGCTACAAAGGGATGCTAGCCCTTTGCTGGAGTTTACAGCCTTCCTGCGACTTCTGACACCAAAACCCAGAAATGGGGCTGCCTCTGTGGCACAACAATGCAAACAGAAATGTGTAATTTGTACATTTCCTCTCCAGTCCCCAGGCTGGGATCAACACGTTTGTATGGAAGCATTGCCAAGGAAAAATGTCGGCTGTTGTTTAATAAACCAGGCACTCCAGGCCCCGAGGAATTCGCATCCGAGGAAAACGAGGTTAAACTTGGCCTTTAGCGCCTCGAAAACGTTGGGATCATGGATTCCCTTCGGGAAACGCCCGCTCCTGTACGCAGCCAGCGCTGGCGAGGGAGGCGGCGCCGAAGCGGGAGGAGGACACCCAGGCCCCTCGCCCGCGTCCCCTCCGTTACCGGTCGTGGGTTCCCTCGCCTCCTCGCCGAACCCCTCCGTGTCCCTCTTCCTCCTGCAGAGAGAAGCGCCGGTGTGAGGCAGGCTGACAGCCCCCCCTCCCCGCCACCTCCCTGCCCTATTCCCTCCCTCTGCGCTCACAGCCTGAAGTTGAGCACGGCCCCGGCGTTCACCAGCAGCGTCCTAAGGGAGAGACAGAGACCGAGCGTCAGGCGCGGCCCAAGCGGGCCCAGCCCGGCCGCGCCCGGCCCCCCGCGCCCGGTACCCGCAGAGCAGCAGGTCCCCGATCATGGCGGCAGCTCTGGCGGCGGAAGCGGAAGGGGCGGGCGCTGCCGCTCGGTGGAGGGGTGGCACCGGGGCGGAGGCTCCGCGTCCGGACACCGGCCGCCGGTGGCGGCGGGGAAGCGAGCGGCGCCTGGGCCTTGCACCGCAGCGCCGTTGGACGCGGGGCCATGGAGCTGGCGGCGGCCCTGCCGCTCGGGGAGCTGGCGGCCGCCTTCGCGGCGCTGCCCGTGTTCCCGCTCTTCGACACCGCGTACTTCATCGTCTCCGTCCTCTACCTCAAGTACGAGCCAGGTGAGCGCGGCGCCGAGCCCTTGGAGGCTCCCGGAGGAGCGGCAGCGGCCCCGTCCGTGAGGGCCGGGCCGGGGTGGGTGCCATGGGGCTGTAGGTGCGCGTTGCGGGGGGGGGGGGGCAGCTGCAGTGCTCCTGCCCTGCTTCCCTTGGGATAAACCTGACGTTTGGGGCATGAAGTATCCCCCCCAGCCGGGCCCTGGGTGTCAGGGCCTGGTGCTGCTGCTTCCGGGGTGCCCCGCGTGTCTCAATGTAAAGCAGAAACCTCCAAGAAGGAGTGAGTTTTGAGAATCAATCGTGCTTTTTATTTCATGCTGGATCCCAGCCGCATTGAGTTATGGAAGTTCAGTCACTTCTCTGCTGCTGCCCCAGGATTTAGCGTTACGGCCGTGTCCCGCTGCTTGGCTTCTCTATTTCTGGGGCAATACCTCCTATTTATATACAAGCAGGTTGTCAGTAAACCCTTGGGGTTTTTCCACCTGCCAGACCATGCTGTAACCTGAGCTTTTGCTTTCTGCCCTGCTGCAGCCCGGCTGTGCCTTGCTCTTTTCCAAATGCTGCCTTCTCCATGTGGTTTTGATAGCGTGTGCGCCCTTCAGGCTGGTTTCAGTGGTCTCAGTGTAACTGCCTGATGGCTGAGAGGAAAACCCCCAACAACACCCTTTGGTAGGGGTTTTAAATCCTCTGGTTGTGAGAGCTCTGTGCTGTACAATCCATATTCGGTTCTATTGACACTCCATGTGAACACAAGTGCTGGGTTTTCAAGGCCTGATCACTTAACGCCAGCGTGAAGTCCTGAAGGGACCAGTTAACAGGCAGCCCTTATGAAAACAGCTTTTACAGCTCTGTAAGCCCTGTAATCCGCTTGGACTGGGTAAAGCTGGGGTGTTGTTTTCACTAGATTCCTACAGTGCTTCATCCCACGGATCCTCTGCTGAAGATCGGTGTCAGGACAGCAATGGCCCTGTTCCTCCTTGGAGATAGCGTGGCCATGGAGCCAAAGAAAAACAAGTGTTACTAAATTAAGCCTACATGTTCCTATAGAACCAGCTTCATGTCATAGCTCTTGCAGCTGTCTTGTTTCCACTGTGTTTTCAGCTGGATCAAATGTCTTTGAGGATGGAAGAGTCCGAGCAGTCATAGTTTTAGCATATGCTGATTCGCATACTGCTAATTAAGGTCAGTAATGCTGACAGAACATTTTAGTGCTCTTTCTTTTAATTGCCTGTCACTGGCTTACTGAACAGAGCTTGGTGTCTGAAATGGTGCACGATGGACTCCAGAACAGTTTAAGGTGATGAAACAGTCTTACGGAACTGATGTTCCTGAGAGACTTCCTTGGAGAAGTACAGAGGTGGCTGAAAACAGAGGAATTAAATATCAATGGGAAAAGAACATAATGTACTGCCAAACAGTCACAGTTTAATATCTAGTTGTATTTTCAGAGGGTGTTTCCAAACTAGTACAGGAGCAGGGAAGAATCCTCAAATCCGCCTCTTTCAAATGAAGATTAAGAATTGCTGTTCTATTTTTACAGGTTATCTTATGAATGAAAGAGCTGAACAGGTTGCTCATGAATTCTAGAGGGCACCTAGGTTGAAGCAATGGAGAGAATGGTACTAGTTTCACCTTACTTTTAGACTGTACAAAGACATTGATTTCAAGGGGAAAATGTCCCTTCTGATTGCAGTAAGTAGCAGCAAATCCAGGAGATAAACTCTTAGTCAAATCATACACTTCCAATGACTCAGTTCACTTGAAACCTCATGGGGGGGGGGGGCTGCAAGCTGCAATCACATGTATCTCTTGCCAGTATCTGGTACTTGCTCAGGTTTCACCAAATACACATCTTTGTATTTTATTTTACAAGCCCTTTTCTTTTACTTAGTTTGTTGGAGAACATGCCCCACAAGCCTCCTTCTTAGGCGGCCTTGAAGTTTCTGCTTACTTGCTGGATCTACTTTCTCATTTAGCCTTTGCTTCACAGGAGCTGTGGAGATGTCTCGCAAGAGCCCTTTTGCCTCCTGGCTTTGTGCTATGCTCCACTGCTTTGGAAGCTACATTCTTGCTGATCTGTTACTTGGAGAATCACCTATTGATTACTTCAGTAACAACTCCAGTGTCATCCTGGCCACAGCAGTCTGGTGAGTCTCTGCACTCCACCTCATTTACTAAGCATGCGACGCTGTTGGCTGCGTTCAAACCCATCTGCTTGTGTGACACACGTGTATAACCTTCCTTGGATTAAGTGGGGAAAGAAGAGGTGGGGTGAGGGAGTCTTTTGAGTCTTTTGTATTCCTAGATCCAGTTTCCAGTTTTCTCTGACTGGCTGTCTACTGCTTCGATAATACAGGTTGGGTCCAGTCCAACCACTGGGCATTTCTATATATAGCTGCCGCAGAAGCAGCACGCACTACGGATACCACATTTAGTAGAGGAGTGGCACACACTGGAAATCTGGGGGCATTTTATTCATCACATTAGTGAAATGTGCACAAATTAACCACAGTTACTCCACGTTTCATTTCCTCACTGCATCTGGGTTGCATGACAGAACCAGCACTTCCTTCTCCCCAACATAATTCAGGCTAACACTACAGTACACCTCATCAATCCTCTCTGCACATCTCAAATCAGGACAAGCAAGTTGGTCCTCACATTCTTTGTGGTTTTGTTCCAGGTATTTGATATTCTTCTGTCCCATGAACCTCTTCTACAAGTGTGTCAGCTTTCTGCCAGTGAAGCTCATCTTTGTGGCAATGAAGGAGGTGGTCAGAGTTCGCAAGATCGCAGCTGGGGTCCACCACGCTCACCACCACTACCACCACGGCTGGTTCATTATGATGGCTATTGGATGGGTCAAAGGTGAAAGATGAGATGCTCTAAATGCACCCAGCCCTCCGGGGAGGGACAGGAGAATCTGTGAGTGAGGCTGAAGGTGACCACGTCACCCAGTGCTGGCCAGCAGCTAGTGGATGTGGTCAGCTGGCTTCCATCAATCATGTTCCCTAGAACACAGGTATTTAGTCATCCTTGCACAATGGTTGTCAGCTGAGTCATCATCTGACTTTATTGGAGGCATAAAGAACTGGAGTCACTATGAAATAAGGGGGTAGAATTCAGGAATTCCTTATTTTCTCATGTGCTTGACTGTCTGGCCTCACACGTATCTCTTCAGGGGGGTTCTATTATGTTGAACAGCCCAGTCAGTTTTCCTTTAGCTTGTGTTTGGAGCAAGCATTTGAGCATCAGTAAATGCAACAGAGGCAAATGCTTTTTTCATCAGGTAACACTTTATGGCACATCCAGAAAGCATTTGCCCTGCTCTGTTTAGGCTATCTTGGGAAGAATATCATTTGTTCCCTTTAGGTTGTCATCCCTTGGGGATCTAGAAAGACAGCAGAGCTCTCCTCTGCTGTGGCAGTTCTAGCTGTTCGTTTTCACTGTTTCACAGGTTCTGGTGTTGCTTTGATGTCTAACTTTGAGCAACTACTCCGTGGGGTCTGGAAGCCAGAAACAAATGAAATTCTTCGTATGTCCTTGTAAGTAGGTAGCCTGTAAATTCTCTTGTCAGCCTAAAAATGGCATTTAAAGAACCATTCAGGACTGGATGCAAACCTAGACAACTTATTTCTCTTGTAGCCCTACAAAGGCTAGTCTGTATGGTACAGTGCTCTTCACTCTGCAACAGACTCACTGGCTCCCTATCTCTGAAGCCAACCTCATCTTCTTTTTCACCATGTTCATGATAGTTTGCAAGGTAAGTTAACAGCAGGCCTACTGCAAACAAATCCACAGAACCAGAGAAAGGGTACACACTTCAACTGGGGGTGTCCACCTTCCCGAGCCACTACTGAAGGCATTGGCTGTACATATCAGGGGATTTGCTCAGGAAATTAAGAGTCTAAATTCTCCCTCCTATCAGAAGTATGGGAGAAAATCCTTGTGCTACAGCTGAGTCATGTAGCAGTAGGGACTTCTACCTGGTCTAAGTGGAATGCTCCTTCCTAGCTTATATTTCACAGCTGACGTATGTGATCTCTGAGGATTCACTTTTGCATGGCAGGTTTTCATGACGGCAACTCACTCTCACGCCTCACCTTTTGCTCCGGTGGAAAACTTCATCTGTCCAGTTTTCTTCGGCTCCGTTTCCAGTGGACACAGCAGTCACCATCACGATCATCATGGGGCCTCCCATGAGGTTTCCCATCCTCCGCCGCCTCCTGCTAAGTCAAAAGAAGAGCTAAATGAAGGCACAAGAAAACGGAAAGCCAAGAAAGCTGAATAAAGAAGCAACCACACAGTAAATAGGCCAGGAAAATTCTTCCAGAACTGAGTCTCAAAGCCACCTGTGACCTCCTTTATCCTCCAGTCCTTCTCTCTCAGACTCCAGGAGAGGTGGAAGCCAGGATACTGCCAGGCGGGTCCCTGAATTTCATTTGTGCTCTCTGTGCTGCTGCTGGTCTCTCTATTCTGATCACATTGTCGGGGATTCGTAGGTTTGGGCCAGGATGATCAGCGGGTGCCAGTTCTCAGGCTGTCAGCAGCTACGATGCAGCTCGTTCAACTGATGTAAAATCTTTCACTGTGTTTATTTATGAATGGAGGTGATGGTTAGTGCTCCCGCAACTCTTAAATCCCTTACAGTTTTCATTGACCTTTTTAATGTCTACCAAAAGAACAAACTGTTTAGGTGCAATCAATGTGGAAATTGGATTTTATACTCAATGAAATGCAATGAGTATCACATGAGCCTGATCTAATTTTCCCTAGCTCCCACCTCTGCCATATCTCCAATTAATATGACATTTCAGATGCGGTAAGGACACTGACTCTGGTGTCCTGGCCAAGCTCTGTTTCTCTCACTGAATTTCCCTCTGATAATGGATAGAACATTGTCACTTTCTTACCTAAGTCTGTGTTTGCAAGAGCTTTGAAGCTGTGAAATGCTCCGAGTGCTATGTACTGGTACTGTTAGTATTCTAAACTGTTATGTAGCGTTGCTGCATGTTGTTAAGTGTGTCCCACCTCAAACCTGATCATACTGAACTAAGCACATTTCCGGTTGGTTTGTAATCCTGTGGGATACAAGAAGGGTGTGTGAGTGTAAATAAGTATTTATTACTATTTATTTATAATTGCCAGGGCACCTAATTCATGGACCTGAATGTGGCTTTTTTAAAACGGTGCATCTTTCTGTAGAGAATTGGCTATTTCTAAGTGTGGTCCTAAGCCCACAGCCACACACTGGTTTGTGCCTGAAGCAGTGATTTTTGGTGTGCTCTTCACCCTTTATATCTTCTTAAGTGAAGATATATATATCTTCACTTAAGATACACCCTTTATATCTTATAAAGGCTGAAGAAGTGGATTCCACACCAGCTGACTGAAACTGCTTTAAAGGACTGATAGCTGGAGATGCAGATTACCCCTTGTAGGTCCATTTTGGCCAAACTACTGGTTTGTGAAAACAGCTTGTGCCCTCCCTTGTTCAGAGAGGAACCTGTCAGTTCTGCTTGGTGAATACTGCCTTTTAGACTAGTTTTAAGCTGTTCTTATCACCGATTTTGTTCTCGGAAGTGTCCTCATCCAAGGGCTGGGATCACTGCAGTGACAATAGCACGTGTGGGGACAGAGCACTGAGCTTTCAGTTAGGCAGCATGTGCCATCCCTAGCAATAGGCTTTGCTGCTGTCATTTTGCAACTGGGAATAGAAATAGGATTGAAGGGGTTGAAGAAAAGCAGGTTTGAGGTTTTTTGTGTCCCTGTTAAAATGGAAATTGATGGTTAATTAAAAAATCGAATAAAAATCCATACTGTATCCAACCAGCTGGAAGCCAGGACAAAGGCGAAATGATTCAATTCTGTTCTTTGATTTGTGGGGCTGCGCTTTGACAGTGCCTTAATTTTGTGAGTTTCCCTCCCCCTGTAGAAAACAGGAATTCCCCCTGACAACTGAACTGTCTGGTTCTGCTGGTCTGCTGAAACCTGATGGCTCACTGGCATGCACAAGACTAGAGCTGCTTTATGAGATGTCCAATGAAGAGGAATTCTGTTTTATAAAAGCTGCCAACTAATAAAACTTGTGAAGTGACTCTGATTGTGCACTGGCACTTGAGGAAACATTCTACAGGGCTCCTTTACCTGTACATACACTTCTTCCTTAAGACTCTGCTCCAATCAGAATGAAATGGTAGCTTGCCATTTCCTAAAGGGATGAAGTAATTCTCTTCTATGGCACAGAGATGGGAGTGATGAGGCAAACGTGCCACAGTCAATCTACCTGGCTCACTAGATGAGGATCTGCAAAGGGCTGTTTATCTTCTGAGGCTCTCACTTGTCTCCTCCCAGATCGAACTCTTTTCAGATGCTTATTAATACTCCTTAATTGATCAGAACAGTTGAGAACAGAAGTTGCATTGGAGCGTGGGGCTTAAAGCCTTTGTATGACCCAATTGATGGAAAAGTTCAGTGGAAGCCTTATACACAAAATAAATCCAGGAAAAAAAGGCATAAGAATGTTCCATGTGGTTTGACCATTCTCCTCTCCAGTGTCATCAGCAAATGGTGCTCAGGACCTGGACAGGACAATAAACAAGCAGGCTGAGCAGAGGAGGTGTCCCAAGTGCTTTGAAAAAGCCTACAAGGTCTCAAGAGTTTCCTGCTGCGCAGAATGTTCCCAGCTCCAAATCCCAATGTAGTACAGGGCTTAGACTTCCATGGGACAGACGTCATTCCCTCCAAAGACGTTCTGATGTGATAACTTCTGATACTAACTCTAGTGAGAGGTAGCTAAATTTAGCACTAAGTTTAATCCTCAAAGAGGCCCTGGTTGCCTGATGGAAAAAGCAAAGTGTTGAACTTGATGCGCTCAGCATTTCTTGCTGACTGAAAGGTTTCCCTTTTCTGTTACATAGAGAGAGTCAAACGCAGTGTCCACAGCTTTCCCATCGCTGCAGATCAGCTTCGCAGATAGGGAAAGCTCCACAGCCCTTACTGTGTTTGCGTGAAAAAAACCAAGCCCATAGGAGAAGTTTACAGAAAACATTAATTCTTCACAGTAAACGAACTGAAGTTAAAAAAAAGGAGGCCAAAGGGAAGAATTCCCATGTTAAAGAGCTTATGTGAGAAAGGGCAGAGCCAACACAATCCAGAGCCAAGCTAGAGCAACCGGTGCTCGTTTTCCCCTTTTCCTATTAATGGCAGGATGTACATTCTTCCACGTTTTGTCCAGAGTAACAAATTCTATAATCCAGATAAGCAGAAAGACCCAGAAAGGAAATGCTCCATCCCTGGCAGTGTTCAAGGCCAGGTTGGAGAGAGCCTTGGGTGACATGGTCTAGTGTGAGGCATCCCTGCCCATGGCAGGGGGTTGGAACTGGATGATCTTAAGGTCCTTTTCATCCCAACCCATTCTATGATGCTATGGTTGTTACCTTGGCCATCTCCTGAGCAATAGGGAACTTGTTCCTTTTAACACCTGCCAGGTGATCAGCTGCCAAACACGTGCACCTCCTTCCTGCAGCCTATTTCATGGCTGTATGATGCCTCAGAGATACAAAGCACTAGATTGGTGCCGAGAATATCAGTCCAAGTAGCACACAGGACACACAGAAGCGTAAAAAACTGCAGCTTTATGCATTTTGCAGCAGCACATCTTCGTTTGGGTCCTTCGCTGTAATTGTCTACAGTCCTTGTGCTGTTCTTTAATGGACCTAACTGGCTACTGCAAGACACAGAACAGGATTATATGGAAGGGAAGGCTGGAATAGCATGGCATGTCCTTCTTTAGATCCCCAGCTTTTTGCTGCAGCCAAGATTTTTTCTCAAGGTATTCTGGTTCTTTGCCAAAACAATGAGATCGGAAGAAATACCTATAAAAGATACTCTAGAAAGCTCCCAAAGGCATCTGGATTTAGTAGGAGCTTCTTCCATCTCTACTAGGAAGACAAAACAATGATAAGGGAAACTATCAGCAATGGAGAAAACAGGCTGTTGATGCCAAACACTCCATGCACAGCGGGCTGATATGTGCCTCTTTGGGATGCTTTTGCCACTGGCCCCAAGGAGATGTGTTGTGTCCATCCACTGTAAGGAAACACCAATTAAAGGGGTTTGGATGTCATCAGACACCAAGAGTGTGGTGCTTACTTCATAAACACCCACAAAATTGCCTCCCAGCTAAGAGTTTAATCCTGCTCTCATGTGGTCTGTAAAGGAGCAGCCTGTGAGCAAGCTGCTAGGGGCTGGTGGCTCATGGAACAGACAGTGAATAAACAAGTTCCCCATCATGCCAGAGCCTGCTCAGAGTCACAGCTGCTCCTCTCTTCACCTCTGCAATGGCATCTCTGACAAGAAGGAGATGCTGATAGTGCCAAGATCATCATTCATTAATATCTTTGGGTCTGGTCTCTCTTTCACACTTGTGCGTTTGCATCTTACACGTTATCCCTAGAAAAAGTACAATTTAGAGTATTTTCTATCATGATCCTTGTCTGCTTCCTTGTTGTTCCAAAAGAGAATTTGGGAAGGGAATTGTTTAGAGAGCTCCCGAATGTCACCTTTTAGGAAGAATCAGTGTCAGACAGTGATTTCATCTTAGCTTTAGGCTACAGGTACTCTCCAGCTGTGGAATGCAGGAAAACAGGTCTGATATGTTTAGAGGCTTGAGCATTTGTATAGCCGGAGGGAATGCAGAATGTCCCTGGAAAAGACTTGGTTGATTTTGTTTGGTTTGGATTTGCAAATTACACCAAGCTCCTCCAAACCAAGCTGCTGCTTTTCCAGCTACCCCAGCCCCCGGTGCTTCTCAATGGAGTCGGCAGATTCTGACTTTCCCAAAACAGACCTGCTAGTTGAGGACTTCTTGCCCCACCGCAAACCAAGTGCTTGACTCAGAGAGTGAGGTAATTTTCTATGCTTTGTTAGTGACAAGAATTGGTGTAATCAGCAACAACAACGGGTGGATGCAGTGTGAGGTGCAGAGAGCACATCACAGATTGCAGTGCCTTGAAGAACACTCTAGAAATCCATGACTTTAGAGCCCTAACGTTGGCTCAAAGGAGGTTTAGAATAATGTAGGCTAAACCCTAACGTAGGCTCTCTGTGATGTTTGTCTCTTAAGGTAAACTGCTGTCTCCCTGCCTGTTTGATTTATGACAGATTAGGACGTTGGTTAATCTCTTCTTATTTGGCTACATGACTGGAGATTAAGCATGTATTGTCTGCAAAAGGAGCCCATAAATGCAGATTACTAAGTTTTCTTTAATTATTCCTCTGTGTGCCAACGAGATACAGGGGGGATACAGAGAGAGACAGACACCAGCCTCTTAAATCTCATTTCATGAGAGCGAAACAAAAAAAACCCAGCAGCTGCTCTGCCGGATACTGGTTTTCTCTGAAATGCTCACTTCAGTTTCCTGTAAGGCAAAAAAAGCCACAGGAATAATAGATTATGGTCTCCTGTGAGAAAATGGGGAAGCAGAAAGCGGATCCGAGTGAATGAATCTGCTTGGCTGGTGGAGCACCATCTCTGTTTCCACAGGGTGTGAAGACAGCAGCATTTCTTATGGGAAAAGCTCTAGTGAACACGCACAGAAACACATCTCGAAACAAACTGAGAATAGCAATGTGCTGTGAATACTGGAAAAGAGACACTGAAAAGCTCTGTGAGCATGAGGTGGAGATGCCCATTCTGTCAGGGCCTCTCCTGAGATGTCTGCACCAGTTACCTTCTCTCCCTATGAATTCCAAGGGCATCTGGACAAAGATGCTCTTTTTCTGCTTGTTCTCTGTCGAGAGCTGCAGTTTCCTGCTTTGGAGCTCAACAGCTGACAGGAGGGTGAGCTCTGCAGCAGCACGCACCGGCCCCCTCAGTGGGTCAGGGCTACACAACGCAAAACCAGGAGCAAGCCCAAACAGCTTGTGTCACTGGAGTCCTACTGCTAGCTGGAGTATCCCTTGGGAAGCCTTTTTTTCTTCTCTCCTTTGGATTTCTACCTACTTGGTGTTTTTTTGTGATTAAATTTTTCTGTCTTTCCCCATGTCTTTTGGGGATGGTACCCCAAGTACTGAACTCTTTTGGGGATGGTATCCCAAGTCCAAACATCGTTATAGAGGAGGAAGTATTTATTGTTCACAGCTTAAACACCTTTTAGTAAATCAGCTGCATAGAAGGCAAATAGTGACAGGGCATAGGCATATTCCCTGGTATAAAGAAACCTGCTTTAAATGGCTGAGAGTACCTCAAACATAAATGATACTAGCACCATCAGACTTGCACGATGCTAAAACACAGAGACAGTTATTTCTAAGCTAGGCAAAGCAGTAATCAAAGGGACCTCAGGTGTACAGCACCTGAGAGGGAGCACATTCAGTGCCTTAGAAACAGACCCAAGGGATACTCTTCAAGTGACACACACTGGTTGCTATAGAGATATCCATCCTCTTCAAATACAGATGGATCGCTCCAGGTTTCGCGCGTCTCAGTGCAGTCAACCATCTCCTACTGTTCCTCTCAAAGCAGCTGAAATTTTCCAGGCTTTCCTTAAAAAAGGGGGAGCAAGGCAGCTTGCTTGAGAGAGGCACCACAGCCTGGTTTTGGGATGGAGGATGTGCCACGGGATTGGATTTCCACTGCCTTCACCCATCTCCCCTCTAGCCAGCAGTCTCTGCTGAAGAGAGCTCAGAGAGCCTGGACAGCAGCATGAGCTTCAGTCCAGATGCATGCCAGGATCTTCTCTGTGGGAAGATGGTTCCTCTTCCTTTCCAGCTCTGCAGCATGGTCTGAATCTTCATCAGCTCAGTTTTACCAGGTAAATAAGCTGAAGAGTCCTGAAGCTGCTGAATGCATCAGGCACTCTCTCTGCTAGAGTCTACAATGCGGTGAGACTACTGTGCTTGGCTGCAAGCTCAGAGCTTCATTTGAAAGTGAAGATGCCTATAACCTCCTGCAGTTTAGACACGGCTTTATTCTGTCACACCCAATTTGCACTTCAAACATGTCAGAGAGAGCAGAATTCTGCAGTAGTTTAGGCTTTGGCAGTGAAGCCAAATCAGTCTTAGGCGCTACTGTGCAATAATAACTTGGTGCAGTGCCAGTCTGTACCAAGACAGCAAAGTCTGAAGGCTTTCTTAAAAGCCCGAACAACACACATTTCATTCCCATCCACCACTGTAGCAGCAAGAAATATTTGTAAGAACTTCTCTCCTTGGACAATATCCAGATATTTCCCACTTCCTCTGCCCACTGGGACACGGTTGCCAGACTGAGCTCCTGAAGCGGTAACTGGCAGCGGGTAGCAATGACTCAGATTTTCAGGAATTACAAAACTCAGTTTCCCTTTCTTCTGAAAAGTATTCACTCTGCCTCCATTTTAAATAAGAAAACACGGGCTCAATAGGCTCTGATTCCACAAAAAGTGCCTTCTAAAGAAAGAAAACACTGCAGCATCTCCTCTGGCAGGATGCAAGATGATGAATACACCATTTGTTCCAGCATTCCAGCAGACAGGTCAGCATTCACACAACCAGAGCTGCAGTTTCTGGAAGGAATGCACAAGAACTGCAGACAAGCTGAAATTAGTAGGCATGCAGTGGTAAGGGTTTTGCCTACAGCACCTGTCCAAGTTGTGGCAGACCTCATGTACTTCCAGGAATAGCTTTGGGATGGAGGATGTGCCATGGGACTGGATTTTCACCGAAAGACAAGGATCTAAGTTAAACCCACTCTCTCCCTGTAAGGTTTGAAATCCATGTGGGCTGGCATATAAAGTGACACAAGGACTTCCCGTAACTACTGCAGCCTTGGTGAGAGCTAATGAATTATTCCAGGGGTATTACAGTGAGAGTGCTTGCTCCCTGTTGGACAGCACTGCAGACACAATAATTCCAAACCCAAGGGAGCTCTTTCCTCACCTGACACTGGCACAGATTTCATTAGGGATCACTTTTCACTTAGAACAGTCCCAAGGAAAGCTGTAGATAGAGCCATTTCCCATCCTAAATTTAGCATCCCCCCTTGTCACATGCTTTGTCACATGATTGTGTAGTGCCATAAATGTTTACATACTTTTGGGAAGAGAATATTCCAGTTCTGAAGAAATTATAAACTCATATGATAAAAACATGTAAGGAGAAAAATGCACTTTCTGTTCCCCCATGTCTTTTAATTATGCAGGTATGAAAAGTATCTGTGAACAGAAGACCTATGAATCAGTGAGCAGTGCATGTGGGTGCTGGGAATGGCACTCCTGTTGGTGTTTGTGTGCGTATTTGCCCTTACTTTTCTTCCTATTTGCTTTGTTTTCTGACTTTATCTTCAGTTTACCTTGCCTGTTGATTTAACTCAGTGAATATGTCACTTAAAAGCTATCACAAAGATTCTTCCAGAAAGTGGCAATCTCTCCTGGAAAAAAGCACAGCAGGGGAAGAGGCCATAAAAATTTCACAGACTTAACTCTGTATGAAAAGATTCCCTGTGGACAGAACTGCCTTTTATTGTGGGTATTTATCACTGCTGAGATAGCAAGCAGTGTGGCTGAGTGCTCTTCAAATAGGATGGAGGATTTGCCACAGCAAGAGGCAAGAAATACATGTTTCTGGATCAATGCTGCTGTATTGCATTCTAGAACTATGCAAGTTAAAATTTCCAGATCCAGAGTTTTCATATTAGCAAATGAAACCAGAGTGAGACAAGCCAGAACAGAACCTTGAAACAACGGTAATGCAGTAACGTGGTCACAAGCCTGCAGAGATATGGAAACCTTGGAGGTAAATCAACTCCTTTCCTGTTCTATCCTGTCCAGAGGTCATCAAAATACGTGTGATGGAGGAAAAAAAAACACCCAAATGCTCATAGGTTTTCTATCTGCTTAGAAGCCTCCTTGGAGTCAAATACTGCTGTATTGATTTCCTACAACTTTTGGATAAAGTATGCTTGAGTCGTATGGATTTCAATACAGAGTTAGGTGGCTGATCACCCTCAAGCACCTGGACTTGAGGGTTTCCATCATCCTTTTGTTTCTATGTTCAATTGTAAAACAAGTTCCATGTATAAATTGCTCTGGATGTACTTCAGGGGTAGTTAAGGTAACTAAAACCTTAAAACCTATATTTTTCTGCAGGCAACTGACTTGAGATGGGGTATTTCTGAGCTTGTAGACCCTGATCACAGAAACACACAACTCTCTCTAGAGGAAATGGAAGCCTGTCAGAAATTATGGCTGGTTCCACCTTTGTTGTAAGTGCTGCCACCCCAGTGCTTACCCAGTCCCTATGGCTAAAGTGAGACATGCAGAGCAGGCCACACACACTCAGAAGGTCCACTGCACAAGTAAAGGTGGTGCTCAAAAGCAATCAACCTGCCTGAGCAGCTTCAGGAATCAGCTAGCTGATGGGGCTGAGATGTCAGCAACTGCTGGTAGTCCCTAGAAGACAAAAGGAGCCCTGGCATGCACACACACAGAGTCCAGCCCTGAACACAGAGGCTCTTCAGAGCAGAATATTGTATGTACTAACTAGCAGATATAAGAGGCAGATGGAGAAACATGTAAGGCAAGAAGCTCTTGTTCCAAGCTTACTTCCTGCAGACTACATCAATATTGCGGAGGTTTATTCCTCAGTAACTAAGGAATAAACACAAATTCCCCATGGAAAGAGCCAGAAATGAAAAAGCCACCAGGGACACAGCAGGGTGTCACACTGCAGGCTGATGCCTCTTCTATGCTTCTGCCCTATTCAAACCCCTCCAATCACTCCTAACCCCTGAAAGCTCCCCACAGCACAGCCCACCTCAGCTTCCTTGAAGCACTTTGATAAGAGCCCCCAAAAGAAACCCACACCCGGAATGTTAAGCCTTGCAGAAGGGGAGAGGAGGCTGAGACACCTGCAGAAGTGCCAGGTTGCCTCCTCAGCTTGTTTTGGGTTCAGAAAGTTGCTGAGCAAAGAGAATAAACACACAGCCCCAGGGGGCATAAGTGAAGCCACAGGTAAATAAATCACCAATTAAATATTTGTGCAAGTTGTGCCTGATTGCCCTCAAGACACTTCCACCAGAGGGAAAGGGTTCTTTTCTTCGTGCCCGCTTCCCCAGAGGGAATGGGGAGGCTCTGCCAGCAGTGCCTGAGCTCGTGCAGGGTCTGTCCCCATCCTGTTCTCATGCCACTGTGTGGATTTCTCCAACCACCTGGTGGGGCCCTACACACAACGCTCATCGGGGGTCCTCAGAGGTAGGATTAGTCCTGGGGACAGATACAGCTCCAAAATATACCCAATCATCCATCTGTTACCAATGAGATCCAAGAAACATGGTAAATAGAGAGCAAGGAGGAGAGAACATCTGTTTCTGTAGAAACCCAGTTTTGCCCGTGAGCTTGCACAAAGGCAGGATTCCTCAAGGTCCGTTTGCCTTTGTGCTCTGTCAGGCACCAGCCCCATTCGCCTTTGCTTTAACAAATGAGGATAAAGTGGGTCATTTTGTCGTCAGGACAACAAAAGCGCACACTGACCTAGATATGTCTGAGGGAACCTAATCTTCCTCTGGGCACAGACCCTGGGGTTCAGACAGTACAGGGGGGGGTTGGTTGGGGACACACAACATAATAACGACCTCAAAATGCCTCTTTCCTGTCTGTGCTATCAAGAACAGCCTCTCCCCTTTGTGTGCATGCATCCCACTTCCAGAATCACCAAAACCAGTCAAGGACATAGCAATCAACAAGCAGGAAAAGCAGCTTGCCATAGCATGTGATGATTTAGTCCTCATGCTGGATATTATCCCTGCAGACCCTGCCCAGAGATCAATATCTACCCCCTTAAAACTGAGATCCCTGGCACTCTGATTTCCAGAGTGCTGTCCTTGCAGGTTACAGAGTCCTCTATGGCACAACTAGCGAGGGCTTATTCCTTTATGACTGCCCTCACACCCAAGTGTTTCCTTTGGAAGGTCACAGAAGCCAGATCTCCTCTTTGGAAAGCAGCCACAGAGAAGAGCGAGCGCTCAGTGGATGTGGAGATTCCCTGCAGTGCCTCTGGGACTTGGAGTTCTGTCAGCAGGAACATGAGACGTGCTATTCTAAGGTACTACAGTGGTAAGACAGTGTCAACGGTCAGTTACTGCCCTGAGCTGTCAGGGAGGATCCAACTGACAGGATTCCCAGGAATGAGAAAGGATACCCAAATCCTGTACACATCTGGTTAAAACAACACAAGCTATCCCCAGCACCAAGGTTGATTTTCATGAAACCACAGACTGCTTTCGGTTGGAAGGGACCTTAAGGCTCACCCAGCTCCAACCCCTGCCATGGGCAGGGACCCCTTCCACTGGAGCAGCTTGCTCCAAGCCCCTGTGTCCAACCTGGCCTTGAACACTGCCAGGGATGGGGCAGCCACAGCTTCTCTGGGCACCCTGTGCCAGCGCCTCGGCACCCTCACAGGGAAGAGCTTCTGCCTCAGAGCCACATCTATCGTGGTCAAATCCAGGAAAACAGACAGGGAAAACTCAAGCAAGCAACAGCACAGCCAAGGAAACTCCTCTGGGCGCCTCATTCACACCAGCAAGTGCTCTCAAACCTGCTCAATGGTGTCAAAAGCAGATAGGCTAAAAGAGCACAAACACCCAGGGCTGAGCCTGGGGACTTAGACTCATAGAATAGTTAGGGTTGGAAAGGACCTTAAGATCACCCACTTCCAACCCCCCTGCCATGGGCAGGGTCACACTAGACCATCTCACCCAAGGCTCTGTCCAACCTGGCCTTGAACACCGCCAGGGATGGAGCATTCACAACCTCCCTGGGCAACCCATTCCAGTGCCTCACCACCCTCACAGGAAAGAATTTCCTCCTTAGATCCAATCCAAACTTCCCCTGTTTCAGTTTGAACCCGTTACCCCTTGTCCTGTCACTACAGTCCCTAATGAAGAATCCCTCCCCAGCATCCCTATAGGCCCCCTTCAGATACTGGAAGGCTGCTATGAGTTCTCTATGCAGCCTCCTCTTCTCCAGGCTGAACAGCGCCAACTTCCTCAGCCTATCTTCATACAGGAGGTGCTCCAGTCCCTGATCATCCTCGTGGCCTCCTCTGGACTTGTTCCAACAGTTCCATGTCCTTTTTATGTTGAGGACACCAGAACTGCACACAATGCTCCAGGTGAGGTCTCACGAGAGCAGAGCAGAGGGGCAGGATCACCTCCTTGGACCTGCTGGTCACGCTCCTTTGGATGCAGCCCAGGATACGGTTGGTTTCTGGGCTGCAAGCGCACACTGAAGCCGGCCCATGTTCATTTTCTCATCAACCAACACCCCCAAGTCCTTCTCCTTGGGCTGCTCTGAATCTCTTCTCTGCCCAACCTTTAGCTGTGCCTGGGATTGCTCCGACCCAGGTGTAGGCCCTTGCACTTGGCATGGTTAAACTCCATGAGGCTGGCACCAGCCCACCTCACAGGCGTGGTCCCTCCGGACGGTCCCTCTCTCCTTTTGCCTTAGTGCCTTACAATTCCAACACCAAACACTGCCGAGAGCTCCCTGGCTGCCGTCATCCAGCCCCCGGATACCCCGGCACAACCCTGCTGCCGTCCGGTACCTCAGTGACACCCGCCGGCCCTAACCCCCGCCCCCCCCCCCCGCTCTACCCGGCTACACCGGAGCTGGCTCTGGCGCGTCCCGCCAGCCGCAGCAGGCCCCACCGGGGCTCGCCCCGTCCCCGTTCCCCGCACACAGGCACCGGGGGTGCAGGGGAGCCCCCAGCCCGGAGCCCTCGGCGATCCCCCCCCCGCTCACCCTCTGAGGCGCGGCTCCCGCCATGGCGCTTGAACGGCCGGAAGCCCACGGCGGCCGCGAAGGTTCCGCTCCGGGCGGCAGGCGCCGTACGCGATGACGCAGGCGCGCTCCGCACGCGCTGACGGCGGGGGCAGGGAAGGGAAGGGAAGGGAAGGGGAGGGGGGGGCGCGCTCCTGCCCGCACTCCCAACATGGCGGCGGGGGGCGGCGGCGGCCGGGGGGGCAGCGCCCCGCGATGGGGCGGCGGTGGCCGGGCCGCGGCGCCGTCCCGGGGCCTTTCCCTCCCGGTGCCGCGGGGCACCCCCGTCCCCGTCTCCCGGTACCGTGGGGTCTCCTTGGGCCTGCCCTCCCTCCCCCGTACGGTGACACCCCCCCGGGCCTGTTCTCCTCTGGTGCTGCTCTCACCCTCCCCGGGGACCTGCGCCCCTGTCCCCCTCCGTGCCTTTGCCATCCTCATCCCGCGCCGTGAGCCCCCCCCCCCCCCCCCGGTACGGCCTTGCCTGCTCGGCCTCCATCTGGTACCGTGTTCCCCTCCCCGGGCTGCTGCTCCTTTCTCAGCGCCCTGGGGCTCCCCCCAGGGCCTCTTCCCACCTCGCTCAGTGCCCTGGGGTGTCCCCGGGTCTGTGCTCCCTTTCTGGGCCTCACCCGTGTTCTCACCCTGCAGGTGGAGGATGCGCTTTCCTACCTGGACCAGGTGAAGATCCGCTTCGGCAGCGACCCCGCCACCTACAACGGCTTCCTGGAGATCATGAAAGAGTTCAAGAGCCAGAGGTAAGGCCCTGGCGGCTCTGGGGAGCTCCTCTGCCTTTGCAGGGTCCCCCAGCCCTCCTGCCACCTTTCCGTCTCACAGACACACAGAGGCCATCCTGCTGGCCTCTCTCCCAGTAGTGCAGTCACTGGACACTGGAGGTGGAAGGTCTCTGTCCATCCCATCGTTTTCAAGAGCCAAAAGCCACACGAATAGAATCAAAGAGGTTGGAAAAGATCATGAAGTCCAACCATTGCCCCAAGACTGCCAAGGCCACCAGTAACCCATATCACTGAGGGCCTCATCTGCACGGTTTTTAAACGCTTCCAGGGACAGTGATTCCACCACTGCCCTGAGCAGCCTCTTCCAATACTTGATGACCCTCTCTGTGAAGAAACTGGCCCTAATCTCCAATCTGAACCCGCCCTGGTGCAGCTTGAGGCTGTTTCCTCTTGTCCCATCCTTGGGACAGAGCCCAGCCCCTCCTGGCTCCATCCTCCTGTCAGGCACTTGTAGGCAGTGATCAGGTCCCCCCTGAGCCTTCTCTTCTCCAGACTGACCCCCCCCAGGTCCCTCAGCCATTTCCCATCACACTTGGGCTCCAGGCCTGACACCAGCTCCAGTGCCCTGCTCTGGCCCTGCTCCAGCACCTCAGTGTCTCTCTTGTAGTGAGGGGCCCAAAACTGAGCACAGAATTTGAGGTTTGGCCTCACCAGTGCCTAGTACAGGGGGAAAAGGGAAATGTGTTTGTATTTCCCAGTCAATAGACAATGTCACCAGCCCTAGAGGTGGTGGCCATCAGCTGCAGTGGGCATTCCCTCTGCTTGGGCTCATTTCTGGGTGTGAGGTTCCCAAACTTGCTTGTTAAAAAGCGCATCTGTGAGAAGCCGGATGCTTGGCATACCTATGGCATTTCTTAGGCTTAGTTTGTGTTTGTGAGGGGGACACAAGTAACAAACTCCTCTCAATTTTAGCATTGACACACCTGGAGTAATCCGACGCGTTTCACAGCTTTTCCATGAGCATCCTGACCTCATTGTAGGATTCAACGCTTTCCTCCCTCTGGGCTACAGGATAGAAATTCCAAAGAATGGGAAGTTAAATATACAGTCACCTTTGAACAGTCAGGTAGGTTACAGAGCTCGTATTCTCTACCTCAGTTCCATTACATGTGTCACTCTGCACATCTCTTGTGACAATCACATTTCCAGTCTTCCACTGAGACACTGGGAAGAAAACACACGCTGGGTATTGCCAGGCAGTTGCAAACATCCTGCAGGGAAAGACATCTGGTGTAATACAGATGGATACATGTTGGCCTCTGCTGCTTTTTTGTTGTTCTTGTGTGGTTGTGGAGGATGAAACAGAGCTATTGCTTGAACAAATGACTGATAAACTTGTGGTTTAATTAGTAGGAGTAAAGATCTTTCAGATCTCTGTTCCCTTAGATCTCTCTGTTGCTTAGAGATTCGGCATCTGCACAAGCCTTATGTTTTAATGTGTGTCTTAAAACTCAGTGCTTCTGAAATAAGACAGTGGTAACAGAGACGGTGGGGTGTGGTGTTTGGGACACCCTCTCAAGGGTAGGGGATGATGCAGTGGCAGTCAAATGTGGTCATGAGCCAGATGGTTCATAACCGGTATGACTTAAGGGATATTTTTAAGCTGATGGTGTTAATAAAATAGGGAGGGCAATTTATTGGCTAATTAAATCTTTCTTCTTTCTTCTTCATGTGATTATCCTTTTTAGCTAAGCAGCTTGAAAGTGCTGATGCTCGGTTGTTGAACTTGCACCTATGTTTCCGTACAAGTCGCTGTCTTGTGTCTCTTATGCCACTAGGTGCCCTCAGAGCCTGTTCCCAGCGCTCTCCCCGGCAGCGGGCTGCTGCTGCATTACTCCCAGGAGAACTCCCACAATCACAGCGACTGCTCCGAGGAGTTCAGGCAACAGCTTCCATACAAAGAAGATAAATCCCAACTTCCTTTGGAATCTGATTCTGTAGAGTTCAATAATGCTATCAGTTACGTGAATAAAATCAAAACGCGTTTCCTTGACCATCCAGAGATTTACAGATCCTTTTTAGAAATTCTTCATACTTACCAGGTAAACGCTTCCATAGAAGATGTTGTGGGTTTGCACTGTAGCTGTTTGAGTAGCTGTTGTCAACTGAAATGTCTGCCTGTTGAACAGGCAGTTGTCCAACAATTGCCTCAGAGATATCCCTATTCTGATCATAGAACCCTCCATGGTCTGACGTGTAAAGGGGTCATAACTGGATCTGTCTTACCCTTTGGTTGATTTAGTGCTACTTGGATGCACTGTTAGAACCTGGGGCTGTCTGATAGTTATTACAAGTGTGTGTAGCACAGGGGGTTTGGGCTCTTAGGGGTTTTCTGGCAGGGTGAGGTCTGGTTTTGACTGTGTCCCATCTGTGTGGACCTTTTCAGAAAGAGCAGCTGAACACTAAAGGCCGACCGTTTCGAGGCATGTCAGAGGAAGAAGTGTTCACTGAAGTGGCAAATCTCTTCAGGGGACAGGAGGATCTGCTTTCTGAGTTTGGACAGTTCCTCCCAGAGGCTAAAAGGTCTTTGGTACGTGTAAGCTTGGAACAAGGCAGAATATTGAACACTCTCTGTTTGTATGTAGAATACATAAAGGAGCTGTAGGAATGCAAAACATTATGGGAAAACATACAGCCAGTAGGTCAATTTTGCTCCTTTTCATTGTATTTTGCAGCACAGGTGACTTAACTACATGCTTTGTGTCCTGTTCAGATGTGTAGGGCTCTTCAGTTGCACTGATCAAGAAGAGAATGTTGAAATCATTATTTATTCACTTCAGTTCACAGGAAATGGACCATGTGAAGTGAACAGTGTCCAGAAAACTGAGCATGAGAAGAACCTGGAACACAGCAAAAAGCGATCCAGACCACTGCTGTTGCGTCCTGTTTCTGGCCCTGCAAAGGTATCTTTTAGCAAGTAAAAACTTCGGATAACTTGATGTTACTCCTTGTGTTTAGGTAATTGCTTAGATCAGGTTGTCACGAGTAACATCCTTGAGGGGTTAGGTACAAGAAAGAAAATGTCAAAGTTATTTAAAAAATCATAATTACTGGGTTAAAAGGGAATGTTTAAAGTATGCTTAAATGTGTGTGGGAACACTGAACACTAAGTATCAAGACCTTCTATACCAAGTATTGGCTCTGGAAAGGGCCGATTTATTGCTTCTACAAGGAAATCTCTTTGGAATTCTTTCTCAAGTGATTCTTTTTTGTTGTGGTTTCTTCTCCTTAGCTAGGAGTCATTTGGTAGAGAGTGCTGTGGAGGGCTTGACACAGCTGTGCTAGGTCACTGCTTGGGAAATGGAGTTTCAGCCTTTGCAGAGAGCAGGTATATGGCAGTGGGGTGGAATTTGGCAGCATTTAAGTATACCTGCTGTTCTTTTAACAGAAGAAAATGAAGCTGCGAGGTACCAAAGATCTGTCAGTAGCGACGGTGGGAAAATATGGAACACTGCAAGAGTTTTCCTTCTTTGACAAGGTCAGCATCTGGCCTGTTCTTCCGTTCTGTGGGCTTGCTTACAACCAGCTATGTGGTTATTACTTGGTTGGTTTTGTGTCAAATCTGTGTGCCGGCACTTAGCAATTGCCTGACTTCAAGTAGTAGATAAAGACAGACCAGGAAAAGAGAAAATAGGTGGGTTTGAAGGATGAACAGAAACCGATAATTAAGCTTTTCCTGAATGCTTCTCCCCTACAGACATGTTTTTCTCTGTTTTTCAATGGTATTTCCTCGTGGTACCATCTGTAGTTACAAGGTTATTGTTTGAAAGTGGGCATTTTTGTACATGCTCTCTTTTCGTGTTGCAGTGTAGACAGAGGTTTGTATGTAGAATACATAAAGGAGCTTTGTACCCGTGTCATTGTACCGTGTCATTGCTTCAGACTGCTTAGAATATGAACTAAACAGAAGTAGGGTTCAACTGATCTGATCCTTTCTCTCCAAACTGTGCTTTAGGTGCGTAGGGTGCTAAAGAGTCAGGAAGTCTATGAAAACTTTCTCCGTTGCATTGCTCTTTTCAACCAGGAGTTGGTCTCTGGCTCTGAGTTGCTCCAGCTAGTTACGCCATTTTTAGGGTAAGTTCCTGACTATCTTCTCTATGTTGTACTTTTTAGGTCTTAACTCTGTTCCTTTTTGGTAGACACTGTGAATTTGGCTACTGAAGTTTTGGATTTAAGTTCAGAAATACCTCCTAGGTAGCAGGCAAAAAATTGAAGGGTAATCCAAGAAGAGGAGTAACAAAAACTGAGTCTTTTAGTGTATCTACACAACTCTTAAAGAGCATTTTGAAGAGGATCTTTTCCTCTGTGCATCCAGTTGAATGCTGCACAAGCAGCAGACTACCTGATGTATTAAATCACTGGGGACAGAGAATCTCATGGATTCTGGAGGGTGGTCTCTGTTCACACTCCCTGTTCTGATCTCTCAAGGGATAATACAGGTATTAACAGGAAATCTCAGAGCAAAGCTGTGAAAAGGAGAAATAATTCTAGCTCTGATGTGAGCCCTCTAGTGCTGTTTGGCTTCCAACAGAAGGGGACATGGCAAGAATCAGTGACTCCCCAGTCAGTTGAGGGGAGTATTTGTGAGGTTCTGAAGGGAAATTCTTTTCCTGCCTTGAATCAAAAAACCCATAAAATAATTCAGAGAGAATGACAACAGAGGGAAATGGTGATGAAATATTTTTGGCTGCAATGCTGCTTAGATTTTCTCCTTTAGTTTCAAGACACAAGAGCCACCCTAAAACTGTCAGAGTGAAATAACAGAATACACTTACCTGTGTTTTTGAAGGAAATTCCCAGAACTCTTTGCACAGTTCAAGTCCTTCCTTGGTGTGAAAGAGCTTTCATTTGCTTCTCCACTGAGCGACCGATCTGGGGATGGAATGAGTCGGGAGATTGATTATGCTTCCTGCAAACGCATCGGCTCAAGCTACCGCGCTCTCCCCAAAACCTATCAGCAGCCAAAGTGCAGTGGAAGAACAGCCATTTGCAAGGAGGTACTTTGGGATCAGCCTTTTCAGTCCCCATACACACACTGCACTGGCATAAATTGTTAGTGCTACAGCTTCTGCACATGGATTCCCCTCTTGAATGTCTATTAGCCAGCTTTAACCTCACGTCAGTTACTCATCCAGTTCGTTGAAAACAGAGTATCCACTAATTTTATCTAAGCCCATCTCAAGTTCAGTTTTTAATGTCTTTTTGAGTTGGTGTGCATACACAAACAGGTGCTTTCTGAGCAGGGCCCTGGCACAGTTCCACACAGACCTCTCATCATCTGTGGAGCAGTCATTGCAATGACTTACGAACTAGGTCTGAAACATCCAATAGAAACTGTGCAAAAAGAAACCAGAGAAGTATCAGACCTGGTGAGAACAGCTCTGGGCTCATAAGGCTCTGTTCAACGTCATGTCTTTGCACTGTTGCAGGTGTTAAATGATACATGGGTTTCATTTCCATCCTGGTCTGAAGACTCTACTTTTGTCAGCTCCAAGAAGACTCCTTATGAGGAGCAGTTGCACCGCTGTGAAGATGAACGGTTTGAGGTACCTCTAACTACTGAGCTCTTTTCTGCCTGTCTCCTCCTCAGGAAGCACAACTTCTAGCTCTGATTTTGAGTGAATGAATTGGTGGCCAATTGCTGAAAGTTCCACTTGTGTTTGTTGGTTTGAGCTAGAGTTTGGTGTTTTCCACTTGCCTGCAGTCTAATAGTGCTTTCTAGGCATGAATCCAGTTCTGTAAAGCATGTTACCTGTGGGAGAACTGGCAGAGGTATATTTTCCAGTAAGAAACCTTTGCTGATGCTTCTTAGCTCCACTTTATGGTGCCACTGGTCTCCGTTTTCCTGCTATGCCTGTTCTTACAGTGTGTCTTCTGTGAACTCTTTAACAGTTGGATGTCGTCCTGGAGACCAACTTAGCCACAATACGTGTGCTGGAGAGCGTGCAGAAGAAACTGTCACGACTGACTCAAGAGGATCAGGAGAAATTCCGACTGGATGATTGCTTGGGAGGAACATCAGAAGTGATCCAGCGCAGGGCCATCTATCGCATCTATGGTGATAAAGCGCCAGAGATCATTGAAAGTCTTAAGAAAAACCCAGTTACTGCCGTTCCTGTTGTTCTTAAGAGGTAATTCCCATTCTCCCGTGTTCACCTGGGTTCTTTTAAGAAACTGATTGAGAATTTTTAAAGCAACTGTTTTCTGTAGATGTTTTCCCAAAGGACAGCTCATCCTCAGTGCTGGTGCTTTTACTTCTTTCTTTCTTTCTTTATTGCTTCCAGGGTTACTGACAAGTTTTTAGTGCACCACAGTTGGCTACATTAGAAATACTTTGTGTGTCTTACTGTGCTTGTCTCTTTGAACTGAAGTCCATTATACATTTGTGCAGATTGAAAGCAAAGGAGGAGGAATGGAGGGAGGCCCAGCAGGGCTTCAACAAGATTTGGAGGGAGCAGTATGAGAAGGCCTACCTGAAATCCCTCGACCACCAGGCAGTCAACTTCAAACAGAATGACACCAAAGCTTTGCGCTCCAAGAGCTTGCTGAATGAAATTGAGAGTGTCTATGATGAGGTGCGTGTGCTAGTGACTAATCCACCCCGGATGTCCTTCGTGTATAGTAGTATCTAGATGTTAATGTAGCACCTAGGACCTTGTTGAAGTGGTAGTGCTCTGAGAGTTCTCAGTCAGAAATGACTGTCCCATAGCAGAGCATTAATACTGCCTTATTTCTTCTGGCAGGAATGGCTCTTGAGCATGGATTGGAAGGATCTTTATCTATTTGTCTCTTGATTACAGCATCAGGAGCAGCATTCAGAGGGGAGAAGTTCGTCCACAAATGAGCCTCATCTTATCTTTATCTATGAAGATAAGCAGATTTTGGAAGATGCAGCATCTCTTATCAGCTATTATGTAAAAAGGCAGCCTACTATCCAAAAGGAGGATCAAGCCACCATCCGGCAGATAGTGCATCACTTCATACCTGAGCTGTTTTTCTCTCAGCCCCCTGAGCACAGTATTTCTGAAGAATCAACAGATGAGGACAGAGAAAACCATCAGGGGCAGAACCTGGATGCTCCTGAGCTACGCAAGAAACACGTGCCTGGGCCTCCAAGCAGTCCTTTGGAGGCAAAAGCGACCTTCTGTGATGTTACAGCTGCTGAGCCCCACAACACTCTGGATGATGTTTACAGCCTGTTCTTTGTCAATAATAACTGGTATTTCTTCCTCCGCCTTCACCAGACTCTGTGCTCGAGGCTCCTAAAGATTTATCGTCAAGCTCAGAAGCAGCTTCTAGAATATCGGACTGAGAAAGAGAGGGAGAAACTCCTCTGTGAGGGAAGGAAGGAAAAAACCAACGATCCAGCCATGGAACTGAGGCTGAAGCAACCAAGTAAGAGTAATGCAGGCCATAGTCCATTCCTAATGCTCTGGTTGTTAGTGCTTGGTTAGAGATACCCGAGGCACTGAGACCAGCAGGCAAGTCTGTAAGGAGTGAGGGCTGTGATCTGTGGATCCAGCTGATTTGACAGGGTAACTAGTTTGTAATTGATCTTCTGAGAGCTTTCATGTGTAGTTCATAGAGACTTCACACAAGCCCACTGTAGCAGATGCTCTCCAGTGTCTCATTATATGAATCCGTTACCTCAGTTTACAATGTAAATGGCTCCACAACAAAGCAGCTAACTACACGAGGCAGTCATGGAAGCACATGAGGTAAAGTTGTTACAGTCTGTCAGCACTCCTTAGGGAAAACTGTCTTTCTGTAAGCATGTTCTGGACATGGAATGTCATGGTTCTCAGGCAGCGCTGTCCCTTGCATCTCTTGACTTCACTCTGCCTCTTACATACATTGAATGATGGCACTTTTCCCCTGCCCAGGTGAGGTGGAACTGGAGGAGTACTACCCCGCGTTCCTGGATATGGTGAGGAGTCTGCTGGATGGGAATATTGACCCAACACAGTACGAGGACACCCTGAGGGAGATGTTCACTATCCACGCCTACATCGGCTTTACTATGGACAAGCTGGTGCAGAATATTGTCCGCCAGGTAACTAACTGGGTGGCAGTGTTATGCATTTGAGGGGCCACGCATCCCCTTTCTACAGACAGGTTTCTCACTGTACCCTGTAATGCAAGGATGCACTAAACTTTAGCAGATTCATAGTTAAGTACGGAGGGGAAGCACTCAAAGAGAAGTTCAGTGAGAGAGTTCAGCAGCAGTACAGGCACCACCTATGGGGATTTACCCTTCCTGGCCTTTTCCAACAAGTTTTGAGTTCCAGTCTTTTCAAAATCCTGCCATTCCCAAAAATACATCCAAGGCAAAAAAATAAAGAAGTCCTTTTTACTCTAATCTCTCTTGTAATTATAGTTCTGCTACAGTTAAGGCACCTCAGCCCCTCACTCTTCTCTGTTCCTTTCATTGCAAAGTAATGAAAAAGAGAGTGAAAGGTGTTGTAAAGTCTCTGGAGTTCGAACTGATGTTTTATCTGAGGTGTGATGCTGTGTTGGGTGTTGGGCTTCTTTCATAACATAGAGTTTAGTCTTGGCCCAGACTTGCTGACCAAATTCCCCCTTTTTTAATGGAAGCTTCACCATCTAGTGAGCGATGACATCTGCCTGAAGGTGGTTGAGCTCTACCTGAATGAAAGGAAGCGAGGTGCTGCTGGAGGTAACCTGTCCTCTCGCTGTGTCCGGGCAGCGAAGGAGACCAGCTATCAATGGAAGGCTGAACGGTGCATGGCTGATGAGAACTGTTTCAAGGTAAGAACGTCATGAAGCGAGTGTGGCCTTTACCTGAGAAATGGGGCTGGAAGCAACAAGGCCACAATAAGCAAGAGCAGTGTGGAGAGGAGGTACCAAAACCAGAGCATAGACAGTAAAGTGATATTGAAAAGCCCTACTGCTTGCTTCTTCTAGCTCCTATTTGTTGTCCAGATGACTTGTGAATATACAGCATTTTATTGTGAACTGTGTGGCCAATATCTTGTTCCTGTAACTTAATTACAGGTGATGTTTCTTCAGCGAAAAGGACAGGTAATCATGACTATTGAGCTTCTGGACACAGAAGAAACCCAGACAGAGGATCCTGTGGAGGTCCAGGTAATACCACAGTGACCATGGGGTCTGCTCTGCCACAGGCAAAGGACATGGTTTCCTGCTTTCTTGTTCCAAAACATGAGACTTTGCCAGGAGGATAAGTTCACCTGGAAGGTGGGAAGATTATATGTGGGGCTGTGGTCACTGACAGAAATGGATGTGTTAGCAAAAGGGTTTCAACATAAAGCAGCTTGAAAATAAACTAGTTCTTTGCAGTGATGTTTGTCTAGAGGGTGAAATTTGACTTGAAATCGGTCTCTCTTGTGCAGCACCTGGCTAACTACATGGAGCAGTACGTTGGGGTAGAAGGAGCTCCAAACAACCAGAATGATGGCTTCTTACTGAAACCAGTCTTTCTGCAAAGGTGAGCTCCCTCTCCTGAGTCAGGCCTATAGCAGCTCTGTGTAAGAGCTGGCAGTGATTTTAGGTGATGTGCCACAAAGGCAACTCTAGGGAAATGCACTCATCTTTGAGGTCCAAAGGGGCTGCTTAGTCCAGTGCACTGCATAAGAGTGCTGAAGAAAGAATCTGTGACTGCTGCACTGAGGTTTGTTCATGAACTTGTGTTTAGAATGGAGATTCTGGGGGAAATCTGGGGCCTAATTTGTTCTGATTTCACTCCGCATTTGTCAGAGTGGATGGAGGAAGATCCCAGAGAAAGTCTGACCACTGAATGTGGACCTAGGCGTTTTCTGTTCGTGCTGTCAGCTTAAGAGAATGGACAATGCAGTGGGACACTTGCTTTGTAACCCTTGGTATGTTCTAGAAACCTGAAGAAGTTCCGCAAGTGGCAGTGTAAGCAGGTGAGAGCCCTGCGCAGCGAGGTGAAGAGCTCCTGGAAGAGGCTCATCGGGGTGGAAAGTGCCTGCAACGTGGACTGCCGCTTCAAGCTCAACACCCACAAAATGATGTTCATCATGAACTCGGAGGATTACATGTACAGGCGGGGAGCTCTCTGCCGAGCCAAGCAGGTGCATCTCCTATTACTCTCTCTGCAGCTCGGGCAGTAGCAGAAGTTGAGGATGTGAGCCAAAGACAGGTACCCATAAGAAGTCTTGTGGCTGAATTCCTGCAAACTACACCCAGATGAAACATGGAGGAGAGCTGGTAAATGCTCTGCACTTTGGTTTAGTTTAGCAGCCTTTTCTTTACCAAGCAGATTTTAAGGGGGAGTGGCATACATTAAGAAATAGAGATCTTTAATGCAGGTATGGGATTTCCTGGTTTGCTGTTTGCATTGCGTGCTAAAGCTTGTGCATCTCAAGCAAAGAGGGGGAAGGTTTTGGCTCGGGAACCTCTCAGTGATCTTCACTGTCCTGCTTTCAGGTACAGCCAATGGTGCTGCTAAAGCACCACCAGCAGTTTGAAGAGTGGCACAATAGATGGCTGGAAGAGAATGTGACCATGGAGGCAGTTGATGTAGTGCAAGACTGGCTAATGGGAGATGAAGACGAGGAGATGGTGCCCTGCAAAACAACCTGTGAGACGGTGAATGTCCATGGGGTCCCAGTGAACAGATACAGAGTTCAGTACAGTCGCCGTCCAGCTTCGCCGTGAGCAGAGACTCGTCCTGGGACCAAGACACGTAGGAGCATTGCTGGTGAAACACATTTACTCTGAGAATAGTGGTGGGAATGCAATGTATGTATTAATGATATTTATCCAAACAGCATTTTACTTGGGATTATGATGTATTTTCCATATGGCATAGACTTTCCTCCTTGCAGTGTAATCCTCCAGCCATGATGAAGAGACTTATAAAAGCTTTATGGGAAGAGGGCTCTTGGCATTGCCACACACTTTTTAGTAGTTTCCTGAGCTTTAGGCCACTGCCACCAGCCAGTACTGAGTGAGGGGGTCAGGCTCTGAGTAAACTGCCACGAGTGGCTTCGTTGGAGAGGTGGAGCTGCACTGGTGTTTGAGCAGATGCTGGCAGCTGCTTCCACTTCGAAGGGATTAATGTTCCCTATCTTCCTGAATTTATGCTGCCTTGGAGCCTGCAGAACTCTCCAGTGTAACCTCTGAGTGCCAGCAGGGCTTGAGAGCACCAGCACAGGCTGCTCACCCCACTACGGGCTGCTTCCTTGGGTACTGGTAGGGCAAAGGATGCAGCACTTGTTACTGGTGCTCTAGTGAGAAAAATGCCAAACCTGAGACAAGGGTGGACAGCAAACTATCACCTATCATCTCCCACTCCTCAACTGAGTATTCTGGAGCATGAACTAAGGGGAAGAAGCTCTCTGAGCTGCAGTGCTGGGCAGGAGAGCGACGTGAGCCGCAAGACAGCCTCAGCCCATCGGCCACCCCCTTGCAGCCGAGCACCGGATCCCGTGTGTGTTGCTTTGTGAACTCACAGTGCTGCAGACTCTGCCTTCTCCAAGCCGGAGCTGCTGGGAGCGGGTGCGAGGGGAGGAATATCCATTGCGAGGTCTGGCCTCTTTTATTTGAGTTTCGTTTGGTATTTTGCATGTTGCTCAGCAGCCTCTGGAGACTCTGCGCTCTCGGGCGCTTCTCTTTCCCTTGTGCATGCCCCGACGCCGTGGTCCTGCTGGGTTGTCCCGCTTCGGTAACATCAGCAGATGGAGCTCTTGCAGCGCAGTGCTTGGGCTGGGTCTGAGGTTTGTCCCGGATCCTTCCCTGTTTCCGCTGGGTCAGCACAGATGCTGTGTGTGCGGTGACACATGGAAATCTGTAACGGGCACTAATAGATCCAGCCACAACCATCATAGACAAGCTTTTCCACTGAACCATTGTGCTTCTATCTGAGCTTTTTTGCAGTGAAACCTAACAAAACCCTACCCCAAACCACGCGGAGCACTACGTCAACCGTCTGACTTAATCTAGTGATAAACCAAGAAACTTCAGCCGTGTCTGTCCTGCAGCCCCACTGTGCCGTTGCTCTTGTTCCTCAGGAGCCAAGGGCTCCACGCTGTCCATGGAGTGTGTTACAAACAGAATGTCCTGAGGCAGGTCCAGCCTCCTTTCAACTGCTCCCAGCCTTTTCCTGCCTTTTGTGGGGGGAATAATCCTCCCCACCCTGGTATTTTCTGTGGCTTTGATTTTTAGGTTCTAATTTCTGCCAGACCGAACTAGCAGCCTGTAGGATTTGTCCTGGGTTGTTTCCACTGTCCAACATTGGGTTTTGCAATTGTCTCGCTTGACAGTAGAAAAATGGGCCTTTGGGGTATGTTTAATAGAAAACTGTACTGCCTCTTTGTCTGTTTTGCAAAATAATCTGTAGGAGGGGAGGAGGGAGGCCAGGCTCTGGCATCCGTGGCCACTTGCACAACCACTGCCAGCAGAGGACTTCTCATCAGAGCTCATGTTCTCGATGTCTAGGTCTCTGTTAAGGTTTGGTTACTGAAATGAGCTGAAGGTTCTTCCCCTGCTCTTGTTGCAGAGTGCTGGAAGATGCTGCCCATGTAGCTGATGGGGGGTGAGCCTGGTGCAAAGCACAGTGTCCCCCTCTTGCTTCCAGACAGCTCAACAAAACACACCTCCGTCCTGTTCACCTCTCTGCTGGCTTCCAGTGGAGATGACAACTGTGCCAAACCTTATCATTTTCTGATACAGAAAAATGTTAATAGGAAATAGGTTGCAACCTGTGGCTTAAACTGCGTTTGATTCCAAGTGTCCCAAGGTGCGGTGCATCTCCGCACCCTCCTGTCCCATCACCCCTGTTTTAAGTGTACTTCAGGTGGTTTTAAGCATCTTTCTTTTGTAAACCTTAATTTATAATCTGAAGAGATTAAGTAAAACTTTTGCCCTTGACAGCTCTATTGTCTCAAAACCAAGAGCAGCAAATGATGGGACTAGAATGAGGTGGGCAGGGCAGGATGGAGAAGGGCTTGCTAATGTCTGGGAGGGTTTAAGCTCGACCACTGTGTATCTGCTTAGCACCACCTTGATTGAAGAGTTTGTTCTTCCATTTTTTTGAAGGATCTTTGCTTTTTGGGCTTGTAATTGCTTTGCCAGCTCTTTGAATGTAGTTTTTTTTAATATTTATTTGCACATTCAAGTAAAATAAAATATTGATTTTAAAAGTCTGCACCTCTCGCTGCTTTAAATGGATTTAAATTGAATTGAAAGCCACAGGCTCGGTTCTCTTGCGCCTGAAACTGAATTTGCAATAGAAAACTAGGATGAACTTCCCTTCAGGCAGTTGCTTCCTGGCTCCAGGATGTGATGATTTAGGTGTGTGCCAACCCACTGCACCAGGCAGCAAACCTTGAACCCTGCCCACACGGAGAAGTTAGCGCAGGGTAAGTGTGTGATGCGCTCGCTAAGGTAGAAAGGAGGCAAGGTGGCTGGCTGAGAGCACCCACCATGGGGTGGCACAGCTGCTCCACCCAGAGAGGTTTCAAAAGAGACCCTGTTGCTGTGCCAGCAGCACGGGGTCCTTGCGGGTTGGTTGGTTTCACCTTTGCCACGAGAAGTGTGGGATATAAATAAGGTCCATGCCTGGCCCCAAGTGCTCGCACGCTAAATGTAACAGACATTCAAGAGAAGTGACTGATCCCAGTTCCGAACACCATAAGCACATCTGCTACAGGTTAAGCCAATACAACTGCAACCATGAAAATAACCCTCCACCCGCCTTTCCCTCAACCTCCCCGAATTCCTGGGTAATAACATGTTCAACTGTGTTCCCTGTGAGCTCTGCAACAAATGAATGTGTAGATCTTGCAAATTAAGCTGTAGTGATGGGACCCAGATCTGATAGGAGTTTCCTTTACATCACTCTCAACACTTCCGTTGCCATAACAAAAGGCAACTCTGCTTTCTGTGCAGCGTGTGCCTTGCTCACAGGGAAACAAACTGTTGTTCTCCTACTAACAATCCCCTGATGCATCCATTGCATGGGATAGCCTGATTAAAGTGATGGTCGTGGTGCCTCGGAGGACACAGTGCACTTCACGCAAGTCTTCTTGCTGAGATCTTGGGCTGCTCACAAAGAGGACATGCCCTGTGCTCAAGAGGAGGGACAGCCAGAGCTGACATCACCCCAGAGCAGTCAAAGGTCTCAGCAAGTGGACAGCTTTGGCAAGGACAAGGAAAGACAGCTTAAAAATGGCTTTCAGGTTAGTAGGATGGAATAAGAATTAATGGTTCAATACATTCAATTAAGAATTGCTCAAGGGAGTACCTGCAGCCAGGATTTGATATGGCAGGGCCTTCCTGTCTCACTTCTCTGTGTTACAGTGATGCACAAAGAGCTGCGAACCAGGCAGAGGTGGTCAGGAAGTATGTGTAAATGAATTGAGTTCTCCTTCCCACTTAAGCCATTCCTCTGGATTAGAACTAAGTAACTCAACCTTATGAGCCCAGAGTTACCTTCACCTCCCACCCATCATAATTAAAGGCTAAAGTAAAGTCTAACAATTCTGAACTACACACTTGCTGAAGGATCAGTCCAGTGAGACCCAGTGCTGAAAAGGGATGATGGTGCCTAATTCATGCAAGGTAGTCCCTATGCCAGTGTCATTATCTTGCTGAGAAAGGACCAGAAGAAGCTATTCCAGAACATCCAGTGGCTTGCAGTGATGCCAATAAAACTGCAAGCAAGCAGAAGGGTAAGTCTGGAAAAAACCTGTCTCCCCAAAAGTACTCCACCAGGGGATCCTGGTCCGAAGGGCCATCATTTCTCTCTCAATCATCAGTGGAAGGTTTCTGTGCTGCACCAGCTGGGGAAGGCAGAGCCAGCCCTGCACCCATGGAAAATGTGAGGCTGTGCTGACACTGCTGGAAATGTGGCACGCTGCTGGCGCTGGGGCAGAGCTGCTGCCTGTGGTCAGCTCATGGCTGCAGCAAACATAGCTCAGCGTGAGGCAGGCATGGGCTGCACCAAGGTTCCTGCCTTCACACCTTGAGCTTGCAGCTGAAAACTCTCTGGAGCTGCTGGGACAGAGCAGAAATAGCAAACCCCATTGTTTGCCTTCTACAGGTTGCTCTTCCAAGCCTTAAAGATGCATGGGATGGGCCAGGTGGTGTTCGTACCCTCCCTCTGAGCTTTCAAACCCCTGTTCTCCAGCACTGAATCTTTTGGGATCAGAGCTACGGAATAAAAGAGCTCCTTCTCCCAGGAAATGATCTATTGCACAATGAATTACTTGAAAACCAAACTGTTACCCCACAGGGCAGGGATCACACGACTTCAAGAGATATTAACAAGGCATGACGAACCTCTGGCATCAGCATCCTCAAGCAAGCTGTTCTGCATCTATAGCAGTCACTAAAGATCACACAGCATCTGAAAAATGAAGGCCACAGCAACGAGTAACCTCCCTCTGCTCCACTCCAGAGACCTGGCCATAGGAAGCAGGGCTGTGATTTGCACACTATCTGAACCTGATTATGTCTAATTTTCTGCATACACAGAATGGAAAGGATCCTGGCTGAGGCACGGAAAATATGTGGCCACATGAGTCATTCTGTAATGGTTCATAAATCCTGAGAGAATCACAAAAGCAAAACATCTAATATTGCATCTTCCCTGTCCCTGCCAGTGGAACTCCACCTCTTGACACGCTCGGCACAAGGATGTGGGAATATGGTGAAAGCAAAGGAAATAGGCTCATTTTCTCCTTGGAATAGAAGAATCTCATCAAACAGCAGCCAGACTCAGATTTGCAACCTCCACAGAAGAGGCCATTCATAAGCTGCAGAGAAAGAAATGAACTGCTCCTCAGGTTGCCAAGCCAAATTTACAGTTCCTACTGCCCAGACTCCAGCTTCTGTCCTTACTCCCTCGCAGAGCCAGGCAGGGACTGGAGAGCCTGAAACCCAGCAGCCTCTCAAGCTATGACCTCCTGGCCCCACTGGCCTCCTCAATCAGTGGGAAGTGGTCACACCGGGGCTCGGACACAAGCCAAGGGAGGGGATTTGGGATGCTCCCAGCAACGCTGTGTGAGGCAGAGCATGGGAGAGACTTGTACTGTCCAGGAGTTAGAGATGGGGGGACCAAGCAGCAAAGGTTTGCTGGGTGGAGACTGCGCGTCTCTGGAAAAACCCAGCTCTTCTTGGGCTGAAGTGGCCGCAGCTCACCATTATCTCCCCACCAGCAGAGGCTTCCTGTGCACCCTGGGCAGGCCCCTTTCCTGCTGGAAGGAGCAGCTCTCCCTGTTCCTGGTAGTTTATCAGCGGAAGCCCAGTGTCTCCAGGGAGCTGGGGGGGGGGGATTCCAGGCACTTCTCATTCCCATGTTATGGTGCTCCAGGCTCGTGCTGACTTTCAAATGCAAATAGCTCCAACCCACAGGACTTCCAGTCAACCTGCAGTGAAACCGAGAGGGAAGGCGCAGGAGCTTTGCCTCCAGGGAGCAGGAGCAAGAGAACTCAGAAAGGACCAGCCTGGTGTAGGGGCTACAAGGCACTAAAACCCTTTAATTGCCACCACATGGGGTTGCAAGAGCCCACTGTAATACCTGGGAGCTGGGAAGGGTTGCCTGGATCTGCAGCTCTCCTGCACTTCATTTCTGCTTCTGTGAAGGCTGATACCCTCTCTGTTTGCACTACCAGAAAAAGCATTCTGAATCTGAGTGTGGGGAAAGACCTCGGATGTCATGCAGAGGCACTTGAGTCCCTCTGGGTGGACAGACACAGGAGGTCAGAGGTGTGTGGGTTCTGTTTATGCTCTAAACCAAATTTAGACTGCATCAAATCTGACCACATTGTTATTTCTAGGCATATTCTGGTGCAGGAAGGAGGCCCAAATGAGTCACTCGAGCTCTCGTCTGGCTCTGATGATGAAGTGCAGCCCCAATATCCTTTGGATCTGGATACAGATGCCCCTCCCAGGCCCACGTCTGATGCTGGAGTTAAGTGTCTGCTTGGGCAGCACACACTCTGCATGTCGTGACAGCCCCCCAACTGCCTCATCCTTCATGGGAGCAGCCTGGTGCTTCCGTGAGTTAAGGACCAGCAGAAGGAAATGCGTAAGCAGGGTCACTAATCCTGCCTTTCCCACACGGCTCTGAGTACAGCAGGGCACTACTGGATCCTGCACCAGCATGGAGACCCTTGGGAACGGATGGCTGCCCCATAGGCTGCTGCTGTGCTGTGCCCTCTGGGGATTCTGCCTGGCCTCTTCAGACTATGATGGTGAGTACATATCTTTGAGGGGAAATTTGCTGCTTCTTCACGTACTGAATGTCTTGGTAAGACCCCAGAAAACTCCTTTTTTAATGAGCTCACATGGGAGAACACTCCAGTTGAGCTTTGTGCATATTCTGCTTGAAGCAGGAGTTGATAGAAAGTGTAATGGAAGAGAAAGAAATGGGTGAAAGAAATAGAAGGAAAAGTTAAAGATGTAAACCAGAGCACTTGGACCCCAATTCTTGAGCTAAAGGTTAAACTCCCATGGCCGTGACTTTGCCCTGGCATGGCCCCAGATCTTGGGATTCTTTTGAAAGCTGGGCAGAGGGATTGCTCCTTGGCTTCGCAGGCCTGCTGGTGGGGGTACTACACAGCAATCACTCAGGGCAGTGGGGAACCACGCGGCAGCGGAACTGTGTAACCTCTCAGCTTTAAGGCTGCTGGTGGTTGCTTCTGCACACTTACTTCTGCCCGCCAGCATTCCTCAGAGAACTCCCACTTCCAGAGACCCCAAATCCAAAGCCTTTAGGGGAAGCGTTTTGTATACTCTGACAGTACAAGGGCAACTGCACAACCCACAGCTCACAGGCTGCATTTCTCCACAGATTACTCTCAGAACAGCACCAGCGAGCAGGTAACGACACCAGAGATCACACCGTGTCCCCGAGCCATCCCTGGGGAAAAGGCAACCATCAACAACGTCACCTACCTGCTGATACACGAGGCCACACGGTCTCAGCTGGGCAGCGTGGTCACCGTGCGGCTCATCCCCTGCCTCTACACCCTCATCTTCCTCGTGGGGCTGCCTTCAAATGGGCTGGCCCTGTGGGTGCTGGCCACCAGGGCTGAGAAGTTGACCTCCACCGTCTTTCTGATGAACTTGGCTGCAGCAGACCTGCTGCTCGTCTTGGTGCTGCCCTTCAAGATTTTCTACTATTTCCTGGGGAACAACTGGCCCTTTGGGGAAGGCCTGTGCCGGCTCACCACTGCTTTCTTCTATGGCAACATGTACTGCTCAGTGCTGCTGCTCACATGCATCAGCTTCGACCGGTACCTGGCTGTGGTGCATCCTTTCTTCTCGCGCTCTTTCCGCACCCCTGCCTTTGCTGTCTGCACCTGCACTGCCATCTGGCTCTGCGCTGCTGTCCTCACCCTGCCCCTGACACTGCAGCAGCAGTCATATCCCCTGTATGGGGCAGATGTCACTCTCTGCCACGACGTTCTCCCCAGGCACGAGGATGACGGGTATTACTTCTACTACTTCATCTGCCTGATTGCCTGCGCGTTCCTCGCTCCGCTGGTGGTGATGCTGTTCAGCTACTGCTCGGTGCTTCGAGCCCTCCTGCACAGAGGCAAGCGCTATTCCTACTCGATGAAGCTCACAGCTCTTGTGCTGTTCACACTTGTGGCCTTCTACACACCCAGCAATGTTCTCCTCCTTGTTCATTACTCCAGCTATGACTCCAAGCTCTATGGCAACCTGTATATCAGCTACATGATAAGTCTGGCCATCAGTACCTTTAACAGCTGCGCTGATCCCTTTGTCTACTACTATGTTTCCGAAGAGTTCCGGGATCAGGTGAGAAAAAGGTTCTTCAGTCATAGGAAACAAAACACCACATCCCTAAAAACCTCCAAGGAAACACTCCCTCCAAAAAGCTCCAAAGATTCACTGGTGTAAGCCTCCAACCCAGCTCCTCGCTCCCAAGGCACTCACAACGTACAGTGGGGATGAGATGAAGACAAAGCTGGGATTCCACAAGTTTCATCCAGAGCAGTGAGCAGTATTTCCCAGGAAACAAGTCCTTTCCCCTGTCTGGATAGCTAAGGCTGAATAAACCTGGGCCTCAGGATTCATTGAGAGATGTGGAGTCCAGACAAGATGTGGACTGCTGAACATGTATAGATCTGTTACTGTGAACGCTGCATGCACCATTTCTGGTCACATAGCGCCAGGGATGCTCTTACCACTACACCTAGGTGTGGGTTTCTTAATGCATCTTGCATGCTGATTGCTATCTGTGTTGGATCTCTTTTTCTGCTCCTGACTTGCTTGCTGTCCTTAAATGCATATTCCCTTCACCTAGAACTGAAAGAGAACAGGTACTCGCAAAACCAGATCTCTGAACATACCAATAATATTAGGAGGTACCTGTGGGGAAGGTGCTCTCCTGAACGAAAATACTCTGTCAAGAGAATACAGAACACTGGCTTTTCTACCAGGTACATTCGTGGCTTGATTAGTAAGCAACACCATTGTAATGGCAGCCCACTGCTGGTGACAAGTGTAAAATCCCATTCGCCCATCCCTGTTTTGTGGATGAGCCTTGGCATCTATCATTTCTGTGGGACAAAGGTATTACTAGTGAGCTTTTAAAAATCATCATGTCTCTTACAGGGAAATAGGAAAGCAGGAGTGAGAGAACCCTTGCTCATTACACTTCTCATGTAATTTTTGTGACCTTACCCTTCTTCTGTGTAATATCACAAACAACCAAGAGCTGTCTATTATGAAACAGGGGACCAAGCTTGTTGCTTACTGAACCCTGTTACAGAGTTGACAGGATGCAGGCAGCTCGCCTCTCAGACATAAATAAAGCACATCCCAGTAACCAGCAAGGTAGAAAATGAGCAATAAACCTCCTTAGAGTTCCTGAATGCTTTAGTTTTATCGGTAGAGGCACGACTTCTGTCCTTATCCCAACCTATGAGAGAACAAACTTAGAGCCTACAATGTAAGAAGAGACAGACGAGATTGTCTTAAAATCAGTTTTTAATAAAATATTCATCAGAATCTAAACCAAACCCTTTTCTGGACTCAGACTTGCTAAGATTTGTGTGAACAAAACAAAACTGTTCGTGTACATGTATGTGGGGGCAAAATGCAGGTGAAAAACTAGAGCCTAGCTCCTATGGTTGCAGCACTGCACACGCAGAGGGTGGGCCAGCTACTGAGCACAGGGACCTGGGGCAGCCAGGGCTGGTGTCACTCAGTCAGAAACAGCAAATACTAAGCCCAAACTGAGGTTTTCTAACCAGGTGACCTATTCACAGCAATGGAAATCAGGTTAGTGTGCATTAAATGTCAACGGGTGACGTCAGCAGAGCAAGTGCTGGTGTTTCAATGATGTTATTCAAGCAAGCTGAACAGTTTTCTGGTGTTTGTTTTCTACTGAGGCTGATTAAGGAGGAGGGAAAGAGGCAAGAGCAAAACACGTGGACAAGAATGAACAGTGGAACTATTGCTTTAAAATAAATACCTTGGTAATGATTACTCTGCATAATGTACAGTTACAAATATATAAATATTAACTTCATTGAAAGGATTGCAAGCAAAAAATCACTGATAACTAGCACTGCTGCAGCTATTCAGCAACATAACTCGATACAAGTAGGACTCCTGGTGTCTTACAAACCCACTGGCACTTTTATCCTTTTGCAGTGAGGGACCATCAGAAAAAAGGAAAGAAGCATTTCTCTGACAGAGGGAGGCAAACATCTCTGAGTCAAACCAAGTCAAAGCCCAAAGCAGCAGCAGGTCTGCTGTCCTTGCTGGCTTTTTCAACTATTGAATTGGTCTCTTCCTCAGTGAAAAAAGATCAATCCTTTCTCTCCAAATTATGGCTGCTGGTCTTCTTTTAACTACCAAAAGGAGCCAGTTTGGTGGGAAGATGTGGGGGGAGGCAGGGGCTGCCAAGAGCAGACGGACTACTGATCTCCCTGGAAGTGCCAAAGCTGGCAAGAAGCACTCAAGGTGAAGTCAGGCTGCAGGATCCAGAACCCCTGCACATTACCTCACATGCACTGTCCTGTTCTGTCTCTGTTTAAGGACACTAAGGCTGCTCTGCCTTCACCTTCTGAGGGTCCAGGTCTCTCTGCCTTTTCTTCTAGTTGTAAAACAGAGGTGAGACTCAGCCTCAAACAGATGAGTGCAGCAGCATGCAGAGACCTCACAGAACAACACTGTGATTGATGGGCTGGCACCACCAGGAGGAATTATTTTAGCTGGCAGCAAGAGGGGAATGTCTGCATCTCAAATTAGTGTATTACACATACCAGAGCCTGAGGGAAGTGAATGAAGTCAGGTTTAATACTTGGCTCAAACTCCCTACCTTCATCTCCTCCCCGGTGGTGATGCTGTCTGACTGCCCAAGGATCTGTGAGAGGACCAAGCAATATAAAATGACTTCAAACATCTACCTGGAAGCATACATGGATGAGATAAGGGAAGTAAAGCCAGAAAGGGACCAAGGACAGGAGACCAAAGAATCCAGAGCATAGGTCCCATCTTCTGTGGGGAGCTAGTCACACAGGCATTATCAGGGTGACTAAATGTCTCATTCTCCCAGACTCGAAGCATTAAACAGCTGAGGCTGGAACCAGCAAACAGCAGGGTTTGTATTGTGCAGCTTTGATATTTAGAAGAGAAAAAACCCAAACCTCTTGCTGCAGCTCACACTAAGTCTGTTATTTACCCAGGGGATAAATATTGACTCAGGGCTGTGTGTGTACACAATAGCCAGTGTCTGCCAGGCCCGTTGCTTACAGGAGATGGAATTTAGTTCAAAGGTATTTATTTACCTGCCAGAGAGGAATGCAGCCACGAGTGCTTCTCCTGTGCGGGCACAGTGAGGACATGGTCTGCTCATGCACACTGCAGACACGTGGCACAAACTTCTGCTCAGAAGCAGTGGGTACACACGGGCAGCAGCCATGTCCAGATCCTGTGAGGAGAGCTCGGAAGGAAGGTTTGGAAAGTGGCCAGCAAAGCAGCTCTGGAACTTCTGGGAACTTCAAGACCCAGGTCTTCATCATGTCAACTGCATTCTGCAAATATCTGGCCCCAGACAAAAAGGACTGGAAACTACATATACCCAACTTGTGGGATATCTCCTGTTTTGTCCCCATGTGGACATTTTTCTGGAAGAAAATTGCCTTTATTCTGGAATGGAATGTCTATACTGGGATGTATTGTTGTCATGGCTCCTGTGTAAACAAGCTCTAAAACAAATGAATGGAGCTGAGCTTTTTCCTGTTTCCATTCACCAATAAACACCCTCAAAAGGAGTTTCCATCCCATTCTGGGTCTTGGTAACAATAGAAATGGGAAGATGAAATATTAACACTATTTTGCAACAGGCAATTGCATGTAACTCCTCCAAAGAGAACAATGCTGCTCCAGGCAGGAAGGGAAACCAAAAAACCTTGGCTCTTGCACATTTGGTAACACAAAGCTTTTGCTTTTAGTTTTACCACATTGCTTGGGGCAGGTCAAAGGGAGCCTCGGTGTCACTGGCCATTGGTACTGGGCAGCACGACTCGGGGCCTGCACACAGATGACCATATCCAGAACAACTCTTGTATGGTGATCCAATGGCAGGATGAAAGTGATTGGTGAAGTTAGGCAAGCATTTGAAAGGACTGTGCCTTGGATCAGCTTTATTTTTATGCCAGGGTTACAAGGAGGGAAGGGCTGAGGAGGCTGCAAGCAGCCTGTATCAGCACATAGTGCAACACAAAGAGGGCTCCTCCACCTAACCCCTGTCCCTGCTATAGGTGGCAAACTCCCCACCTGAAGCCTGCAGTCAGAGGGTAGACAAAGTCCTCCAGCCCTGACAGTGGGTTTCAGTTTCCTCTTGTAAAAGGTACCTCCCAAGAACTTCCCTGAACACGGAGCCACTAGGGAAGATTTTCTCCTGGGGGGGCATTGGGGTGGGTGCAGTAGACTTAGGGCCTAGGGAAGATGATTAGCCTCTTGCTATGGCAGAATTAGCAAAACACACTGATTTTTATTGTTATCATTTGAGAGACAACTTCTCAGCCATCTTTCCTTAAACAGCAGTTCAGCTAAGCACAAGGCCTGGACTTAGCTTCTAAATGTAGCTAGGAAATGGCATTGGGAGTATCCCGATAGTAGAGAAAACACTTGGAAATGGTCTATAGGTTTGAATTCCAGCCCCTATTTTTCTTACCTAGAGGGCACAGCATATTGGTCTCCTCCCATCTTGGAAGCACTCCAAAGAGGATGCACAAAAGGCAGGAAAATTGACAGAAAAATAATGCTGAGTGTCCCCCTTAGCGCTCCAGGTCCCCCCCCATGGGGCAGCAAAGCCTACAGTTCTGAGTGCATCAGGAAGTAGTCATCGTTGGGTTTCTGTTCTGCAGCAGGTCGTCTGTGGGATCAAACTCATACAGGAGTTGATTTTGAGCCTCTTCTCTTTATTTAAATTATAGATTTCTGTTGAAAAGAGAACACAAGGAAGAAAAGTCACTTTCCCATTACATATCTTTGGGAAACGTCACTGAGGCTGGGCAGAGAAAAGATTAAAAGGTCACTTTTTAATCTGCTGCTGTTGGGGACATGTGGGTCATGAAGACTTTTAAATGCTGCCCTAGCAAGATCGTGTTCCTGGCCATTCCTTGCTAAAGAGCTTAGCAAATCAGTTGTAAGAACGCTCCTTCGGAGGAATGACACACATTTGACCCAAACCATGAGTTAGTACATTCTAGGTTGACTCGCAAACCAGATTTACGCTCCCCTGCTCACCATTCTACTGTGGTCACTACTTCCTGAATCCTGTCCGCTTCTTTTACCGTGCTTGCTGTTGTCAGTTCTGCCCCAAGCTCAAAAACATCAGCTTCCGATGCGTAGGGGTCTGGGTCGTACTCATAGGAGTAGTAGGACAGGTCTGTCTGTGGTGGAGGGCCTTCATCTGCTGGAAAGGGTTGTGCTTTAGCCAAAGAAACTGCATTTCAGCATCACATATTGCATCAAAGAAAAAGGGAGTGAGGTAGAGGGAAAGGAAGTTTCATTGTTAGGAACCAGTTCACCCTGAGACCTCTGTGTATGGTAAGATAAGAGGCATCTTTGGGAATGCCAGAGGTCACAGATCAGTTACTCTGGACCCCAAAACCACTCTCTGACTAGGTCCAAGACAAGTACCTGAGTTAAGGAGAGACTAATCCATGCAGAAACGTGTTCATGTGTGCACTCTTTCAGGCACTGTTTTATCCAAGGAAGTTACACAAGCAGAGGGTGGCTGTGAGGGAGCAGTTCACTTGCATGTCACGATGAAGATCAGTGTAATAGAATTATAGAAGAAGATAGCTTCCTTATCAGCCCAACAAGAATGAAGATCTTGGCACAACAGACCAGGAGCCTACATCAAAGCCATTCGCTTCTCCCTCAGCCTGAACTGGCAGTAGCTGAAATCCATCTGCTTCAGCACAGTCACATACCACTGAGAAACTTCCATTGATTGGGATAGGAACAGGCACATCACAGGCAGAAGGAGGTATTCATCCTCCTTGCATTCACTCCAGTCTATGCTAAGACACTGGCAGGTCTCTCACATGGCACATATCCCACTCAAACCAGGCTGTGCTCTCTGTGGTGGGTGACTGCTCACTGTCCAGAGGGTAACACTGCAGCATGAAACTTCTAGGAATATCAATAGGTCCCTGTTTTCTGAACTGTTCCTTGAGTCAGCTCAGCTGCCCAGCTTTCCGTTTGCTTTCTGTATACCTGCTCTAATCCAAACCAAAGCAATGACTGAAACACAGTTGTTGCAGGGAGGAAAAGCTCCCCTTCTCCCCCCTGCAAAGTTGGCTTTCTTTAAGGAGAACACTCATCAAAGCCTTTGGAAATGTTTGTTCTCTAGAAATGAAATATCTGAAGGCTCTTCCCTGTTGCCTCCCACATCCTCCCAGCAACAGGCCCAGATCTAGGCCAGGGAACACTTGCCTGAAAGCAGTCAGTCTCTGTGTTCACTCCTTCCTGGCCTTTCCTATGTGTGAACCTGCCAGATCCTGAGCATGTTCTATGAATGGATGATTGCTGTCCACCAGGGACAGAATTAACATCACAGACCTCACTCTTCCCAGGAATGCAGCACTGGAGTCAAAGCAAAGATGAAAGGCCGACATTTCCCATTGCATACAAACCACTCCCCCACGCCTAAATGTTTGTGCCTAAGCCAATGTTTGCTGAACACCGATGGGGTGAAAGGAAAAAGGGCCCTTGGCCAAGTTCAATCAACCCTCAAAGAGCAGCCGCCTGTGAATAATGCGCCTGCCAGGGAGTGTGGGGAGAGGACTCCACCTGGAGCAGCGTTCACTTGATGTTCCTGTTAGGAGCCAGTGATGGGGGATGGCCTTTCAGATCCTTTTTTTTCCTTTAAAATAAATAAAAGCATCCTAATTCCACCTGGAACTTTCCTCAGGCCTCTGGCCCTTCCAATGGCTAGAGCAGAACTGTGTAAACAATGTGGCTTCAGGTGGGAGCTGGAGGCTCTGCCGGCTCAGAGCAGAGAGCAGCATCCCAGCTGCATCCCAGCAGCACCACCAGAAGCAAGTGCTGCTTCTCCATCAGATACTTGCAGAATCACATCACCACCATGATACCAACATAACTGTCTTCCAATATCAGTGTTTATACATTTAGCCCTTTAAGCAGAAAAGGTTTAGGCAGTTTCAAAAGAGTGTTAATGATCTCTGGAAGCAGTTGAAGCACCAGTTCATCAGAGAGATGGTATCAGAGCTACTGAGGATTCCTGAAGCTCTGAAATCCGCCCATATTTTTGTAGGCTAGCGTGACAATGATCTTAGGAAAGCCACAGAAAAAGGCACTCGAGATACTGATACTCCTGTTACCAACCAACATCCTGCTCCAGGAGCTTTCATTCCAAGCAAATATGACTGCAACAGGCTGTGAGAGCATATTAGCAGAGCTTCAACGCTTAGAGGCAGAGGTGGGTCCCATGCTACTAATCAAAACCCTGTTCCATCCCTCTCAGTCTCAGTAATTCACCTGCGAGAAAGAACAGCTGAGGAAGGGGATTCAGACATAAGCTGTTTCAGCTGAGTCCCATCACCCTGCACACTCCTCTCTCAATCAAGACAAGGCTTCTGAAGATGCAAAGAGGATCTACCCACGTGTACCAAAAAGGGCTACAGTTTTAAGATCAAACCTCAGCCATTCTGCTGCAACATCTGCTGCAGACTGCTGAAAGGCATTTTAAAATGCTTTGACATAGCTAGGTGCTAAAAGCAGCACTACATCCTGTTTTTTTCAGGACCATCTCTATACAATTGCTTACCTCGAATAGCATCACACAAAAGCTGTTGTTTATTCTAGCAGACTCACTGGTGTGTGAACTACACTGCAAGGCTGCATTTGCCAGGGTGAGCCTGAACCCATGAAGAAGTTCCCCACTGTTTGCTGGAAGGAAGCTGGCTCTCATTGTTTCCATTGCTGGGGTAACAGAGGCAAGAGCTAACAATGAAAGCATCCATCAACCCAAGCTGAGCCTGCACAAGTCATATGGCAAATACAGAAGGATTTCAGACAATACAAACACCACGCGCTCCTCCAAGAAAACGCTGTTTCCTGGTGATTAACCCACTGAGGCAGTTTCACCAACCTGCCCTAAGCTTGATTTGGCTCCTGGAGCTTTGCATCCTTTTAGGAAATGACAGATTTAGACATGGCTCATCAGAACTTGCACTCGAAACCCAGAGCACCTGAGCAGACTTAAACCAATCACATGCTTCAGTGCTAACAAACCAGTGAGTCCAAATGAGACCCGTGTACAGGAGGGATTCATTCATTTGTTCAACTTTGATTCATGTACCGTGTGGTTGACCTGAGAGGAGCCCAGAGGATTAATGAAAATCACATGCTGGGCACTTTTCCTGATGCAGGATTTAGTCAGGTTTAATTTCTGAATGCTCACTCTGCCCCTTGCTGTTCAGACAGCTCAGTTCAGGATCTGCCTTCCAGGAGACTCCCAACTTGAACCCGCACAGATCCTAGAACAAAGCCAGCTCTAAATGCTTGCTCTTTGACAAACATTCCCTTATGGCATCCAGGTTTGTTAACCTAATATCTGGATAAAAATGCCACACACACACTAAAATAAAACTCATAATTTCCACTTTTACTCTTATTGATAACCTCCTGAGCCAACCTTGCTATTGCCTGTTTCCAACAGAGACCAGGGAGTTATTTTCCTTAGGCACTTTGATGCAGGTTGAGAAACACTGTTCTGAAAAGGTTCGGATTGTGGATCACTGTCAAATTCCACAAGTTTTTTTCCCAGGTAACCATATTTTTACTATCCTTTTTTTTTTTCTTTTAAAAGAATGTAATTGCAGTCCCAATTTGTAGCCCAGCAGCAAAACACTTGCTATGGCCTTGCATGCCAGCAGTGCCCTACAGAACGCTTTGGGAATGCTGCTTTACAGGGTTCAGATTGCAAACAGTTTCCATGCTGAGTACGTTTGCACAGAATAAAAGGCAACTAGCATTCACCTCAGCTATTCCAACAGTCAGGAATGTGATAGAGAGAGAGATACTCATATATAGTCACAGTAAGACCAGAAAATAAGGGAGGGAAAACAGGAGAGACATTAAACACTGTGAGATTGAATGACCTATAGAAATAGTTACAATGCAATATTCCTGCGCTTTTACACCTTAGAAAGTCCATCGACTTCTGTACAGCAAAGGAGCAAAGAACAGGATGGTGCCTCCTGTTGGACACACGCTAATGTGAGCTCTGGTGCTTGACAAGGACGGGAGAAGGGACCGAGTCTTCTCTTCAAGAATTAAGCTGTTTAACGGTTTGTCAGGAGAGTTAGAGACCAGGGGAAAATTAATGAGTGGAAAGCAGCCAGGAAAAATCTAGTCCAGTTTATTTACTAGAAACAGCACGAAACAAACTATTCTATTGACCCTCCACTGCTTCTTGGTGAGATTTATTGTGAGCCATGAGCAAGTTCAACATGAGTCTTGGAAAAAAGTGCATGAATATAAGCACCAAATAAAATAAGCAGCCAAATTCCTGGCTACTCCATCTATTGACCTTAACATTTTTGCTCACTAAGGCCCTTTATTCCAAGGACCAGCTCCGAGAAAATCAAGACTGTCAGCTCAAGTTTTGCACAGAACTGCTACAAACAAAGTTAATCCACCTGGATTCGAGTTCTTGCAACGGTTTGATCTGTTGTCATGTTCTGCTCAGTTGTTTGTTAAAACACATTACATCAGCCTGGTCTTAAATGGGATCTTTCCAGCTTCCTATTGAAGAAAAACTCAGAGGTGTGTGTGCTGTTCAAACCTAAGAAGGCTGAGAAAATAGGAGGGTCCTTTGCCTGCTCCTATGAACAATCACCTAAATCTTGTATGGGCACTGAATAAAGGAGATCCTGCAAGATCTCCAGAAGGGAAAAGGACTAGAAGAGCTAATCTGCTGTTGAATAGTGATCCTCCTAATTTTCCTTGACCTCTTCATTTTTTTTCTGATTTCTGAATGTTCTGTCTGTTCTAAAAGCTGAAGAAATTCACCATCTTTACTTAAATGTGCTCAAGAGCCATACACACTTTTACACAGCAATAGGATATGCTTTAACTTTGCTAAACAAAAAGGCTTTGGATAAATGCAAAGGTCTGTTATTACCTGTTGGAGCTTGTTGGACACTGGGCTGCTCAGCTGGGTGGGAATGTGTGTCCCTTTCTTCTGGCAAATTCTTGGCTATAAATAAAAGCAAAGCATCAATCATAAAATGTGTTAATGGATCTCCACAAAATATACCAGAGGTGGTATACACTCTTTCCTGAGTTACTACACTGCACACCTTGAAAGCCCATGCAGGATCTCCAAAGAATGCTGCATTTCAGGGATGCCTTTTATCTAGGATTATTCACTTCATTTATTAGCATTATTCGTATTATTCACTACTTTTCTCTGAAGTTCATTCTGCTTGGCAAAACATGCATTCACAAGGACAGAAAACCAGTTATTTTGAGCTAAGCAGAAAGGCAGCTGCTCTTATAACTTAATCTGCTGCAGTATGAATGGCAAAATAATACATAGGTTTTGAATTCTACTCTTTTCTCTATCACACATACGTAATTATTTGCTTAGACAAGGATTTGTGGTGGTTTGCAATTAGATCATAACAGAAAAAGGAACCAAGTGAAACTTACAGGCAGAACATTGAGACATGGGCATCTGTTCTATCCTTGTATTATTCCTGCAGGATGCTACTTCCATCTGGCAATGGTTGGGGTAAATCTGTCCATCTGATCCACACACAGGCTCCCCATCATAGCCGCAGTCTCGCGAACACATGCACTGCTCAAAATACTCATCCTCCAAGCAGCCAAAAATGTTATTGCATGGCCCAGAGTGAACAAAGCCTGGAAAGCAAACAGCAACATCTCGTAGCAATTTACAAACTTGGTAGAATTAAAAGGTCTATTGTCTTTCTGAAGGAACCATATTGCAGCAGATTTCAGGTACAGGATGAAGCAACTATTTTGTACGGCACAGAGGACAGAAGGGAACATAGAGGTTTTGGGGAAGGTTATTCCTTTCAGTGGCGTGTGAAACTGGTCCATTGTGGAACTCTATTGCAAGGTATTTTCAAGAGAGAAAACCAAATTGCATTTTAAAGGGTTTTTACCTTTATGTTTATTAACGCCTCACCTTGTGCAGGTACTTCCAGAATTACACATTATATCTTGCCTCTGAAGCAAATAACAGCCACTGTGGTGCCTGAAGAGCAGAGCACGTTGGCCTGTTGAGCTGCCAGAAGTTTAACACTGCTGCTATGCCACAAAGTTTTGCAAAACCTCCACTAACACAGTTATTGAAATAGAGCATTTTACTAAATAGGATTTTAAGTTCTGAACTCCCGGGAAATATGTCTGTGGGCTCCATTTTCCCTACAATCTGCTTGGCTTTGACGCAACTTACCAACCCATTGGCTAGCTGAGCTTTCCACCTCATTGCATGTTGGTCCATCACAGAGCTCCCGAGCCAAGGGACTGTTTTCACTCACGTTGTAGAAACGAGTTGCTTCAAAAGCTGCAGGCCAGCAAGAATGAGAAGTCACAACTGAGCCTTATGCCTAAAGGTCTAATGCTGCCAAACATCAAAGAACAATAGGCACCTACCTGGTTCATAGTAATCATACACTTTGATAGGAACAGGAGCTGTTTTCCCAACTATATGCTCTCTGAAAGCTTGGAACTTTACACAGGTCATGCACTGGCTAGGAATCTGCATGAAATCATGTAAAAGACTGTAACAAAACCTGCACTTCAAGTGAAGAGAGACAAACAAATGTAGCATTTGCCCCTAATATAACACACTGTGCTGGACACTTGGGAAGAGTGAAGACACTTCCTATACAAGGTATAGGGCAAAGATGAGTAAAAGGCAAACAGGGTGAATTAAAACATGATACTTTGCTAGCCCTTAAAGCACATGCTTGCCATACAACAATGGCAAAGCTGTATTCCCTGGCTTACCTAACACCACTCCTGTCACCAGTCAGCTTGCTAATACAACAAGCTAACAGTTTACTGCTGATGACCAAGTCTCATCTTCCACTCTCAGGTACGTGCTGCGAGGTCTAAATTAGACTGCATTTTTACTCTGCCCTTTTAGCACTCATAGTTGTACCTAAAGGTGAGATTATTTTGAGGTAAAACCTAAGTGATATCTGCCCACAAATCCTCCATGGGCTGAAGCTGATCACCCGCCTTTCTTATGCTTTGGTTTCCCACCAAACCCACAGCAGCTACCTGCCTCAACAGAGGCTCAAGCAACTGTCCAGTTAAAGCTGCATGGTAATCCTCATCTGTAAGGGACCATCAACACCAATACACTGTACCTATGCCTGGAAAAGCAATGTAACTATAAGAAACCAAGTCATTACCTCATCAAAATAAAAAAGGACTTTTCTTCCATCCACTTCGTATCGTTTTAACCCAATTTGCTTGTTCATCAATAACTGTGAGGGAGGGAAAAAAAATCAACAGGTTTAGTTTCATTTTACAGAGAACAGGTTGAAAGAGAATAAGAATGATTTTAGACTGCTTAGAAAACTGACCAGACACTAAACCCCACAGATTTCTTCTGCTGGAAAAGTATGTTTCAGTAAGAGAAGGGAAATGTAGAGGGGACTGCAATTGCTGTCATACAACTGAGGAAAAAGGCATCTGTGGGTCTTTTCTGTGACCTGATGAGGAATGCATGCAAGGTGCTTAATGCTTAGAGTTCTTCCTGGTGCACTTATCTCCCTCAGACTATGCCCGACACCTCATCCATAATCTAATTGAATAGTTCCATGACTGTTTTCAGTATCAAGGCTCAAGCAAGACCTCAGAGACTCCAAATGCTCAATAAAGTCTCTTCTTTACATTCCTTCAGAGCACCAGGGAATGATGCTGCTGGATCACACGTGGGTATATTAAAGGTCCTCTTCTCCCACCAGCTGAAATATCCACAACATTCTTCTGCCAGAAAAATTAATCCTTACATTTGAAAAGAGCAGCCATTTGAAAGAGCCTTTGGCATCCTCTTGAAGAACGGGGTCAGGCCAGGCTTTTGCTACTCATCTTCTCTCCCTTTGAGGCCCAGGGATTTGTAATTTGCATTGTGCCCGTCAGGCCTACAGACTGCCTCTTCTGCTTGTGATTTACTGGGACATATCTAAGAAGTACCAGAACACAATCTAAGAGTACTTCCCATATCTGGGGTGCTACTGCCCCTAATCTAACGCAGCCACTTGTAAAAATACTCTAACTCAGCTCCTCCTGCTTACACCAGGGCTCTGTGTGTATCATGATCATGGGCTTCAGAGGCAAGTGCAAAGGCCCTCATTTATGGAATTAACTGTACTACCTCAAGAATCTAGTAACTACCTTCCTCATGCAGAAAGCCAACGAATCACCACCAAAATGTAAATGCTACGAAGTCTTATTACTCCTATGTAACCCCTATTTCCCTATTTGGAATACTAACATCTCAGTACTATAAGGACTATGATGCTGTACATACTTGATCAGTCAATCAGTCATTATTGTTTTGATAAACTGCACTAGGAACACATCTACCATGTGAAAAACATTTAATCCAGAAGGTGGGAAGGATGATGGACTCTTGTGTTTTAATCCCAGTTCAGGGAATAGGGGAAGGACCAGAACAGACACCTAAATTCTATTCTCCAAACTGTCCTATTACTTTAACCTCTCTGTCAGACAGTCCCATGTGGGACATAGGGATAATATTTCCTTGTTTTGCATTAATGATCCCAAGTGATTTTGAGATCTCAGAACAAACACTCTGTGGAAAGGAGAACAAAGCATTATTATGATGATGTACTAGAAAGAACGACACAAAGCAAAAAGCATTTCTAGTGAAATCTACCCAAACCTGTTACCAACAGCTTTAACTGTGAATTTCTTCAGCATACTGCTTCTACTTGTAAAACCCTGCACACAGCTTCCTGCTATTACTGTAACAAGCAAAGGAACATGTGTTTAGGTACCACACAATATGGAAAGGGCCAATTTAATTTGTCCTTATAATTTTAGGGGCCTGATGGTGGCTGTTATTACTCAGCAGTAGATGGCTGCAGACAGTCCTTTTATGAGGGCTTGGAGAGCCTGGCGCCATCGGGAAATGCTCAGCTCAGCTAAAGTTGCATTTTTCTGGTGAAGCTTGATATATACCAGCCTGTGGTGACCCCCTGACCTTGTCGACACCCAGCATTATTAGAAGGATTTGTGGCTGCACAGCCAGGGGGGCTGCCCTCAACAGAGCATTCATTAACCATCGCTGCCCCGGCGCTGCGCGGGGGTCCGCTCCGCGCACACTGCTCCCTTGTGAGGGCAAACAACAGGCGAGGCAAAGTGATTTACAGCCCTGCCCCTCCTCACCAGGAGGAGAGGGAAAGGCTGGGCTAGCAAGAAAAGGCAGCAGTGGGAAGGCCAGGGCTTGCCTGTGCTGGAGGCGGTGTCCAAAATACATCCCAAAACTGGCAGTGGGCTTTCAGTAGAATTCCAGTTTTGTCAGCATGATTTGGATACGCGTTTGATAGCCATGAAGAAACCATAGGGGTTGGGACTGCCTCTTTATGCATTGCATGAAGTAGCTGACATCCTTCTGAGGCTTGCAAGGACTTAACCTGGATCAGCTCTGGGCTGCAGGAGCTCAGCCTTGCAGTCAAGAGATTTGCCTCCTTTTCCCATTAAGGCAGGGGAAGAAAGGAAAACAAACCACCTACTATTCCATGCCCAGAGCCCCTAGCAGATGGGGCTACACTGGGATTCTGTTGCTTCTCTACCCATAAAGGCAGGAACATGGGTTTCAGACAGGCAAACAGACACCACAAGGGAAAGCACAACCAATTGACCTGTTTAGTGCTAGAGAAAATGTGCTGAAGAGCTCTTTCAGCTTAGGAATAACCCTTGTGCAGCAGTACCACAAGAGCATATGGGAGCTTCTCAGGACTCTCAGCCTCTTAACTCTGTTCCCCACTGAAACTGGTAAAAGAAATATTCACTCAGGAGAGCCTGAGCAATGGGAGCTCCCGTTTCTGTAATATCTTTAGTCCATTTCAGGAAAAACACAGAGTACAGGGATTTATTACTTAATCCAACAATTTTTCTGGTCTTCCCTTCCCACTCTTCCCCTCTGCTGATAAAACATTCCATGGGCTTAACACCATAAAGATATCCTGTTGTTCTCTTGCTGTCCCATTTTGAGTTCTCTGGTCCTAAGCCAGGTTTCCATACGTACTTTTCGTGCCATTATTGGTGTAAATTACTATGAAAAAGAACTTATTTGAAAGCAGAACAAACAACTGTCACTCGAGCACCTTGGGCAGGAGATCAAACAGTAACCAAAAGCCACTACCCAAACCCTCACCTAATTTTCCTCCTTTCTCTTACCACAGGGATACTGCTGGTCCTGCCTCATTTGGATGGCCATATTCAGTTTTTGATGCATGTGAGAGAGAACATCATTAGACTCAAAGGTTAACGGGCAAATAAAAAAGGGATAAGTTTTACAAACATGCATTTGAAAACAGAATTCTCAACATGCAGACAAAGTGATCTGATATTTCTCTGTACAGGAATAATTTCATATCTGATCACCACACAACTCTGTACAAGTATTCCAGCACAGCTCCCTAATGCAGAAAGGATGCAATTCTTTTCTCAGGGACTAATACACAGATTTCTCTGGCTTCAGTGACATGGATTGTTCATCCCTGAAGAGGAACATATTAATCTCATTTTCTCCAAGCAGTTGCAGTGGTGTCTAGATTAGGAATGAGCCAAATCAAGTGAAATCCTAGAGAAGGCAAAACAATGTGCGCTTTTCTTTGAATTAGGATGTCAAATTAAACTGCCTGGTCTTCAGTACAATTCTACTTTAAAATTCTTTCCCCTAATTCCTCCCCCTCCCAGGATGATGAAGTTTGTAACAGAAGAGATCTTTGGGAAGTAAAATGCTTTTCAGCTCCTTACTAGTTCTCAAAGATGCAAAGATTTTACACCTCTCTAATTCAATTCAGCTAAAGACTATTTGCACTATGAACCCCACCAGCTACACTGTAATGCTTTCACAAAATCTAAAGCCCAGCTGAAGATACAGCCCTCTGTCCCCTAGAGGGCTGGCTGGGTACGAGGCACATTCTGTCCACCTCAGTTTGGGCTGCAATAAACATGATGTTCTCCCAGAAGAGGAGGGGAAAAAAAGAAAAGGGAAAAAAATTCCAAGACACAGAGCCTCCAAAGAAATGGAATCCAGATGTTGGAGATAACACAGCCCACTAAGAAGCCATAAACAGCTCCTGTTAGAGCACATTTTCACTTCAGCATTTTCCAATGGGTCTTGTTTAATTACCATGCACTGGGCTCAGGAACAAACCTGCATCTGGCCATGTTTGCTACATTTGTTAATGTTGCTCAGAGCATCTGTTTACTCATTTCAGATAAATATTTTGCCATCTGAAATCTCCTGCCCCCCCCCCCCCCCCATTGTAATTGCATCTTTTCAGTCAGTCCTCTGACATTCAGTGGCATTTGCTTCCACTGCTCCCCAGAGGGAATCCCTACCGATGAGGGAGCCAGGTTCTGGCCCAAGATCATGCCTTGCACTCTCACTACAACATCTTACCTGCTCTAAGCTCTCAATGTCTGCACGAAACCCTGAGAACAATGGCACTTCCAAGACAGCCATGTTAGAAGATCCAGAATGCAGCCATCTTCCAATGAGAAGAGAAAAAGAATGAAAACAAACTCAGCTCAAGATAACAAACGGTACATGAACAACTGAAACAAACTTCAGAGGAAAATATTGAAAGGATCTGCTCTTCTCTGAAGCACTTCTTGAAAGCCATGGTCTACTTGGTTTTACAAAATCCTCTTTTCTGCTTTTATGCAACAACAACTAAGCACAATTCACAGCGGTCAGAGATGCAGATGTCCAGGCAAATGGAAGCAGAAAAGCACAAGGGAGGATGTAGTCTCCTGTGGGGCTGCTTGCCTTATTTTTCAATTACTTACTGAGAAAATGCACTTGGTAAAAAGGGAAACAACCCCTGGGAGTAGAAAACACTTCTGTTCTTTCCTAAGCAAAGGGCTGTAAATGGACTGTGGTGGAAGAGGAATGTTACTTCCCAGTTCCAGACAGAGTCATTCAACCCTGGAGTTATGGAAATGGCTATTTCCCTCCAGCATGGAACTGACACTTTGCTACTGAGTCAGTGAACTCACTCTCACGTTACTAGCGTTAAAAGAATTCACTGCCTGTATTGTCTTCTATAATATCAGTGGAGAGTCCAAAACCTACTGCAATTCAGACTAGTTGTCACTGAAGAAAAACAACACAGGAAGGGGAAAGTATACTGGGGCCACTGCAAAAAGATTTCTACTTCTTGCAGCATGGCAGAGGAGTCTACAAGGTACAAAGAAGCTCCTGCTGATTCCAGAACAATGTTCCTTTTCTCTGCATTCACATATCGTCAGCTCTGAACTATCCCTCCTTGGCAATTTACCTTTTTACTGTTTACTTGCACCCCAAAGAGCACAAGCTTGGACCCAGAAGGGCTTTTTGGCTCATGCCCATCACAGAGAAAACACAGTACACAGCTTTCAGGCCCAAATCTGCCAGGGCTCAACGGGCTCCTCAGGGCTACTTGGAGGGCCTCACATCCAGGGTGGGTGTGAGCTCTCTGAAGCACTGCAGGGGGCCAGCCTGGGTGTAACACCACACCCCAGCCCATATGCACACAGTAGCATGGGATGGGCTGTGGACAGATCCAGTTGGCTTTGTGTAAGACAGCTCAGGGCTGACAGTCTCCTAGAGACATTAAACCTTGTTAATCCCAGTCTAACTCCATGCACCACACTAAAACAGTGTAGCCCTTTACCTGTATTTTCCCCATTATGTTAGGTATCTCGGCCTTCTACTTCCCATCCAGTTTTCTCTTTAAGTCCTTGAAAGCATCCCAAGGACTTCACTGAGCATGACAACACTTAATTACATTCTGAAGAGCAACCCCAAGCTCAAAATATTTCAGTTGTCATCCTTAGACACACTCCTCTCTTTGCATTGCCTAAATAAGATGATGAAGGAGTTAAAAGAGCATCATTACAAGAAGGGAAGGAAAGGGAGTATTTCATTTGCTTTTGTTTTCTTTCCAAGCAATCAATCTCCTTGGACTGGGCTTCCTCTCAAATTTCTGTCTTTGCTCCAGCAATTCCCAGGGCAGAAGTTTCAGAAACAACAACAGAAAGGTTGTGTTGATACAGGGCAAGCTCCTTAGTTACAGGCATCTTCAAGGGACTGACAAGACTTCGTAAGCTTACCTCCCCACTACAAGCTGCAGCACTTAGGCAAAGGGAAAAGCGGTTGAGAAAGTGCTTTTGTGTTATATACAGCCAGAAGAACTCAGTATGTTTCCTGTATCAGTGAGTGTATCAATACAGATGTGCTGATCAGCAAACTAGACTGTCTCTGAGAAAAAGGCAGGACACGAATTTCCTACCTAGTGCATGTTTCCAGTATGACTTTGTATTCCCGATGGTCCTGATCTGAAGCTGGGTCATCATCATCCACCAGTGCCCTCTCTCTGTGCAGAGCTTCAGGGCGATTCTCATCTGGAGAGACAGACTGCAGGGGATTTGGAGCTTGAAGGTGCTGCTCTGACTTTGGCTCCTTCAGGTTTACCAGGAGCTGGAAAGCTGGTTTAGCAATGGGATCAGGTACATTGTAAGTGACATCGATCTGCAGCAGAAAGGAGGGAAAACAAAATCAGGGCAGGTTATTAGACCCCAACATTTCACAGCATCTACAAATGTTCCCTAAAGAGCAGCATAAACACCAGATCTCTTCAGAGAGAGGTAATGGTGGGCACAGAGGCAACAGAGGCTTTACAACACATATAGGTTAGGCTGCACCAGAGTAGATTCACCCTAGTACAATCACATTTACTACTACGAGTTAAAGCAACACCATGTAACATAATTACTTTGAGAGAAATACAAAGTGTAACTTCCTCCTCATAACAAACTGGGATTAAAAGTGTAGCAAACGACTATGAGTTCAGAGATCATCTGCTCACACACTTTCTCCAGCCCCACGGCAATTTTACCTGCATCAGACAGCAGCCTTCACCTTTGGCACTCACAAACAGTCCCGTTGGAATACTGGGGATCTGGGGAGAATCCACAATTAAGACACAGACAAGAATGGAAATGAATATCAACTCTGTACAAACTATCTTTCTGGTTATAAAGGAGGCTGCAGAAGTGAAGTGAGTATAGCTTATACTTTCCAGCCACCTGCCTTTAACAATGGTAGAAACAAGCAGCAGCACAAAATAAGCATCAGGCATTAGTTACGGTGAAAAATGTCTTTTGAGTGCTGCCTCCTTTGCTTCAGAAGCCAGACATAAAACCCCACAAAGTTCCAAGATCTCAGCACTTGTGCTTTTACCACTTCTGAACTTACCTGAGCTGTCATTCAGAACCCAGCTCACATGGACTGCTGTAGAAATTCATCTACATGAACACAAAAGCACCTACCACTGCAGTCTGGAGGACTTTTTTATTCATCTTGTTAAGCTCAAATGTCTCCTGGTAGTCTAGATTAGTAGAAGCCAAGGAAATGGTAAGGTTGACTCCTCCGACGTAAGAAAGGATAGCATATTCAGCCAGAGCCTGCAGGGCTACACACGTGTCCTAGGGATCAGAGTACAGGAACATAGTAAACTTACAAACAAGCACTGTGCATCATTAGCTTCTGGTAGCAGAATCTTCCTTATTTATTCAGTTAGGAAAACAAATAGCAGGTTTTGTTCAATTTTTCTGTCAAAGGCATCTGTAAGGACAAAGTCTAAGCTCCTTTCAAATTATTAGTCCAAGAAAGAAGCGCTAAAGAGCACTGGAAAGCCTTAATTCTTACCAGTACATGGACAGTTACTGCCTAGACTCTAGAGAGAAACTGTGCATTGACCATTCCTGAATCCATTGATTTCCACAGTTGATTATGCATGCATCAAAGCTTCCCTTTTTTGCAGGCAGCCCACCTGAGTAGACGAGAATCCTCCAAGTGCATTTCTTTGCTGTGAAAGCCATTTTACTACTGGAAGTGCAGAGGCCACATCTCCTAGGAGTGTGTATGTCAAAAGGGCATAAGATGTCATTTCCACTTCTGCAGAAACAACTGGAAGGAGGGGTGGAGAAAGAAAGTAATCAAAATACCATTTATATTGTGTTAGAAGAGTCAATGGCTTTAAGTGACTTGAAATCTATAGCGTCATTCCCTGTTGTTGTGGCTTTAATAGTCAAAGTCTAGGAAATCAGCTGAAATGCCAGTGACTGCCAATAAAAGCTGGGAGTACCATCCCTAGATTCCTACTTCGCTGCCATTTTTAGAATCCCTTGCACTCATCGCCCTGCTGCTGCAGCCCAATCCCTTATCTCTGTCTTTGCAGTACAAGTACCTGATTGCAAGAGCCCATCATTAAATCCCATGAAGGTATCTTCATCAGTAACAAGAGTTCCTGTCAAGCTCCAGTGTGTAAAGCCATCTAGAAAAACAGGACAGTGGCATATGTATGTTATTATAGCAGGAGTGCAGCTAAGCCTCTGTAAAGGGGAAGAATCAAATTCTATTTTTGCACTGACTCAAAGAACAGATCCTGCCCTGAACTGCACTGTCCTTCCTTTCAGACAGGCATCTCCTGGGCAAGAGGCTCCCTCTGCAATTACAAAAATAATTCAGTGTGACAAATTGGGTAATTCTTGGATTTTGGATGCAAATACAGCATCAGGAAATGCAACGTGGTCGTATTGACAGGAAAGACGCTGCAGAGCATCTGGTGCATTTGCCTTCCTTCAGCATCAGCTGTGTACATGGAACTAAGGTACCCTTTCTATAGAGAACCAGGAAAACTCTTGCCTTACAAAGCCAAATTGTGCTGTGAGGAAGACCTCATCCTCTCCAGTAACTCATATCATTCCAGTTTCAAGGGCTATTTGCTTGTTCCTCTAAGAAGACTGGCAGTTCAGGGATTGCCAGGCTGGCCTCAGGAGCACAGTACCTTGCGTAATAGCCATGCTGTTCATCTTCCGCAGCATCACAGCGGCAGAGGGACTGTGCAGCAGTGTCAGGGCATATGCAGTCAGGGCAGTAGTGTAGGGATCTTCTGCTGAATACAAGTTGGACTCTAAGAAGTCTTTTGCTTTGTCAACAGCTGTCCTTTCTTCCTATATTTAGGGGAAAGAGCCCAAACATATTACCAGCATCTATGTGACAAAAGTTAGAATCACATTATTTCACATTACAAACCAAAAACACACTAAGAAAGATGCATTTTACTCTCTGCAGAATGAAGCTGACTCTTTCCTTTCCCTAAGGAAAGCCATGCATCACAAATTCAAGAAAAAAAGGAGCAAACAGCAGAGCAAGAATGATGTAGACTAAACCTGAGTCACATTTATTCCCCCCTAAAGCTGAGGGAATTCCATGCCCCTGCAAGGCAGCAGATGAACAGAGCAGAAGTGAACTCTCTACTGTATGTTTGATTGTGTTCCTGACACTCTGGAGCGTCTAGCAGACGCCAGAGGATAATAAAGGCCAAGGTTCCCAGGGGTCCCTGCAGCCAACAAACATGTTTTATTAACTCCCTCAATGACCTCACCATGTAGGAACGTGGCTCTGATAATTTATAGAAACAATTTAATTGGACTTGATGTAATTTAGTTTCCTTTGATTTCCCTGTGGCACTAACCTTCCCCTTCCTCATTTCCTAGCTAAGATCATTAGTAACACTTGCAAATCTCCTCTAGGAAAACCATTAGATCCACATAAACTGCACTTCCAGCAAATAAAAATGCTAGGGCTGTCTTGACACACAGCAGCCCAGAGAGAGCATCACATCACTTCTCAGAAGAGGGGGGAAACCGCTGACAGGGAGGCAGAAAGTTACTCTATGAGTGTTGGGAGATTTTATATATATATATTTATTTATTTATTTTTAATAAGATTGAAGGCCTTCCACTCCTACAAGAACTGGGGGTCAGGAGGTGTCTGCCTGCAGCAGCAGTATAGTTTCACTCGTCAAGCTCTAGCAGAAAGCATCTCAGCAGAAGTGCTGAGATTATCACGGGGTTTAAAATAGACACTGCCCTTTACACTGGCTGTTTCAAAGGCTCCATGAACTCACTGGGTTTTGCCTGAATGGGGAATGCTTTTGTCTGACTATAGATCACTAGGACATGCTGCAACATCCACTACATCTCCAGCTTTGCCTGTGCAGACCTTGCCCACCACCACTCTTCCCCTTGGTTGGTGAAGAACTGTGCTCATGGTGTGCTCAGTGCATTTGCAAGTGGGCATGTTCCCAGTCAGACTGGGAGTGTTTAACTATGGTGTTACCTGAGAATCTCCATCCTAGTGAAATTAAATGCAGGCAAAAATATAACAGAGGAGAGAAGCCCTTTTTAGCATGATTTTTAAGAAGGAATCTCTAGATTTTCTAGTGTAACACCAGTTGTACTGGAAATGATTGGTTTTTTCCTACTTCAAAAACGATGCAGTGTAATTGCACCTTCCTTTGTAGCTATTCTTTTTCCTGTAGTGTTCCTGTTCTGTCTCATGACAAAGAAAAGAAACATTTTCCTCCAGAGTCCTCAATCCAGCACATTACAGGAGTGCAGCTCTCCAAAGAAACTGTAATCTAATAGCAGTAGCATTTTGGCCACTGTAGCAAAGGCAGACCACAAAAGCTTCCTGGATCCCTGAAGCCTGTGCAGCCCTGGTTAAACTGCTGTTAGCACTCAGCTACTTGGTTAGAGATTTTGAGTATATATAAGCAAGCCACCCGTATCTGCATAGGCCACAATCCCACCTTGAAATGACAAGGCAGAAAACACTCTCTGCAGCCATTTCTATGAGAGAGTGTGGGATGGGGTTGCAGGGAAGAGTTTTGCTCTGGTAGAATGATCCTTGAACTGACGGCTGAAGGATGGGAGATCACCCTGAATAACTCCAGAACAGATTCCTTAACTTTCGACTCATCTCAAGGCTTTCCAACAGCCTCTGTGACCTGGATGCTATCATTCTAGTGAGCACAGAACCTTTGAGAGTGAACAGCAGTAAAATCAAGTTTAGAAAAAAGAGAGAATTTGTAGAACATGTAGAACATGAGAGCTATTTTAACCCAGCTTTTGTTACCTCAGAAGTTACACCTGTTTCCAGAAGAGATGCAACCACATAAGCTGTCAGGGAGATCTTCCCATGGATTCCACCCTGGAGGGCAACAAACAGAAATCACTGGGTGAAACCGAGAGATAAGGACACTGGATAAAATGACTCTTGAGCGAGACAAAGACTGTGTAATAAGGAAGCTCTGGCATCATGGACCTTCTTTTGCTTTGCACGTAAGGAGCATGAAATTTAGGAGCCCAACCCAACATTGTAGCTTCCTGCCCTAGGAATAGCCTGAGAACGCACCCAATGCACAGAACTTCGTACTGCAAGACATGACTTCGTACTCCAAGACAAGACTTGACATCTTGGTGTCCGTTCCCATGGGACATCACACAGATACCCAAATTCTCCTGGTTCTCCCTGTACTATTGTAGCCTTTCCAGTGTAATATTTGTATTAGGCATAAGGAAACTGCATCACTTTATGCTTTGATTAATAACTTTACAAATGCAGCTATTACATGATTTTGAGTCTGTATAGTTTTTACCTGAATGTCCTTGTTTAGTATCCTGCCCATAGCAGGAAAGGAACCATCTTCTTTCTGATGCTGGATGATCCAGTCTTTGGCAGCTGTTAATTCTTTTGGGTCAATGAAAATAAACCCACGAGACTGTGCAAAGGACTTGAGGACAAAAGCTGTGAGCCTGTAAATAGGAATTTATCATCTTTACTGAGAAAACAAAGTTAGAAGAATGTATCAGTGAGGGGAAGACAACATTCTTAGAAAGCACAACTATTCAAAGTCTTGTTGGGGAAACACAAAATACTGTTAAAAACCATTGATGGTATAATAAAAGCACTTGAACACTGTCCAAGCTTGTGGATAAGTGCAGGATTAAGGGCCAAATTAAATTGAAAAGTGTAACAGGAAGATATATTTGTCTTAGTTATGACACACTTTGAAACTCAGTTCCCTTTTACAGGTGCTCATCTGTTACCCGAACCATTAAAGCTTTTAAATTAAGAATCAATCGCCTTATAAATACGGAATTACCTGAAAAGAGAGGAGTAAATTTTCCCATTTTGTTACTGTCTTAACTAAAAATAAAAGAAATCTATTGCTAAAGTCTGAGGCTGGGGTAGACTTCATACAGAATTAAGTCTTAAGAAAGCAACAGGAGTGTTTTTGGAATTCTAAACCTCTGACATGCAACAAGTGTGAACTCTGGCCAGCTTTGGAAATTGAATCATTCCATTTACAAGCCTCTGAGGAATGGGAGGGTAGAAAGCATGCTGCCTGGCAGGGGATTTTTCAAGTGTTAAGTAATCCTGTGTCACCATATTTTACATCTAGGGACTGGGAGATGCCAGATCAGAGATAAAAATTTACAATCTTAGAAACAGTGAGGCAGCAGCATCATTGAAGTGGTACCTCCCCTCAGATGAGTTCATGAAGAAAATCAGTTTAAAGCAAAATAAGGAGCAGATGGAGAAGACAAATGACAGTACGAGCAAATGAATGAAGACCAGAATCTACTACATCTGAGCCATTACAGTCAACTAACACGCTGATGTGATGTAGTAGAACCTTAAAGGCTGTGGTTCCCTAAGGGGGACACCAGTGAGATGAGCTGATTTCTCAGTTTCTTGCTTTCATGTTATTTGACTCTGAAAGGTTCTGCATCTCAATTCTCAGGGAATAAATCTGTACCATTCCATTTCATCCATGATGGGATATAAAGCACTTGGGAGAAAGACTTCTTTGGGGTTGATTTTGGTGGTGGGTTTTTTTTCCTATCCGGGTAGAAGCCTCTGCCACTTCCAGAGACAAGTTTCTTTGTACATGCTTCAGGTGAAGCTCCAGTCCCTAGTGCAATTAGGTGCTTAAATGCCCCACGTATTGCTACTCCAATTCCAGTAGATCAAATACGACCCTAAAGCCTTAAAGCCTGGACATGCAAGCATGTGTGACTATCTCAACTGCCCCTCAGTCTTGAAACAACTATAATACACCTACTAGCGCAGTATGAACACTCAGCAGCATTGAAACAGTAAGTCTATGGTCATCGAGTATGATTTCTATTCTCCACTGTGTGTGATACCATGATGGAAGCTGGAAAATTACTCTTCTTTCCTTGCCAATTGTCTATTCTTCCCATTTAGTAAACACTGAAGTTTCTAACTCTGTTTTAAATAGCAACTCACCACATGCTCCCTGAGGAGTCCCTCTCGCCAAAAGCACTGTATGAACCATCTTGTCTCTTGTAGGTCAGCTGGCGCTGGTAGCCTGCAAGTCACAAAAGAACTGGGGGAGTCCAAAATCCTCACATAGAGGAAAACAAGTATTTCAAGTGAATGAGGACTCAGACCATCTGGCACCAGTGTAAGGGATTCTGCTGCCCGAGGCAATCTCTCATTTTGCTGTGAGGGATAGAGCCAGCTCTGTGTACGTACCCTGTAGCTTACTCAGAAATCCATTCAGGCAAACATCTGGAAGACTACAACTCCTGTTACAAATGGGATATCCCTCTGAAAAGATGCAGTATTAAAAGAAAGGGGTTTATTTAAGCATACAGCCATTCTCCATCCGGTTTCCTGAAAGCACTGTGCAGATGGACATTTCTTTTCCATGTTGAATGCTGAAGAGAAGAACTCTACTGGAATGTCTTTTGAGACTGAAAATAGTCAAAATACTTTTCCTACTAGGAAAATAATTTGCTTCTCAAACCTGTTTGTTTTACAACTGTGAACAGCCCCTCCTAATAAAGGGAACTCCTCTCTATTGAGGAATACAGAACACACCCATTGGTAAAGCCCACTGGAACCAAACCCTTCAGAATGGGTATTTCTGATATGGAGATATGTCAAACCTGCAAGAAGACTGTGTCAAAGACACTTAGTGCTCACTTAATTCTCTGACACGAGTAGATGTTTTCTTCCATACTGCATGGCATTTTTATGGGAATGGATTACTTTTTCATTTCCAGAATGTTTCTTTATTGACCTCTCCAGACACAGGCAACCCCTGAGCAAGGGCTGCCCGTGACTCCTACGTGACTCCTACACTTTTCCCTGTTGCTCTACAGCCTTCCAATAGTCTTAGGAAATACTGAAAGAATGGTTTGAAAAATGGGAGGAACAGAGCTCTAGAGATTAATGATGCTCTTGTAGTAAAAACACCTTTGTCTGGGGGTTGTGGACTACATACAAGTATGTGGCAGAAAGCATTAAATTGCTTTTCTTCTACATAACTTACCAGTGAGCACTTTCCCCTTAAATTTTTCCTAAGTGCTCCTATCCAATGCATCAGGTGGACAAATTAACTACTCATATTTTTGTATCAGTCTTATTTCCTCTGTTCTTTCATTCAAATGTTCATTTTGAGTTGACTTATGCTTCATTGCTCTTACGTTTATTCCTCACTGCTTGCTAGGTTGGTAGTGGAACAGACTTTATGTCTCGCTTGCTCCTGAAATCTTCTGGTTCTAAGCATTTTCCTAGCTGCTTGGGCTCATAAGAGAGGTTCAGCTTTCTAGATTTCCCCTGCTCACCTGCTTTTGTAGAACTGCATTTGGGAAAGCAGAAAACTTACTGCCTAGTTTAGCTCAGGCCACTTCTAAAGAGCAGGATATGGAAACTGTTGGGTAGCAGCACTTTCTACGATGGATGACTAAGCGATGAAAAAGTGGTCTGGCTTGGTAAATCACAAAAGCCTTCAGAGTAAGCAAACAGACTTTCCCATCTAAAACCTTATACTTGGCAGGGCTCCAGCGCACACAGAAAAGTTTAAAGCTCTTGAGGGTTTCTTCTGTAAGGGTTAATCACCAGGCAGGGTTTGGAGCTAAAAACCTGGCAGCTTTGCAGATTTGTGAAAAGGAAATAAAAGCAAATAATATTGCAAAGGAAACACTGACCTGGACTAGGAAAAAATCCCCTTTGTCTTGCTGCTATCAGCAAGCACAAGAAATGACAAGTGAAATGCCTGTAGCCAGGCAAAGGAAGCAGCACTGGGCTTTTGCTGCTGCATACAAGAAACAGATCACACATTACACTTAAGATTTATATTTGCAGAGGAGAACCACCAAATCCTGTCACCTCTGACTTCATGACATGACTATTGTCTGACTCATACACAAGACAGCTTTGTCCCTTTGAGTCATTCTTGTTTTCAAATGATCACTGACTTGTCCTGAGAATTGTCTTTAGTTATAAAACTATTCTGCATGTGGCTCTTCCCAAATAAACACTGAGAAAAACAGTACATAAAAAGATAGATAGCTTTGAGCTGTTTAGTGAGGTAGGACAGGACACTGAAAGGACACATAAAAGCCTTTGTTATATGGCTCTAGAGTAACTACTCTGGACTTTCTGGAATGTTTAAACATAGAAATAAGCTGCCTAAGGGAAAAAAAAAGATAAAACATAAAGCAATAAGCATGTAAAATAGGAGTTATTGAAGGGAAATGCTGGCTACATAGCAAGGGTAAACATCTTGCCATTAAAATCTGTTCACCTGTGAGATTATCCTACAAGAAACAATGAATCTTTATCTCTTGGGACACTGTTGATTGCAAAGTACAATGTGATGCTACTGATTGTAAGTGTAATGAAGTTACCTTGAACAAGGTAATCAGTAGCTTCGCTCTCCACCTCATGACTGAGTTGTTTGGTTTTCTGCAGGTATTTCAGGACAAAAACATTAGGAGCAAAATGGATCATGTTCTGCTCCCCACATCCAAATGGTAATCGCAAAAGATTGTCCAAGTTGTTCAGGGTAGGACCCATCACGTCTCCTGTTTGAAAAAGAGGCAGTATGTTCAGCAGCAAGGAAATGCTTTACTTCCTTTTGATGTCTTACAATTAAAGTCCACCTGAGTACACTAAATTCTACTAGCTACAGATAGTAACCTTAAAGAAACTACATCACAAACTGAAAGTCCTTCAAATGTTAAGAGTCTTAGCCCTTCAAGCTCTTACTGGAATAAAGAAACTTCACATTTCAGAGTTTCATTGTCCATGACTCCCCAGTTTAGGCTCTGAGTTTAAATACAGCACAATTTTTGATTATGAAATGAATACTATGGATTCTAAGAGACAGTGCGTCTGCAAAGCCGATCAGCTCTAGGCAGTATCAACTCTAAGACATTGTCAACTCAAACAGGGTTCAAACAAGTGACCAAAAATCCCCCAAACAATTATTTGTCCCAGAATTAAGCAGCATACACCTTTGTGACAACCTATGACTATCTTAGCTGGCATCTATTGCTCAAATACTGGTCAGAAGCAAGTAACAGCTGGAGTATCTTTTCATATTTGATAATTGGTACCTAGTGATACCTCCTCATAATTGATACCTATTATTGAAGCCGTAGCTCTTTCTGATCCTGGAATTATGTTGTGGGGAACTCCAAGAGTAAATGCTTCATTGTGATTTTCATCAGTCTCTTCTTTTCTCCAAATTTTAAACTCTCCCATTGACCCCCAGCCTGTGGAAAAGCCAATGTACTTCACCTCAAGCTGTCTGGGGACTGTCCACTCCACAATAATAGACTCATTTAGCACCCGAGTACCATGGCCAACCTGAAAGGAACAAAAAACCGTGCAGTTCCAAGAACCCACATGTATGAAGTCAATCTGCCATGTATCCTTAGACCTAGTAACTTATGTGTGCACCAGAGAACACTGTACATGGATGAGTACTTTTCTCTTTCCCACCCATAAAACAGTCCAAGGAATTTTAATGAGAATTCCAAAGGCTTGACCTCCACAGCGTTCAGCACACTTAGCACTAAGAACACCAGAGATTGAGGTACTGAGAACATCATTTGGCAAGCAAAGTGTTCCGATTAAAACGGCCTGATCAAGACTTAATGTAGAAAAAGCAACAGGAATGCAGCTTTCACCTTCCTAAGCAAGCCTAATAGAAATCTGCCACACGTGTGCTCAAACTCTATTTAAGAAAGCCAGAGACTTCCAGACCATTGCATAGATAAATTCACTACCTGGATAACTCCATTTTTCCAGCTGATCCAGAAGCTGCGGAATTCATCCCAGGAGAGGATACCAGCTGTGTCCCTGCTGGCCACCGGCTCACCCATTTTGCTTATAGAAATCCATGTTTTAGTATTTTGATGTCCACCAATAACAATCTCTGTCATCTCTGCCATGTCATGAGGACCAGAGGACAAGGCCAGGTGAGCATCATTGTGTGCTTTCACAGCGATGTCAAAGTGTGTCATCTGGGCAGGTTTCTGCATGTATTGGTACTCATATTTGTTAGGTGTAGAAATGTGTATTTTCTCTAGTCAGAAAAAGAATGGAATATTGTAAGAATTAGAGCTTAACTCACAATGCTTCAAAATCAACCCATACCCAACTACTAAAATTTAAATAGACTTCTCCTAAGTACATGTCCTTTTTTCCATCCTCTCTTAAGCAAACTATAAAAGTACACGTGGATGTTTCTTCCCATCTTCTAATACAGAAGATCCTTCAATTCAAACTGCTGAGCTGGAATTCTTATGAAGCCTGTGATTTTTCAGTTCTACTCTAGTGGTCAAAAGCATCTGTGTTTAACTACTGGAGTCAACTCCGAGCTATCCGAATCTCAGGCAGAAAGCACATACTTGATTCCAGAACTGAATTTTAACACATCGACTGCGAATGCAGCACAGTCACAGTTACTGTCCACAGTGCTGAATGCTGAACCTGTTCCGAAAGTAAAGGAATTCAATTGCCATTTCCAGAAATCACTTGGGCAGTTAGAGCAAATTCATAATTAGCCAGCCAGGGAAGAAAGACTCTTTATTCAGAAGTTCCTTCTCCACCCCAGAACTCATCAATCACACAGAAATGGAAACAAAGAGGTTTTATTATTATTTTTTCCCCATGAGATGATGCCACATATTTCTATTTATAACTAAAATCAAACAAACTTAATATCCCATTCAAATCATGAACTTACCATTTGGGCAGAAGAACACACTATAGGTGTATTCTCTGGACAGTCCCTCTGGCTATATAAAGACAGAAATCCATACATAAAAACACAGTGCTTGGATTAGCAGTAACAGCTATTCAGTTTTATTTACAAAACACAAACAATACTCTGCTGCTGTACAGTGGTTTATATCCTTTATGGAAAAGTTCTTATGCTAGATTCCATTAGCTAGAGAGATGCTAACCACAAAATCTCACATTGCAGCACACTGGTTAGATGCACAGAGAAAGCTTAGCTGAGAAAATTTCTACCCCTTTTTCTTCTGAACAGTACTGAAGGTTCACAGGCAGGAACTCAGAATCAAGCAGGCTCTTCCTGTGAATGCACCACTAAAACTGATCATTTCCAAGAACATAAACATAAATCAACTTGAAGATTCCTATAAGCCTGCTCATATACCACTGACTACCTAAAAACTTCCATGAGTTGCCCAAGCAGTTACAATTGTTTTTCTGAATTATTACAAATTCCTGTTTTCTTACCTCAATAATAACACTGCTGCAAACATAATCCACTGCCACTGGGGTCCTTCTGTCCAGATAATTGTCCTCCAAATGCTTGCCATTCTTTAAGGTCTGCATCCCATCCTGACAACAGCTGGTTCCACCGTAAGCAAAAGCTTTTGCTAAGAAACAGAAAGGGAAAGAAGCAGAGATTTTGAGATAGGAAGATCTTCAGGAATTCAGGTGATGATCTAAATGAATTAGGATACAGTTGATTAACAGTATATTGAGTGGTTTGTAATTACAGCTCTCTTGTATCACCTTGATTCCATATTTGAGTGGTCACATCTAAAACCGGACACTATTTGGACAGTCACAGGGCAAGAGAGAAACTCTTTCCTAGTCTCTAGTGTTGCACAGTTTTTACAGTGATTATTTGGTTGAAAGATACATAGAATTTATTGTTATTCTCTTTTGAACAATGGCAACTGATCTTTTCAGGAAGAGGTAAGAGGTTCAAACCTTACATGACCACATATCACACAACAGGGAATCTCCTGAAGTGTGTTCAGACAGACTCTTCAGCTCATTACAGTTAGAGAAGCTGTTTCTAAGAAACAAATGAGGTTGAAGAGCAAAGTTGGCAGTCAGTGGAATGAATGATTCCACTTTGGGGTATGAAGGTAATAAGAATTTTCTTCTGAAAGAGGAATACAAAGGAACATTTGTAAAATCCTTCAAGCAGCAAGCTAATTTTATATCTATACTACCAGAGATGTTGCTCAGTCCAAGCTCATTGAAGGACAAAACGATAGAGGTGGGTTTAGCTTCCCCAGGGGCAACGCACTTCTTTCTTGTCAGATGGTGTTTCCCGGGATGCCCAACAAACTTTATGCCTTTTGGAACAGAAATCTTCACGTGGACCTGTGGAAATTTTGGAATGCAAATTTCAGCTGCAAAAACTAACTCACAACCCAAAACTGAAACCCACAAAATGCTTAAGAAAAATCATAGTATGCACAGATTATTCATTCTTCAACCCTTCCAGTATTGTATTTGACTGACAGTGTTATTATCAGCTCTCTACAAGTAGCTCAGACTGACACTACAGAGCTAGACAGATAATGTGTTTGAGAAGAAAACATCTAGGGAGACAGGATTTACTGGAAAAAACCTCTTTCAAAATAAACCCTTTCTGATTCAGAAGGACATTCTTCTCTGCAGTTCAGGAAAAGCTCCTCAATTGTCATCCTACAGTGTTCAATATTTGTATTTCTGAAGTGTACAAGACACTTCAGACTACTAGAGTTGTGTCAAGCTAAAAGTAAATAAAGCCATGACATTGATTCATATTGAAAAGCAGTATTTTTATCTGAGCTTATCACTACGTTATCTCTAGACCTTATCTACTGCAACTTGTAGATCACTTTAGGAAATTCTGAAGATAAATCAGGATTTAGTGACTTAGCAACAGGAGCAAAGAGGGCTGTTACCTCTACACAGACAGCTAAGTAGTTGTAGACAGTCAGTGGGATTTTGGTCTGTTCCCCCCGGATGACGTGGTACGGCAACGTGAACTCAATGAAGAAAGGTTTAAATGTCTTCAGTTCTGTTTGAGTGGCAATGCCCAGCCCCTGCTCCTCGGATAGCCCCACAGCTTCTGTGATCCAGGTAGTGATGGAGTCTGGCACTTCCACATGCAGCTGTGCTTCTCCAGACACATTACTGCCAAAGAGAACACAGAATCACTTGGGTTGATCAGATTCATGAAATGCTTTTGAATGAAGCTAAAGCACACAGGCAGTTTGGGGAGTTCCCTCCAGATCCCAACTTACAGCACAGCATCAGCATCTGCTTTGCTTAAGCTATTGCAACTAGCAGTAAGCAAGCAGCATGTCAGGTGCTGGTCTGTGTATTGAAATTACAGTAGGAAAGGGATGAAAAGAAGTAGTTGGATAAAATCCTAGAGACCACTACGCCTTTGAACAGTGCTAGGTTAGCCAAGCACTCTGGCCCACGAATGTGGTTCTCCAGCTCAAACTAGAGCAGAGATCCTGGGAAATGCACTTGGCTTGACAGCACCAAGTCATTTTCATTCCTTTTAAGCACACTAGTTTCTTAATATTTAGGTCTTCATCCTAACTGCAGTTAGGTACCTGGTACCTGCAATAAACTTCAGCCCTGAAGAGCAAGCAGAAGGGTGTCCTCGCTCCAGAACTGGCAGTATTCCAGTCTGTTTAACCGGACAATTTGTTGCAGCTGATGTTCTTTCCACTGGGATTTCAGCCCATAACCAGCATTAACATTATTTTCACACATGAGGGCGCTTACTCTTCTGGGCGGGGGGCCAAAGTACACACACATTTCCAGCCATTAGACCCTCCAGCCAGGCTCTAGGAATTTTTCGAATTGGTTTGGGAAGTTGACATTAGGCTTTTGTTTCTGGGTTGGGTTTTTTTGTTGTTTTGGTTGTTTTTTTTTGAGGATTGTATATTATAATTAGAAATGGTAGAAGAAACCCCAAAATTCTTCCTGTTCAAGAGAGTGGAAATCAAGGAATGCTCAACTCAGTTGCTCCTAATGAAATGAAGTGGAGAAAATGCAATCTGAAACTTTTTATTCCACACTCGCCCACTTATAATTAACTGGCCCAGCTTGCTGAGGCCCAAATGGGCACTTCTGGAATTCTTTGTGTATTTCTACAAAGCATATTTCATGCTCAATTGAGCAGATTTGAATACACTTGCTGCAAGTTCTTGTCAAATTTAATTTACAATCATTCCTTGAGAATGAAGTTTACTTGCAAACCTGGAGAAGCCTTTTAATAATTGCTTCAAATTATCCTGATGTGCTGCTTCTGGAAGAGATTAGTTATCTGTTTCATTCAGTTTGGTTTTAGTTCCAATTGTAACCCAGTGGAAACCATGATTTATGAGGCAGTAAATTAAGGTTACATCAGCTGGAAGAGAAAGAAGGGCTCTGTGCAATTTAAAACAGAATACTCACCAGTGCCTGCTCAGGCTATAGCAGCATTTACAGAAGCAGCTATTCTGCCTCTATCTCCTCACACACCGCAAACTTATAGCCCCACTTGCTCCTCAATAACTTGTTGATACATCATTTCCATAAGAGAGTAAGACCTGGAAATGTGTTGAACCAAACCAATGCTCCTTTTCTTCCCTGAAGATACTCTGCACTTGACATAATGGTGAATCACACATAGGTTGCAGTGTATTCACAACTGGCAGGTTCAACTCTATGAAAGTGAATACACTTCAAGACCAGATGAAATGTTACAAAGAAAGATCATTGATTAAAGCAGTAATGAAGAAAAGGAACAAGAAGAAAGAAGTATCAGAGGGTGCTAATGTAACTCCAGTAGGTTTTAAAGAGCTTTGTTTTCTGTAGTTGAAGAGGATGCAACCCTCTGGATATAATTAAAGGAATTCCTTGTCAATACCTGACATTGAGGCAGTGCCAAATCCATGTTTCAGGAAAGAAGGTTCTTTTTCTCTTCTCTGCTCTGCTAGAACAAGAAATAAGTCCTTGGCAATGAATTCTTTTAATAAGACAGTTTTAACAGTAACTGATAAATTATTGTTATCACCTGAATGCAGCTCACACGACCCACCAAACTCTAGCTAGTACAGATTCATTACAAAGTGAATGGGTGTATCATTCTTGACACATGTTAAATCATCGTTCCAAATGATCCCATCGTGTATACACACATCAAACAGTCTGGAGACATCAATAAGAATCTAAAGAAATTAGTATAAATAATATTATTTATGTTGTTTTTTAAGAAAAAATAGGTTTATGATCCAAATTCTTTCACCAAAAGAAATCAAAGGGAGCATGTGACTTCCCATGAGATCACAACAAGGCCTTACCGATAGCAGTGACCCCAACCACTATTTTATATTCCCTCTGTTTCTTCTCCTGGAATTGTTTTGGTCTCTCATATTTTCATAATTCAGTTGTTTTTCTACACCTGTGATGCTTTGTTAACTTTTTCTTAACTAACCTCCAAACCTCACTCTGCTAAGGGATGCCACCAGGTGGCTCAGAGCCCAAAGGGAGCTGCAGCATCAGCCGGAGTGCTTCACACTCCCCCATTGCAGTTCTTTTGACCATCAGGTGAATGGGCAAAACCACTGGCAATGAGCAGCTCCGCAAAACCAGGGCCAACCTGCACATATTGAGAAGCAGCAAGTCATCCACAGAGAACAGAGATTCAAGTGATCACTTGGAAGAATATTACTTTGCATTTTTCTATAATTATTTTAAATTTAATGAAGTAGTCTCACAATTTTGTTGGGTCTATCAAGAGTTTCCCCATACCCCTCCCTTGTCTAAAGCAAGCAATTCCCTGGAGGTATGGAAGTGGAAAACAGATGAGAGTATAGAAAAAAATAGCTCTGAGTATCATCAACCATATGCATTACAGCAAAAACGTTACCTTGGTGCTATTTTAGAATGCATTGTAGCCACCAATGTCCCAGTATGTGGCTGAAAAGCTGGGACGGCCTCATCTGTGTACATGCCTCCATTCTGCCTGTGGTTTAAGCTGACTATATCAGTCATTACAACCAAGCCAGTTTCCTAAACAGTAGAAGTGAAGACCACAAAACAAAAACCAGCAAGGGAAAAAAAGAAAAGAAGAAAAAGAGAATTAAAACATGCGCCAATAAAAGCTTTTCAGACAAGAATCCCCCAAGCCTGTGTCAACATTTCCAAGGCAAATTTCAATTGAAACTTGAGGATTTTTTAAAACTTAATATGAAAATATTTGTTAATGTGAAAATATGTGGACACTTCCCAGGCAGAAGCCTTATGAGAAAGCTCTTGTTTGCTTGGAAAATGCATTTAAACCAATATCTAACATTTCTGGGTATGTGTAACCGCCAGACAGTTACAGGTGAAAAATTATTACACATATTTTTCCCCTAGAACATTACATTACAGCTTTTTATCCTTCTTAAAAGCTTCCAGTGTGTTCTGCTGCAGTTAGCAGGCAGCTCTCACATCAGACATCACCAATCCTGCGCTCCCAGGAATGCCAAGCAAAATGGAAACTGTCCACAGAGCTTCACAGGAAAACTGCAGAATTCCTAAGAAAGCTGTCTGCCAAGCTCTGTCCCCTAAATGCACTTATTCATAAGAGACAGCAGTTCCCAGACACCAAAGGCAGCATGAGCTTTGTTCTCTTTACATATCCACCCAATTATTACAGATCAGGTGTAGAGCAATGCATACGTACCAGCTAGTAACATATGTACAGAACATGTTTATGCCTCTAAGAAAGAAAACAACCCATCAGAACAAAACCCCAACAGATGACAGGGAGAGAAGCAGCATTGGCTGAAGCAGTGGACAGTTGGGGGCTTAGTTTACGATTAAAACGTTGAGGCATTGGGAGAATATGCAGAAGTCTATGGGGTTTAAGACAATGCAAAGGAACAATTCAGCTGAAATTGCAGAAAGGACAAAGAATAAAGAGGCAGAGGATGTGAAGGAAGCCAGGATCATTGTTATTATTAGCAGCTATGTGGATTTAAAAATGGAAGGAACACAAAATATTAGACCTGTGACACTGGTTCTCTAGGCCAGTCTATCTTTAGGAGTGGCAAGCAGTAGAAGCCTACGTAAAGAATATAAAACATATATAGCAAGCCTTTCACATGGCATCGCCTTACAGTTTCAGGCAATCAGGGAACAGAGATTATGTGCTACAGCCATGGGGAACGCAAAGAGCTGGGGTGCCAGCAGAGTCTGAAAGGGTGGATGGACTGTACTGTGCAGCTGTAGGGAAGCAAGGAGGCAAACAAGCAGAACCCTTCAAATACATCAGGTGATGATCATTTTAATCAAAAGGAAGGCAAGAAGATAATGGGAATAGGGTGTGGGAAAAAAAAGTATGGCCTATGGAGCTGAAAACTATCTGCAGACATAAAAGTAAAGAAGACACTCCATAGAGAAGTGAGGCTGATTCTTCCTACTGTGAATGCGAAGCGAGCATCCTTGGTGATGTCCCAGTGCCAGGGAAAGACAGAAGATCTACGGCGTCTACGGGAGGACATGCCTGGCCACCAGAAGTGCCCTTCTTCTTTTGGAGCTCCAAAAGCATCAGAGACATCATACTCTGCAAGCTCTTGAAAAACCTGCAGGGAAAGGGGAGAGACTGCTGTCCTTAGGTATGAAGGCTACCTGCCAAAGGTGAAATGCAGATAGCTGTAGTAAGAAAAAGGTATCAGTGTCTTAAGTTTCCTTTTACCTGACTGGCTGTCAGCTGAAAACCTGTCTTCAGCAAATAGACGCTCTTATCCACAGTGGCAATGCAGACACAGCTTGACTTTGCAGCTCTGACCTTGATGTTCACAACATCACCAGGTCTGGTCTCATTTGCTGAGAGCACCACTGCAACCTAGGAATTGAACATCAAATCCCACGATCCCAACTCAGAATCAGCACATAAAACTACAAAGAGTAACAAGACACCAGCCCTTCCTCTCCACTAGCTATAGCGCCAATACCTGATTTTCAAAGGAGGACTTCACTGTGAACTGCAGGCTGTCTGTGACCCCTTCTCCATTCTCCCTGACATAATACACCAGGAGACGGCCCAAGGGAGCCATGTTGGGAACTACTGAGAACCGGAGGAATGTCCTGCAGACCTCAGCCTCTGCTGCAGGGACACTGGGAGGTGCTAACAGAAATAAATGGGAAAAAGCACAGTTTTAGTACACAAAAATCACTTTCTTCCTGCCCCATCCAAATGCTGCGAGGCACAGAACTCTCCAGTCACTTCTTGTGCTCCTGTTGCTTACATTCTTCTTGAACTCAGAATCTTTTCCCTTTTGATTTTGGGAATGCTGATAGGCAATTAGCAGCCCTGGCACAATGAGCTGTATGGAGAAGGTGGAACAACTACTCAATGTTTTTCCTGTTCCCCAAATTCACCAGATTTGTATTTTCTATTATTCTTTATACAAACTAGGAGCCCACACTTTATTCCCTCTTGGAGAAAGAAATCTTTTTTCTATATGTGTGCAATGAATACCACTATTTTTCCTGCACAAAATTATTGTATGCCCTTTAAGGAGCACAAATTCAAACAAGAGGATATTTAGGTTTGTGGAAAGGTTGTTTTCCCCTGAAAATGAAGAGTGAGTTTGCATTTCTGATGCTAGCTACCTGTGCCTGGGAGGCGTGTGATATCAATGTTCTTCTCAAAGGGAAAGGTGGCTCTTTTGCTTCTCTGCTGGGTGATATTGCTGGGCTGCAGTCCTGAAAGGACAATGTTGCCTCGCGATGCCACTTCATAATGTAGAGTGAAATTGCAAGGACATGTGGACTTCACTGCAATCCAAGCCTCCTCTCCTACCTGCACTCAGAGACAAAAAAGCAAAAGATTTGGTCTATTAAGTGCATGCTTTTTATTTATAAAGCACAAAAATCTATTTGGGTTTCAGTCCACAAGAGATGTGACCTTTCTCCTAAGGAATGTTTGCATTGAAAAGTATAGTACATTAGCACTGTTTTCGTTGACTTTCTTCACAATAAAAAGGGGCCTGTGTTGAGCTCTTCACTCCCTGTAAATCTAACAGGAGAATGGGCTGGGGGGTTGTATGCATTAATGAAACAATAAAGGAATCTCTGGAATCCTGAAAGTTAAGCCTTTTGGCACAGAGCAGCTGTCAGAATTGGTTGAATTTTAGACACCTCTTCCGTAGCCCAGCCCCAAAATGAAAGAGCTGGGTTGGGGGTGGGAAGGGATGTGCCCCCACAGTTTAACTGAGATTAGATGTGGTGATTACTTTCATATGGCAAACACTAATTCAAACATAAGCAATGTGGCATGAAGTTCCTGGGAGCAGATCTGAGGGAAAATGCTTTCCAATTACACAAGTCTTAATTTGCAAGTCTGGCACTCAAGGAGCTGTCAAACAAATAAACAAGACAAGAGCTTCTTTTTTCTGGGCAAACTCCTCTGATGCCTGCAACAGGCTCCAGAGCAGCACAGACTTCCTGCACTTCGTGTGCACTGAAGGCCTATACTCACAGGAACTCACTAGGTACTGAATACCCCGGAGACAGAATGACCCAAATGCTGCCAGTCCCAACAGAGCAGACATCAGTGCTCAGTCACAGGCTTAGGACTGGGTCATGTCTGCCTGAGTAACGAGCTCTCTGTGGAGCCACCAACTTCCCTTCTTGCTTCTGGGATACAAGGAGCAACTAACACTTGTATTAAGTGGGAATTCCACACCTGATCTTCCTGCCATTTAAAGCACAGCAATGCCCAGCTAGGACTGTTAAGGCTGAAGAGCAAAGTTAAATCCCAATGAAATCTTTTGAAAAACCTCTATTTTTCCAGCACTCACAGTGATATCTTTCCAGAATGTACTTATGGTACAAACCAAATCGGCAAGTGCCTGCATACAAGGAGCTGCTAATGGGTTAAATACAGTGAGAATGCCACAGAGTCCAAGAAGTGCCTCGTGACATGAAATATTTGAAGTATTAAGAATTCCCCAGTGCAAATGATGAAACAATTCATTAAAAGAAAATGAATGTAGCTAATTGGAACACCCAGTAAGAGCTGGCAAAGCAGGGAAACAGTTCCCACATCAGCTGGTCATCCACTCCCTAGCTTTCCCACAGAAGAATTATTTCTAATCAGGTTATAATAAGAACAAGGTGTTCAGATTAGCAGTGTATAATCCCCTTTCCATACCTCAGGAAACTTGTAAAAGATTAATTAGCCATTAAACTTCCATGAAATGCAGTGATAAAAGAAATGTTCTTACTTGGATACAAAAAGTCTCAAACCAACCTTTGGATCTGCAGATATTAGAAATCTAAGTGTCAATTTTTTACCCCATAAAGCAATATGCAGACCCTTGGAGCACCTTCTTGGGTACAGAACAAATCCTAAACAACTCAGTAAAACAAAATGCAATGGGAATCATGGTTAAATCAGGTCTTTCCTTTAGGAGAGATCACAACAACTTTCATATGGAAGAACTGCATTTTTAGGGAGGCTCCTACAAGAGAAGACAACTAAATTCATAATTTTAAAACTGGAAGACTAAATAGATCCAGTTGAGATTTAAAGTGGAAGTTCTAGTTAGACTCCATAGCCCTAATTTGGATCTTTAGTAATCAAGCTACTCCCACCAACATCACTTCCAATCTCTCCACATTTGTTAACTTGAACTAAAGCATATCATTTTCACCAAACATTTTGTATGTGAACATTACTGGAGGAGCACAGAACATACATTCAAATAGGAAAACCTTTTCAGTGCCTACATTCACCCTCTCTTCCCTGTCACAACAACACAAAGGAGAACGAGACGCTGAGCAAAGCGTCAAATGTACTTTGCTTAGCACTCTGTGCTAAGCCCACATTAAACAGATATTAGGTGGCTGAAGTGCAGCTACTTCAACCTTTGCACTGGAAACAACAGTCCAGGATCCCAGAAGCAGAAGCGGCTAGAAATTTAATTAGAACAAAGTAATTTAAGCCAAGAAATGCAGTTGTTGCTATGATGGAGTACGACGCCAACATACCTGGAAAGGTTTATCTGGTGCCTGGAGCTGGATGTGACACTTGCTGGGCGAGTACCAGCTACTGATGGATAAGTAGTTTGGCAGATACTGATCCCCAGATGGTTTTCCATCAATCGCTGTCACTTTGGTCTTAACAAAAGTTACATCTGAATGTTATGCATGTAGAGAAAGCCTGATTTGTACTCTCTTCTCACACGGTGTCCCCACCTCCCACTTTATACTTTCCAGCAGTTATCTCTCATCTTTTTTTACATAGCAACAGTACTCCAAATATTGGACCCTTATTACCCTGTTAAGCTGTATTTGGAGAAGCATCTTTACATGATGGTCATCAACCTAAGTTCTATTGGCAGAAAGAAACAAAGCAAGTGTTTGCTGCATTTAAATCAAGAAGCTGAAGCTAAAAGGCACTGATTTCTCTTTGTAGCACTGATTTATAAAGTGCAGGTTTGACAAGATTAGTTATATTAAAGCCCACTAATCCTATAAAGAGCTTTCACCCACCTCTAGCCAGACATATTGGGCAGCTGTAGGGATGGAGGGAATTTCAAACTCCACCAGGCCATTTCTTGATACCAGTTCACTTGTATAAACGTTGTCCTTTGGTGTGAGTTCAGCTTTAATTCGGATAGTGACTCTGTCAGCTGGACTTCCATCAGGGTAAGTGACTTCTACCTACACAGCGTTTCATTTATAGAACAACAGCTTTTACATTATAGGCAATTCCACTCAATGACACAAACAGCAGGTGGAAAAAACCACACCAGAACATGGCATAACATCCTGGGATCAAGTCAGTATAACCTGATATCAGCCACATGGCAGCATCTCTACTTTTAATCTTACCTTTCCTTTATAAGGCAGTCCAGGTTTGAACTGTTTTCTAGTATCTTTGGAGTACTTGATATCAATCAGCTGTTTCTGGACAGGCGTTGAGTCATCAAAAGTAACCTGCTTGCTCCCATCAGAGCTGATCACTGTGGCCCAGATGTTGACTGTGCCTCGGAAATGCTCTGGAACATCAGCTGGCATCATGTCTTTCACACACACATCGAAGACAGCAGAGCCATCAATCTGCAAAATGGATTGAGGGAAGGGAAATGTAAGTTTGCATCCACATTCCAAAAGGGTCTAGAAGCCAAATCTAAAGTGTAGACACATAAAAAAATATGTGATTGGTCCAGCATAATGAAACTATTTATTGCACTTATCCATTTATTTTCAGGTCTCCCACCAGCAGCATCAAACAGAGCTGTGGTATCCACGCCAAAGAGTACAAATCAGGCATTTTATCACAGCTGCCTCAATGGTCTCACTCACCTGGGTGGTCTTGAGGACAGGGTGTCCCACCTCATGCCTGTAGTACCCTACGCCATTTATTGTCATGTTGATAATTAACTTTCCTGTCACTGGTTTTCCAAACGTGTATCTGAAATGCAAAGAAGATCATTCCTAACTGCCAGCTGTTTCTTGTGCTCCTGAGTCTATCAAGGCTGCTACTATGTGAGCTGCACAGCTAGAAAACCATGACAAGAAACCATCTGAAAAGCCTGCAGCAGATGAGATCCAAGCTCCAGTGGCTGCACCTTAATTCATAGTGAGGAAACTTTCCTTGGGCCATGTTCCTACCTGGCATGGACAGTTCCTTTTTCACACAGTGAAAGGTCACGAATGTAGCGAGGGGGGTCAATCAGCAACTCAAACTTTGGTAACACTATAATGAAAAGAAATATAACAGATTTTCAAGATCCGATTGTCCAGATGATAGCAAAAGCACTGGCAAGATCACTGCTGGTGGTGGGATGAGTGCAGAGTAGCTAATGTGAGACAGGACAGCACTCAGCAGAGAACTGGCGCAACAAAAGTAGCAAACCAGGACTCTCTCAGCAAGACACCCTTAGCAAAACACCCTAGATTTTTACTTAAGGGGGATTTTTACTTCAGCCAGGATTTGAGCCCAAGCTTCTTCTCTTAGCTACAGTAAAGAGGACAACTCACTCCAACTCCTCCATCATGTGTTGGGAATAGAGCCGAGAGATTAGTAGTTGTCAGTGGCTATAAACAGGCTTGTGTGATCAGGTCAGATATCCTAGCTTGTATGCTGGGTGTAACAATGGCCACCTTGCATCAAACAGAGGAACTCTGAGACTGAAAAGTAATTCCTAATTCCAAGGAGGGCTCTGGGAAAGGAAGGAGAACACTGACAGACTGAAAGCATCTTCAAGAGTTTTTCCAAAGCAAAATGAATTGGGCAATTTGACACTCCAAGTCCTTTACTTTACGGAGGACAGGAACAAGGAGCCTGGTTAAGTTGTAAGTGTCTATATCCCTGAAGTATCCATATCCCTATAAGCCAAGTATTTATATCACTACATCCCTAGCCTCTAAAGAATTCTTCCTCATGACACTCTAAATGTCCTGGTGTTTCATCTCAGGTAAAAACATTTCATAATGCTTTGTTTTTCCCAGTGCACTTGGGTTACAATCAAAGCTGATTTGGATACAACTCACCATATTTCTGAACTTCAAAGGATTTGTTGTATGTGTGTCCTTGCATTTCAGCAAAGATGAGCCATTCACCAAACACTGGCTGGTCAGACAGAGGAAAAGTCATATTCACAATACCTGAAAAAGGAAACAACGTTCTGTGAGCTCTGTGTCACTCAGCAGCCCTTGTCAAGGCTTATTGAACACAACTCGGCAGGAGCAAAGGCAACTAACAATACACTGAGAAAAAAGCATCTGAAACTCACCACAACAAAATGGTTTCAAATTGCTCCACTCTATCATACGAGACCCCCGAGGATCCTGCAAAGCGGTTTAGGAAGGAGAAACGTCACAGTGAAAATGAGTATCACTAATACGTTTAACTCAGTTTGCAACAAAGAATATATACACTTCATTAACAGCTCACATGTAACTAATGTCTGTCAAAAGCTTCTCTGAGGATACTTTACCAGGGGTACTTGCTGTCTAAAATGCAGTACTCATTTAGACTCTGCTTGTGTAACCAATACACACAGCAAACACTGTCAAGTGGCAGATCTTCCACCTATCTTAAGACACCAATTTTGCATGTGAGGAACTGGCCTCTGAAGACTCTTTCTACTCATAAAGGGAGCTGTATAACTAACAAGGCAATTTTTAGATGACAAAGTCAGATGAAATTAATCCCATTGGTTTTGTCAGCATTATATCTGTGACTAAACGCAAACAAGAGAAGAGGGTGAGTTCTTCTGCTTGCTGACAGCTAAGGAAAACACATGGGAAAAAAATAAAAGACTAGACACAGAAGGAACCTCTCATTCACCTCAGAAGGAAGAAGACAGGAGCACCCTTTCCTTGCCATGAATTTCTATTGTCCACTATCATAATGTTTGGGTGCAGAGATGAGATTGGCCCTGCTATATCAGCCCAGCCAGATGAAGGATAGGAGTGTGTCTGCATTGGAAAGAAGGGAGAAATTGAGTGGGACTGTTACATTTATAAACCCCAATGAATCTAGCCAGTTCTTCTCAGTCTGAAAAATGGGAATGGATTGCTGAAACTGAAGTAGACGACAAGTATATTTGTTGGTGATAACAAAAAAGCAGGACACAAAGATCAGTTAAAGACACAGGGATAGAGATAATTGCATAGGTTACAGTTGGGAATAGCCATAATGGACTTGAAAAGGTGCAGATGTATGACTTGTTCCTCTTATGGCTACATGAATCTTGTGCCTCTACAGGATGCATGCTACACGACTGGCAGACAGATACTCACCACCACATAAGCTTCAATCTGAAAGAAAGAAAAAGAATAAAAGGCTTTATGAAACACAGCTACTTTTCTGCTTCTTGTGCTGAAGCAAGGTGTGATGCACAGAGTGACGAAGTTTAAATATCTCTTCTTTGGCAAGAGTAGCTGAGAAACACACATTTCATTCACCCATCTAACTGGAAAAGTCATACTTTGTGTATCTGTGCATTACCTAAATAGAGGCCATTTCAGAGACTTTGCTCTAACTGTTTTGGCATAGTTACATCCTATTTGCTAGCACTACAAAAGCATGTATTCTCCTTTAACAGTAACGTCACCAAATGACATAAACTTACAAGGTAAATCACAAGATATGGCTGAATAGCTTTAAAAATCCAAGTATATTTCTGCATAAATGTAGATTAGAATAAAACGCAGCTTGCCAAATATTGCATCATATTTTACAGTGTGAAAGAAAACAGTTTTCTTTACCCTGTCATTGACTGGTCTCAAGTCAGAATTCACCATAAAGAGGTTTATCAACACTAGAAAAAGAAAAGAAGAAACATGTTAGTCATCACAACAGTGAACAGAGCACCTCATCCCAGAATTTATCCCTGAAAAGGGTTTTGCTTGAAAGCAGTCCTAGCATCTGGCAAGTTCTCCACGGTCACTTTACCTTTCTGCTTGGGTTTATAGACAGGTTTATCAGTCTGGATGAACACTGATGAGCCTTTGCTGTCAATGGTTACTGTGGTATAGTTGTGGAAAATGTAGCCTTCCTCTGCTAGATGCCGGTTGCCCCAGACTTTGAGATGTGCCTGTCCACGGAGTCCTGAAGGCACCTAGAAAACAAACCATGAGGTGAGGAAGATACAGAAAAGCCTCTCAGCTTTCTGGGGAACATAACTGACACTGAACTGAGCAAGGAGCAGCCACCTGCTGCATTTCAGTGTAACTGTGTTAGTCATAAAAGGAAGATGAAGAACATACTAAAACTTTTACAGTACATAAACTTCAAAGGAGGCTAAGTCATGCTAAAAACATGGCAGGAAATTCTCTTCTCCCCTTTCTTTAGCACTCGAGCAAAGTGAGGTTCAATCTACATGTGCAGCTTCTACTGCAGAAGGTGTGTTACATGGGGAAATGAACCTGGCTCATTTTGATAGAGGAATAAAATTCCACCCCCCCAAAAAAAAACCAAACCAGACACAAAACCCCCAAAGAGGCACATTTTCAACCAGTTGCTCAGAGAAATAAATGACTTTTCAAATTACGTTAGATTGAAAATTATGAAGTAAAATATCTGACAATATTATAAATATTGTAATAGGTCAGCAAATCAAATCAGCAATGAGACCGCAGGCTTTATACAACAGTTAGCGTCTTTGGATAAAGAAACCTCTAGCATTTGGTGTAACTGCTGATGTTTCCTACCACATAGGTCTATATTACACCTTCCCAAAAAGAAAGGAAGAGATATTTATGAGTTTGTATATTATCACAGTAAAGGGTGGGGAAATATCAAACCCTTTCTAGATCCTAAATCCCAGGCACAGTCTAACTACTGGCAGGATAGAACAGCCATATCATAATTACAGGAAAGGCAAAGAAAACTCAGGGGTACACCGCCAAGGCAAAGGAGATCCTATCAGTCACAATAGACCATCACCCAGCTGGGTAGACTTCTGGAAATCAAAGGCTTTAATTTACTTACAGGCCAATAACATGGATGATGCAAGCAGGTGCAGTGAAAGCATCTATGCTGTGCTGCAGTAATACAATAGAACTGTTCCCTGTTCCACTGCTGTGGTTGAAGGCAAGTCCCTTACGCTTTCACCAAAAACCTCTTAAAAGAATTGACACTCACCTTCAGTTTAATTGTTCCTTTATCTAAAACGAGAAAGAGAGAGAGCACATTATTCTTCTCAAGCTAAGGTACTAACATGATGGTTAGAGAGCCAGGCTACCCAAATCTTGCCTACTTTAGAGCTTACACCACTACTAGCAGTGGTAGAACAGCACTACTGGATTCCATCTGCACTAATTTCATTCAGTATTAAGTTGGACATAATTAAAACACCTTTTGTCTTACCACACAGAACAGAGGAATCTGTCTCTGATTTGTGCATTTATCCAAATGCACAAGTAATAACACCTCTTTCAGCAATACTCAGTCCTGAAGATACAGAAATTGCATCTCCAGCCCTCAAAATAAGGGTAGAAAATAATGATGATGATGTAGATTTTGTATCTTTCTTTAAAGTCAACTTACACTTCACACAGCTCCTCAGTGTCAGGCATTCAGGTTTCAAAAGGAAAGATTTTCATTATGAAACTCCTGAATATCAGTTATACAGGCTGTGTGTCTTAGTGTTCCAAAATTATCAGCCTTGGCTGTTTGAAATCACATACATCAAAACCCCATCACCACAACCAACCAAAAACATTTAGTAGCAGCCAATGAACTAAACAGTAATTTGTTTCCAGTTCTGCTATCACCTAAAGCAATTCTCTAAGAGAGATGTGCTTCCACAACACCTCAACTTAGAAACTAGTTCTCAAGCTCAGAATTACAGGAACTTACCCAGAACTGTTCCGTGGCCCCGTGACACAGTTTCTCCTTTGACTACTAACTGAATCTGGACCGTTGTCTCCTTGACAGCGTTAAAGATGGTTACACTTATAGCTTCCTCAACACCAGAACGGAAAACAGAAGGTGCTGCGATCAAATAGCCCCTGAGGAGCAAAATTGGAAGTGGATGGTCAAGAACAGCAGCAAGAGTGTGATCTTTATTTAGAAGCCGCTTTATGTATAGCAGAAGGAAAGAAATTACTATTCTGTAACATGATGGGCAATGCTTGTGACCATCAGCAGTCTAGGTCTGTATCTAATAGGCATAATATGGACATAGAATGCACAGAGAAATGAACAGAGCCTAAGTGGCTTATAAATGCTTAGTATTTAAATAGATTCAGTATTTAAAGGAGTAATATTGATCTTTATTGCATATATGTTATAAACAAACCTATGTTATATAAAGAAACTAAATATGCAACTAGCTAATCATAGAAAATCTGAAGTCCATGAAAGGATAAGGAGGGACTTGAACCTCCAGTAGGATTTTGTAGGTAATTGTTTTGAAGCAGTTTAGATATTTCTTACATTTTACCTCAACTAATCTTCATGGCTTCAACTTGATCTACAAAACAAGAAGGGACTCTCAGTGCTGATACTCAGCACTTTCCAAACATCAGGCTCACATACATACGTGTCTCATCTTCCAATCTGCATAGAAGTGGCCCAGAAACTGCAGTTACAAGATTGGGCTCAAATTCTCAGTTTTACTACCACTTTTATTCAAACAATTACCTCCTGCCAGTTTACAAACCCTGGCAGAAAGGCATTATTTCAGCAAGCACACAAACCCACAGTTTTAAAGCCACCCCAGACGACCTCCCATATATGCTACAATCCCTGTGTTTCTCAATGGAATCTGCACCAGTCCTCCGTACTGAATGGCACTGTGCCATGAACTTGTCAACTAAAAGCATTACAGCCCCTGAGCTCTTTGATGCGCTGGGCTGGAAGCAACACATTTACATTCTCTTCGTGACACACCTTTCTGGGTTTTTTTCCTACCCAAAAGGATTTCTTTTGAAACAAGGCAATTCCTCAAGTGACTCTTTAAGCCCATTTTCTCAGCCCTTGCCTTTCTACAGTTCCATGAGCCAGGTTGTTTTAGTTTGTGATTGATGATCACTTTGGGATGAGGATGATGGTGTTTTACAGCCCCCCAAGTCATCTTTTATCAAATTCCAAGCCCATGTTTCTCTCTCAGCAGGCTTCATTGCCATGGAGATCCCATTACCCCCAAAGGAAGTTCAGATCCCTGTGGCATTTGACTTAAATTGCATGGGGTACTTGCAGATTCAAAACCTTATGGTTGCCAGGTTTGAAAATTCATTAGGACAATAATAAACAACAGTAAAGAGTTACTACTTAGCCTGCAAATTCTTGGTAAGACAGACATAGCTGGTCTAGTTGCAGAGGGAAAAGGAGTACCAGCTGCAGCCAGTATGAGCTGATTAGATTCAAACTGTCACACAAGCACAGCACTACAGTGCCATATGTGAAGCACATGTATTCACATTGTTCTGAACTGCTGCAGCTCCTTCTGAAGCATCACTCTGTTGATATGGTCATTTAAATCACTTAATAAATGGTGTTTGAATGCTCAGTATTTAACTTGGCTATTAAACAGTTAACTTGACAGTGACTGGACAGATCCTTTAAGCACATTTGACTAACAGCTCTGCCAGGTTATGCCAAAACTTGGCAGGACTGGGAATATTTTCGAGTAAGCAAGTGAAAATAAGTTCTCCATGGCACTCGGTTAATGCAGCTATTCATGATGCTGAGGGGCTATAATAAGCTAGGGTTACAGAACAAAGCAAACCTTAATCAAAGTTAACCTAAACACCCTGGAACGAGCTGTGGATTCAATTTCTACAAGCCAGAGGACTTGCCCAGCAGTGCAATGTTTCTCCCCGGATGATTTTCCCCACAAGAATGCTCTTCGGGAGCAACTAACGTTACCTTCACCCATCCCAAGCACAACGGCAGCCCCTGCGCAACACCCTGGATTCCTTAAATAATTGTTTGCAGATAAAAGCTTTGCAGCCGCCCGCCGGAGCAGCTACAGGCAGGTATTTCTAAGGAGGCTTGCTGCCTGGTTTTTTTCGCTTCCCCCTTACCCTGCGCTATGCACTTTTGCACCGGCGAGTCCAAACGTGCCGCCAGGCTCGGGACCCGCCGCAGCTCGCCTGCCCGACCCCAGCCCCTCCAGGCTTTGTTAAGCGGCCGGCGCAGCCCCCACCGAGCAGAGGGGTTCACTCACAAGACCCCCTCCCCGCCGCTCCTCCCGGTACTTACTGCCGCTGCCGGGGCTGGGCTGCGCTCAGGCTGCAGAGGGTCAAGAGCACCGGCCAGGCGCAGCCGGGCTGCCGGCGGGGCATGGTGCTCCGAGCCCCGGCGCTCTCCGCGGGCAGGAGGAGCCTTTTGTTCCCGGCGAGCGCAGCCCGAGCTCCCCCGCCGCCCCGCTCCCGGGCTCGGCTCCCCGGTGCCTCTGGCCCCCGCCCCTGCCGCGTCCCCGCCCCTGGGCCGCCTCCTCCTGGCCCCGGTGCCCGCTCGGCTCCGGCCCCGGCTCTTTGTCTGCGGCTCCCCGCCCGCTCCTGACAGCGTGCACCGGGGGAAGGGGCCGGGCCCCGCACCCCCGCCCCTGGCGCCAGCCGCCGCTCCGCACCTTCACCATCCTCCCCGCAGCCCCGGCAGCCGGCCCGGGGAGAGCACCTGCGCGGGCTCCCCTCTTTCCTCCTGCTCACACCCATGCGGGACCTTCTCTTCCTCCAGCTCCCACCGGCTCGGAGCGGGGCGCAGCAGCCCTGCGGGGTCTGCTCCCGCTAACAGCCCCTGCGCTCCCAGGCGCTCCGCCGAGCGCCGCTAAAGAACCGCTTTCCAGCCCCTAACTAGCGTCAGGATTGGTACCACTCTGACCATGGGCCCTGGTCCACCCATTTCCATGTCGCTGTCCCAGCCCGTGTCTACTGCAGGGGCTTGGGACAGGAGGGGGAGCTCGCACTACACCAGCCTGAAGAAGAGGGTGCAACTAGAGTTCCACTCACACAGCCGAGAGAAAAGCCTTTCCAAAGCAATAACTGAGATTCAAGGTGACACAATAAATGCCCTGTCTCACAGCGGTGGATACAGGTATCAAGGAATGATTTCTCTGATCCCTGCTGGGGACAACCCAGGCAATGCAGGATCCCAGACGTGCTTCAACAGAGCTCAGGGCTAAATGAAAACCCTCAGCGTAGGTAGTTTGAATCATGCTCCCCACCACACACACCCCTGGCCTCAGGTGAACAGCTGGGAAAACAGGAAAAAAGTAGAAAACCACCACACCTACTTTTCCCCTTGGTTAATGCCATTGTTTGAACCTCAGTCCATTCCTTCTAAAAATAACTGATATGGAACCCAGTGTTTCATTGAGCAAAAACACAGATTTGTATCCTGAAGTCAACTCCATAGCTTACCAAAGGTACTTTCTTCCAGCTCCTGCCAAGAAAAACAGCAAATTAAGTTGCTAAAGCTGCTAAACTTCTAAACTGCTTTTCCTCCATCTTCAAATTCTTTCCATCACCATATTTCAGCAATGTCATTCCTAGTGAGCACTCAGAACTCACTCAGTCCTGAGTGAGGTTTCCCTGACACCTTCAAAGGCTGCTCAGTCCATCACCAGAAAGGCAACAGTCTGCATCTTGTTTGAAACTCAGTGGTTTTAATAGGACTTCTCTTCAAAATAATAATAAAACAAAAGCAGCAGCTTGAAATCAGCAGCTTTTTAATACGTTTTAAAGGAATCACTTATTTAAACCACTCACCCTTATCTGAACAATCCTCTACTAACACTTGTCTACAGATCCTGTTCTAAGACTTTCCCTAGTCCTCAAGATGAGGGTGGAGAACTGAGGGAGCTTTACTTAGCACAGTAAGAACAGCAGAATAATGCTCTCCCTACTTGAATGAGGACGGTTTAAAGATTGTTCACCACCTCAGGAAAGGTTCTTTTTAATGGTTTTTTTCTAGCTCTAGTTCATCTGTGGGAGGAGTTGCAGAATGCCTTGGAGCAGCTTTCAGCTGTGAGCTGAATCAACCTTGCTTGCTGGTGTGCTGGTTAAGCACAACTGCTCTTCTCCTCCTCACTTCATCGTTCATGTGTCTCCACATGACAAAACACTGTGAGGTCTACCAAGGGACTCTTTTGTGTGCCCAAATTGAAGACACATGCCAGAAAGCATGAAGTCAAGAGGAGGCCCTCCTAATGCATCTTTTCTCTCCATCTTTGAAAGAAATAGGGTGGTTCCTTGGATCTCCCATTCTTCTGAAATGTAGAATTGCACTCAAATGGTACTACCACTCTTGTACTAGTTGTAACAGCTACACTGGTCGCTGACATAAGCAAGGCAGTGTCTATAAGAACAGGCAATGCATTTTGTTAAGAGTATGTTAATTAAATACATGAATCCTCTCCACAAACCCTGCATTAGTAGTCTTTGGGGTGACATCAGTTCAGTTGCCATCACACGGGTTTTACATGGAATTAACCACAGTGCCCACCATTCCCATTTGTTAAGAGCTGGGTTTTGCTACAGATGTTTCACTAGAACACAAGTTGTATCTTTCCCCACACTAAATGCAACTATGGCACAGTTAAGATCAACCTTAACTTGCACCAACACTGTCAGACTTAGGACTCACTTCAAACAGTTTACGACACTCTTAAAATAACTCAGTTTTATACCACAGCTTGGCCATTGCAGCTGAACTGGACATGGAAATAGCTGGAGTGTCTACATCTAAAAGAGCAGATTCTTCCCTACTGCTGCATTCCCCTTCAGTTTATTCAAACTCATTCAAACTCTAGAACCATACAGATAAAGCCTGGCTGGTGTGCTCGGGAAATTACGAAAAGCAGCTTATGAAAGAGTGTGTTAAAATGGGAATGTTTTGATGTTTTAATATCGAGACAAGCGAAAACACTCAAAGATAAACCAAAATCTGGTAATTCCAAAGTCTGTTTCAGCTTCATCATATTCTCGGATATCCGTGGAACCCTGTATGTATACCTTGGTATTTCCCTGTCTGCAAAGCAGCAATACTAATGTTAGGCTCCTTCCCGAGGGGAACACTTAAGAGCACATTTGAATCCTTTGATTAAAGACAATAAAGAGGCAAAATGAAAATTCAACCCCTCTGCTTTCTCCTGGTACAGCAGCCTATAACCAATGTACAGTACCTCCCCTATCAAAACCATGATACTGGTAATAGTCCTGCAGAGACCAGGTATGTTTTGGCTGAAATAGCAGCATGCTTTCAAAAAAAAGGATTATCTTTACACTTAACTTACAGCAGACCCTCAAATGGCTTCTCACAGACTCATGCCTGAGATCCATGGGGTAGGCACCAAAAAACTCACAACACGCCATTGAACATCCATTCCTCAAAGACCCACATTTTCCCTTGGAAAAACTATGGGGATGGAAGCAACAGGATTCAGCAATGAACTGGTGAATGCAGCAGAGCCCACCCCTCAGGTGAAGCTCCATCATCTCCAGCATAATGCTAGCATCTTTTTGACCATAAACCTGTGTGTTTCTACATTTCAGAAATCAGCGATCATCATGGGGAGCAGAACCCTTTCAAGTCATCATTAACTTCTTTTTAAAGGAGAGATGTCTTCCAAATGGATTCTATTTGATATTTACTGACTACAAGAACTGTCAGGCAATTACAGTCTCTGAAGACTGCAAGCCATCCTCTAATTATGAAAGTATGCGAAATCCTGTAAATAAGGCTGGAATCAGCTTGGTTTGGGGGAAAATATAAAAAAGCTTTAGATATCATTTCAAACTATTTAGTTACTGAAATGGAATTTTCTGTGCTTGCCAAAATGAATCCTATTCAGTGTGATGCAACAGGTGTTGGAATTCCAGCAGCCGCCTGCAACCCACATCTGGTAAGAGTTAGGAGTTTAAAGCAAGTTCTGCTTATGTATAAAAACGATTCATCAGTCAGATCTTTGGCCCATATTCACCCACCCACCCGCCCTGTGCATAGCTCAGATTTTTATTTCCTTTACAAAACACGTAATTCTGCTCCTCACGAAATTTTAGGAATCTTACGGCACTTGTTCAGGTTGAAAGTGTGCAGTGGATTGGTATGGCTGTACTGGTGTGTCAAAGGTGATTGCCTGCAGTTCACAGAGAAGGGTGAATACATCTGTATTGGTTTTGACTAGATGTAAGTTACATCCTGACCTCTTGTATGTTCTCATCATTATTCTGCAGAAGAAAGAAATCCCCCCCCCTACTTCCCATCTGCCTCATAAATAATTTATGTGCAATGCTACAATTTCAGACAGGTATTTGCCAAACAAAAACTAGAATTAACAGTAAGCACTAAATAACACTCATTCTTGTACTGCCAGACTACTGCCACTCTCAGCTGTATCTCTTCTTGTTTCCCTTCCTAACTGCAACATTAAAATCAGTAAGGCTACTCATAGGAATCAAGTGGTAGGATCACACCATTAATAATTAGCCCTTTGAACTGCCTCAGCATGACTACTCTTAACTCATCACACAGATAACCAGACCTGAAGGTACAGGAAGTAATCCTCACTTTGAGCACACATGTATAAGTTGTGCACAGAAGAAAAACTACTGCAGTAAAACCAAGGCTAATCGTTTAGTTTTGCATTCAGTCCTGTACATACTAGATTTCAGTAGAAGGTGGGTGAAAAATAAAAACCAGACAAGTCATCAGCCTTAGGGAAGCCAGAATCATTTGACCCCCCTTCCAATTAGAAAACCGTTCGTGTTGATCATCACATACTGTCAGCAAGAATAAGGTCTTAGTTAATTTTTACAGCATTATATTCATGGTAAAAGAACCCACACCCATTTCCTTAACTCCCAGTTTTGTTCTGCCTTTGTGTTCCTGTGACAGCCTCTTTTCTGTTAGCCAAACACAGGTATTTAATGTAGAAACTGATAACTGCAAATCAAGGATCCCATTGGCTTTGCCACATTACTTACTGCAAGTTTACCAGCAACAAGGAAACTACATCAGTCCAGATACAGAGTGGTAGGAACAAGACTGATCCTGCCTCCCGGGAATACAAGCATATCTAGAATAAAATTACAAGGAAAGGATAAAGAGCACATTTAAAATAAGAACATAATCTGAGTAGCATATAACAGGAAAATGGTATTGAGAATGTAATTATTAAATAGTTCTGCCAAAAATGCTTATGAATCATCTTTAGAACAAGAGAGACTGATCTTTTGCAGTAGTACAGCATTTTAATTCCTGACAAAATTATTTCTTCCTATTATTTCAGTCATTCTTATGGGCAGATGCTGACTTAGAACAGGAATAGAGCACAGTACTTAATCCGAAGTGGCTGTCATTAAGACATATGCAGCAGATATTATACCAAGGAATTAAGTTTTGATATGCCACAGGCCATCTCCGAACATCTTATCTATATAAACAAAAAATTTGTTATGTCTCAAGAGGCAAACTGTGTTTGCTTCCCTGACACATGAAATTTAAGATCTTGAAATAGCAAGAAACTCGATAGGCCTTTGCATATACATTATCACAGAAATGTTTTTAAAAGGAACTGATGAGAGGCATTTGAGACTATTCTGCAAAGCTCATCCTCCAGCCTTGTGCTTGCTTTCCAGACCACACACAAATGCAGAGGAAGAAACAACCTAAACTCATTTCTGTGAGTTGAACAGGAATGCTCACATAATCACTGCAACTGCTCTTAATTGGTGTGGCTCAGTTCTACATTTCAGAGCTCTTACATCTTCTGCTGCTGTGGAACTCTTTTCATGTCCTGGCAATCACAGTCCAGCCAGCAGTTTGTTTATCATATTCAGTATGAGTTTCCGGATCTCCAACAAAGTGGTATTTACTCCGAGGCAGGGAAGACTGCAGTAATCCAATAAGTTCTCATTAGCCTAAAATGCAGAAACATCTGCTGGGGTCATGAGCTGCTTACTTGCTGTTGATGAGCAAAGAATCAGCTTAATTTGAAGCTAGTGTGAACAAAAGAACTGCAGGGTCGGGGGTAGTGGTGAAGAGACAAATGGGCCTCCTGGGCTTTAGCTCTACTGTAGCACACCATGGGCAACAGGGATGCTCCCTCACCTTGAGCCCTGCTTACCCTCTTGCAGGCTTCTGAGCTGGTGCCCAAAACAGTCAGTCAACATTCACATAACTGAAGAGAACATGGCCGGAGCTCCCCAACCCCACCAGAATCCAGACAGGGCAATCTGTGCAGTGCAAACCTAGCTGAACATCTTTGCCAAAGGCTTTTTAGTCGACTAAGAAAATTTTGCAGTGGATGAGTACTTACATTTCTGTGCTCCCCTTCCCTCACAGGTTCTCAGGCCTAACTGGCTCATTTCACAATCTGCTTTCAGTTTTTAGACCTCCACCCCCACCAAAAAATCCCAGCATCTAAGGATACACAAATGTTAAGAAAGGGTCAATAAGAACTTCTGGCCTGAAAGATGAATACATCAGTAATAAGTACAGCAGGAATTCACAGAATAAAATTAAATCTACATTGATCCAAGCTACAGAAAGGAGAACATTATTAATTCTAGGTAAAAAAAGGAAAAAAGATTGATAACCTGAATAAAAACAGCCTTTAAGTTGTTCAGGATTCCGACTGATATTCAGAGCATGTGACATTGTCAGAAAACAAGTGGAAAACACAAAATAAGTGGTGTCACATCTGCTTAGCTCCTGCTCCAGTGACTCTGCAGTTCTTTGTTGTTGTTTGTACAGTGTTAAATATAGCAGCATCTAATTCTGTGGCTATTTGAAGGTGGAGGAGCCTAAAACACTTCTGTAAAAAGCCAAAACAGAACCACTTAGAAAGAACATTCAGGAAAATCAAGATGGAAAAGTCTCAGTTTAAAATAGCTTAGAAACCTTTCCTGGAGAGGCTGAGCTGTTTTATCTAGCATTTGTTCTACCATTTGCACAAAGAATTACCCAAGTGTTCAGTTTAAGGAAAAGAAGGGCCAGAAGGTTCAAATCAACACCTATGCTTCTTCTGTATCAGCGACTGCACGTCCCCAGGCTCTTTATTGTTTTGTACATGCAGTTGGCCTTTAGCTCCAGGACTCCCACTTTGCTTTAGGCTTGTTGCATAGACAACGGCTGCCACCTGCAGCAGCAAGGACGAATTACTGCCCCAAACATTCATGGCCAGAGAAACCTTTCTCCACCACCCTTCTTCAAGGAAGAGAGCTAACAGCATGCCACTTGACTTTAGAGTGAAAATTTTTACTGCTGCCTCTTGTAGCAGTAACACTTGGGGGGGTGTATATATATTTATCGCATAAAATCATGGAATGGTTTGGGTTGGAAGGGACCTTAAAGCTCATCCAGTTCCAATCCCCTGCGATGGGCAGGGATACCTTCCACTACACCAGACTGCTTCAAGGCCCATACATACAGCAGTAACTTAGTGGTAGATGGTAGAAAATCACTTAACTGAAGACGGATTTAATTTAAAAGTATTTCCTTAAAAAATACAATCCTTTTTAAACCAGCAATAAGGTCTACTGTCAGGAAGTCCTTGGAAAGACATACTGACTTGTGTCCGTGCAGAGACTGAACTATCAAGACTATGAAGTTGATTTTCATTTCATCTCTCCTCCCTCATACTTAGAGCCTTCTGAGTCTCAGAATGACAGCTTATCATAAGCAGGTTAAAGGCACGAGGACACAAATATTACCCAAAGAAATATAATAGGAAATATCCTAGGAAAACCAGCTGTTTGATCAGCATTTTCATCATATAGGAGCCTTTCTGCCAAGATCTCCATTCATCAAAATCAAACAGCTAACCTACAACTTGACTGCTTAGCAAAGTTCCCCATCCAGCGGCCAACGCTGTAGGTGCAGCTCAGGCCCCTGACCCAGAGCATGGTTCTCCTGGGTGCAGGACCTATGACCCATGCATTGAATGGCAGATCACAAGGGAACTATTAAGTGCAGCTCATCTAAACATGTTTGAGGAAGAAGAAGTGACAGATTAATAGCTCATGGATAAGCTGCTGCCACAAAAATGGCACTGATATGATATACAAGGAGGGTCTTAGTAGCTTGTATGTATCACCTAGTCAGCCAGTGCATGGCACATCTTACTGATCCAGTTACTGTAGCTTAATATACTACTAATTTTTATGAAAAGGAGATGAGAATCTAGTTAGACCCTCAGTAATACAATGAAGAAAGCCTGAATAGCATTTCAAGGAGTACAAGGAGAACACTCCAATACTTTTGAGCAGGCCCCAAAGCTTTCTAGACACAGCTTAAGCCATAAATGTACCACTGCAGACAATGCAAAGCAAAGCTTTTAAAAAAACATCACAGAAAGAGGTTCCATAGGTAAAACAAAACAACAAAACAAAACAGGATACAGCATGTCTTTCAGAGAGAAATGCATTCCATATGCAAAAATGTAAAGTACATTGAGAAAACATGCCACATCTGGCATGCATGTTCGTAACAGATCCCACTCACCCCCAGGCACTTACTCAGTAGTTAGGTTTGAGGTTTCTCTGAACATTCACAGTCTTCTGGCCTCAGCACTTTGGGTGCCAGTAGGTCCTGGCTTGCCACTGGGGCTCATTAGTGCTTGCAAGTCCATCACCACATATATTGTGTGGCACTAGCCCTGTGTAAGCCCAGACAGAACCAAAAGCTTCTGTAGGAAATCAGTTAAGATACTCAAACATGAATGCTATTGATATTGCAGTGGAAAATAGTCTTTATTATTAAAAAGAATAAACTCCTTCAAGAGGAGTCAGATGAATACAAAAGCATTTATGATTTTAATAATTTGATTCTGAGACAATTAGGCAACAAATTACCAAAACTTTTCACTTGTTACAAGTAACTTGAGTTCCTTACAACTATCAGCCTCGTTACTTACTACCCACGTAGCTTTTCCTCTCAGCAAATCCAGAAATAAGGGACAATAAAGTGTTCCTCCAAAAGCTGGTCATGGAGGGACCAATTATCATCCCTACAGAACCTCCTAACAAGATCAGCAGATGCGCAGTACCACATACGCAATTCCACATCTAGATTCTGATACGTTGTTCTGTAAGGAGCACTACTTTGGAAAGAGATGCAAATCAGTGTCCCCGAAACCAGTACAAGAAAGTAAACCAAGAACTTTCATAATACATAGGCTATATTTGCCAATAACTTTTCTTATTCTTTACCTTTTAGTACTGTCAAGGCAGAAAGGGATGAGAAAGGGGTCACAGAAATTCATGTTCAAAATCAAAGTCTCCTCATGGGACAGCATGTAGAACAAAACTCCTTTTTTCCTTATCAGTAAGCACATGTGCTGCTGGTTTCATATTCTAGTATAACTGAAAAATTGGACAAGTTATACTTTCATACAAGTAAAAAGGTAACAAATCTGCTGGCACTGACTTAGTAACCCCACTTAACAAAACAATACACAAACTTATTTGAAGTACCAGCGCTTCATAACATCTAGTCCACGCTTCTCTTCACATTTTCTTTGGTTACACAGAGAAACTTCTTTACTAACTTCAGAGTACAGGTTCAGCATTCTTGTGAAGCTCCTGGAACAAAGGAAGCAAGTTATATCAGTTACTCTGGGGGGTAACAACTCCTGCTTAAGCCCAAAGCCTGGACATTTGCATCATTCTCCTACCAAGGAGCCACCAGAAGAAAAAATGTAAACCATGAAGTTTCTTCCCAAAGGCTAGAATTTGGAGGAGAGGAGGGGCAGTTTGCAGGAGGGGGGATACGTGGCTTTATGGTCTATCAATCTGCTAAGATTTCAGCTGTAATCTTTTCTGGGGCAACAAAGAAAGTAAAGGAAATATATCATGCTTCATCTCTTCTTTACACTCTCAGCAATACTTCGTATTTGTTGACACAGTATCTGAGGGGAAAAAAAAAACCACACTTTTCTGTGCTCCTCATACCTCCTAATGGATACTTGCATGGTTATTATTTAAGACAGAAAAGTAAACTAGAAGCACTCTGTGTCCTGCAGTTCTCCACTCTCCTGCATACTTGTACTTTATCAGGGCTATTGTTCACCAAATTTCTCAGCTAGTGTCAGAGAGTGGCACACTAAAGCAGTTTGCTTAAAATACACAAATGAAAAACCACAACCACCTTTGACCATAGGTAAGGTAGGGACACAAATACGGGTGCTCGCTATGAACTGAACTGAATTAAACTTAGTGCTACTATCCCCTCAATTCATCCTTCCCCAATATATGTTCTTGAGCTATATTGGCAACATATACAGATTTTCCTCTGAACATTTAGCCAATGAGTCTTCAACTGATTGCTGTAAATACCTTTGAAGCTCTTCATCCACTTCCTGAGACACTTCTTTAAGCTCTTTCAGTACGCTAAATGCTTTTGTACTTTCTTCCGAGTAGCTTGGTGTAAGTTCTGTCAGAAGCTCCTCTGAGATCTTTAACTGTTTTCGCAGTTCTTCTACAATAGGAGACGTTAAAGATACTATTAAAAAATGCAAGTAGTGGCATAAGTTAATACAAGATTACATAATAACTGCAGTAACTACAGAGACAAGTGAATTAGAAGATGGAAACCTACTGTTTGTTCAGCTTTCACAAACACACCATGAGAAAACTGTGAAAGGCAAATTATTTTTAGCTATTGTGACCAGCAAGAGGCTATTAAAATGGCTAATCAAGCTCTTATTTAGAGTATGTCAAAGATTTTTATGACAAATGCAAGAGAAAGAACAAGTTTTAAACATTCAAAATTTCCTGTTGTTCTGGTTTCATCTGGGGTAGAAGTAATTGTCTTCCTAGTAGGTGGTGCAGTGCTGTGTTTTGGCTTTAATCTCAGAAAAGTGCTGATAACATACCAATAGTTAAGTCGTTGCCAAGAATCTCCTTTCTTACCCACCAGCAGTTTAAAACTGTAACTCTTTGTCCAGACTTCAATACAAACCACAAGTACTAATTTATTAACAAACATTCTCTGATTCTAGACAACACACGATGCATTCAAGCACTAGTTCTGCAAGAAACATGTGCAAGTCTACCCCTCTAACAGAGAAATAAGAGATAACAGTACTTCAGCAACTTTCTTACTTCATCAGGAAGAAAGGAGGAGGAAAGCCATGAATACAGTTAAAAGCAAGTCTGATGAATCAAATTTTCATACCAAGGTATTTTTGCATATCTCCTTCTATGTGAATATTCTTTATGGGTAATTCATGTCTAGTGGCATCCAGGGAAACTGCAAATCTTTTATACTTCTCCTGAAGTTCTTCACAAACAGGAAGAAGGGAAGAAAGTAAATCCATCTGAAAAAGACATGAGGAACCAACATGTCTTCAAAAGCAAACACAGGTTCAGTTCTGAAAATTAAATCTCAAAAGAACTTCGTTATTCATTAGCAACTTGCTTTCTTACAACCAGGCCAGACCTACTGCTGTCCGACATCTAAATAGAAGACAAATAAAGATGTTCACTTCTCGTCTCAGGGCTAGCACCTCAGCTCTAGACACAACTGTGTAACTGCAGGATGCTCATGGGGCTTATGATACTCCCATCTCCTATGCACCAGCTGCAGACTGCTCTGACAATCAGTGTTTGCCTATTGCATGCCTGACAGTTCTAAATTCTCCTGACTATCCAAGAGGGACAGCAAAACAAGGACAAAGGCATTTGCTTAGGTTACTAGAGAGCGTTACATGCCACAACAGGAAGTACATATTTATTCTGTTTAAGACGCATAAAATTGTACCCCAGCAGGCCACAGAAGCACAGATACCTCCCCTGAATAAAGGAAACAAAGCTCACCTCATAAGTGAGCTTGTTTAAATACAGGAGAAGCATAAATTGTAATAAAGCCTACCTGTTTGTCTAATGCATCATTAAGTTTCTGCTCTCTTTCTTGAAGTAGAATGTCACGCTTCAACTCACAGAGCTTCTTATGTTCTCTCTCCTTTTCTTCATACAACATTAACAAGTTTTTTTCTGCTTCTTTCTCCAGCTTGGCAAGGTTTTTCTCTGCCTATTACATCCAAAAAATATTCACAGCTAAATTAATACTATATCCAGGTTAATTAACACACTCTGAATAAACAAATGTAAGGCTTGGCCCAGGTCAAAGAGCTTCAGTTACTGAACTGGAGACCTCATGCAATGAGCACAGTATGTTATCCCCGCCATCTTCTTCCCCCACCCCGCAAATGTTTTTTGTAAAGGAGAAGTGTACTTGTACAACACTGAGCGAACAAAGTAACTGCTACAACCTTGAACTCCAAACGCTTTTCTAGCATTCCCAAAACTTCTGTGCATCCCTACCTCATGAAGGACCAGCAAAAGCTTAACAAACCGACGTTGGATTCACTCTAAGAGTTTTCAAAGCAAGTCATACAATTTTATAACCATCAACACAGAAAGTCTCAAAATGCAGCTTTTAAGGCACAGACAAGAAGTTAAACAATTCCTCAATATCAAGTTCTTCTACCTGAAACACCGAATACTTGACTGAATCTCACCTTTAGTCTTAGGTAAGTTAAAAGCAGTGTCTGAGATTCCAGTTCTTCTATTACATCATCAGGATCACTTTCCTTCGAAAAAGAACAGAATATACTAGATCAATTTTGGTATTTAAACAATTACATATTCAAATAAATTACTGAAAGTCCATTTTGTGCCCAGAATCATCATCAACAACTGTCAGCTCAGTGAAAACAGTTTGTTTTTTTTTTTTAAACAAGTTGTTAATTAAATATACCTCTTTGTTCCACCACTTTTCAAAGCATTTTCAGCAGGTAACACTGGTAGAGAACTTGAAGTTTCAGTGCTACGTTGAATGAGATGCCTAAACAAGGCACCTCAAATTAGACTGAATGAACATTAGTGATCTGTGCAAAAATGTCAGAAAATATTTAAAGATAACAAGAATACAAAAAGAAGCCAGTTGAGGGGATGCTACAACTGGAGCAGATTCTTTACCACAGGAAATGTAAGCAAAGCTTCAGACAGCATTAGAGCACCTTATAAGCAACGCAAACATCGCTATCAGTAGAAAAGACTTATCCTCTGACTTTAGGTCATCCCAGGATAATCACCCCAGTTGTTATCAAAATTAAAGACAAAATCTTCATTTCATGCATTTCAAAATACATGTGCTTAACAAATGAAAGCAGTGACTCACCTCTGCTTCAAAGTTTTGACGTGTACCTTCTTTGTGAGGAGGTTCTGAATCAGAAGGCTTTTTGCGTGTGCTTTTATCTGAATCATAACAGAAAAGTTATTGCTCTCTTCTACCAAGGTATATACAATGGGTTAACATATGTCCTGGGCTCAGCAGTAACAGTTATTTTTCTCCTTCCTAGTAGCTGGTGCAGTGCTAGGGAACAAATATTCAGAGTACTTTGTCCTTTAATATTTGATTGTAAACAAAAAGAACACACAAAAGATATTTAAAACTGAAGTTAATTTAAACCCTGGAGGTCTTAATACCTCCACTTAAAGACACTTGAAATAACATTAGTCTTATTTAACAAAATCTTTTTGTGAATATAGAAGAATACAAGGGTTACTTATCACAAGTTACAGCACATGCAGCAAAAATAATAAAACAAGGAACTGAGCATAAGTGGAAGCTTACCACTAACAGCTGAAAGATCTATGTCCGGCAGATCAGCTTTAGCCTCATCTAGTAAAGTGGACTGCAAGTAACATTTCTCAAAACTACCTTTATTTAATGAGCTGGAGGCAACACCTGTAGAAAGAAGTTGTTATCAAACTAAAAGAATTAGAACAGGCTCTGCACAAGTTCACAGTTCCATATTCTTTCAGTAACGTGGCAACCTTACACAAGTTTTTACGCACGTACTTTATATGCATCATTAGCATACTCCCTCTCTTACACAGAGATAACTTAGCGCAGGCTGTTGTCTTAAACACAGGTCAACAACACTCAGATGTTTAAAGGGAACAATGTTATTTCTTCAGGATATTTCAAGTCAAGGCCTTGCAGAAAGCTTTTTGCAACCCAAAGAAATAAAAACTGTTTTGCGGACAGGCATTTTTCAGCCCTTTACACTGGGTTTATTGAAAATACTAAATTTTAAAAAAGCAGAGCAATGGTGAGGGCACAGTAAAAGAGCAGTTCAAAGCCATAGGCAGAAGGCATGAGAGGTGCTTATTTTAGACAATCAAATGATGCAATTCCAGATCCGGACAAGAGTTTAATGCACTTGAGTTTACCCCTCTTAATCCCACATCAAATTAATTAATTCAGATAACTGACAGCAGTGCAGTTAATACAAAATACGATCTCTTAGCAACATTTTAGAGTTGGTAAGAGTTCCACAGGTTAGAAATACAAATTCACAAAAGAACAGCTTTGAAACTCTGGTAAAACCTACCAGCAGGAGTTCTACATTTCCGAGAAGAAACTGTTCTTGCTGTAACTGCAGATGACGGTTTAGAAGTGGACTTTGCTGAAGCACCCTGACAATCAAGAAACTGATAAGACCGAACTGTACACTGTGACTGCAATCTGCACTGTGTCTTACCCCCCACTTGAATGCTGACAATAAACAACTATAATCCCACGGCTGTTTAGTGCTTTACAAGTCATGTGAGCACTGTTCCAAATTCCCACCCCACTCTGCATCTCCGCATCATCCCATAACTCCCTCATAACCCCAGCAGTCTTGCTGCCACACGTCCGAGCCGCCCTCATCGTTTCCACCCCTTCGCTGAACAGCACCTAAGCTCACCAGGGAGGAATCCAAATGCCTCTGGGAGTCCTTCTTGACGTCCTTCTTCTCGTACTGCAGGTAGCGAGACTTCACGATTCTTCCTCCTGAAGGAGCAAAGAGAGCTCAGGCGGGATCACCTCAGCTTCCCGCCTCAGCCGGAGCGGGCCCACCTCAGCTTCCCGCCTCAGCCGGAGCGGGATCACCTCAGCTTCCCGCCTCAGCCGGAGCGGGATCACCTCAGCTTCCCGCCTCAGCCGGAGCGGGATCACCTCAGCTTCCCGCCTCAGCCGGAGCGGGATCACCCCAGCTTCCCGCCTCAGCCGGAGCGGGATCACCCCAGCTTCCCGCCTCAGCCGGAGCGGGCTCACCCCAGCTTCCCGCCTCAGCCGGAGCGGGCTCACCCTCTCGCTCACCTTTCCTCTTTGTCTTGGGCTCTCCTCCCCCCGCCACAGCAGCCCCGGGGCCGCTCCCGCCGGCGGACATCCTGCAGGGGCGGAGCGGGAGCCGCCAACAGCGGCAACGGGCCGCTCCTTCCCGCCTCCGCCGCGTTCGAACGGTGGCGCGCGAGCAGCGCCGGCCGCGCTCCGGCTCCGACAGCGCACCCCCTGTCGGGGCGGAAGAATAGAACCAGCCTCCGAGCCGGAGGTGGGGGGGGTCACAGCGGGGCCCAAACCTTCCCCAGACCCTTGGTGAGAGGAGGCCGCTCTCTGCAGCGGCGGTGGGGATGCCGGGTCTCCTAGAAATGGCTGGAGAAAGGCGGTGAGCACCGCAACCGCCCCCTGCACCACAGCGGAACCGCCCTCTGCACCACAGCGGGACCCCCCCCGGCAGCACCGTGAGGCGACGCTCCCAGCACTGCAGTTCTTCGGCTTTCACCCAAATCCGCCCGTTCTTGCTCCTCGCTTCCTACCTCAGAAAACACCCGGCCAGCACCGGCTGCCTCTGTGGGAAGCTGCAGACGGAGCAGGGCCAAACCGAGCACCGACGGCCTCAGCCCCGCAGCGACGCTTCGCGTTTCCCGCCCCGGAGCCGCCCGCCCTGAGCGCGGCGCTTGCGCTATGTGCACGCCGAGCTGAATGGGAGCCGCCCTGCCTCCCCCGGTACCCGGAAGTGGCGGAGCGGGGCCTGTGGCGGGAGGCGGTGCTGGTCGCCAGCGCTTCACCCACCGGCTGAGGTAAAGGGCGGCAGAGCGCGACCCTGTGCCCCCGCTGGGCGCCCTCTCATTCTCCTTCCTTTCCTTCTTTCCTCCTTCTCCTTTTCTATGGGCGATTGAGCTCTGTAGCGGAGCCACTTCAGCGGGACCGGGTCTCCCCCCGAACCTGGGCGCTGTGAGGCGGGCGGAGGAGTCCCGTGCGTGTGGAGAGGGATCGGGGGGTGTCTGGCGGGCGGGAGCTGCGGGGCTCTGCCGCTTCCCTCAGGAGCCTGGGGCCGGGAGCCGTGCCCCGGGGCGGCGGGCGCTGGAGAAGGCGCTGCTTGGGGCCGGGAGCCGTGCCCCGGGGCGGCGGGCGCTGGAGAGGGCGCTGCTTGGGGCCGGGGAGCGGGGGGGGGGCGGGCTGGAGCTGAGGGGGCTCCTCACGACCGGGGGCGGGCAGCGGCTTGGCTGCTCGCTCGTTTTGCATCTGATGTTGGACGTCCCCGACGGGAAGGAGCGCTCCGCGCCGCCCGCCGGTGCCTCCCGTCTCTCGGGCGATGTGAACTTCCATCGCCCGTTACTGGTCTTCAGCGCGCAGCGTTCTGCAGTTTCATGGGATGTCTCTAGGTCTCGGTGTGAGCAGCCTGTGAGCTCTCGTACGAATATCTCAGCATCTTCCAAAAAAACCCGCTGGGTTCTTTTGTTTCTTTTGTTTTATCTTTGGGCAACTCTTGACAATATCAATGTCGCTAGTGCATTGAGGGCGTGCTTTATCACGGTGACCATCGCTGCCTAGCAGATACATGTCTATAGCTCTGTCCTGGTAGTGCTGCGTCTTTTGGGTGAGTTCGGTTTTGCAATCTCTGAAAAGTAAAACTTGTGCAAGAAGGGAACATCTCTTTGTAATGTGGTTATAGACTAAAAGTAGCAGAGTCCTGTCCTGCTTCATGACTGTTGTGACCACACAGTTGGTACAAGTATGTGTAATCCTAATACAAGATGACTTCCCAGCCTTGTTTTTTGTTACCTCATGAGTATTTCGGCAAATTCTTACCAAGCTTTGTTTGCAAGTCCTGTTTGTGTAAAGTGAGAAGTAGCTTGGATGTAAAGGAGTTCGGTATTCCTTGATTTCACCTTCTAGAAATGGGTGGCAGTGTAGCAAAGGGCTGGAGATGATCTCAGGCTTCTGGCAAATACAATTAGCCTTTCAAAGATGTCATCAGCATCCTCCCACATTGCGCCTAGAGGTGGATTGGTATCGGTTTGTCTACAGAGATGTTTGCAAATAAGAGCTTGTCATGGGTAATTAGAAGCTCTCTGATTCCTGGTCTGGTAGCTAGAATATATGGCTGAAGTACTTGCCCTAAAGTAACAGTGAGGTAATCCTGCATTCCGGTATAGTGTATTGGTGTCACACCCCTCAAGTTTTAGTAAGTCTTTGGTGTCTTTTATTCAGAGTCTTGTCAGGAACAAGTCCACTTGATGTAGGGGAAGCAATATGGGGAACTTCTAATGCACGTATGTATTCATATTGGCTTCAAGATTCATTGAGGCTCTTTTCTGAAAAGAGTGAATCTTTGTTCTTTGTGTCTTTGAACTACGATGAGATTTTCTACCTTCTCTTCAGTTAAAGTCCAGAAACATTGTGCTTTCCAGGATGACGCATCTAAGGCCATTTCCTTAACCATTAGTGTTTACTTATTAGCATAAAATTCCGGAGTTAAATGCAGTAATGTGACCCAACTGTTTTTGTAGAACTGTACTTACTTGGGTTGTTTGGGATTTCTTTGATGGTTGTTTTGGGTTGGCTTGTTTTTTTGCCCTGCTTGAACGTTTGTCTCAACAAAAGCTTTTTCAGCAGTTGAGTGTTGCAGTTTCTGCAGTAACAGGACAGCTATCTGTGCAAACGGATAGCCTAATCAGTAGGAAAAAAGACCATAGGTTTGTGGGGTTTGGTGGAACCCAAAATGAACATAGAACTGAATAATTTAGGAAGAGTTAAATGCAGCTGATAAAAAATTGAAACGAGCTTCACTTAGAAGCTAATGCTTTGTACAGACTGAGTTTTCTGACAAATAATGATTCAAACATTAGGCCTCTTGAATAATCCTGTGTATGAATAACTGTTTGACTCATAGGCGCATAGTTCAATATTGCTTCAGCTACATACGGCCTTTCCTTAACTGGATGGTCAAATACCATGATTTGTGTATCAGGGGCATTTAAAAAGAAAACATTCCTGAAAGACGCGACAGTATGAGCTATCTCAACAGTCAAGGAGAAGAGTGAAAAATCATGATGCAAAAATAAGTTTGTGGTTCGGTACTTTTTTTGTGACTCTGAAGGCATTTATTCATCACATTTCCAAGAAACAAGACCTATTAGCAAGGAGAAGTAAAGCCTGAAATGCTGATAAGGATTTATTTTTTTTCAATAGGCAGCTATTTTAACAGATGATCTGCCTTCTGAAAGGACCGGGAGTGTCTTTATTTCAGAAAATGAAAGTTCAGAGATTTTGTCTCTAGTATATCATGTTTTCTTGATGTATCAAATGACTTGAGTGGGGCTTGCAGAGTTGCTTTTATCTAGGCTTTATTGTGTTGTTTGTGTCTGATTACAAAATGAAACTCAATGCAGATCCTAGAAAAATATGTTACTCCTTTAAACACCAGCAAGGCTTAACAATAAAAGTGTTTAAACCTGAAGTTTCTGAAGAAAATTTCTTATCAGTGTAAATGCAGCCTTAGACCAGTGAAATTTTTACTACAAAAAATGGTAGTATAGTCTCCAAGGTTCTTCTGGCTTATGTTCTTAGCCTCTAACACTGTCAGTTGTTTTCCCTTCATTCCTTGTTTTCTCGACAGAGCCACATTTTCATTTCCTCTGAATCATGCTCAAGCGTACATCTGTAACTCTGATATCATACCTTTTGTAAGGTAATAACATGTTATAGATCTTTAATGTCGCCAGAAGCGTGATAAGGTGTCCTTGTCTTGAGGTTAAATTGTGCATCTGAGTCATCAAGAGGAAGTAGAGGTCTGTATCTTGGGTGGTTCAAGGGTGTAGATTGGGACTGGGGTCTCAAGGGCCAGAGGGAACGGAGAGAAGGTAAAGAGGAACTGCTTGTAATGAAGGTAATTTCTTTGACTTTCTCCTGTGTTATGTTGCATTACTTACATTGCAGTCCAGCTTCTCCTTTGTTAGGAAGTGTGTGGCAGTAACTTCTCTGCTAGGGTTGATTACAAACAGTAGTAACAAATGTGTTGTAGATTTGCATGCTCCATTCAGAACCACTCCTTTTAGTTAAACCAAGGATCTGAAGTTCAGTCCAACGGAATTTTTTATGACCAAGAAAAATACCGAAGTGTTAACATAATGTTGAGCAATTTTGAGGTAGTGTCCACGAATGTCTGGAATACTGGAGAAGAAAGAAATAACATTAATTATGCTCAACAGCAACTGTATGTCCTTGTGACAGGAGATAAGAGTTGAGGCCTTTGCCTTCCCTGTAATGCAGTTAATTGTGAAAACTTTAGAGTGTCTCTGTAGCCTGTTTTGCTGGAAATTCCTTGCTTTGGAAATCAAAGATATTAACAGCTAAAAGTTTTTGAAATTGCTTTTTCAATTTGACAGACACAAGGTCTCTTTTAGGAATGGTCATAAGCAATTCTGGTATTCCAGAAGATGAGAGGTACTGGAGGATTAGATCAGGCACTTTGTGGTGTGTTTCTACTTTTGTGTTGAAAATGACTTGAACAATAGGAGAAGCTTGGATCATTCCGTTTGAGGAATGCAGCGCTGGAAGTGTACATGAAAATATGAAGAACTAGAATATTCTAAAGCTCATCCTCACCAATTTTGCTGTAATGGTAGCTTTCCCTTTTTAGCTTTGCTATGATTCATTGACTAAATATGTGGCTTCAAATTATAGCCTTATTTAAACTAAACAGATACCCTGTGCTGATTGGGGTGAAATTCTCTTCTGGACTTTTACCACATTATTAAGTGCATGATGTTGGCTTTAATGCATATTAAAACTTAACTGGCTTGATAGAGACTTGCAAAAACTTACTTATTTTCTTAAGCAAATGAAAGTATTAATTGATATGTAATATAAAAAGAAATATGTCATTAGACTGTTGCCTTTATAAGCTTATTATGTTGGTGCTATTAACAAATATGCTGTAGATCTTAAGAAGGATGGGGTAGGGGAAGGTAACAAAACCCTGAAAAGAGGTTTTAGATGGGTTAGAATTCTTCCATTTTTCTAGTCCTGTTGGAATTACCCTTCTAGGACAGTCAAGTAAAGGTGGCCTCTGATACCTCGTGTTTAAGTTGGCCTAGTGTTATTTCAGATTTACTTGTCTTCAATCTCACTTGAAATACAAGTACCTTAAATTGTGTCTGTTACACTGGCACAAAGAAACCACTGTCTCAGGGGTGCAAATCATATATCACTCTATCCTTTAACACACTAATCCCCTGCAGCTGTTGCCACTCATGCCCACAGAATTAATACAGTGCAACTTGGTGAATAAAAGGGTAAAAAGCATTGCATGTCAAACTTTTTTGACTCTGCTTGCCCAGCTTGCCTAACTCTCTTTGCATCTGTAAAACAGGGCTACGGTGAAAAATGCTTTGCTGTGTTTTGTAGATGCTGATGGCTGTCCTTAGTAAATTCTAAGTACTGTGAAGATATATTTCTTGTGCTGCAAAAGGCTTCTGAAAAGTAAAACATTTTAAGGAAACCAGGAAGGAGTCTGAATGTGAAGTCTAAAATTAGTTGATGTGCACCTAGTGACAGCTTCTGCCTCCCACTTAATTAGAGTATTTAATAACTCTAATGCACAGCTGTGTGTTTTCCCATGCATTGAAAAGGAGCTTCTTATAAGAAAGAAATGGAAGTAACTTTGCAGAATTTCTGTCTACAGTGGTGGTGAAGCTGCTGTTTTCCCAAGTTTGCTGTTTTGCATGCTGACCAGTATGGTTTCATTATTACCTTCTACTCTTGTATTTCTCCTTTTTCTCCCAGTGTTCTGTGCACCTGAAGTCAGGCTTCTGCTTCCTCCATGTGCCAAATTACACTGAATAAATATTTCAATTGCTTAAAAGTTTTCTAAATAATTAGAGATCAGAAAATGAGAAGGAATCATTGTAATCGTCGTTCAGACTACTCTTGACATTAGTAAGAGGGTGGTATCTTATTCACTTCTCTGATTCACAGGCATGTCTGTAACTCAGGACTGGCTGATCTTTAGCAGTCAGGCCTCAGTGTTAGCGTCAGTTCAGGTTCTCCAGTGCAGTGGAGCCTTCTGGTGTTTTGTGTTACCCTGAGTTTGTCTAGTTCTGAATTCCAGCCACTGGCTTGTGTTGTAGCTTTGTCCTCCAGACTGATGATTGTTACCGAACTCTAGTTCCCTATGCAAGGACTTAAACTGATAACAGTCTCCTCTGGGTGTTTCTCATAGACAAAGCTTCTAGAGTATTTTGCAGTAAGGTATTTTCCAACAGATTAGTTGCTGTTGTTGCTGCTCTTATCTCAGGTTCTTAACTGAATTTCAGATATCTTCTAGATACAGTATTGGTCACATACCTTCTAAGTATGAGGGTAACAGGGCTGCCTAACAAAATATTCAGTATTTATCTGGGGAATACATTCACTGTCATGCTTGTGGTGTTATATTAGAATAACCATATTGAAATGATTACTTGCTCTGATTTTTCTCTGATGTTTACTTTGATACCAAGAATTCACCTTTGCTAGAATCTAATCCTCCTATTGCTTGATGGTACCCTGTCTTCAGTTGAATACTGGGACTCATAATCAGTATTAAATGATTTGAAGTAGCATATCTATTTAAGTTGTTGAGTGAAAGCAGTCTTAAAGCTCAGTGGTGTTGAAAGCAAGCAAGTAATGTCTGGATTTCATACCTGGTTAAGATGGAGCAGTGTTATGCTGACTGGCTGGCTGCTGCTGTGACTGTCAGCAAGTTCTTTCTACTGTAGGCAATAAAGTGATGGATGCCTGCTTGAACTTCCACCAAGTTGTATGGTGACTGCGTAATTTAGAAATCTGTATGTGGCATAAATACATAAAGGTGATGTCTGCATGTTGCTTTGTCAGAAATCCGTCTTCAGGACGAGTGGTCTTGTTCTTTCTAATTCTTCAGTCATGCGCACCTGAGCAGACCCTACCAGCTATCACCATGTTGCTGCTTGCTGTAATTGGCCTGGGTTTTTCACTGGTAGAGAAGAAGCCATCTGTGTTCTGGTTTCCTCTTTGGAAAGCATGATGTGAGAGTCTTGAGCAATGTACCAGATATATTGTGGTAGATGACATGAGATGAGGTTAGGAAATACATGTTAGTAAAGTCAGAGGTCAGCACCTATGTTCAGCTCTTATGTGTGGGCAGAAAGTTGGTGCTGGGTTTCTTAGGGTGCTGTTCTGGCAAAAATGCTCACTGAGGGGACTTCCTCTATTGTACCAGACTGTGTGGCTGAAACTAATTGCTGGGAGGAAAAAAGGAAGTCTGCACAAGACTGTCTCCCTTAAACTGGCTGTCTAACTTGAGAGGAAAATGGTCACTGTTCTTTTTGTCTGTGCTCCAGATTCATCTTCCCCATGAGCAGCAGTCTCCTGTAGGTTCTCCTGTATGTTGTTTGAGCTTTTATAGATTAAGAATGCTTTACAGTTGCATGGTTGCAATTGCAAAGGTCCTTCAAACTTACCTACTGGTCAGTGATAAGTACGGGAAATGGAGAAGCGGCTTTCAGCTCACTGCTCCATCCTTCTGTATGACCAAGTTCTTGGAGCAAGCTCTCCTTAATGAATGACAAATGAAATGTAATGGGGGAAAAAACTCATTCTCTGAGGGATCATACAGCTTGCCCAGAGATGTGCTGTGGTTTGTCTTGCTGTCTGTGGCTTGCTCAGCCTTCCTTTTGATGAGTAGCCGCTGAAAATGATCCAGCTTGCATAGCAATGTCTTCTGTAAACTCACTATTCAGAGTTCCCTTAAAGAACAATTCTCTAATCTGAGGCTTTTCATGAGGCAGAACTATGTCATATGTTTCTGTGCCGTGATTCATTACTTGCAGTGGAAGTGGCTGCTAAATGCTTCCAACTGTACTGATCTTAATTTGAAATGATTGCTCTTTGTGGCCTTATGCAAGTTCCTGTGCAGTTGTTTAGTGGCAAAAAGCGACTTCACTGGCATTTCTCTGCCCCTTTTGTAATATCTAGGTGGCACGTAAGTGTGTAATTAGAACACTTTGTTCTTGAACAAAAATTGAACTGATATTCTGGGTATAAAGTTTTACAGACTGTTAAAACAAAGGGGATACTTCATTATCCTTCTCCTCTTACTCCCTGTTGATAAGCTGGTAAACTGCTGAATTTAAGCAATGTAAGCAAGCTTAGTCCCGGTGATCTGGATGTACCAAATTCAGTTGAGAGAAAAATCACCTGCAAAGGCATGGAGTTAGGAAGTCAAGAGGCTTTTAATTTGGCAGGAAGGGGAGGAAGTTGACTTCTGTGAGGTTAATGCTGGATTTCTGGCCTGCATCAAGGATGAAAGGAGGAAAAAGAAATCAGAATGAATGATCTTTGGAAATTCATGCATGAGGTCACTGAAACCCAGTGAGGAAAGAGTTGTAAGTGATGTATGTTATTTGGAATCTTGTTAGTTGAACTGAAAAATAGTCGCAATAGTACCAGTTTTACTTTTTTGCCTAAAATGGAAGATAAAAAGTGTGTTCAGACCTTTCTGCAGCAAGGATGTGGTTCATTCGAGTGAAGTTAGCAATCTTTTGTCTGAGTAAATGATGCATGTTTAGGAAATCACTATGGTGTGCAGGATTAGATGTTGATGGCAGCGTTTGCACTGGTCAGCTGTAGGCAGTTTCCTTAGAACTGAGTGAGTAAATCCTGTCCCCAGTCTGTACCTCTTGTGAAATTAAGTCAGTTGGGGGAGATGAAAAACAGTGTGGATCTTGGTGTCAGAACCATCTTCCTCCTTGCACCTGTGCACTATTCCTTCTGCCGTAGATCGTGGCTGCTCTGAACTGTCTCTGCTGATTTAAGAAGTGATCAAGCCCTGTTGCTACCTCAGGCTGCCTGTGCAGCTTTAAGGGAGTGTTTATGTGGGAGGATAAATAAATGTTGGTGTAGCCATACAGTGAACCAGGCCAGGGAAATTACCTGGGTTAAAACTAACCTGGGGAAACAAGGAAGTTTGAATTTGGACGCTTACCCAGTTCAGCTTGCTTTGTGGCTATAAGAATGCTTGTGTTACTTTAGCTGGGAGGAAGGGATGGCCTGGGAATAGAAGGAAGAGTGAATATATCGTAGATCCTGTGCAGTTATCAGTTCTATGGGGTAGGCTAAGTATAGCACTGAAGTGTGTTAATAGTGAGTTGATTCTTTAATAACTTGACTGTTACGTAATTTCATTCTCATCCTCCAGAAAATAATATCTCTTGTACACATTTTGTTTTAAACACCTGACTTTGTTCTTTTTTCTCCTTCCCTCTTATTTCTTCTTTTTTAGACAATGGGCACTGCATATTAAGCAGGGGCAGAAGACTGAAGCCCATCTGGGGACAGAATGAGTTTAAAAGATGCTGACAGTGCAGTTTGCCAGGCAAAGACAGCCTACAATCTTCATATTTACCCCCAACTCTCAACAGAAAGTGCTCCCTGCTGCAAAGTGACAGCAACCAAGGACAGCACATCTTCAGATGTCATCAAGGATGTGATTAATATCTTAAACTTGGATGTCTCGAAACATTATGTGCTTGTGGAGGTGAAAGAATCAGGTGGTGAAGAATGGGTACTTGATATCAATGATTCTCCAGTTCATAGGGTTTTACTTTGGCCTCGTCGCGCTCAGGATGAACATCCACAAAAGGATGGGTACTACTTTCTTTTGCAAGAGAGGAACACTGACGGGAGCATCAAATATGTCCAGATGCAGTTGCTTTCCAAGGAGGCAGATGCTCGGCGTTTGGTTGAAAGGGGGTTTCTTCCATGGCATCAGGAGGACTTTGATGACTTGTGCAATCTTCCCAACCTGACAGAGACAACGCTCCTAGAGGATCTCAAGTGCCGCTTTCTAAAACACAAAATTTACACTTACGCAGGAAGTATCCTGATTGCAATTAACCCCTTCAAGTTCCTGCCCATTTATAATCCTAAATATGTCAAGATGTATGAGAATCATCAACTTGGGAAGTTGGAGCCTCATATTTTTGCCATTGCTGATGTGGCTTATCACACAATGCTTAAAAAGCATGTTAATCAGTGTATAGTTATATCGGGTGAAAGTGGGTCTGGGAAAACTCAAAGCACAAACTTCTTAATTCACTGCCTCACTGCACTGAGCCAGAAAGGGTACGCAAGTGGTGTGGAGAGAACTATTCTAGGAGCTGGGCCAGTTCTGGAGGTAAACTTCTTCTGCTAAAACTGCCTTCTGCAAAGATGTTTCTTGAAAACTTCAAATAGCTGCTGTTGAATGTTTGTTGGTCACCCAAGGTTTAGACTTTAAATATCACTGGGCTGCACTGGTGTTTGGCTGTGTTGCTTGACTGCTTCTAATTGATTTTCCTTAATTCATCCTTCCGTTCAGTTGACTTCCTGTTGCTTTTAACTTATATTTGACTTAACTTTCCACTACTAAGAACTGATATTCTGGGACAGAGGTTACCTGTGTTTTCCCTCTTAAAGTTTTGATGGCATTTGAATCAAATCATAAGTAAATGTTTTCATAAAAAGGACGTTTCCACTTAAACATGAACTGCTCAGTGTAGTCATGCCTTTATGTGCAAGTATGTCCTGCAGCATTTTTATGGACTCACTTTTTGAGGGAGTTATTTCCTTCCTACAACTGTTTGTTTTCAAGAGAACAACATTCTTAGTTGGGAAGAAAATGTGAGTTGGTTTTGGCTTGTAATTACTACAGCATTTCTAACAGAAAGCAAAACTAAACATGTGAGAAGGAGGGGGTACAGCTGGTCTTGCATTAGGTTACGAACATAGACTGATCTTTTAGACTTCAGACTTTCCCTTTTGTGCTCTCATCTGAAAGGAAAAACTCTGAATGCTTGGATGGATGTAATGGTCACCTGTAATAAAACCTTCCACAGCAAGGAGTTTGAATGCAGCTGTTGTCACATGTTAGATTATTTAAGTGTATAAATTACAACACTTTCATTAAAAAAAACCACTGTTTTTTCTAAGCATTTAGATAAAATGTGAAAAAGTAATAGAAGTTAAACTTTAAAATGCTTATAAATGAGTTGAAAGTTTATCTGTAAAGAATGAGGAATACACACAAGTTCTTTTTTTGCCTTGCTTTCTGCTGCTTGAAAGAAGAAGTAAAATTGTTTGAGGTTTGGTTGCTGGAGTTCAAGTTTGCAGCTCTACACAGAAAACAGGAAGGGGTCACTGTGGAAAGCACTGATCAGCTGATCTTTCTGCCTTTGATAAAATTAACTGTTTCACATCCTAGTCTCCGGATGTGATACAGCTGTGTCAAACCAGGAAGAGACAGAAAATCTTGTGTTGCAGTTTGTCCATTGAATGAGAAATGCACATATCCCCAGACTGAAAATCAAAATTAGTAACTTGCTGGAGTCATGGCTGGGTGTATGAAGACAGACTGAGAAAGCTGTGGGTGCCAGAGAGGGACTCTTCATCGGGGACTGTAGCGACAGAACAAGGGGTGTAATGGGTTTAAACTGAAACAGGGAAGGTTCGGGTTAGATATAAGGAAGATGCTCTTCCCTCTGAGGGTGCTGAGGTGCTGGAACAGGTTGCCAAAAGAAGCGGTAAATGCTCTGTCCCTGGCAGTGTTCAAGGCCAGGTTGGACAGAGCCTTGGGTGTCACGGGCTAGTGTGAGGTATCCCTGCCCTTGGCAGGGGGGTTGGAACTGGATGATTTTAAGGTCCTTTCCAACCCAAACCATTCTATGATTCTATGTTGTGTATGTTTAGGAATGTTCATGAAGAGATACTGGTGATTTTCTGCACTAGGATTGGTTGTCATAAGTACTACAACTTCTTCAGACTTCCCCTCAGCATTCAGTAATGCATTTCATAAGAAAATAGTCTTGCTAACTGGAAATATGATGATTGAAAGCTCAGCTCTCAAACTTGCCAGATGGATTCTAACATGGGCTGTTAGAGTACATGTTGTTGAAAATGTGAGGCTCTCTTCTGAAGTCTGGTAGTGGGAAGAGACTTCCCTGTTCACGTAACTAGTGCACATCAAAAAGTGATGGAGCATAGAGAAGTGAAATCAAGCGATCCTACTTGGATACAGCAGAGTGATTCAGCTGACAGGGAAACTTCCATGTGTTCCGATCGTTGATGCTCCTGTGCAAATACAGTCACTAAGTAGAATTTACAAAGCCAAACCCAAGTCACATCTTGATCTCGGGGAGGGATGCGCGGGAAGCATACTCTGCTTTGTGGAAGTCAAACTGATGACAAACTCTTCTGTTAGACTTTTGTCACTTCTAAATCCAACTGTGGTGACTCATTTGGATTTTTACTTAAGGGAACTAAAGTGGTGCAAGGGAATTCTTCTTAAATGGATGTTTCAGGGGTATTTTTGCATGGAGGGTTTTGTAGTGCTTGAAGTGCTGGGGATTGGAATGGTATGTTTCATTCTGAAGTTTTGAGGCTTTATGAGAGATGAAAATTTACTCTTGACTGAAGCCTGTTCCTCTGACTTCTACATCATAAAAAGCCAGTTGCAATTTGTCTCAAAACTTCCCCTTTTTAGTGACCTCTTATTTTCCTTAGACCTAAGTAAAGTATATCTACTTATAGGCTGACCTTTCGTAAAAGATCAAGTAGCTAAAGCTAACACTTCCAGCACAGAAAGGTGAGCACTATTAGTGTATTATGGAGGTGGATTTAGACTTTTATCTGCACATAGTGAACTTAGGAATGTATTTCTTAAGGAATCCTGTTTCTGAGTTGGCCAACTAATCTGTATTCAAATCTGTAAGTAACTTGAAGAGAAGCCATTGTTAATAGTTTAGCTGGTTGTTCCATGGACAGTGATGCTTCAGCACAGCCTACAGATGTGGTCTATTCTGGTTTTCAACTGCTCATGTGACATACAGTTGCCTTGGCTCTATAGGAATTGCTGTCAGACTTTGGTTGTAATTGTTTCTCCAGGTTGTCATAAATCATCTCAAATGAAGAGCAGTTGCTTTAAAACTGGCAGGAAGATAAAGATAGGCTCTGTTTTCAGATATTCCTGACTTTTTCATCCTCTTCTAAATATAGTGCTTAAAGTCTAGTTCCCTGACTTGGAGTTTTGCCTTCTGGTGTTAACCGTTCAGTTCAGTTTACTCGAAGTCCTAAGAAGGAATTTAACATTTGGGAGCTAATATTTGGGTAAAATTTGGAATAATGAATCAAACCTTTGTTTTTTGAAGTCTCAAATGAGAGAACTGAACCTTACCATACACACTTCAGAAGCTTCCAAGAAACTTGTATTTTCCTTTCATCAAGGAAAATGGCTTAAAATGCATGTTTCAAGTGTAAAATGCAGTGTGCAGTCTAAGACTGAACTTACTTTGGAGATTTAAATTAACTGATTAGATTCGTCAAGCCAATTACTTTAGTAAATGGCTGCAAATGGAGCAAGGGGGTGGGAGCATGTGGCAAGCGACATATAAGAGGGAATTGGAGGTTCCTCTTCTGGCAGCAAAGCTCCTATTGGCTTCTGCTTGTCGTTAACTGTAACCCTTAGTATCCTGGGTTTATGACAGACGTTACTTTCTTAGCATGCTGAAAGTTCATTTCCATCTGCAGTGGAAGCTGAGGAGAGGAGGGACAAGTGGAAATACTGGCATTGTCTTAACTTTTACATGTAGTATTTTAATAGGCATTCCTTTTTTCTCTTTGGGTATGTTCTTAAAGATTTCCTAATGGCACTGAACCATTCTTTGGAAAGAATTAAGACCCAAATAAAATGGAAAGTCCAACAGGAAGCATTCATTAAGTGTTCTTCTAAAGAAGGCAGCTGTAAATCTGGATGTTGTAAGCATAATCAGGTGGGGACGAGATTTTCTAGCATTCAACGTAAAAGCTTGTTAAATTGTAGAAAGTAAACCTTTCTGCTTTACCTTTCTATGGAAAACAGAGTAAAACAGTCTGCTGTCAGCTCTGTTTTCTTTATTACAGTCCTGTTGTGCTTGTGGTTTTGGTATAAGATAGACTTAAGCTGAATGATGCTTCAACTCTGGTTTTCATTTGGATTTACCATAGAAGTCTGCATATATATTTAGTGGGTGTAGGCTGTTCTATTTAAGGGAAAGTAGTTGTTTTGAGGCTATTATCTGCCTGTGTTTGTTTTAAGAATCATAGAGGAGGAATGGAACTTCCTTTTTCCAGTTGGTTGGATGTTACTAAGCTTTTTTGGTAGAGATTTGTTGCACACTTCTCCCTGCTGCACACATCTCGGGGGGGGGGGGGGGCGGGGCACGGGATCACCTTGTCCTTCATGCAGTTGTATCATGTGGATTGCTCAGACTTCCCCAGGGCATCTTACAACATGCAGGGTTGCAAAGTTACCCTGAACACTGCAACTTCTGTGTGGATGAGCAGATATTTTGCAGCATGTTTAAGACCGCTACTAAACTGAGTTCAACTCTGAAGCAGTCATTTCCTCTTCTATGGTGTGCAATTTGAGTCTTGGAGGTCATTTGGCACGTTGAAAGAAGGGCTGTGCAGTGGCTTTTCTGCCATGGATTGGGATGGTTTGCATAGGAACTCTGATGGCTTTCACATTTTGGCAGTTCTTGTGAATGAATGGAGTGAGATTTTTAGTTGTGTTCCTGAGCTCCATGATAGGAGCATGTGTGTGGTTTAGGGTTTTCATTTTACAGCAAATAAAAGGAGAATTTGGCATTTTCTTGAATACTTTCAAAGCTGTCACTGTTGTAGGAGTTGCAAGTAGCAGACTTCAGTTTATGCCTCTTGCATTCCAAGGTAAGAGGGGTGGGTTGGATGACTTCCTGACTCCCGGAATAGGCTCTCCCAAATCTTATTGCTGCTGGCCTTGGGCTGCTATTTTTGACTCACTCTCTTTTATGTAAGCCTAGTGTTCTGCAATGGAGAGATTTAAATGTAGCTTCTCATTCTTACCTGTCTCCTCATGGACTCACATGGGAAAATAGTAAATGGGTTTGGTTATAGAAATTATTATTTCTCTTTAGCTGAAATTCTCTTATCCCTCACATCTTCTGAATTTATTCTGTAAAGGCATATGTGGCTCTGTAAAGGCAAACCAGGGAGATACTCCATTTGAATCTGAGCTGTGTATATAGAGTACCTGGCTAGAATTAGCTGTGAAAGATGCTTTCTATGCAGACCAATAGCTAGGTAATATGGGAGCTTCATTCTTACCTGTAATCCTTTTATTCTCGTAGGATAAAGCTGCAGTAGGGAGAAGATATTTAACCACTATCAAACCAAACCATTTAACACATTAAATTTTGGCACTTCTCTGATTTTAGGCAGGAATGTCACTTCTTATAAAGTTAACTTTTCAAAGTATATTGAAGAGTGTGGTAGCAGTGATTAGAGTTTAAAGTTAAATGTTACCCCCCAAAAAATTCCCCACCCAAAATGTTAAGCAACTTGGAATGCTCTTTGAAGAGTTGTAGATGTCAAAGGCTCTTATGAGAAAACCATTCAGTACATGAAAACTTTCCTAAAACTGTTAATATTAGATCAGCTTATAAGAATTTGCTGTATGCTTTGACTAAATACCAGACACATGAGATCATAAGAGCCTTTAGTTTTAAACTGTATTCATTACTTACATGAGTAATCACTAAGAAAAGTTTTTCAGGAAGCCTGGGCTTGGGATTTCTTAACTCTATAATGCCAAATGTTTATTATTAAAACCTAATGTAGCAAATTTAGCTATACTGGTTGCTGTGTCTAGCAAACTGAGAGTTAACTGGTGCCTTCAGTTCAAACAACTTTCTAACAAGAAGCTTTTTCTGGAATCACTTTGCACATGCACTGTTCTGCAGCCTGGCAAGGTTCACTACAACAGGTTTCTTGCCACATTACCTGGGAAGTTGGTGTTCTTCAGAGAGCCACAGCTGGGAGGAACTGGGTTTTGATTTGCAAAGCAGAATATTTGCTGTGCTGATGTTACAGGACTTCCACTTTTGGTTTGGGGATGGTTGGTAACTGTAAGGAATTGACTTGGATTTTATGCATACATTAATATGCATGTGTATGCAAAATGGGCTCTAAAAACCACATCTGGCTTATAACTTGCTGGATAGTAGCTGTAAAAAGATATTGATGATTCTGGTCGATGCTTTGAAAGTGTGATTGGGGATAGATGCTGTTTGCATCATGTCACATGTAGCCTGGTCTCTAGAAAGTAGAAGGTTGAACTGGCCCTCAGTCATCTATAAGCAGTGCTGGACACAAATTGTGTCTTTAGAAACCCACTGACTTTCCTGAAGTTACAGCGGAAAAGCACCCTGTGGGTTTTCACCCTGCGCAGGAAGAGCTCCTTTAGCTCTTTCCTCTAAGTCAGAAATAGCAGTTGTCTGAAGAAATCTGGCCGTTCTCCCAGTTCATAAGAAGTTTCTCAGGTTGCCTGAACACTGGGCAGCCCCCAGTAGAAATCTACTTGTAATAGAGCTCTGAGAACCTGTTTTAGTAATAGTGATCCAGGATCATGCAGCCCTTAAGGTAGTCTGGGAAAAGACCCACAAACCAAAATGCCCCCCCAGAAAGGGAAGAGTTTCAATAAACAGACTTCTGACTGTCATGAAAACAGTACTCCCCAGCATATACACCATAATGGGGCAGTTCTGTGTGCAAGAGTTCAGTTCAGTGTTGTGTACAGTATTCATGTCCGTCATTCTCCGGATGTGTGTGTGGAGGAAGAGGGTGGCATTTTTCTGAAATCATTCCATGAATGTTCTATATTAGGGGCAGCGGATTTCCTAATGGAGGCCTTCATTGCTTGGAGCTTGAAGAGGAAATATCTGCGGCAGGAATTGCTGGTGATAGTCTGCACCGAGCAGTGTAGTTTTCCAGACAACTGTATTTTACACAGGCTTTCTTCTCAATATGCTGGATTGCCTCCTGCATGTTAGAAGGATCACAAGTTTCTCTGAAGCTAAGAATGCATAGTGAAGAGTTGATAAAGTTAAGGACATTCCTAGTAACTAATTCTATTGGACTGTTGCATTTAATAAGTTATCCTTACAGTTCTTAAATGCGGCTCATGCGAAGGATATTGTTTTGTGTATACTAGCAACTATCATGATGCAGGCAGAAGTATTAAAGATGCACAGTTAGGATCTGCGCCATCCCTGTTTTTTCCCCTGTCCTAATGCCTCATAGTGAAACTCCATTTTTCAGTAGTGCATAGCGGAGTTAACTGGCCAGTGCATGATGTGGTTCTGTAAACCAAAGGCTTTCTGTTTGTCTTCTTCCTGTTTCTTGGAATACACAACTTTGAAAACTTTAGAAATGAGATCATGTGCCCTCCTCACTTAAAGAAAAACTGTGTTCATTGTGAAGTTTTTGAGTGGGAGCAATGCATTAGGGAATAGGATGTAGTTTGTAGACTGGGAGAGGCAATGTCATGGTAATTGTGCTGTCATCTTCCCACTGAATAGCCTCTCTAAGGTCATAATTGTTATTATTGAGGGTGATTTACACACTCCAGCTGGGATTACCTTTCCTGTACTCTGAGAAATAGCTAAATGTGTTATTCCCCTCCCTCAGTCCACCAAATATTGTTGCATGGGGCAAATAATAAATGTATATAGAGCTCTAAGGAATAGTGGAGGCTTCTTAAACTGCCTTTTTGGTGTTTGTATGCTACCATGGCCTTAGTATTTCATGTTTATTCTGCAAGCTAACAGGAGGCTGAACAATGAACAGAAAAGCTGTGTGTTAGCATATTTTGCTTAACTGAAAATTAAGTCTTCTTGCTTTATTACAGGCATTTGGAAATGCAAAAACAGCACACAACAATAACTCCAGTCGTTTTGGGAAGTTTATTCAAGTCAACTATTTAGAGAATGGTATTGTCCGAGGGTAAGTACAGTCTGAAGTGGTGCTGGGGTTGATCTCTGTGCATTTAGGAACTGGTGAAGACTGTTGTATATAGAATGCTGCCTTGCTGAGGTGGTTCTCTTGTGAGAATAGCTTGCTGCTGAGGAGTTTTCCAGGCTCTCAGAATAGTGTTGTGGAATAGTCAGGTGATGGCTAATGTTCTTACCTTGCTGTATGACCGTATCAGGTTAAGAAGTCAACTGCTGCTGCATCTTTGCCTTCATGCTAAATGAAGGCTTTTTTCACAACATCCATTGTCATTTCCATTTTGCAATTAAGACCAGAAGATCTGCATTTTTAAGAGGAACTGGGAGAAGTGAAATAGATTTGAGGAAGCCATTGTAAAGAACAATCTGAACACCAGTTATAAAAGAGATTACATAATTATGGTTTTATTTGACTTAGTTGAAATGTGTGCTTCTCGCTGAAGGTCAAACATGAAATATTCTATACTTACATTTTTTAAATATATGATAGTCACATTTGAGTCTTAAAATTCTATTAATGTTTTTTACCCCACTGTCAAGATGTACCTGGGCTAGTCCAGATGCAAGGCTGTAATACCTGCTATTGCTATGGAATTCTGCCTGAAGTGGAAGCTTGCTGTGCTCTGGAGTGCCACTAGCTATCACTGATTTGTGTGCTCTGGTGTGTCTTTCTTTTGGGTCATCTTGGTGTTTGCAGTTTACCAAATGGCAGTACCAGAAGTGACTGGCAACCCTGTACCACAGTTGCTTTGAACTAGGCACAATTTGGATATGTTTGTTTTGTCTTCAGCCTGAGAAAAACCTGCTTCAACTTTGACCTCATTTATTGTACCCCATGTCAAGGAGTTTAGGTTATCATTTAGGAGGTTACTTTGTCAACCTGTAGGGTTTCTGGCTGGCTTCCATTTTAGGCTGACGTATATACTGTCATAAACCATCTAATATTTGTTAGATGGAGAATCAGTTATCGAGTGTATTTCTGGGGTCTCGTAGCCTTTGCATTCCTTGTCAGATAACTGTTAATCTCGGAGTAGATAACATATTGTTAGCACTCTACATGTTTCTGCAACCAGTTTTTCATCGGAGCATTCCTAGCTTTGTCTGCCTTTCCCCAGTTATGACTACTGAACCCAAGCACCCAAAATAGGTGTTTCTCTTTGTTCTTGTTACAGTATTCTGCATATTGAAATTCTTGGTTTAGATTGAAGATAGTCACTAAACTATTCTCTTATATGCTTTAGCGCAGACTGCATTATTTGAACTCTCTTGGCAGTTGCTGTGTGATGTTTTGGGAGGTCTTTTCTTTCGCCCTCATGCTGCTTTTTCATGTTTTGTGGCTCTTTAGGGCTGTTGTTGAAAAATACCTGCTTGAAAAATCTCGCCTGGTTTCTCAAGAAAAAGATGAAAGGTAAGAGATCAAGACAATTTGCTAACACAATTACAATCCATGCAAGAGCTTAAGATCATCTAAAGTACATAAATTAAAGACAAATTATTCTGTGTTCATGAAAGAGAGATTTACTGCCTTTGTAGGAACTACCATGTCTTTTATTATTTGCTACTTGGAGTCAATGAGGAAGAGCGTAAAGAATTTCACCTCAAGCAACCTGAAGATTATTTCTACCTCAATCAGGTAATCTGTGGCAGGAATTTATCCATGCATTGATAAGTGTTGTCTGTCTGTTGCGTTAAAGGTGAAAGACAGCAGAACATATTATGCTTGTTTTCTTTGTGATGTTTGGGCTTCATTCTTTGCCTTTAAGTATGGATCTCTCTTCCCAGCATAACTTGAAAATTGAAGACGGGGAAGATCTCCGACATGACTTCGAAAGATTAAAACAAGCCATGGAGATGGTTGGCTTCCTTTCAGCAACAAAAAAACAGTATGTAGAATTGTTTAAGCTTTTGTTACTGCTGGCTAGTTAATGCTGGGGTCACATTTAGTCCATTGGGAAGCCGGGTGAGCTGAGTTGGAACTAGATGATCTTAAGGTTCTTTCCAACCCAAACTATTCCATGATTCTATGAGTAATTGAGGACTTGCAGACAAATTCTTGAAAGCAAACCTGTTGTAATGAACTTGTAATTAAAAACTCTTATAAAATTCTATTTTTCTTCCTTAGGATTTTTGCAATACTTTCAGCTATTCTTTATTTGGGCAACGTTACATACAAGAAGAAAGCTACAGGTCGTGATGAAGGGTTGGAAGTGGGACCTCCAGAAGTGTTGGACATTCTTTCCCAGCTTTTGAAAGTAGAGTATTTCTCTCTAGCTCTCATGTTTGATCCACCTTTGTATCATGCTCTGCCTCAGCATTTTACTTGAATATCTTGGTGCCTAGTTTGCTGTATCTAGGTCTGGTTTATGGTACTTCCAGAAAGCTTATGGGGAGGGGAAATGGATGAAATTGGTGAAATTGTTGGGACTAGGGATGGGATATAGCCCATAGCATGGAAACAGAGTTTGTTTACTTGCTTATCATAGAGCTGAGCAGGAATGAATTTAGTGGAGATGGGTTCTTTGCCACCATAGGGAAACTTCTGAATGAATCTAAGCTGAGAATAACTAAAGATGTTGAAGGACTTGTAAAGCTATTGATGAATGATAAATGTAGCTGTTGTCAAAAGGCTTGGGCTTCTCTGAGGAAACTGTGTCCACTGTTGCTATCACATTGCTCACTGGGCGTTTGAAGGTGACAATAACTCTTGTTCTTGCTTATTTTTAAAGGTTAAACGGGAAATTCTAGTAGAGGTGCTAACAAAAAGAAAAACTGTGACTGCTAACGATAAGCTTATTTTGCCATATAGTCTCAATGAGGTGAGTAAAAGAACAGTAGTAGAATGGTCTTAACTAACTGCAGTTACGATGTTTGGATTAAAAAAACTAAGGTGGTACACCCTCACATTTAGTGAGGGCCATTTGGAAAGTCAGAAGTTAGCTTTAAAGGTAAATGTTGGTTTTCTTTGTCTCTGCTAGGACTGCAACCTTTGAGTTGATACTGGTCTCAACTAGAAATGCTTTTTTAACCCAAGAACACTGTTTCACTTGCAGGCAATAACAGCTCGTGATTCAATGGCAAAGTCCTTATACAGTGCTTTGTTTGATTGGATTGTCCTGCGAATTAATCATGCACTCCTTAATAAGAAGGACATGGAAGAATCTGTTACAGTAAGTTTCTCACAAAAGCCAGTCTTTGTGGGCAGTTGTGTACTTGGCGCTAACAGACGATGCTATAGATGGTGTGTTCAGATACCTGGGATAAATTTTGTTTCTTCTGAAGTCCATGGTTGTATCTAATCGTATGGTTCTGCCATAGATGTAACTGTGAAAGTGCTTTTCATAATGGTTAACTGCGGGTGAAGTCACTGCATGTCAAATTGCTTAACTAGGTTTCCACATCTTCTTTTAGTGTTTGTCCATTGGTGTACTTGATATTTTTGGATTTGAAGACTTTGAAACCAACAGTTTTGAACAGTTCTGTATAAATTATGCAAATGAACAGCTTCAGTATTATTTCAATCAGCACATTTTCAAATTGGAACAGGTAAGAAATAAAAGTTGCTGAAACAAAACCTGTTTTTTATCATATATTATGCAAACTTACAAGTTATGCAAAACCACAAGGCATAATTTTTATAACTGCTTGAATATAGCTCCAAAAGACTTCTTTTTAATTCGCTTCGTTACTGCTTATTGTTGTTTGAAGGTTGTAGCTTTGCTGTATTTAGTGCTCTACATGTCCTAATGACAGCAGGGTCTTTCTTCAGAGGGCTAGTATGATATTTCTGCATAACTGTAAGAAACTTAAAAAGACCTTCAGGTGATAGCAGACTGAAATCAGATGGAACTGCAAACTTTGAAAGTCTGTAGCTGAGGTGTTTGTTCCAGGTTTTTGTTTTGTTTTCATGGTCCAGAAACAGTTTCTTTTATTTTTGTTACTTTCTAAATATTTAATAATTAATTATTAAATATTTATTGCTGGTTATTAAATATCTTTGTTGCCTCTTTGACCTGACTGCGTTTAAGGGATGCAACTGAATGCTGATATTGGCAGTAGTTCTGAAATCCTGATACTACTGGAGGATGTTGATTTAGTTGCTTGCAGATGGTATCATCTTCTTACAGAGCCCGTTGAGTGCTGCAGGCTCTAACAGGTCCTGTTTCTTGCCTGAGGTTTGGGGTTTTTTTGCACTAGACTTGGGTTTTTCTGTCTGGTTTGTGCTAAAAGGTTCTTCTCAGGTCACTCAGCTGAAAGAAGGAAGTCATTCTGTGCGCCTTGGTATTTTGTCAGCAGCATGTAGATAACTTTAAACAAGCATTTTAAAGAGGAGAAAATGACCAAACATGCAAACTTGGTATGTAAACATAACGTTGAGGTCCCTGTTTTGTAACTCGGGACAGAAGTGGCTATCCAGGCTAACTAGGATAAATAGTGACACTGTTTTCTTTTTTATAATGCCCTGTTTTTTCCAAAGGAGCTTAATCCCTGAATGATCCACTTCCTGTATCTCTTGCAGCCTGAGGGCCCCCAGGAGTGATGGCTATATCTTTTTAAAGAAAGGCTTTTTTGTGTGTGGAAAATGGCATTTGGGGTCTGTAATTCAGCATGCACACTGAGCAGCCTGTCATTAGGCAGACTGTGTAGTCCATTTCTTATCATCATCATCGTATAGAATAGTGAGCGCTGCTCTTTGTCTATTGTTAAACACAAAACTTAGTTAATTTTCTGTCTGACTTTTTTTTTTACATTAGTACCTTATAATTTTCTTTTTCCAATGGGAATTTGCAGCATTAGGAACACCAGATATTTTGGTTCCATATCATAATGGGAAGCTTGTCCTGTCAAGCATTTGATACATTGTCATTTCAGCATAAGAGCTTCATATTCTCTTCTCAAAGAGAGCTCCAAGTATTCTGAACCTAAGCAGTACACGTTGCCTCCTTAGGGAAGTTTTGCTGCTGGTGTTGTGTGGGGCTGATCTGCCTCTTTTGAAACTTCTGTTCTTTTGTCTCAAAGTGCAGTTTAGCAATTCTGGAACCTGCTGTTAAATACTCATCGTTTCTCATAATGGAAGAAAGATGGAAGAGAAAAATAGACTTAAATTCCTCCAATATGTATCTATCTATGGTTTAATGATGTAGACATCATGTTTGCCTCCAAGTTTGTAGACTGCTGGTTGCTGGGAACGCACAGCAAAACATTCTTTTGGCTGTTTTGATTGTTAAATAGTTTGAATCCAAGCATCTGCTGTTGAGTGTCCTGCCTCCATGGACCTTTGATCTGCCCCAGTATTCCTGCTGTTCTGTTCTTATTTATAAATCTTCCTTGTTTTTGTTTCTGCTGCCTGAACTAACAAATTCAACTTGCCAAGGATGTATTTTAAGTGCTTAGACCAAAAGACACGAAAGGTCAGGGTACTATACTGATGAGGGACTTCTCTTGAGCTACACAGGAGGAATATAAGAGTGAAGGGATCACTTGGCACAATATTGACTATACTGATAATGTGGCCTGCATTCACTTAATCAGCAAGAAGCCCACTGGCCTCTTCTATCTTCTGGATGAAGAAAGCAAGTAAGCAACAAATGTCTTCTGAAAACAACTGTGTGGCAGGGAGGAGGGAAGGACTGTGAAAGAGAACAGAAACAGCACTCTAAAACGGGGAGGAATGTTGTGGGAAGCAAAGAGTCATCTTGGTGACTATTACCCATGCTCTAGTTTGTTTTTAATGACTCCAGTATGGTGGTGATATAAATTGATGCTAAAATTGAACTTTGGCTCAAGCAAACTTAGAAACGTTCACTTTGTGTTTTACCATGGCATTCCAGTTAAAGTAAAATGGATGTCTGTAAGTCTTTGGAACATTAAGTCGCAAATATGGTTAATAGTTAATGTGGTGCTAAGCATACTTGACTAGTGAAGTGGGAAGAAGCATTGACGCACTTGAAACCTCAGAATATTCTGCAGTGAGTGGAGCTGCTTGGCTTTGGTCCAGAAATTAGGCCCACCTCTAAGATTCAAAGCAGGGGTGTAAGTCTCCATTAAAGTGTAGAGGCCTTGAACAATACCATACTTTCCCCAAGGATCAATAGGTGTTTGTCACCTTGCACCTCAGTAAATGTAATAGCTGACTTACTCTGTTTTGTGTTCCTAGTTTTCCACATGCCACAAACCAAACTCTCCTTGCAAAATTCAAACAGCAGCATGAGGAGAACAAGTTTTTTGTTGGAACCCCAGTGATGGAGCCTGCTTTTATTATTCGACACTTTGCTGGGAAAGTGAAATACCAGATAAAAGTAGGTGATAGATCTGATGAGCCCCAAAAAACCAAAAAAGTCCGTGTTTTCTGATGGTTTTTGTCAGGGTGTAGAAAACTTGCTGGGGTTGCACTGTATCAGGTGTGTCCGCAGATGCACTTTGGGTTTGGGTTTTTGGTACCCTTTGGGGGATAATGCTCACTATAGTCAGAACTATTCAGAATAGTGGATTATTTATATTTTTGGGTCACAACACAGCTTTCCTGAGAGCTTGTGGCTCAATGTGCCTGTTTTGCAGGATTTCAGAGAGAAAAATATGGATTACATGAGACCAGATATTGTTGCTTTACTACGAAGCAGTGACAGCGCTTATGTTCGGGAGCTGATCGGAATGGACCCCGTGGCTGTGTTCCGCTGGGCTGTTCTGCGAGCAGCTATTCAAGCAATGGCTGTCTTTGCAGAAGCTGGACGCCAGAGAGCTCAGAAGACTGCAGGTATTGGATGAAAAATGCTGTGGAAACACTTTCAAATCCCATACAATTGGCTAGTGCTTGTTTACAGAACTAGTTTATGGCAAAACTGGTACGAAGGGCAAAACTGACTTCAAAAATGGCTTAACATTCACACACTAAAGAGATTGGTCACTCTTATCAGAGATCATTCAGGCTTCCTGCTCCAATAAGTGCACAGCCTGCTGGCTGTGCCAAGTTTAAAGTCCTGTTTGTAAAAGCTGGGGAAGATAGTAGTAGTTCTAGCATGGCTTCTTGTCTTAGCACTGGTTTTGATCTTCTTGGTCCTCCCTGAAGTTCCAAATGAGTACTCAGGATTAAAGACTGATTTTGAAGCAGCTGCAATTTGCTTTCTAGTAGTAGGGAGTTTGAGAAACAAAGTAGTCTAGCCCAACAGCCGAAGTACTATACCCAAATTCCAGGCCCTTGGATAGCTATTGTGCTTGTTGCAGTGGGTGATTTGGGGTTTTTTTGGTCTGTTATGCTCATATCTTTGTCAAAATCCAACCTGTTGATTATTTCATAACAGGAGTGGTACGTCAAGGACCCGGAATTCCCCTTGGAGAGCTCCAGAGGTCAAATACACCAGTAGAAAAAGTCTATCGGTGAGAAAAATACTTAACCCCTGTCAGGGGAAAAAACCTGAATTGCCAAGTCACAGTTTCATGTATCAGATGTCAACTTGATCTTTCCACAAGGACAGCAAGTTTTATTTCTGTCTTATTTCAGTGCTATAAAAGCAATACTCTGGCTTATTTAATGTAAGACCCAGCAATTCCAAGTGTTGGTGGCATAGCTCCAGTTCCATTTACCACTGGGTATTTGAGTTCCCTGTCTGTGCATGGTATATGTTGGTTTTAGCATCGTGTATTCCTCTGCAACCAGTCTGTGTCCCTGAAGCATTTGTAGGAGCATTGATGTTTTTCACAACCTTTAGGAGGCAGGGCAAGCCCTGCAGAACTGCCTCCTCATGTTGCTCTGTACAGGCGTATTTTGCCTTCCTATGGAGTGTTTAGGTTTTATACATGTTCCTTTTACAGCTGCTCAGTGCTTGATTTCTCATTTGATTGTTCTGAGGATTTCGATATAAATGCTTTTGAAGACATCATTTCTATATATGAAAACAAGAAGTAAGTAAGAAGTAGGCTTGCTCTTACATGCCAGGGAGGCACGTTTCCTGGGCAGACACCTTCTGAGCACGCTCTGTGTAAAACTGAAGCCATGAAGCAGTAACGTAAAACAGTGGCTTCCTGCTGCTTCATAATTACTTCAGCCTGAACAGTCTCTGTCACTTGTGGCAACTTAACAACTAAACATATGATTTGGGTGAAAGAATTGGCTATAGCATATCATATCTGTTTGTGATGGCTTGAAACAAAGTCCTGGCCTTCAAAAATGGTCAGAGGTACCAAGGGAAGAAAGCAACCCTCTGTAATAATGTTGCTGCCTCAGCAAGCAGCTCAGAATGGTGATAGCATCTGACAATCGGAAGTGATTCTTATGCTTCTGTTATTTTTGGTTTGTGCCTCTCTGGAGAGTAAAGAAGGTAAGTTGTGTGCCAAGACACGACACAAGCACGGTGCATGCTTAAATGATGGACTCTGCCACACATTAGGGACCATCCCAGGCTTACTTTGAAAAGCAAAGCACGTGAATAAGTTTTGAAGTGAAAATGAAAACCCAAATTTCACCAAGTACTCCTACAATAGCTAGTTTTTAGCTTTTCTCATGCGAGTCTGCTTAAGCAGCCTCATTTTAGTAGTCAAATCTGTATCTAAAAGTATTTACTGCTTAGTTATAAAGAAGCTTGTATCTTTCTGAAGAGGTTACTTAGCTTAACAGAAAGATTCCCTGCTCATTAAGTACCCTCTGTTTTCTGAATTGTAAATTCCAAGGATTTACATTAAAAGGTAGAATTAAAGAGTTTAGTATGAGACCCTGATAATCAAATTTTAGGATGCTGACAGTGTATAAAGTGCTCACTTGACATCAGAATCATTCATGCTTAGGAAAAAGTAGTCTGGGATTGACCTGCCACTGTTTGGAGCATACTTGGTGATGGGATCTCTTGGGATTTTAACTCCTTTTTGTTTTCTCCCCTCTCTCATGGCTTGTGTCCTTGTTTGCCATCTTTGTTTTGCTGGGAATCACTTTAGAGACATGCATGAACAAATCATCGCAAGTATTAAAGGACTTCCCTGGCAGGGAGATGATCCTTGTAAGCTGCTTCGGTCACTCAGCCGACTTCAACACCGCTCCCACTTCATGTGAGTTCTGGTGCTCTGGGTATTGCTTTGAAAGTGCAACAATAACCAAGCAGTTATTTTAGTCCATAAAAAATATACTGGTCCCAAGTTTGATGCTTGTCTACTGCAAAACACTAAACAAGATGATTAAGAATAAAAGAATGCCTTCTAAAAAATGTAAAGGCAATAGAGAATGTGTTGTTTTGTTGCCTTAGCTGAAAATTAAGTCTACTTTTCTTGTAAACTTCTTGTAAAACCCACGTATGCCAAGCTTCTTGTTGCAAAACGCTGGACAATGAAATCTCTCCCAAATTATAACTAATGGCATCCTGAAATTCAGGATGCTAATGCTGTGTATGTTCTTGGGCTAAAATTCAACATGTGCCCACCTATGTATGTGTAAGCAAATCAATCTGTGGTCCATTGTGTAATAAATAACATTAAACTGGGTGGCATAGCGTTGGAACATGCCTTACATCATGGAGGTAACATGCTTAGAATTAAGAAGATGTGAACCACAGCCTTGTTTCTGAGGGCTTTATGGTCTGTGTGTGCATGAGAACTATGCCTGAAGTTTGTGTAGTGCCCCAGGAGGCTATGGGGATGATCTCAGACCTATCAGAATTCCTCAGTGAAGTAGTGGGGCATGTTTTGTCCTTCTGTGAACAGTTAAGTACTTTCACAGGGGTTCTGGTGCAAGCAGCAGTAACTTTTGAATCAAGTATTTGTGTATTTGAAAGCGCCTTAGTGTTATGATGAGAGCCAAATGACTGGACAGTTAGCTACGTAGAATCATGTGCCCCAAAATAGCGTATGCAACAGTGAGGATTTAATAGCTTTAAGTAAAAATGTTTCACTTTTGAAAGCTCCCAATACCTACAAAGTTGATTTAAGAGTCATTCTTGTTGCGAAGCAGTTTGCATTTCTTGCACTGATCACTTGTACGAGACGTGCATGAACACACCCTGGTGCTGTTGTGCTCATTTGCTTCTATCCTTCCTCTCGCCTTATAAATTGCACCAATGTCTGGCTTGCTGTAATAACCAAAAATCATGTGTATTGTTTTTCTTAAATGATCTTTCATATTTTAACAGGAAAAGTAGAGGTATCAAACAAAAGCAGATCATTCCTAAGGTAAAGTTATTCCATAAAGGTAGAATTCTCTTGGGTTTTGGTTTGGTTTGGTTGTTGAGTTTGGGGTTTTTTTTGTCATTGTGAACATTCATTTTGATTGACAGAACTCACTCTAAAACATAGTGTTTCATAGTGTAGGAAAGTTGTATCATTTATCCCCCAAAGCTTCCTTTTTGGCAATCTGAAGGATGGGTAAATGTTCACCTTCATAAGAATTGCTGAACAGGAAAAATGTGTGAATTGGCATCTGTTTACTGGACTAGAGGTGCCATAAATACATGACGGTATTTCTAATGAAGTCATGGAAGGCAAGCACAGCAAGGATGTAATTCACTGTAAATCCCACCTTACACTCTTGGGATAGAGCAGTGGAAAGAAAATGCTTTGGTCTGAAATAAAAGTGCAACGTGACATTGAATGTGGAGCTCTAGGTGGCTGGCTTCCTTCTTACTCATTTTGATGCGGACAGAAGTATTTCCCCTTCAGTTAAGAGATTTGCACTTTGCTGATTATGAAAACTTTCTTCTAGAACTTGCTGGATTCCAAGTCTCTGAAGCTCATAGTAAGCATGACTCTGCATGATCGAACTACAAAATCCCTCTTGCATTTACACAAAAAGAAGAAACCCCCTAGCATAAGTGCACAGTTCCAGGTAGGTGACTAGGATTTTGTATGGCCGTCAGACCTGAAACAACCTTATTTCTGAGGAAGAAGCTGTACTGCTGTCAAATGCTGATATCTGGAGAAGAAAACTGTTTCTGAATATTTCATTTCAGACTTCACTTAGTAAGTTACTGGAGACACTGGGTAAAGCTGAGCCATTCTTCATCCGCTGCATCCGTTCCAACGCTGAGAAGGTAAGAGCTGAGCTGACTGCTGAGGACCCAAGTCTTCTAAGGCCTGTAATAGATCTCTTTTGACTTGCTTGCTGTTACTCTGTTTGAAGGTGAAAGGTAACTAGGGTGTGAAAACACAATGGGCTTTCTGTACTGGACAGAAATAGGACTCTTCAGGCATTTACTGGCTGTTGTCTGCTGATCTTTTTCAGAAAGAGATGCTTTTTGATGAAAGCTTGGTGCTTCAACAGTTAAGATACACTGGCATGCTAGAAACTGTGAGAATCAGAAGATCTGGCTACAGTGCCAAATACACATTCCAGGTATGTGAGGAACTGGAAGTGGATTATGCTATCAGAAATATCTGGTTTGGGGAAAAAGAAATCTATTGCCTCAGGGTCTTTTGTGTCTCTTCCTGTGAAGCTCATGACAACTTGGGATGAACTGTGTCAGAACCACAGTGAATTTTTAGAGCCTGCATGGTAACAAGTTGTAGTCTAATCTGTGTGAGTCATGTACCAGTAAGTTGCTCTCTTTGTTGAATGAAAGAAAGCACTGTGCTGTTATAAGCAATTACAGGCAACCAGTGCTGCACGTTACTGTCTCCATATGTGAATTAGTTTTCTGTAAATTAACTTTATAGATCACATATGGGTGATCTTTAACTGGAGGCTGAATGAAGCCTATGATTTACAGGGGAAGAAAAAGTAGCTCAATTTGGAGGGAGAAATAAATACTTTCAAACCCAGACAGCTTACATGTCATCTAGATTTCTAAAATAAAGCTAAAACTTGTGCGTTGCTTTCTAACTTTGATCTCTTCCTGTCGCTGCTTTTCACAGGAATTCATAGACCAGTTTCAGGTGTTACTGCCCAAAAATGCCAAAGCCTCTAAGGAAGACATTGGTGTTTATTTGAATAAACTAAAACTGGATGAAAACTACTATCAAATAGGGAAGACCAAGGTCTGTGAAAATTCCTTTAAGCCAGTAAGAAATCCTGATGTACATGGCAGAGTTTAGTGCAGTTCATTTATGGGTGTTGCTCTTTGCATTTTGCATTTAAATTAGGGTTTTTTAACTCTTGCAGACATTAGGAGTTGCCTCCTTGGTTTTGATGCCAGCCTGTCATCTTGCAATACAGTACAATTCTGTATTATATGGGTGTTACTTTAGGGAAATTGCTGCTATTGGCATTTAATTTAGAAGGGTTCTGTGATTTGAAGGCTGCAGGTACAGTTGTATGTTTAAGAATCTAAACACTGAGATTTGATAAAACAAAAGGACTTTTGAGGTGTGTTGTCAGGTGATAAAACTTAGTTCAGTAGCATTCTCATTAGCCATTATTTAGCATGCAGAGTAACTTCCAGTGGGGGTGCAAGGCTCTTGTTAACTGTTTATTGATGAACTTCAACTGAGCAGGTTTTCATGAAAGAGGCTGAACGGCAGAGACTACAGGATACACTACACAAGGAAGTGATCAGGAAAATCATCCTCCTTCAGAGCTGGCTCAGGATGGTTTTAGAAAGGAGACGCTTTCTCCGAACACGACAGGCAGCCGTTGTTTTACAGGTACCTGAGAACCATGCATCACCTTTGCCTAAGAAACCAACCAACACGCTCAAATAACAGCCACCCTTTGAGCACCTCTCCCTTACTTTAGAAGTCTCTTTCCTTAGGCTTGCTGGCGTTCCCGATGTGTTAGGATGGCACTGCAGAGGAATAATGCTGCCATTTATATTCAGTCAGTGTGGCGAAGATACAGGGAGCGAAAATGCTACCTTCAGCAGAAGAGGAGGATTTGTCTCCTCCAGGCCATGGTCAGAGGGCATCTACAACGTAAGAGGTAAAGGAAGAGGAGCAATCTGATACGAAAACATGCCTTTTAACTGCTGTGCTACTTGGCTTCACCTGCCAAGCTCAGTTTCTGTGTGATATATATTTACTTAGTAAACAAATAGAGCTATTACCCTGTGATGCTGCAGTCAGTATCAAATGGCTGGTGCTGTGTGGAAGCTGGTTCAGTGCTTCATACTCAAGCGTGATTCAGCTGAGTTGCACTGATGCATGCGAGTCCTAACAAGCAGACCTCCATGCAGTCCTACTGGGACTGTAAGTGTGTTTGTACTTTGTGGCCAGTATTGCTGTTGAGGCTGAATTTAAACAGTTGGGTACTTTTTTTAACCCCTGGGCATTAACATATTTGTGGTTTTACCTTGCAAATTCTTAACAGATTTCAGAAAATGGCTCTAGAAAAGCAGAAAGCTGAAGAAAAGCAGGGAAAAACACCGGAAGGTCAAGACGATCTGAGCAAGGATGAGCACAGTGAGCCATCCACAGATGAGTTGCCTGAGACACACAGATCAGAGCTGGATCAAGCTGTTGGGGATGGAGATCAAACTCCAAATGAGCAATCTGAAAGCTCATCTGAAAAAGCCACATTGCCCCAGAAGAACATGACAGAGGCCTCTGAGAAAGTAACAAACAGCCGGGAGAAACGGGAATCTCGCCGGCAGAGGGGGCTGGAACATAACGAGTTACAGAATAAACATGTCTTGCTTTCCCTCGAAGGACCATCTTCACTGTGCCACGAGGAACAGACCTCTTCTGAAGAGTCCCTGGGAACTGTTCCAGTGCAAGAGAAATCCACAGCAGAAGATCCTGTTCTTCAAGGAAGCAGGGAGGGAGAGAGAAATCCAATTGAAGAAAAAGTTACTTCAGATATGGCACTGTCAAGCGAGCTAAAAGAAAGTAGTTCTATCCCTGAGCAACCACCTGTATCAGAAGTAGATATGACAGTTGATAGAATGAAAACACAAGGGAATCAAAATAACCAGATAAAAGGCAGCCAAAGCTTTAACTGCCCTGAAAGACCGAAAAATCTTGCACTGAATCTTCAGAATACCCTATCTGCTACTGGGAGCTTTCAAACTCCATCTGAATGCTGGGCAGATAAAAACAAACGTCTTGTTAAGAAGGCAGCCAAAGATCTGGATAGTCCTACTTCTTCCCCAATTCAGAGATACGTGGATGACCCAGGGAAGCTAAAGTACAAGAGAGAGAAGTGGAAAGGAAAGAGACAATCAGATGCTGGTCATAATGATATGCTGAGTCAGTCTTTGGATGAAAGAACGCGTGTGGATAAGTCTCCTCAGGATCAGTTAGAGTAAGGGCAGCTTCCTAATTATTTGACTTTGTCAGAAAACAGATACCTTTAATGTTAGAAAATAGATGGAGGGCTCCTGAGAGCCTGTCTGTCTGGCCATGTGGTGAGAGAAAATATAGCTATGAACAACTGCTCTTTCTCTTGGCTCCCAGTCATCAGTCTTGCAGTTGAATTTGTATGGGTAGAATGTTTTCAGAAGCTACTGAAAGATGCAAAGCCTGTCTTGCTGAATTCAAATGGAGAGTTGGGGCTTTAAAGTAGTGTCTGGAGTTTGTTTCCATATGTGTTTTGTTCACTGGAAACAAAGTTGTAGTGACTTGCAGTTTACAAGCATCATCCCTCCAATGTGTCAGGAAATCTGACATACCCATTATTTGCTTTATTTCTCCAGTACATTTAGCATTTCAAACTGAGTTGAAGAGTTGATCCGGATTATTTCTTAGATGTAACATTGAGATGTGGGTATTTAAATGTGATAAATATGAAGAAGCTACAGATTTCTATAAAACATGTATTCTGAAACAGAATTCTTCTACCATTGCAGAAAGAAGGGGAATTCATCTTCATTAAGTGATCTTTCAATACTGGCCCAGTGTGTTATCATGAGTCAGGTACTGATGCTGTTGTGCATATTTATACTTAATTATTCTTGTTTACAGGTATTAAAGGTTTGTGAATACCTGGCTCCAGTGATGCCTGTGTTCCTGTCAAGTCATAGTTTTTTGACTTGACATCCACAGAAGAATAATGCATTAGCAAATACTATACAACAATTTGAAAACATAATTTGTAGTAACTTTGATCAAAGTGTTATATATACTTGGCTCTTACATTAGTAAGCAAATATCTATTGGATAAAGGGTTTTGTCTTGATGAAGCAAGCTTTTTTCCACCAATCTATTTCTTAAAACCATTTAAAGAATCTCTTTCACTCAATATGTAGTTTGTTGACTCTTTCTCTCTACTGTAGCAATCACCAGATGCAGTAGAAGAAGAAAAAGGCAACAAGAAATATCCTGTGCAAAAGAGGCCCGGTGACCTCTTGTCTAGCTTGGACACAGCCAGTTCCATGCAGCCAGCAAGTCAGCAAATAGATGCCAAGTATGTATTGTGTGTGTGAGTGACCTGCCTTTAGGAAACTGAAAAGAGGAGATTTCTCCTCTGGTGGGTGCTTGTCTTTTGAACTGTTTCTTGTTAACCTTAGAACCACCATCCAGCTGAGATCAAAGGTTTGTTAGTGTGCTGTCATCCAGGTTGAGAAATCAGACACCCAGGAGAGAAGCTGAAGAACTCAGCAAGCATGTAATGCTGTTTCTCTGGCCTGCTCCTGTGTCTGGCATTCTGCAACTTGGGAGCTTTGTGTGCCAGAAATGATGTCTTGGATGTGTGCTCTGTTGTCTTGTTGTATGTTGAAGATAGTGCTCTAATCTGGTAGATACCAGAATATCCACGTGTTCGTTCAGACTGTCTTTCCATTTTATTTGTGCTGCTCTGTTTTCTCTAGGTTGGATCTTAGAGTAATAATCACAGTGAAGGTTAATCCTGTTATGGGTTGCTGTTAAAAGAACCTTTTCTCGTAGCAGAGCCAGCTTCCATTACTAATGTGACAAACTCATATCTGCTTTTGCGTACAGGTCTGCTTTTAAAAGTCCTTTGCGTAGACTTCTGGGCAAAAAGCCAGACAAGAAAATTCCAAAGGAGAGTCCTGATGTGATTGATGAAGAAGGCCTCTCCCTTGTGTCTTGTGTCCTCTTTGCAGAAACAGGAGGGACACAGAAAGCTTCAGAAGGTGAGTTTGCGTGACTTAATTCTCAGCTTGCTAGTACAAACTTTTCTGTGATGTTTTGCATGGCTACTGAGGAAGCAAATACTGCAGAATTCAACCATCCTGCTTTCATGTACAACCTAATGTCTTTCCCAGCTTCTTCAGCGCAGCCCAGTCGCCCCCAGGCAGGGGAGCGCCATTTGAAAGAGAGCAGTAAGACAAAGAAGAACCGTACTATAAAGATCAGCAAGATCTCCAGTGTATCTCAGAACTGGCGAGCTTCCATGGTCCGTGAGATTGCAAATGCCAATGAACTGAAACATCTGGATGAGTTCCTCCTAAATAAGGTAAAAATTCAAGTCTCTGTTTGTGTGGAATTCTAAAGACTACTTTTCTGTATGTTAGGATTTAAAGCAAAAGGGAATTGATTTGATAGCTTGACTGAAGTAGGTCGGTATTAAGGCCCTTCCTTCAAGTCTCTTAATATTACATTACTCACACCATTCATGTTACTTCTTAGTTTGTTTGCAAACAAGTGGGCAGCAAAACTTGAATTAAAAAAGGCACAAGCTGTAAGGAAATGGAGCTCTCTAGAGCCTAGACACCCGACTCTCCTGTTTTGTACCATATCACAGTGCATTAAGAAATGTTGTTGTAAATAACAGGACTGGCCATGCATGACTAAGCCCAGCAACTGAAGCTTAACACTGGTTGGATGTTCCTGTTTGAATGAAATTTGATGCAGGTGTATTTGCCTTCCAGATCAATGACTTGCGCTCCCAGAAGTCTGGTGTTGAATGCTTGTTTTTTGAAGCCACAGAGAAGTTTCGAGGAAACATCAAGACCATGTATTCTGCTCCTGTAAGTAGCAAGCCCCAGTAAAGTGAAAAGTTGGTAGGAAATAAATGAGTTGTGTGCAGTTGAAATGCTTGACCTACAGCTCTGTAACAAAGCAACTCAGCAATTCTTAGCATAGAATTCAAAGCCGAGTGTTAAGACTTGAACATTTCACAGTTCTGCTGTAATCTGTAGACTGTTTTGTTTCCCTTTTCACATTCACTGTAACTTATTTTCAGAGAAGGATGGATTTTACTGTCTTCAGCCTCTTAATATTGCTGTCTTTAAACACCAAGGAGAGGTGCCAACAGCTTTTCCAATATTCTTCCAACACTGCCTTGTCTCAGCCAAATGCCTTTCTGCAGTGTAGTAGGGAAGTGTGTTTCTGTCATGGGCTGTTATCTTTTCATTGTGAGCTTAGACACATTAATTATGAAACCTCCTCAATGGTATCCAAAAAGAAGACTGTCTTCTGAATAACATTGTTTTCCTTCTCTAGAATGGGCAAATCCATGTTGGCTACAAAGATCTAATGGAGAATTACCAGCTTCTAGTTACAAATCTGGCCAAAAAAAGGGAAGAGAAAGAAGTCAAGCTAGTTTTGAATCTTTTCCAGTCCCTTCTGGATGAATTCATCAGAGGATATAACAAAAAAGAAGAATCTGAGCAGCCCAAGGTATAAAACTTTCTGTTACTGGCTTATGGGATGATTAAATCCTATCCTAGGATAAGGAACATGTGGGACCTCAGAAGCCTTTTCCATAGCATTCTTCATTAATTGGGAAACACCTTCCATACGCAAATCATGTGTATAACGCATTCTGAATGCTGATACACCTCTTGGAATTGTTCATTATTTGATTTAGTCTTAATATTTCCAGAATCTTAAAGTGTTTGTGCATTTTCTTTGAAAAGTTAGGAGTTCCCTGAAGGTTTTAGGGATGGAGTTGCTTTGTCATCATGCAATGAGCTCAGGTGATTTTTAGGAAGCTGACACTGGGCTCAGACAGCCCTCATACCAAGCTGCAGTATATAAGTATGTATTTATATACATATGTCTATGTATAGTGTCTCAAATATCTGGAGGTGAAGTAGCGTCTGGGAAACTGAATAGGAAAAAGTAGGAATGGAATGTATGAATTTCAAAGGCTAATGCCAGCTCTGTGTTCCACTGCAGCAAACCAAGGCCCAGAAGAAGAAACGAAAACAAGACCGTGCAGTGAGTACTTTCTGTCTGTAATAATCTAAGGCCTCAGCTGCACTCAGAACAGAGGAAAACACTCTTGGAAGAGCTTGATGTTGTACTGAAGTTCTCTTTATTCTGCATGCTAAATTACTCACCTCTTTTTATAAATATGTGACATAATGCAAAACTGGTTTCCATAAATCGGAGATCTTGCTCGAGCAATAACAGGTGCTACTTGAGCATTTCCTTCCTTGTCCATAGCATTTCTTTGAACCTACTGGCTTTCTCAGTCTCTGAACTGTTTAAAGGAAAACATTACTAAATCTTAATAATGAGCTATAGCTGATACTGTGGTATTGCACTGATGAAGATACTACACTTAACCAAGGCAGGAAATCAATCACAAAATAATCCAACAAACCCAATTGCCATAAGACAGAGTGAAAAGTAGCTTTCAAGTCAAAGCCATCAGCTGTAATTGTAAAATAATGGTGGAAAATATAAGTTAGGAAAGATTAAAATGAAGAATAATAATTTAAAAAGGCCAAGAAGTCCATGAGTTCCTTCCTGTCTCCCACCAGATTGTGGAACACTGTGGCCACGTATTCACAAACTACCAAGTGAACATACGGCAATCGTGTGAGCACTGCTCATCCTACATCTGGCCCATGGAAAAGGCCTGCCTCTGCAGTGGTAAGTTGAAACCCCTCATTTGTGCCACTTAGTTGCCAGGATGTGCAGATTGTTTGTAACTGCCTGGTATAGATGAGTGAGCAGTAGATGCAGTTTATATAGTAAGTGAGTAAGACAAGATACTCTGATGTGATTTGGAAGGCTTGTAACAATTGCTTCTTCCTCTAGCTTGCAAGTTGACTTGTCACAAGAAATGCATGTCCAAAATCCAGAGCAGCTGTACATCCTGTGGAAAAAAGGTAAGAACTGTAGATCTGGGATGTGGAACTGTGATACCAGAAGTGATACACGCAAAATGCTGCCTTTTTTAACTCGGAAAATGAGCAGTGAATGTTCAGGCACTGACTAAAAATTGCTTCAACAGTTCCCTTCTCTGTCTGCACATAGAGGCAGGCCCTGCAGCTGCAGAAACAGAACACTCTTCTAAAGGTGATACTTGAGCTAATTTGGGAACTTCTGCCTTGAGTGTGTGTGCTGTGTTGGACAAAACTGTTAAAGAAATCCTTCTGTGTGTACTACAGTGCTTCTTCATTGCTGCAGCTCAGGAAATCTGCCTTGTGATCAAAGGCTTGTAGCCAGCTAGGATAAAACACTCGGTTTTTGTTTCTGGAAGCGTAAGCTAATTATAGCATGAAGCAATGGAATTTTCTAGCTTGGGAACAGGTATTCACAGTGCTTGACCTGTATCAATTCCAGAACGAACAGGACACAGAACCACGACATTTTGGAGTGTGTGTGAGTTCCCTGACCAGTGAGAGAAATTCAGTCCCCATTGTCATGGAGAAGTTGCTGGAGTACGTGGAGATGCACGGCCTCTACACGGAAGGCATTTACAGGAAATCAGGATCAGCAAATCGAATGAAGGAGCTGAAACAGTTGCTGCAAGCAGGTCAGGCAATGTTGTCTGCCCTTTTGACTTCCTTGCAGTTTTCCCTGCCATTTGGATGGGAAAAGCTGCTTAATACATATAAATCACTGTCAGCAGACTGGTTTTTCTGCTTCCAAATTGCCACTTGGATTCTTTGACCAGGAGATCTGACTATTTCTAATCTTACTACTTTGTGGTTCCCATTCTGTACATCAGAGGAATGAACTGCTCTAAATAAAACCTTTCCTTTTCAGATCCAAACTCAGTGAAACTGGAGAATTACCCTATTCACACTATCACGGGCGTCCTTAAGCAATGGCTCCGGGAGTTACCAGATCCCCTGATGACATCTGCCCAGTACAATGACTTTCTTCGAGCTGTAGGTAGGTCTTAGAACTGTTCAAAGCAGTGTTTTCTCTTTGCCCGTGGAAAATAAGCTCTTAAGGTGCTCATGCTGGTGAAAAAGCTTCCTTACAGTGTATTTGCAGCAATGATTTTAGACATCTTACTTAGAACACTTTTCAGGGGATTTCTCCTCATTGAGGTATTCTAAATAGTGTTGGAGGTGTTGATGTGTCACTTGACGATTGCTCGCCACAGCAGCTCTGAAAGAGCAGGAAAATTGCAGTGCCATGAGGGTTACTTTAATATCCAGTTATAACAATGACATGGCAGTGTGACCTCTAAGAATTTAATCTCTTTTGTTTGAGACAATGTCAGTAAGTGCCTCTCACTGGCGTTGCACAGCAATTATCATCTTGTGCTTTCTCCCCTTGTGCAGAACTCCCAGAAAAGCAGGAGCAACTCAGTGCCATTTACAGTGTCCTTGAACAGCTTCCACAAGCAAATCATAATACCTTGGAGCGACTCATCTTCCATCTGGTCAAGTAATGAATTTAATCACTTCATTTGGAGAGAAACTCCATGAGATGTTTTTGAGTCCCTCTTGGAAGCTTCCTAGAACCTTAAATGCCAAAGTGTCAGTGTAGTGATTGTGCTGCTGGTCTAGAACTGAAAGAATTGAAGTTGATAGTTGTGCTTACTTCTACCATCTGGTGTATTTGTATCAAATTAGGTAAGAACAAATTTGAAGACAAGGTAGATCTGAAAGCCTAGGTGAGTCTTTCCTGAACACCAGGATTTATACAGATGAGTACACAGTGAACCAAGGATGTCAGTGTACTTGGTAGGGACTGCATAAGGATTATAAATACTTGCACAAACAGTAGTTTTAGGAGCAGGGATAAGTGGTACTGGTAAAGGGGCTGCTCTTATCCAAGGAACTTGAGGTGGTCTTCTGAACAGAGAGACAAGGGATTTTTAAGGAGGAGGCATTAAATCACCAGAGTTGCTTTAAGAGGTTACCAGATTAGCTTAGCCTGGATGGCTCCTGTTCCTTTCTTGGAGGTATGAGACTTTGAATACCTAGGTGTGAATTAATGTTGAAACTTCTTTGGACTGCTCTATGTACTTAGTACCCCACAGATTTCCATACATGTTGTTTGGGAAGTCTGGCAAAGTTTGATCAGTTTGCTTCTATCCTAGCAAGGTTCACTTAAAATCTGTTTTGTTTTGGTTTTCCCCTAAACATTGACTTTCAGAGTGGCTTTGATAGAAGATGTCAACCGGATGTCACCCAATGCCTTGGCCATTGTTTTTGCTCCGTGCCTTTTGCGTTGTCCTGATACCTCTGACCCTTTAACCAGCATGAAAGATGTTTCAAAAACAACCATGTAAGTTTTAGCAGCCTGCTGCAAAGTAGTGTTTTGAAATATGATGGAAGGCCATTGATATGAATAAGGAAGCTTATTCATATCAAGCTGAGAAACTTTGGGTTAAGAGTTGCTAAATTCTGGCTCTGATAGTGCTGTCCATTTATACACCCTTCTCCAAGTCATTCCACCTGTCTCAAGTTTACAAGGGATAAAGTAGGATGACTTAAGTCTTAAACAGCAGGTTTGTATTTTACATCAAGATAATCTTTTGTGGGGATTGTACACTAATCATACGTATTTTCTGAGATACAAGCCATAATAAACAGTAGGATATAGAATTAAACTGCCTCCTGCATATTTGGAAACCCCTGATTGTTTCTTCTGTGTTGTTCCTTGAATTGAAGAAGGTTCAGTCCTTGAGCCTCTTTGATCTCCTCTCACCCTCCAGCAGCTCTGGCTCTCTGAATGCTCCTTGCCATCCTCACTGCATGGCTGGCCTTGTGTCTGTCTCCAATGAAATAAAGTTTGAAAAACTGCAGCTTTTTGTAACTTCTTCCTGACCCATGGGGCCACAGAGGTGGAAAAGGACAGTTGCAGGGTCATTCTGTATCCACCACTCTGTGGCAGCACAGGGAAGATGGGCAGAAGAAGCAGTTAGCAGCCATGGTAATATCTGTTTACTTACCATTGTGGTGTACAGTCAGCATGAGAGGCTCTGGTTATCCCAGGAAGAACATATAGCAGGGTCTTCAACAGTCTGTCCTGTTTTACTTTATGTGTTGGTCTGTTCAACTTGTTCCCATGCCATTGGGACATTTTGACTGCATGTCATCCATGTGCATGTATGGCAAACATCCCCAAGCCTGGAGAGGTATCTCATCCCACTGTCATTGTCTCCAGAGCCTTTAAAGAAAAGAGGCTGCTCAATAAACTCTTGCCCTTTTCTCCAGGTGTGTAGAGATGCTCATAAAGGAACAGATAAGGAAGTACAAGATAAAAATGGATGAAATCAATCAGCTGGAAGCAGCCGAGAGCATTGCTTTTCGACGCCTCTCCTTGCTTCGGCAGAACATGGTAAGTGTTGAAACAAACCACCAAGCCACGCCATCCAGCAGAAAGCATCTCGCCAGTTTCTTGGGAAGGGATATGTTAGTTGTTCTGGCCCTCCCATTCAGTAAGTCAAAGATCAATTGCAAGAAAAAGTGGATTTGGACTTACCCAATAAGTCCAGCTAAATATACAGCTGCATTGTAGTCTGCTTGGTAAATGAAGGGTGCAGGGGTGGGGATCCACTCTTGTGGTCAACATCACTCAGTCGAACTAAGATTGCTGAGCCTTTTACATGGCAAAGGAGATCCTTCACTCCAGAGGCGGGTAGTGGACAAAAATATGCTGTGTTTTAATAGGGCAGATATGTGTGTTCTTTTGGTTTTGTTGTATTGATTTAAACCAAACCAAAGTCTGATCAGAAGCTTCATATAGTGAATTTGGTCTTGATCTCTCCCTAGCTCTGGCCTGTAAAACTTGGGTTTTCTTCCCCTTATGAGGGGATGCTGGTATGTACATTGCCTGTGTTAAGAATGCATGTGTTGGGGTGGTTTTTTTCCATATGGTACTACTGCATGACTAAAATACTTACTACATATGTTGTCACTTGGTTTTAAATACTCTTGAACAATCAAGACTGCATGTATTGGTGCCACTTTCTCCCCAGCCTGCATGCAGGGCTGCTGACCTGTTCTGTCATAGACATTCTGAATGTAACATGTATTCAATGTAATAATATTACTTGTAAGTGTCTACTAAAACTAATCTGAGGCTGGCAAATCAAATTGCTGTGCTTAAAGAGAACAACCCCCCAGGAATCCAGTGAATAGGAAAATTTCTGTTGCTTTTTGAGGCATCTGTATGGATAACTAACAACTCTCCATCAATTCCATCAGCCTTTCATTTGGGCTACTCATTTGTTTTCCACCTTGCAACTAGTAGACAGTCCAGACTTGTATAGCTTCTTATGACTTATGAGAAGTGTTACATGTAAATTTGTCTTGCAGAGTAAAAGCTCACAGGTCAAAGGCAGTGACAGTGGCAACTCGGAACTGGACTCATTGCATGAAGAGGAGGACGTTTCTGAAGCAGATAACCGGGAAAAGGAGATTCTCATCGATCGCATACAGTCAATAAAAGAAGAAAAGTAAGTGACCCTTTATCTCTGCAGAGCATGCCCTGTGCACTTGGAGGTAATACAGGTAGTAAAGTAGGATACCTTTTGTCCCAAATGATCCAGTGAATTTTGTTCTATAGGCCTTTATGAAGGGGAAAAGGAAAGTACAAAGCACTAGCTGAGAGGAAAACCCATGAGAATTAATACGTAATGACTGCATGCTGGCAGCTTTACCTCTGAGCATGAGCTGCACAAAGTCACTCATATCAGAGAACACTGTCTTTAGAGCGCTACAATCTCTGTTTTGATGCAGGGAAGATATAACTTACCGGTTACCCGAGCTCGATCAGCGAGGCTCTGATGAGGAGAATGTAGACTCTGAGACCTCAGCGAGCACAGAGAGCCTGCTTGAAGATCGAGCAGGACGGATGGATACCGAAGGTCAGTATTAAGGTAGTGTGTGCTTTTTTTATTCTCCATCTTTCACCACATGAAGCCAGGTGACCAGATGCTATCTGGTCACGATTGCTTGCATCAAGTTACATGCTTTCAGTATCTAAAGGATTCTGTTTCCTTAAAGCAGTTACTGGATTACGCTGCCATACTCAGAGCTCCGGTAATCCTGCCAAAGACATTTGCAAAGTGCCTTCTCTTTTGCAAACCTCTTCACGTTCTCCCTCTGCATCCCTGCCTTCAAGACACAGATCATCTTTAACACTGTCCAGGCTTAAAGTGCCCCGTCGAACTCCAGTCATACCAACGGCAAATATAAAGCTCCCTCCCGGCCTTTTCAAGTGTACAGAATCCCAGGGCAGGATTTCAGCTAACGAAGAGCCTCAGCTACCGGTGAGACGAAGGGAGCAGCCAGCGAGGCGAACTGATCAAATCCACTCGGTGTACATTGCACAAGGGTCTGCCGTGGCCCACGCTCAGGAACTCTTGGATGACTACGAACCAACAGCGAAAGTCAAACGGAGGTTTTCGGACCCGTACTCTCACGCTCCCTGTATAGAAAAGTGAAAGATGCTCTCTGGGCTTCTTTGAAGTCGACTGCAGCCTTGGCTTTAACCCTTTGGAGGCTGTGACCTTGTTTTGCATGGCTGCTGGGAAGGTGGCCTGGAAATAGACAGTACTGTGAGGGTTAAACAAGGTTGTTTCAAAAGAATACTCCTCACTTTTAAGTTAAAACCCTGCAGTGAAAGTAGAACCGGTGAGTAAAATACATGGGTTGAGTGTAGAGCAAAAGTCCCTTGACTCTGCTGCTGTGCCTGTTTCCATTTGCCTTACGACGGACTCCAATGGGACCAACAGTGAGTGTGGGTCAGTGTGTGTTGCCTTGATTTTGTATGGTTTTATGACAACTTTCTGTGTGGTTTACAGAACTGTTCATGTTGTAATAGTCTTAACTGAGACCAAACTATATAAAAACGTTTATTAATACATTGCACTTTTAAAAGTACACGTGTTAGGTTATTGATGTCTGTCTCATCTGATGAACCATCTCTTCTGAAGGAGGCTCTGAAGTGCATCTGTGCAGCGCAGCCCCGGAGGGCAAGGTGCCACCATACAGAAAGTGTTTTGGCTCCACACCCAGCCTCCATGGCACTGCTGTGAAATCCATGCTCTGTCTACCCTGCTCCCTGTTGGCGTATGCCAGGAGCGTGTGCTTGAGCCCAGAAACCAACACTGGGAGGGGATCCTGCCCATCCGCTGCGCTCTGGGGAGAACCCCCTGCAGCCCTGGTCCAGCTCTGGGGCAGCAGCACAAGAGGGACGTGGAGCTGTTGGAGTGAGGCCAGAGGAGGCCATGGAGCTGGAGCAGCTCTGCTCTGGAGCCAGGCTGAGAGAGCTGGGCTGGGGCAGCCTGGAGAAGAGAAGGCTCCTGAAGGGGAGACCTGAGAGCAGCTCCAGTGCCTGAAGGGGCTGCAGGAAACCTGGAGGGGGGCTTTGGACAAGGGATGTAGGGACAGGCCAAGGGGAATGGCTTGAACCTGCCAGAGGGGAGACTGAGATGAGCTCTGAGGCAGAAGCTCTTCCCTGGGAGGGTGCTGAGAGCCCGCCCAGCGCTGCCCGTGCCCCGCCCCAAAATGGCGCCCGCCGCCTGGAAGTGGCCCTGAAGCCGCTTCCGGTAGCGGCCGTTCGCGATGGCGGCGACGCGGCTGGAGCTGAACCTGATGCGGCTCCTGAGCCGGTGCGAGGCGCTGGCGGCGGAGCGGCGGGACCCCGAGGAGTGGCGGCTGGAGAAGGTGAGGTGGGACCCGGGGCGGGGGGGGGTCGGTTCGGCTCCTCGGAATAGACTGAGGCAGTGAGCGCTATGGAGGGATGAAAGCGCGGGCTCGCTCTCAGCCCTGGCAGCCCCTGTCAGACAGAATGTTTCGCCTTAATGTCGTCGCTTAAAAGCTCTCTCCTTCCTCAGTATGTGGCTGCTCTTGAGGACATGCTCCGGGAGCTGAAGCAGCAGAGCAGGTGAGCCGCGCTCTGAAGCGGTCGGGGAGGGGGAGGCTCTCTTGCGGGCTCGTTATTAAAACCGCTTCTTTAAGAGCCACTTATAGGGGCTTTTCTTCCATTGATTTTATTGGGAAAGTAGCCTGGACGACAGGAAATCCTGATAACGTAGGGTTTTCATGTGACTGTTTTCATTGCTGATAGCAAGCCAGCCCCAGAGCTGCTGAATGAATACTCTCGTAAAGTGGACTTCCTGAAGGGGCTTTTAGAAGCTGAAAAATTGGTAAGATCAACTAGTTTGGCTTGTAAAAACCTGTCTTCTCTGTTTATGGTTACCCTGTTGCCTTTACTTTGCGTTTCAAAGTAACTCTTAATAAAATCTTTGCGGGCAGTCCTTGTGAAAACGTGAATGAATAGGTTGGATTCAGCCTTTAGTTAGAAAGGAGCTGTGGTATGAGAGGAGAAACTTGTTTCCTCCTCTTCGAAAGCAAAGTACATCTTCCCTACCTCCGTCTCACCTCTTTGGTGTGTGATGCAGGGGCAGGTACTGTCCCTGTGGCCAGACCCCTGCTTTGGATGGTACCACGTGCATCAGGAAGGCTCTGGGGTGCCAACAAGCTGTGCTGCAGTTAGTGCAGGTCCAGGCAGAGCTCATTATGGGCAGCAGCTGAGAAGGGCTCCCCACATCCTTGTGGTCATCCCCCCCCATTGGCTTCATCCTACAGAATGTGCTATTCATTGACTTCTCCTTGCTTCTTCCTATCGCAGCCTTCCTCAACTGAAAAGGCCCTGGCAAATCAGTTCCTGGCCCCTGGCCGCACCCCCACAACAACGAAAGAGAGAACCCCAGCTACCAAAACAGTTCACCTGCAAACAAAGGCTCGTTGCACAGGCAAAATGAGGAGTGAGCTGCTTGGTACAGTATGTTTGGGTGCTGCTGCTGCTTTAGAGCGTCTCTTGTTGCGTTCTGCTGCCTTTGGGGGCTGTGTCTGAGATGTGCCCCAGGCTGGGTGGGGAGTCGCCTTTTTCTGGTTTGGATAGTTTAAATACTGGGCACAGGCACCATGCTAGGCCTGGAGGACTGTCCGTTATCACTGGCCCTTCATAATACTCTGTTTTGTTTCTCTTTTTGCCTCCGAGGACCCCTTGGCTATAGATGGTAAGTATAATCAGTTGATTTCTCTAGCTTTAGTTAACCTGAGTGTTACAAGGAGGGAAAGAAGAGGGTCACATATTGGAGATTGGCCAAAATGTAGTTTTAATTTAGTGGCTTAATTCAAGATAGCAGATTTTAAAACCAGACTAAACTACAACCCCTGACAGATGAAAGCCCAAGTTTTGTTATTTCTGTAGTAGCAGGGCCTTGTACGAGCCCATTTTTCTGAAACTCATAAAGGAACATTCTAATTATAGAATTAGCAAGGACAATTTGTCTTTATTGTAGCTGCTATTCCATGTGATTTTAGGAGCTTAGAGTAGGTGTTGTTTGATTTCTCCTAAATACACAGCCACATTATTCACGTAGGGAACTGGTAGGAATCAATTTGCAGTTTCCGTAGCTGCTGTTGCAGTGATTGGAGCTAGGCCAACCTAACATGTCCTGAAAGGGAACACTGAGGCACATAGGCTTAAAGCAGGCCCTCAGGGATATGATTCATCTGAGGTTTTTCTTCTTTCAACCCTGCTTTTGATGTTCTGCGTTGGCTTTTCCCTATGGACAGCAGGTGAGTATTTGAAATCCATGTTCCCTGGGGCAGAGGGCCAAGTAGGGTTTGGACACTGGAAAATCCCTTACAGAAAATTTGTTTCTTCAGCCTGTGATTGCATGGGACTTTATAACATGCTAAAACACGAATTGATTTCTTTTTCTATTTTCTCCAGATTCTGAGGAGTTAAACATAAGGAAGCGGAAGTAAGTCAGAATTCCTCATTCCTGATGCTCAGTGTTTCGGGAACTGCTTTCCCAATGACCTTTAAATCCCAGATGTGCTTCCATTTGGGTGCTGCCGGTAGAAACCAACAAATAATGACTGCAGCTGATCTGACTGCTCTTGTTGTCAGAGTTGCAGAGTCTGGGGACACTTGGACATCAACCCTCAAGGAAGTCTAAATCCCAATTCTTTCCCCTTATGTTCTTGCAGAGGGCTTGTGTCTGATGAGAAGCAGTCCGCAGTGGAGCTGGATGCTATGTTACAGCATCATCAGGACATGCAGGAGAAATTAGCTGAAGAAATGCTGAGTTTGGCTCGTAGTCTCAAAAACAACACTCTGGCTGCACAGAACGTGATAAAACAAGATAACCAGGTAGGGCATGTGCAAGGGCTAACCCAAAGGTTAAGTGCTAATATGTTAAATACTCTACCTATAACTTGATGAGAGGGGGGGAGACTTGGAGACAGTACCTGTCTGCTTCTGTAGTGGAGATGAACCTTTCCTCTGCTGGAAGAAATAGTGGTCAGAACTTTCACATCTGGGTTTGAAAACATTTGTTCTCTTGCTCCACAGACACTCTCTCATTCTCTGAGGATGGCAGACCAGAACTTTGAGAAGCTGAAGGATGAATCTGACCGCCTGGAACAGCACGCAAAGAAATCAGTCAACTGGCTCTTATGGATAATGTTAATTGTAGTTTGCTTTATTTTCATTGGCATGATTCTCTTCATTAGGATTTTCCCAAAACTAAAATGACTATTACTGTTTTTACTTAAAACAGCAGTTGGAAATCTCTGTTGCTATGATAACTGTCAGCAGTCAATGTCCTTGCCACCTACCCTGTTCTTAGAGAGCCTCTGCATGGCCTACCCTTGCATCTCTTTCTTGTTCAGTTACTGGATTTGGAGAAGGGTTTTGTGGGGAGGGCTTTCTACACTTGGGTACTTGGTTATTTTTTGTTACCTTGTGAATATTGTTGCCTATTCAGGGGATAACTGGGATAAAGATGGCAATTTATGGTGAGCTGTTAATGAGTTCTTTAGTGGATCCATATGGTCCTGCTTGTAATGTGGCTGTAGCAAATGGTACAGCTCCTAAAAGGCATTTACTCAGTCAAATATAAGGAACAACTGAAGTCGCAGAACTTTTCCTGTCTTTACAGCTTTCTGTACTGAACTAGGACATTGCTGCCAACAGGGTATTTAACCACACTTTGTAGAGACACAGCTGTAGGGGGTAGAAAGAGAATGCTGCCGGATTTAGAGTATCAATAGGTAACACAAATTCTCAGGCTCACCTTTTTCCCAGGTGGGTATCTGGGACTTTGAACTTTGCAGTCTTCTGCAGTTTAAACTTAATGTAGAAGGGCTGAAGTTGCTTGCTCTTGCAATCTTTGCTTCCCTTTTTGTTTGCACAAATGGTAACTCATTGCTTTGACCAGAGCAAGCCAGGCTGGGTGTGCAGGCACTTCGGTTTTCCACACGAGGGTGCTGTGCCCATTGGCAAAGGCCGATGTTCTAAAATAAGGGATGTTTTTTAAAGTACCTAAAATCCTAATTATTTCATGGAACAACTAAAAGCCTGATATTTAAGGGACTGAGTCGATCTTTGTTTCAGACCCTTTTGGGGTATACCAAAAAACCTTATCTTTTATGGCTGTGGGAGTGAGAGGCAGTATTCAGCAGTCACAGATCAAAACATGATTTATACAACAGAGGACAGGCATGGTTCAGGGCTCTTCAACAAGGCTTTATATTCTGAGATGGAGTTTTACAGGCTTGTGCTGTTGAGACAGTATTGGGGGTCCTGCGCCAGCTCATGGGGAATGGTTACCCCTGGTGAAGCTCTTCCTGCTGTGCTCTTAGTAACTACACCAGTATCTTGATAGAAAGGTTGGACCAGATGATCCTTGAGGTCTCTTCCAACCTGCCAGTCTATGATTCTGTGCTTTGATGCTGCAGGGCAGTATGCTGGTGACTCTCTAAAGGGGGCATACAGGAAATCTGGGGGGGGGATTTCTTACAAGTGCCTGTAGGGACAGGACAAAGGGAATGGCTTTAACCTGCCAGAGGGGAGACTGAGATGAGCTCTTAAGCAGAAGCTCTTCTCTGTGAGGGTCCTGAGGAGCTGGCACAGGGTGCCCAGAGAAGCTGTGGCTGCCCCATCCCTGGCAGTGTTCAAAGCCAGGCTGGACAGGGCTTGGAGCAGCCTGCTCCAGTGGAAGGTGTCTAAGCAGCTATAAGCAACTATAGTCACTGATACATCTGCCACAACACCAACCTGTTTGTGTCAGCCGGGCTATTGGAGCAGAAACTCTGTTTTCAAGCCATCACTCTGCTGCGAGCTTGATTGTGTAATGCTGGATTGGAAAGGAAGGTGGGGACTGAAATGTGTAAGCAAGAAAATTCAAACGAGTCACTGTATTTGTTTTCAAATTAACCTTTCCAGCCACACAGGTATTTATAACCCTGCTTATTATAACTGTGCTGACTAACAGCTTTAGAAAAGTCTGGAAATAAAGAGCTGAGGGACAGCGTTTTAGTAAGATGAGAGAACAGTCTTAAGTGCTCCAGGAAAGCATTATTGCACACTGGCAAACAATAATAGTACACATGACCTGTCCTCCTGAGGCTTGAAAGCAAGAATGATGGGGTAGGATTTTTTCTGGCCTATGTAAGGCAGGAGGATGGAATACATCATCTTAAGGAGATTCTTACTTCTTTTCTGGCCTTAACCTCCGCACAGCTGTGCTGCAGGGATTCCAGAGCTGTGGTCCACAGGATTAGCTCTTGCTCCTTGTTTTGACTGAACTAGTAAGTAGCACTTTAACAGCTTTTCCATGTAAAGAGCAGCTGCCATTTGCTGAAGGACCCATTTTTTTTTCCCCTTCTTTTTCTCCACTTGTGAAGAAAACCCCGGGTTAAACTAAAGCCATTTGTTGTTGCCAAAAGGTGAAACGAGGAGCTGCAGGGATGGGTTCCGGCATTACCCACTCAGGTGGTTACAGGCTGTTCTATGTCCCGCTTGATGCATGATGTTTGCATTTTAGAGTGTGTGCACGCATTCATACATGTACTTAAATGTGGTGTTATACAAGAGATAGAGCACGTGCTCAGGCATGGAAATAGCTGAGTTCTTATAAAGAGCTTTAGCAGAGTAGTGGTGGTACGAGAAGAGGGTACAGGCACAAGGAAAGGGGGGAAGCATGCAGAAGAGGGGAAGGAGCAGAAGCTGGTTCAGCGGAGCAGGGGCAGGATTGCAGCAGGAGCCAGAACTGATCTAATTCAGCATGTCCCTGCCCATTGGAGGGGCTGGAACGAAATGACCTCTGAAGGTCCCTTCCAACCCCAACCATTCTGTGGTTCTTTCTCATGAAGATTTACCTCCTTTGCGGTTTTATTTGCACTCATGAAAGGTTCCTATAAAGTAACCATCACCACTTCATTCTTACTTTAGCACCGGGTAAGGGGCTGTATTACCTTGCAGTGACAGGAGAGAAAATCAGGTCTTTGGGGATGTTCTGTGTGGGCTCCATCCCAGTTAGTGCTGCCGTGTCAGCTTTGTCACCTCACACGGCCTAGCATGGGCTGTACGTTCCAGCTCTTTCCCTGGCACCGTTCAAGGCCAGGTGCGATGGGGCACCCCGTTAGTGGAGGTGTAAGCTCCCTTCCAGCCCGCTCCGTGTTCGTACCCTCTGGGGGCAGGTGCCTGTTCCGCTGCGGGCGCACCCCCTGTGAGCCCCGTCACCTGCCCGCTGCCTTCCTCCTGAGGGCTCGGACAGGCTCCGGCTCACCACAACCCGCCCGCCTCCAGCAGGCCCGGGGGTGCCCCGCTTGAGGGAGGCCCCGCCGCGGGGCCCTCAGCGCTGCCCCACCCGCAGCCAGGCCGCCCTCAGCCGGGGGGCGCGGGCGGGAAGGGGGCGGAGAGGCCAGGCCAGGCCCGGCCGGCGCCAGCGGGGAGCGGAGGGGAGCGGAGCAGAGCCCGGGCCGGCTCCGCCCCGCGGCCGCCGCCTCCTCGCTCCGCCCGGGGCGCGCAGAGGCCGGGCAGGGCTCGGAGCTCCGCGGAGATCGGGTCGGCGCCGCCCCGGCGGGGGAGGCTGGAGGTGAGCGGGTGAAGTAGCGGAGGGAAGGGAGGGGATGGCGGGGCCGAGGGGTCCCGCTCGGCCTGCGGGAACCGCGCTGGGAAGGGGGGGCCGGCTCCTCATGGAGGTCCCGCGCCGGGACTGAGGGAAGGGCTGCGAGGAGCCGGCTCCCGCCTGCCCGGCCCGGCGGGGAAGGGGCCGGGTGGGCTCTTGGGGGAGCCTCGAGAGGAAGGAAACCCTTTCGTGCTCTGGTACGGAACGGAGCGCAGAAGGAAGGGTTCCGTCGGGCTGCCTTTGGGCGCAGGAAGGTCAGGGCAGGCGCCCGACAGCGGCGGTACTTAGGGGAAGCCGCTCTGTCCTCCTGAGGTACCTTTTAGCGGAGGCTTCAATACTTCGCCCTTAACCCTTCGCATGAAGAACTTGGGGGAAGGTTTTCCTACTGGCAACAAAACCAGTTGCCAGGATGGCGAAGCCGTGAGGCTGAAGGAAAACGCGTTTAATAGTTCAACAACGGGTTTGTGTCGCGGTCGCAGTTCAGGTGGCACGAGGATAAATCAAAAGTCGTTGTCTAATGTTAAAGGTGCCAGAAAACCAAGCGCTCGATGGCAAATTGCACTTCTGGAATCGTTGGAAGCCAGGTGGGATGCTGGGTTTTAAGAAGAGTAAGAATAAAATCAGGGATCAGAGCATGAGCGTTCTTGGGATAGACACCGATGCTCTGGGAAGTCAGGCACCTGGATTTTAGTTAGCCGGGCTTGGAAATGCTGGCTTAATCTACACCATTTATCAGCACTTAAAGGTAATTCCTTGGTTTTCAAGTGTAATGTGAAGTGTTTGAGGTCAGTTTTGCAGGAGTCGGGCGGAGGGTGCATTAGAGAGGACAGATACGGTGATGTTTATCCTCTAAAAGATGGACCAGTCTTCTCCTATGGCCAACAGGGACGACTGGTTCCGAGATGTGAGGCTGTGCTGGCGATTGATGCATTTCCGAGCTCAGGTTTATCAAGATAGGAGGCTTAGTGAGACAGAAACGTACGGAGGAGCTTTCCCCCATTTCTATGTGGGGGTTTTGTGTTTGTTATTTAAAGGGAAAAGCTGCTGTGTTGTTAACCGGAGGCTCTGGAAGGTAACAGGCTTTGTGAGAGATGCTTGTGTTCAGAGCAGCGAAGGAGCTGGCGACATTGGAAAGTGCGGCTGATGTTAAGCCCACTGCTTTTTACCTGCTGAGCGAGGAGTCCCTGTTAGCGTGTGCAAACAGTGAAATTCCCATAAAGCGTGGATTTTCATGAAGCTCATTCCCTTCTCGTGTTAGAGTTACACTAGGGGATAAAGCAGAAAGTGGCCATTTCCCAGGTTGATAGCATTCCCAGCAGGAAGGAGAGCAAATACAGCGAGAAGTGGTTATTACATTGCCCTCCTGTTACAGTCCACCTGAGTCTGCAGAACCTGGGTTGATTTGTACAGTGTCACCCAGGGGATTCAGAGACTCTGCTTCCCTGTTCACGTGTGGCAAAGACTGGATTCCTGCTGCTAACCCCACAGGCTGTGCTTGAGGAGCTAGTGCTCCTTTCAGCTCTGATTGAAACACAGCGGTCTCTGTTACCGTGTTCTTAGTGCCTGGGGAGACCCTTCCCCACCAAGAGAGACAAGTGGTGTTGCTTATGGATGTGTCAGTTCTCTGCTTCTACCTCCCAAGTTTACCTCGGGACATGGACCTGTCCAAGCTCTGAGGCCCTGAAGTTATGTACTCCTGCAGACATCATCACAGGTTTCAAAGGGCAGGTTTTTACATGCACTCTTTTGGGCAGAATTAAGGAAGGCTCCTTTTTAAAATGTCCCCACTTGAGGGAGTCCCTTTTCCCTTCATGGAATCACCAGCTGGTTGTAAGACATTTATTATTGTGGTTTCAAAGGCTTTTCTGACATCCTTTAGAGTGCAGAACTGAAATGGTGTCTGGTCTGAAGGAGAACCTGAGCTCTGAAGAGTCAGGATCATGGCAACAGCCAATTTTTTATAGAGCCAGCAGTGTCAGTAAACACCAAAACACCCATATCGATCATTCCTGCAGCTGAGAATCTTCCTGAAAGGCAGCTGATGAGGATCTCTTGACAAGGGCCTGTAAGGACAGGACAAGGGGGAATGACTTTAACCTGCCAGAGGGGAGACTGAGATGAGCTCTTAGGCAGAAGCTCTTCCCCATGAGGGTGCTGAGGCGCTGGCACAGGGTGTCCAGAGCAGCTGTGGCTGCCCCATCCCTGGCAGTGTTCAAGGCCAGGTTGGACACAGGGGCTTGGAGCAAGCTGCTCCAGTGGAAGGGGTCCCTGCCCGTGGCAGGGGTTGGAGCTGGAGGAGCTTTAAGGTCCCTTCAACCCAGACCACTCTGGGATTCTGTCATTCTTTGTGATGTGATGCTAAGGGTCGCTGCAAATTCATTGCATATGTACATTCAGAAAATGCCTGGGGCTGCATGTATAATATATTTAGGGTTAACTTTGTGTTTTGTTTTCAGACTCCTTTTGCAGAAGCCAGTAAAGACTTGAAGCTATGAATCTGGATATTTCCAGGTATGCTGTAGCAGTTGGACACTCGGAGCTCAGTGGAGGGGTTTTCTGCAACAGAACGGTTTGATGAGCATGAGCTGCCTTTCTGCAGCCACTTGTGCTTTTCTCTTTTACCTTGCAGTGAGCCTGCACAAATGATTTTGAAGGCAGGTTGCGAATTGCATTGAGGAGCCAGCAGGGAGTAAAACGAACCCCAAGTCAAAGAAAAGAAGCTGCAAAGTTTAAGTCTTTTTTTCAGGCTGATTCTCTGTGAAACCTTATACATTCTTGTGTTGAGTAGGGGGGGTGCGGGCAGTGAAGTGGGAGTGATGGCCAGGAAGGGGTGGAGGCCAGGCTCTAGTCTTTGATGGCAGTGTTGGTTTACACTGGCTCTGTGTTATAAGGAACGTGTCTCAGCAGGGGAGTCCTTTCACACTGGAAAGAGCAGTGGTTTCATTTGAAGGATTGTAGTGGATCTCTCCACCCATTGATAGACTCTTAAAGGAAACACATCTGTTTCTTCCCTTGCTGTGGTCGCTCGTGCTCTGGTCTTTGCATCCTTGTGCAGCGGGTTATAAAGCCCTGGTATATACAGTGCAGGTTCTGGTTTTGTCAGAAGATCAGTTCCAGGAACCAGCCCAGACTGATATCTGGTGCAATGCTACCTTGAAGGGCTGAAGTGTGCAAAGTGTTGCTTTCCACCAGTTGCATCCTTGGTGTGAAAGGACTAAGAGCTCCTCTCCCATGTAGGTTGGACAGGGCTTACAGCAACCTGCTCTAGTGGAAGGTGTCTGTGCCAGTGGCAGGGGGTTGGAACTGGAGGAGCTTTAAGGTCCCTTCAACCCAAACCAGTCTGTGAGTCTATGAACTTCTTCAAGTACTTTGCTGTGGAGGTTGTTGCACCGATGGCCACGCACACAGGTATGACATGTGTGACGTGGCCTTCCAGCCCCACAAGCGCCAAGGCTTTGAATCAAAATACATAAGGCAAAAAAGCCTTTAAAGAGACAAACTGCAGGCTGTGCTTAGGTTATGTTTTTGTAGCAAGTGGTGGTATTTTCACTCCTGGGGCACTATCAGAGCTTTTGGGGCAGCTGCTTCCTTGTTGTTCATCTGTCTTTGTCATACATATAAGAAAGGTCACCTCCTTCTAGAGGATTTGAGATGTTATGTCAAAATGTGTGTGTAATGTTTTCTGTTCAGAGATGATGCTCAGGTAAAAGCACAGAGGCAGAACTCCCAAAATCGTAATTTCTGTGTGATTTTTCTCGTCGAGTTATTTGTGGTCAATTGAAGCAGAGAGAAAGTGATCCTTGGTATCTTGTGTTTTAAAAATAACCCCTGAGCTCAGCCAGCATGAACCAGGGCTGGGAGGTTCTGACTTTGTGAGGGGGATCCAAATGGCTGTGGCTGTCACTCTGGCCCGTGCTCCGGGCTGAAGCTGGTGCAGGTCTGATTGTCTCAGCTCAGGCAGGGCCAAACAGCTGCCTGCAGTGCAGAGGGATTAATCCATGGATTGGAGAGAGATTGGCCCAGCGTGGACCAAATGTGGTGCAGGAGTGATTGCGAAGATGCCCCAGTGTACATCACATCCAGATACCACCCCATAACGCCAGAGGTGCTGGGTAAAAACCATGGTGTGGTTGCAGCCTTCCGTATCCTGACAAATAACATACTGCCCCATCGTGATTTATTTATGTAAGCGGTAAAGCACACTTGGAGACAGGTTCTTTTGATGTTAGATAATATTTCAGCAAAGAAGAGGACAGTGCCTGCTGAAAGAACTTGTTACGTTCTGCTTTATAAGCTCTCCATGTTTGCCAAGTCCTGCTCCCGCGGGTCCTGACAGTATTACAGGGCTTTCAAGTTATCTTTCTAATCAAGACTAATTCACGTCCAGATTTGTTTTTAAATCATCTTCATCATCTGATAGACCGCATTTCTCATTAAGCAGTAACGATTGTGAAAAGTGAGTCACAATTCTTTTAATGTTGGAGAAAGGCACAGCTTTCTATTGGTTGCTGTTTCTTTCTCAATGCTTTTGAATGTGTTTTGCATTTGTGGTATAGTTGGGAGCGCAGATGTCATTCTCAGATAAGGTTTTGTGTTTTGCAATTAAAAATGATGAAAACGTGCTAGTTCGGGGCGGGGGGGGGGAAGCATCATTAAAAAAAAAACTTAATTAAATTCCTTTTTTTTTTATTTTCTCCAAGCTTTGGAACAGGCTGGGGAGTTTGTGGGAACAAATACCTGGGAAACTGATGGAAGTGGTGATACTGAGATTCACAGCCGGCTCATACAGAGTAATTAAAGCCTGTGTGTTTCCTGCAGGAGGGACGAGAACGAGGACTGTGAGAAGTCCTGCTCTGCATCGTGTAGGTGTAGTCAGCTGTAGTACAGGATGCCTCCCTCCACTTCCCAAATGCATCCCAACTGATCAAGAATTTTCCTAATCTTCGTTGGCATTCAGGATGATCTGATTCCACTTTGATGTTTTATCTTTGCTAAATCTGGGGCAGAGTAGTCACAGGCATCTGTCCCTTTGTCTCGTTTGTCACAATTGAAATGCTGCCAGGGCTGGAGCAGCTCTGCTCTGGAGCCAGGCTGAGAGAGCTGGGCTGGGGCAGCCTGGAGAAGAGAAGGCTCCTGAAGGGGAGACCTGAGAGCAGCTCCAGTGCCTGAAGGGGCTGCAGGAAACCTGGAGAGGGGCTTTGGACAAGGGCCTGTAGGGACAGGCCAAGGGGAATGGCTTTAACCTGCCAGAGGGGAGACTGAGATGAGCTCTTAGGCAGAAGCTCTTCCCTGGGAGGGTGCTGAGGCGCTGGCACAGGGTGCCCAGAGAAGCTGTGGCTGCCCCATCCCTGGCAGTGTTCAAGGCCAGGTTGGACACAGGAGCTTGGAGCAAGCTGCTCCAGTGGAAGGGGTCCCTGCCTGTGGCCGGGGTTGGGTTTGGATGAGCTTTAAGGTCCCTTCCAACCCAAATCAGTCTAGGATTCTATGAAAACTGAAGGAGAAGGTCTCACTGGGGCTGCCTGACTCTTGCTGTGTTTGGTACAGATGAATTCAGAGAAAGAAGACATGGGCAGTTCAGGTAGAAGTAAGCTCCTTGATTTATTTCTGTGGTTTTCCATCCTGAATTAGCTACCTGTGGCCTGAGACCGATCACTTCATTTTCTTCCTCAGTTAAATCATGTGATAACAGCCAGGCTACAGCAAGACTGGAGGAAATAGCAGGCATTAGAAGAGAGAATGAAGGAAAATACCCAGAGAAATTGTTGAGTAGCTCATCTGGATTTTCTAGGTGCCTCCTTCTTGCATTTTACGTTTGTACTGTCTCAAGGTACACACGTAGCTCTGGGACTGTGTGTCTTTATTTGGTGGAGATGTTCTAGCTGGTACTTCAGATGCCTCGGTTGCCTTACTTGGACACTAGTCATGGCTGATGTACTCCCTAACATTTCAGGAGGGTAGGCTTTGCCTTGTTCTGGTGGGATCTCATGGGAGAGTGGTGGGCAAAGGGGCCCAGCCACTTGGTTGATCTTCCAGGGCAGCCTCACCTAATCACAAGTGTCGTCCATCCCAACATGCAAGAAGGCAAACAGAAATGGTAGGAGGCCAGCTGAGATTAACATGGACTTGTTAGCTGAGCTCAATCACAGAATGGAAGTATCAGGAAGGTGGAAGTGGGGGTAGATGGCCAGGAGGATGTCTGTGTGTAGAAGAATGGAGATAGGAAAACCAGACCTTAGCTGGGGTGAGGGATGTGAAGGGCAAACAGAAGGGCTCCTGTTGAAAGTACACTGGCAGTAAGAGGGAGGGTAAGAGAACTCGGGTCTGCTGCTCTGACTACCTTCTGACCAGGGACATGGTGAAGCCAGAAAGCACTCGGGGCCTTTTCTTGTTTTTAACTGGTTAAACCAGTACTTGTTTTTTCCTGGGCAAACCCAGGGAGCTGTGCTCATCCCCCTCAGTGAGGGATGATGGAATGAGTCGAGCTGTCTCATTTGCATCCTGATGTGGATGGGTGACATCAGCCTGGCACCTGCGCTCTGGGTCAGACGGGGCAGCCTGCTTGGGAGTCAGCCACTCGCAGGCAGAGCAACCCAGCAGCAAAGGGACTGCCAAGCAGGGCACAAGGTATGGAAGTTCGTAAGTATCTTATGGTGGCTAAGGAAGATGGTCACTGCAGAGCTAGGTAAGCAAGACTGCCTGCTCGCTGGGCTTTTTGTTTGCAGCTTCTAACATTTGTTTGGGCATTTTATGCTTTTTCTGGGACAAAGATCTCTCAAAAGAGGGTGTATATGAAAACTTGCCTTGGAACAGAGAAGCACATGTCCAGCATGCACCAAAGCGTGAGATAGGGTTAATGTTGAATGAAAAGCTGGGAAGTGTAGGAAGCAAGGCAGAGCAAGCCAGCTCTTAGAGGGCTAAAAGGAGATGTTTTCTTAGGCAGAGGGTTTTGGAGGTGAATTTTACCTTTCTGCTTTTCAAGTTAGCAGTGAAGAATCAAGCTTCTGTTGGACTGGTGGTGGAAGTAAGCAAATGGTGAGAAGTTCCTTGGAACAGTTGAAGAACAGCAAACTGAATTGATGCAGGGGTGGGCAGCAGACATGAAATAGATCACTAGGAAATGTCAGCTGGTAGATCTAGGTGAGGTGAACATCTGAAAGCCAGGAAGTTGAAGGTAACTGGTCATTGCAAGAGAGATGAGAAAGCTGGGGACCAGAAGAGAAATAAAGTAGAATTAGCTGCAGGTAAAGAGAGATTCGTACCCAAGGTTCATACCAGAATCCATCCATGTCTTTGGGGATGCTGCATCGCTTATGGCCAGAACAAAGAGACTTCTAGTCATCTCCAAAAGACGTTCAAAGAAATGGAGGTGGGTTTGTAGGGAAGTTATTTGGACAGAGCGAGGAGAAGGCATGCCATGAGAGTGATGGTCAATGGGTGATTCATGGACTGGAACTATAGGGAAAGTGGTGTGGGTTTGGGTTTGGTGCTGGTTTGGTTTGGTTGTTTGCCATGGGAGGACATTCTTAGAGAGGCATTTTTCTTGGTGAATGAGTTTCAGCTGTGGCCTTTGGACATTGTTCAGGGAGAATTGACCAGAGCAGGACTGGAATACAGTGGCTGTTCCAATTGGAAATAGCAGGGAACCATTATAAATATAATAGAATCATAGAATAGTTTGGGTTGGAAGGGACCTTCAAAAGCTATCTAGTCTAACCCTCCTGCAATGAGCAGGGACATCTTCAACTAGATCAGGTTGTTCAGAACCAGAGGATTTTGTTTCTTGACCCCAGCTTCTTCTAAGACAGATAGGACAAGCCTCTCTGTTGTGCTTTCCAGCACATCAAGATCTGAGTGGCTTTGTGGGTTTTCATTATCTCAACCCTAGCCCCATGACAAATATAAAGCAACTTGAATGGAACAGCAGTGTGGCTGCTTCCACATCAGCTGAGCGTTTCCCCCATGGCAGCACTGTGCTGCTGGTGGTTAATCCTGGGAAACTGGCTTTACCAGGAAGTCTTTAGCAGGAGTACCTGTGCTGGTTCTGGCAGCAATGTCCTTAGTATGATGCTTTGCTTAAGTTAAATAAGACTTGGCAGACCTAAGCTTGGCCCAGAGCCACTTGGAGCTGTTTGTGCCTGTGGCATTGTTCACCCACAAGCCTCTATAATCCACCTGCAGACAATGGACCAGCTCTGGTATCCTCCAGAACTGGAAGGCCTTCACAGTCAGACTAAGAGGAATTGAAATAGCATGGTGGGCTAAGTTCTGTATTTGGGGACTAACAGCAGAGCTTTGTATTAAAAACGTGGGTGTTAATGCTAGTCACTCCTCTCATTCAAATTCTTTATTGGGGTTATTATGTACCTACCAGAGGGCTTAGGAACAGCTTTCTAGTATGAACAATTGATGCAGAAACACCACTAATACAGCTTGCTACCCCTAGTGAGAGGATCATTGTTGCTTGTCATAGCAAACAGCTGAAAGTGGCCCAATGAAGTCCTGGATGTCCCTAAAATAAACAGCTTTCTGAGGCAGAAAGGATGAGGAAAGAACTTAATGAGTGCTGTGCTGGAATTTGGAGGGAAGTTGGCTGTTCTATGCTATGGGGATGAGAATCCCTACAGCAAAGACCAAAATTACCATCACAAGCTGCTCTAGTGGAAGGTGTCCCTGCCCATGGCGGGGGTTGGAACTGGAGGAGCTTTAAGGCCCCTTTCAACCCAAACCACTCTGTGAGTCTAAACTGCAGGGTAGGTACCTACACCAGGTCATCATAAAAGTGAGAGGGTGATTATCCAGTTTGCCACAAAGACTCGTCAGTCTTCTCTCTCTTTTTTCTCCACCCTTATCTCTAATATTCGCCTATGTAAATGTACATGAGTATTCATGTGCCTATATTTTAATGTTTAGTTTGGGAATTGGTTCTCTAAGTGCATCAGCAGAATAACTCTGACCATGTCAGCACAGTTACATTTTCTGGCTAAACCTGCCTAGCCATTTTCCCTGTGAGACAAGGAGTGAGCTTTCTAGCTAGACACTGTGCTTTGAAAATGAGCTTGGACATAAATCTCTCCCTAAGGGGCTTCAGTACCACTTCCTGTCTGTGGCTCAGGGTTCAAGAAGCCCTTCAGTGCTGCTCTTTGCTGCAGTGTGCAGATGCTGCAGGTGCATTCCTGCTGGCCACCACGGAAATTCCTGCTTTCCTTGGAGCAGCTCACTGCAGCCTGTCAGCGGAGACCTTTGTAACGCTAAGGATTCAGATAAAACCCCCAAGTTTAAGAACAAAGGAAAGGCAAGTATGAACAGGGTAAGTATGTGGATAGGGCTGCTGGGCTGCACCAAGTCCAATTGTTTCAATACCTTTTAGCTTTGTCATAGAATCATGGAATGGTTTGGGCTGGAAGGGACCGCCTGCCACAGACAGGGACACCTTTGACTAGACCAAGTTGCTCCAAGCCCTGTCCAAGCTGGCCTTGAGCACTGTGTGAACTCCTAATGCTGATGTGTTTGGTGTCAGGTAGGGGAACGTGCTGCAGTGTTTTCCCTCTGTTCCCGCTGAACTTGTCCGTGAGAGGCTCTGTTACACTTGCATTCAGTGCTGGAGGGCTTGGTGCTGTGTCTTATTACAAAGCTCCAACCAGTAACACAGGATGCTCTGTGAGGCATAAAGAACTTTGGAGAAAGAAAGGGGCCTGCTGATGCTTTCCTGTGGGTGCTCAAAGGACATTTTAAACACGCCATTGTCTTCAGCTTTCCAGCTGCCTCCACTTGGGAACTTGGCCTGTGGGAACTGCAGAAGGTAACTTCTGCCCTTACTGTACGAAGCTATCTCTGTACTTTCATCATGTGTAAAGATAGCTGCAGACATAAGGAAGCCTTCCAGGAAGGTGATCCTGGCTATATATAGTTTGCACATGAGAGTATATTAGATAATGGCTGTTTACTTCCTTAGCACTTTGAGTCTAAGAATATTTCCCCTAAGCAAATTGGAAGACTTGCTTTGTATCCTCCCCACAGAGAGCCCTCGGCAGAGTTCAGCTTTACCAAGCATGCGTTGCAGCTTTTTGTGCTGCTGCCAGATGTCTCGTGTTCTGGAGGGGGAGACTCCTTGGTTGTGTAATTGCAAAGCTTGCTATCGTGGCAGCTTTCCCTAACCTGCCTGCTGCCTTTGCACTGGCAGAGAACCCTGCACTACTGACCACATGGCTCCTGCAGAGCTGAAGCAGGGGGGAGATGCAGTTCTAGGCATTCCTGATGCTTTTCCTGACTAGAGCCGAGGTTGGTGTCTTTCATGCCTTGTAAAGCTCTTTGTAATTCAGACACCTTGCTTAGGGAGCTGACTTCTCCAAGCTGATATCCAGTACGTATCTGAAGAGCATGAGCTGTTCTGCACCACTGTCACCTGTAGTGCTGGTGTGTTGAATTCATTGGAGGATAAGTCCATACTTGCACCGTTTACTTGGACATAGATACTTTCTGCACTGCAACTGTAGAGTTTGTGTTCACGTGGTCTGTAGGTGATCTGGGGACATCCTGTAAGCATGGTTCACAGGCTCTGAGGTTGAGCACAGCAGCCAGGCTGTTAGGCAGTTCTCCTGGCAGAAAACGGACCAGGGCTTGGGCCTCCACTAGGTGAGATGCTTTGTGATATTCAGGTCAGACACTTGCTATCTCAATTACATGCATTATCTGAATTACATGCTTTTCCCCTTTGTTTTGTAAGGTAGTGTTTCATGTGTGCTGCTCAGATGAACTCAATGGCATCTCATTCCCGTGTTTCCTCTTTCCTCATTCTATGCCTGCCCAAAGCTGGTTTGACTTCTGTTCAGAGCTTGTGTTTGGGATATTTGTTGGTATCAGCTAGAATGAGCAGCCTCTGTTGGAGGGTGGTGCAGTTCATATTTGTGTATGGGGTAGAATTATCTCACAACAGTTATTTTCATGTTGAATTCTTTGTTACACCCATTCCACTGCCTTTTATGCTGCTCTGATCAGGTATGTAAATCCCACCTTCAGGCATGGTCTTTGAAACTGCATTGCAAATCCAGCTTACCACGTAGCACAAAAATTCTTACTTGGAAGTATTTTCCTTAATCATGTCAAGGAAAATAGGGATCTTTTCTTCTTTTTTCAAAGGTGAAGTTTCAGAGTAACATTAGTTATAATGCATGCACATGTACACAAGGTGGAATTGCAGTCGTAGAATCCCAAACTGGTTTAGGTTGGATGGGACCTTCAAGCTGATCCAGTTCCAACCCCTGCCACAGGCAGGAGCACCTTCCACTGGAGCAGCTTGCTCCAATCCCCTGTGTCCAACCTGGCCTTGAGCACTGCCAGGGATGGGGCAGCCACAGTGTATAAATAGAAACAAATGCAAAAGTTCAAAGACTAAAACACGGATATGTGCATATGAAAGAACAACTGGCAGCCAGCCCTGGAGCAGACTTGCTGCATCCTCCTGATACCAAGCTGTCAGTCTCTACAAAGGAAGCTGTCAACTGAAGGAGCTGCAGTATTCAACTGAAAACCTCCAGATACACCTTGCTGAGAATGACCCTGTTGAAGTCTGAGGCATCTCTCTCCATTTTAGCCCTTTTTTGGTTCTGTGCCAGGAGTCAACGAGCACCTGATAAAAGATCTGGGAGCAGGTTCTCAGTTCTTTGGGCCCTGGTGCAATCCACACCTCTTCTGCTTTCACAGCCAGATGCAAGCTCAGCGAGGGTGTAATCCTTCCTGGCTTCAGTGGCTTGTGCTGACAGGTTTGCTGGGTGCACAGCTGCCCTCAGTTCATTCTACTCTCTCTTCCTTCCAGGATGGCATGCTCTCTGTACGAGTGGCTCTGGCACCATGAGTTCTGGCTGCCCCCAGGAATCACCTGGGAGGACATGCAGGAGTCTGAAGATGTCCATTACCCTCAGCCTCGTGATGTCCTGCTCAGTATCCCTTTTGCTTTAATCTTGGTTGTCGTTCGCCGTGTCTTTGAAAGGTAAGTTCTTTAGTGCTCTTTATGGATTTTTAGGGTTAATGCTGGCAGTTCAGGTCCAAAAGCTGACTTCAGTGTCTGGGCCAGTGTGTGACTGAAGGGATCCACAGAAATTCCAGCTCATAAAGTCTGCTGAGGGACATTTTTCAGCTCTTCCTTTCCAGCCATGTGCACTGGCTAACGAAGTGTGTTGAACATAGAACACAAAACCTACCTTTAAGGTCTGATTATGAGCCATGTGAATTAAACCAGGTAGGCCCTAAATGAGCTTTATGCTTGTGTTTTAGAAGGCAGACAAGCTGTTTTGTGTTTTGTTGCATATTAGTGGCAGTTTCTGGGTCGAGTGCAGTGGGAATCATATTTAGACTACCCAAATACAGTTAAGTCTCCTTTATCGCGGATAATGGGGACCTGGGGTATCACACCTGACAGACAAGCCTCAGTACGATGCCTTAGATTAGGCTGAGTCATTTGACCTCAGGATCAGCCACACAAATGTGTGCATGTCACAGACCACTGCTCTGGGTTCAGGAGTGTCATTCCCTTGGCAGAGCCATGTAAAGACATTTGTAGCTGCTTCTTTCTTTCCAGAACCATGTCAGTGTTTTGCATATTACTCCTCAGCACAGAAAATTTGGGGGGTATGGCAAAGAAATCCTGCAGGGTTCATTGACTCAGAGTTTCATAAGGATCCTGAGCTGGTGCTGTTGGCTTTATGCAGTTGAGTCCATAGTTTGCATGGTGTCTGCCACTCAATATGATTTGCTGGTGGGTAATTGAGATTTACCATAGTGTCAGCCATTGTCAAGACTACAGAGTTAAGTCCCCTTTCATGACCCTGAATACTCTTCAGAGTGGCTCTCGCTGGACTGAAAAATCCCTATTCCTTGCTGCTGATGGAAGAGGTAATCTTCTGAAATAGTTTAGTCAAATCTACAGTGGTTTGAAGCTTAGAAAAAGGCAAAAAAAGACAATTGAAATGTCATCTGTTTAAAAAGAAAGATGACAGATGGAAGCACACCTCTGCAGGTTAGGAAGATGTTTTCCCTGCAGACTGGGACAGATTGGAAAAGTTGGTGGAAGCTGAAATGATTCAGAGCTCTGTTGTGATGAAAATGTTTTTAATGAAAACCCCAGTTATAGCCAGGATTTGTCTGTAAACACAGAGACGTCAGTGATGCTTTAAATAATCATTTGACGCTGACGCAAAATTGGAATCCAGATCTCTTCTTTGTAAACAATACGTTTAGTGTTCATTCCATGAATTCCACGGAGTTCACCGTGCACTTTCCCAAGGACAGAGGTGGCTTGGGTACCTCCACTGATGTGGGAGCCAGGGTGCTGGAGGGTAACCATTAAGACACAAGTGACTCCCGGTTTTATCTTGCTGGTCCACAAGACAGGGCTGGATCCAGGAGTCCTTCAGGTACTCACTGTCCATCAGTGCCTTGGACAGTGGAGATTAATCCCTGTGTCCTGCATTGACCAGGACTCTCCAGTTCTAGGCTCCCCAGTACAAGACAGGAACAGGAAGAAGAAGGAGAGCAACTATTCTTAGTGGTGTCCAGCAGCAGGAGGAGAAGGAATGGACACAAACAGAAATGTGTGATGCTCCAGCTGAACATATGGAAATGTATTACTACTTTGAGGGTGGTCAGACATTGGAACAGGTTCCCCAGAGGAGGAATGGTGTCTCCATCTGTGGAGATACTCAAAACCCAGCTGGAAACAGCCCTCTACAGCCTGCTGGAGCTGAGCCTGCTTGAGCAGCAGGGTTGGCCTGGGTGATCTCCAGAGGTCCCTTTCAGCATCGATTCTGTGCTTCTGTGACTCTGATCCTTTATCCCTCTTCCTTTTGCCACACTGCTACCAGTCAATCTAAATGTCTTTTCCGTCTGCTTTAAGATGCTTGCGGCCACGTTCAAAGATCTTTTTGCTTTCCCATCCAGGCGATGCCTCAGCTGGCAGAGTTTCCCCAGGCCTGGTACTACTTATTAATTTTAAAGCTGTTTTGATTCACAAACTTCATTAAATAAAAGCTTCTTGTCACACCCTTAGAAAAAGATAGTATCGCAGGCCCAGGAAGCCTGTAATCATACCAGTACCTTACCAATGCAAATTACAAGCCAGTATTCTGAGCTGTGTTCTTGTTTGTCCTAACTCTTCTGCAGGCATTTATTTCAGCATGACATCTTCTCATTCTCAATCATTACTGTGTCATGTGCAGTTCATCCTGGAGAAGAAAGCTTCCCCTGGTGAATGGGAGGTATGAACCAGGTCCTCTGTTGCTCCGTTACCTCGTGTGCACAGTGACAGTATTCCTCTTTAAAACAACCTGCACAAAGGGTTGAGAATTGCACACTGAAGGGATGTATGTGTTATTTCTGCTTCTCCGTGTAAACGCCCTTGGCTCTGTGGCTTTGTACATCTGGTCTGTAGGACAAAATGAGTGTATGTAACCAGCATACAAGTTTGGGTTTGGTGGTTTTAGCTTGGCCTCTGGCAGTTTATTCTGCCCTCACCTATTTTACATGCAACTGTGCAGGGATGCAAAGTATTTTGTTTTCTCTAGAGACACTCTGTGTTCCTGCTTGTACCTGCTCTGGGCTTTCAGAAACACTGTAATGTGTTCATGTCATTCATCTGTGTTAGAACTCCAGGAAAATACTAAAAGGAGGAGAAGCCCAGAGGGTTTTCTGCAATCCTTCATTCAGCAGCTGCATGAACCACTGTGTTTAGCCAATGGATCCATCTTCCTTGTTTGGAGATTAAACCTGGGAAGGACCCCGCTTCCTCGAGCATGGATTTCCTTCTCCTTGGCATCTGCTGGCTGAACTGGGATGAACTGACATCCTTTTAAGATGAGACTGACATCCTTTTAAGAACCATTTATGCTGTGGATTAGGTGGTGGCTGTGGGAAGAGGGCATGCGATAGCTGGGTGGGGCCTGGGAGAGCTGAGGACGTGGGTGCAGCCCTTGGGGAGAAGAACACTTGGGTGAAGCAACTCTTCTGGGAGGCTGTTTGCTCTTGGGAAGGTGCAGAATGGGGGCATTCAGTGCTGGAGAGCAGAAACCTTCCTACCTCTGCAGTGCCTCTGATCTTTGCCGTGACCCTGAAGCAGGGGAGTCGGTGATGATGTCCTGACAAAAGAGGGGGCCTGGAATTTGGGAACCTCTCCTCTTCCTCTGGTGTTTCCAGATGTTTATGAGTAGGTGATACATCCTGCACCCATGATTTGGAGGCTGGTTTTAGGCACCTGTATACCTTAGCAGAACTTCACCCTGCTTCTCTTCTATAATGTTTGAGGTCCTTTTGTTTAACAACCAAATTCTTGGGAGTGCCACGATTATGAAGGAAGCACAGCTTCCATTGCAGAGTGTTTCTTGCCTGTATGGTTAGGCAAATGTGGGAACTGGAGTGCTTTTGAGGGACAGTAAAGCAGGAAGTTGCAAGCCAGGATGTACATACCATTTAATTGTGTGATTTTAGACTTGACCAGTGATCTTGGGATGTTGGGGAACTGAAAGTCAAGGTGGGTGAATTTGAATTCAAGTAGATGAGGTTTCTTAGGAGGACTGCAACTGCACGAGCCGTGGGATGACCAAGGAAAGAAAGGGATACTGTTGATCCGCAAGGAACAGATGCTTGAACTCAGAACGAGAAGAAAGAAGAGGGCACCCTTCCTTCTGAAAGGGCAAGCATGAAGCTAAAAGAGATTGTACTTCAAAGAACCCAAGTTCCAGTTGCTGCTGTCCCTGGTTCTGCATTTCTTACTCCTAGAAGATGCTGACAGGGGGGCATCCTGGTAAATTCAAAACCATTTGTGGGAGAGGCAAAAACCCCACTCCCCAAAGCTCAGTTATTTCTTGTATCTGGTGGTAACTCAGAAGCCTCTGCAGGAGCTGTGTGGCCTCATTTTGCACGGTGGGGGAGCATCCTTTATGCCCCTTCCTGATTAATCCATTTAGTTTCAATTGCAGCAGGTTTTGCACAAGACGGTTTGTTCGTTAGTGCTTGCCGAATGAAATGGCTTAGTGTGAACCTTCCTCTGTAAACCATGGAGTGCAAGAAGCTCACTGGTGGAGGAGGCTTGAGATGAGAATCATTCTGTGTCTTGCCTTGCCTACCTGTAGCGAGTGGTACTGATTAGTCCTCAGACTTCCTCCTTCTGTCTTCCAGACAGCTGATAAGTTGCCATGATGAGACCATCCCTGCAGCTGAGATGATGAATCTGTGATGTTGAAATCAGTACCAGCATCATCCTTGGAACCAGATTTAAATGAAAACTGAGTCAGAGCATACATCCAACATGTACCAACGTCCCTTAGGAAGAAGTTCAGGCCTTGATTTCCCAATGATGGTCATAAAAATAGGATTGGCCCCATAACTGATGGGTAAAACCTTAACAACAAAGTGATTGTAACTTTGGTTAATTACAGCCTGTCTTCATCAACTGCAGCTGCCTTGTTTCTGTTATAGTGTGATTTTATGCCATGACTGTAACAAGCCAGCAGGAAGGAGAAGAGAAGACAGGGATTAAACAAAGCTAAGAAATCAGTCAGGAGAATTGAAATAGTTTTCCCATTAAAATGCTCATTAGCAAACTGCCCTGACACCTGGCAGGAAAATTCTCTTTAATGTGTCTGGAAAAGTTCAGACCTTTCAGTTCCTGATGTGGACTGATATAGAAGGTGCAATAAGGTTCTTCTTCAGCAGCAGAACTTGGTTACATCTTCAGAGGAGCTTGTGTTCAATGACTTGCTTTTTAAAACGAAAGCTCAGGCCCACTTCAAGGAAGCACTTAATGTAAGAGCCAAGACCTAGTGCAGAGCTTGGATGGGGCTTGGAACAAGCTGCCCTAGTGGAAAATTGGTTGGACCTCCTTTCACACCATTGGTGAGGGAGAGAAGAGCGTGTGTAATGGAGGAGTTGAATTGTTGAGCACAGCAATTCCATGCCCAGTTTTGTTACCACTTGGTGTTTATGCAGTAGTTTTGCCCTGCATTGTTCCCCTGTGAAGGGCTGAAGATGCACAGCTAGCACAAGCATCCTTGTGGCTACGTTTCTAGTTGCTGTGTCTTTTATTTTACAACCCATGTTTGACTTGCCTTAGGAAAACAGAGCTAAGTTACTCCAGTGAAGACCAAGTGACCTCCTGTTTCAGCAGGACCTTTCATATCGCACATCTGATAGAGACTCTGTCTTGATCCTGAGCCAAATCCTCAGTTCAAGTGGATGCTGTGTATGTTCAGGGTTTTAGATGGAGCAGTGGCCTTATCATTAAGGCCTTATCAGCAATATGTAACTGTGCATAAGCTGTAAGCAAGCCAGAGAGCACTGATAGGTATCACAGCTGACTCTGCGTGCCTGGGCTTAGTGCCATAATCCTGGATGACCAAGCATGGTGGATTTAGAAGTTGGCAGAGGAGGATATAGCATTTCCCAACCTTATGTGAGCACAGACCTCAGGACGAGTCCCACTGTTTTTGCTGTAAATTTGGGGTTTTTTTTTCTTCTCCGTTTCTTTATCCATCTTAGTTGCTTGGTGTGATACTTGTGCTTCAATTCAAACTGTGGGAGGCAGCTGGGATGTAGTACATCATGTTTAAACAGTGCTGCAATATCAGAAATCACTGTTCTGGTTTTGGCTGAGCCTTTATCTTTTCTGTTGCAGAGCCATAGCCCTGCCCCTCAGTAGCAAACTGGGTGTGAGAGACAAGCAGAGACCAAAAGCTCAGCCCAACCCTGTACTGGAAACATTCTACAGTACACGCTGCAAGAACCCGGGTGAGGTAAGTCCTTTCTTCCTTTGCTTTCCTCTAGATTCAGCCCTTGTGTCTTATTATTGGGCACAGAATCACACACAATTCTGAGGCTGGGTAATGCCACTCGTATTTGGAAGCTCAGTGGAGCAGCAGGAACCACTAAAGCACTGGCCACCCAACACCAGCCACAGGAGCCAGAGATGTTCTGCTCTCTGAGATCTTTACACTAAGACCAGACAGCTTGCTGCAAAATGCCTTAAGATTGACCAGATTTGGGCTTGTGAGGAGCCTCCAGCTGGGCTCTGTGCTGACTTGGACAAGATGCCCATATTGCCACATCTGACCTTCCAGGCTGGGTCTGACCCCTGCTTTCTCCCCTCTTTTCCAGGGCGAGCTGCTCGGTTTGGCCAAGCAGTGCGACCTGCCGCTGAGGAAGGTGGAGAGGTGGTTCCGGCGCCGGAGGAACACGGACAGACCCAGCCTGTCCAAGAAGTTTTGCGAGGCCTGGTGAGCAGCAGCACAAGCCATGAGAAGCAGGGGCCTTCCACCAGAGCTGAGTTCCGTGGGCAGCTCACTGCTCCCCAGCCTGGCCTCCACCCCTATGCAGAGAGCATCCCAGCTCCAGCAGCTCCCCAACCTGCCCTCCACTCCTATACAGAGAGCATCCTGGGTCTTCCCTGCCCCACATGGGTTGCAGTTCTTCTTTGTTGCTTCTCTGTTACTGAAACAGAGCTGCTTTTCCCCTTTATTTTCACTCCCAAGTCTCCTTTTATTCCTGTCTCACCTTTATTCCTTCTAGTACTTCTGGTTTTGACTCTGTAAGTCGGCATTCTGCTTTGAAACACAATTGTGCCTGAAAAACTCCCTACTGCTTTGCATCTTACTGCTTCTTGCCGCTTTGCTGCCCCCGAAATAGCCTTTCTGTTGCCTTTCCTGTGACTTCTCTTTGCCTCAGTGCAAGCTGATTCCTTCTGCTGCATCTTTTCTGCAACTGTTCTGCCCGCTGTTGCTTTCAGAAGTCACAGGCAGTGGGCTTGATTGCATTCTGCCTAAAATGTATCTGTCTGAAAGTGTGTAACCAAAGGGTAGGCATCAACTTTGAGCTAATCCCCTTGTGCTCACTTAGCACTCAATCTCTCATTCAAAACCCCTGCTTAAAACCCCTCATTTATTTATAATATTCTGGGTAGTTGCAGCTAGAAATACAAAGTCTGTGGACGAGGAGTTGTAAAGCAGTCTGCTTCATCTCCTCCCATGAAGATGCAATCTAAATTCCCCTGCAGTTACGATAAATAGGAAACAGTAAATAGTTGGTGACTCGACTCAGTGAGGATGGAGTCCTTCCACCTGCCCTCTGTCACCAGGCAGGGTCTGTAGAAGGAATCTCTGTCTGTGATGTAGTAGCTTTGCACTGGTTATGTGTTGCTTGGAGCTCCTGGGGGTGTCATTGGGAGGTAGGGAGTTCCTTCTGATTTGTTATGGAGATGTTTGGAAATGTAAGGACTGGTTTAGATCATTTGAATCCTTTGAAGGTTTCTTGTGTTTTGTTTTATCAACAGCTTGCTTATCCCATTGGGGTGAAATTCCTTCATTCCTTATTATGTGTGTATGATCGGGTGACCTGCCTCTGTCCACTGAACTTGGCAAGCAGCTCATATGTATTTGTATGTGGGTTTAATGTGGTTAAACCATTACCAGCTTCTGACTGAGCTCGAGCATGACATACTCATTACTTCACATGATAATGAATTAAGCATGCCCTATCTCCAAAGCCTAGGAGAGGGATTGGTGCTGTTTGACTGCCAGTGCTGGGAAGGTTTGGAATGATTATCTGGGAGATTTTAGTCAGCAGGATTCTTGTGTTTTCATCTAAAGCACAATTGCTCTTTGTGACCTGGTGGATGTGCCAGTGACACGCAAAGAGCCACTCCTGTTAGGGGCATATTGATATACATCTACCTTAATAGCGCCATTCTTTGAAGGGGTAGGGTTGATGCACAGACCCGCAGGGGGGTGGTTAATGAACGGCTTCTAACCTGCTCTGTTTTGTTTGTTTGTAGCTGGAGGTTTACGTTTTACATCACTTCTTTCATCACCGGGCTCGCTGTCCTGTACGATGTGAGTACACGAGCAGTGCCACCTGCTGTTCTATCCAGCCAGTGCCTGCAAGAATGGCAGCTTGTCTGGTCAAACATGTCCTTTCAGACCTTCTCGTAGAGGTTTTCCCCCCCGGTCAGTGTGTATCCCCTACACAGCACGTTTATGAGACCACACACAGATCGGCCCCTGCTTGTTTTAAACGCTCCAGCTCAAACCCAAGAGGTTTCCTCTTCTTCTGGCAAAGCAGAAGACAGTTGGGGTTGTGTAAAAATACATTTCTGTGGGCTAGGAGATGGAACACTTACCTGAGATGGAAGCTGCAGGGCCTGATAGTGTGTTGTATCTGATACCTGCTAAGGTAAAAAACTCAGGTTTCCTTTGGAGCATGGACTGCAATTTAATCATTTCATGTATTAGTCTTCTTTTCCTTGCCCAAGGTGTGGTTGGTTCAAGCTCATGCCTCTGCCTTTTCTCCAATCTGATAAATAATGAGTTCTCAATACAAATTGAACTGCCTCAACAGGCAGAAGAGGTAATAGAAGCCGTGAATATGCTCTGATCAGTGAGCTGAGACTGGGGCACAGGCCTGCCTCTGACTGTGTGTTAGACATTCTCCTGGCTCTCTTCCTGAACCACTTCCCCAGGTGAGCTTTACATTGGCCCATTCTGAGGGGTTAAGGAATGGAAAACCTGCAGCTCCCAAGCCTGCAGGCACAAACTATGCTTGTAACTTCTCATTATGGTAACAAGTGAAGAACTTCTGAACTTAGACTGACTTCTGAGTCAGAATTTAAGGTACTCTATGAGCTAGCAGAGGACTGAAAGTATCTAAATCCCAACTGTAGTGTTTTGTGAATCCCTGCATCCAAGTTGAAGGCAAAATCCTGTTCTTTTGCATGTTCTGACCGTTCTAGGAATAAAAGATCATCCTCACGTTTCAGAAGAGTCTTTCTTCAGTACATGTCTTCCAATTTTCACAAGAGAAGGAGGCATCTACAGACAGCGCCTTTAGATCCTGTAGCAGGTAGCAGGTTAATCTGTTAGCTGAAGTTGTAACAAAATGACTGCATTAAAAAGAAGGACAAAGAATGAATGTGACAGGGCTTAGTTACTTGTGACATTTCCTGACTTTTACATGTTTACTTTGTAATGTGAGCAGTGTTTTATTTGTTCCTCTGAAGCATCTTTCTTTAGAAAAAAAGCAAGTGTTTAAAGCTCATCTTAGCAGCTGAAAGCAGAAGACTTCTGTCCCATGAGTCAGAAATACCAGTAGGAACTTACAGAACCATAGAACGGTTTGGGCTGGAAGAAACCTTTAAAGCTCCTCCAGCTCCAACCCCTGCCACAGGCAGGGACCCCTTCCACTGGAGCAGCTTGCTCCAAGCCCCTGTGTCCAACCTGCCCTTGAACACTGCCAGGGATGGGGCAGCCACAGCTTCTCTGGGCACCCTGTGCCAGCACCTCAGCACCCTCACAGGGAAGAGCTTCTGCCTAAGAGCTCATCTCAATCTCCCCTCTGGCAGGTTCAAGCCATTCCCCTTGGCCTGTCCCTACATCCCTTGTCCCAAGCCCCTCTCCAGGTTTCTTGCAGCCCCTTCAGGCACTGGAGCTGCTCTCGGGTCTCCCCTTCAGGAGCCTTCTCCAGGCTGCCCCAGCCCAGCTCTCTCAGCCTGGCTCCAGAGCAGAGCTGCTCCAGCCCTTGCAGCATCTTCACGGCTTCCTCTGGGCCTACTTATCTCAAGTAGGCCACCAGAAAACAGCTTTTCTTGCTGAGAGTAGAGGAGCGATGAAATTCAGGACCTGTGGTTCCTACCTAGTTCAGGTAACACAGTGTGCCAGAGTTTCTAGATCACATTTCTCCTGGTTCTGTACCTGTATCTGCTGGAAATCCTGCTCCCAACCCCACTTCCAGCCAGCAGGAGGCTGTGTCTACACAGCCTCATTACCACTGCTTGTAAAAGCCACTGCTCTGCTATCTGGAGCCTTGTAGAACTGTTCTAGACAATTACCCTTTCAGAAGCAGCATAGAATATGTTCCATCACTGTATGCTCTGATCAAATCAAAGGGTCAGAGCATGCTCCATGCAGGGAGAACTTTGGGGGACTTTAGTTGCCAGGGTTTTATGGAAGCTTCTAAGTTGTCAGGCTCTCAACTGGCAATTTGATATGAAGTGTGGCCACAGTCGGATCTTCTCAGAGGTTCATTACTTAACAGACTGCAGCACGAGCCTCACATTTAGAGGAGGAGCCATGTTCTTGACACACAAGTTTTCAGCCTTTTTGCTACATTTAAGTGGTGGTGTCCAAACCACAGAGATTCTTAATGAAACAGTTGTCATTTAATATGCTCAAAACATCACCACCCCAGACTTGTAGAACAGGTTGGTATACCCCTTCTTTGAGCTCTTTTATTTAGGACCAGGCTGAACAGCCTGTGAAAGCTCAGCTCAATGGCCACAAACTGGTAGTGCCACAAGCAGCTGCAAGTTCTTGCAGTGGAAACCTCTTTGCAACTGAATTCCAGACAGTGTGCCCATCTCTGCCTTTGATAAACCACGGCAAGGTTTGTAGTAGGCGAACTGAAGGAGTTAGGTGGGTGATGAGAGAAGAATTCTTCTGGCATTCTCACGTTCATGTTGTGTTTTCTTTGCAGAAGCCTTGGCTTTGGGACCATAGAGAATGCTGGACAGGATATCCACAGCAGGTGAGTCCTGCAAGAGGGAAAACTGCTGTTACAAACCATGTAGTGTCATTGCAAATCAGGTTGTCCTGGTGACAAAAGAAAGAGCACTGAACTAAATGCTCAGGACTCTGCACAGTGCTAAAGAAACACACCAAAGATTCCAGATCTTCCTGGTGGTTCCTTAAATGGTCCACATGATTCAGCAAAGTGGAATTTCCTCAGCAATTTGCTTTTGCCTCAGCACAGCTGACATTCCCCAAGTAACTGCCTTGTTCAATGGAAGTCTTCCCCCCTGAAGCTGCAAGAACCAGTTTGGTTGGTTTGGTTTCTGTTGTTCTTTGGCCTAGGAAGGAGCCTTCACTTCCAGCCTTTGCTCTGCTTTAGCTGATGGGTAGTTCCCTGTCTCTCCCTCTCTCACAGCCCCTCCAGTCCTCCCTGTTCTGGTACTACATGCTGGAGCTCTCCTTCTACTGGTCATTGGTCTTCACCCTGCCCTTTGATGTGAAGAGGAAGGTGAGTGGCAAGGCTTAGGGAAGAACCAAGCACAAAGAGGCTGAACGCTGGGGACAGTGACCTTCAAGAGCAGTGTATAATGCTGCTCTGAGGTGCTAGGGGACTCTTTCCTTGCTCATTCCCAGGACTTTCCATTCCCAGTCACTGGCTTCCCTCCCCTCTGGGAAGTAGAGCATACAAACCCTGATATAGAAAGGCACAAACTGCTGCAGAGTCCACAATCTGGGTGCACTGATCACTGAGAGGGGAAGAGAGATGGTTCTCTGCCAGTTAAGCTGCATGTGGACCTAGGTGCCAGTGCGCCACAGAGAGGGTGCTGCATGGTTACATACACTTGAGGCTGCAAATGTACCCTTGTAAATAGTGATTGAGTCTCCATCAGTGAGAAAGGGGTATGAAATGATTGTGCAAACAGGTAGGAACTGGGGCACTGCTTTGTGATGGAAAGGAAGCTCTCTTGATGTTGAATCATTGGTTTTTACTCTTCTGTCTTCTGATTTGTATCATCCTGGGACCATTACTGAGGGAGGGAGAGAGTGTTCTCTGTTGCAAGATCCTCAGTTTACACCATAAACTGGTCTCTTGGTTGCCTGTGTTTCTGGAATGTGTTTGGTAGAAGAGTTCTATGGGTAATACCTTACAGTGGAGGTTTCTTAGTCATTGGGTAGAGAGAGATATTAGGTGCATTATGGATTCCATTCACTGCTGTCCCCTTTCTCATCAGGATTTCAAGGAGCAGATAGTCCATCATGCTGCAACCATCTTCCTCATCAGCTTCTCATACTGTGCCAATTACATCCGCATTGGGACCCTGGTGATGATCATTCATGATGCTTCTGATTGCTTCCTAGAGGTGAGCTCCACAACTTACGTGCCAGGCAACGGTGCTCTTCAGCCAAAGGGTGCCTTTTGACCTAGCACAGTGTGGGCCTGGCATTAAGGTGCTTCCCAACCAACTCAGTACTGATCTGACCCAGCCTAGGGTGCCCTGCAACCAGCCAGGAAGAGGCATGATTGGCTGCATGCAGATTGTGTCAGATCTGGCTCTTTAGCACCCTGGAGCACATGCAGATGCACTCACTGTCTTGGCATTCGGTTTTATTGTTCTTTCTCCTTCCAGCCAACTAAGATATTCAATTACATGAAGTGGAAAAGAACTTGTGACAGCCTCTTTATGATCTTCTCAGCTGTTTTCCTCATCAGCCGCCTGGTCGTTTTCCCCTACACGTGAGTCTGCTGCAGGAGAGGGGACTGGAAAAGCTGCCTTCAAAGGGACAGGATCCTACAGCTGGGGGCTGAATCTTTTGCTGCAGCCTTTGCTTTTCAGGCCTTGAGCATATGTCCCTGCCCTTTGCACAGGCCACAGTGGCACATGGCTCTTGCAGCTGCCCTGGGGTAAAGTAGGGTGGCCTGCCTTGGAATTCATAGAGTAGTCTTAAAGTCCTGAAGAATATTGCAGAGGAGGAGTCCTTGGCTCTACCCTCTTATTTCTGGTGGGAAACTGGGAGCTGGCTCACATGTGCTATATATATATGAAGGTGATTGCCCTTAAACTTCCTCTGTGACCAGAGCTTTCTAGGGCTTAATTACGGCCATATTAACAACATACTTTCCCTCCACTGCAATTCCCCCTCTTTTGCAGAGTGCTCTATAATACCTACTATTACTCCATGGAGATATTCCAGCCTTTCTTCGGATACTACTTTGTGAATGCTCTCCTGATAATTCTGCAGCTGCTCCACGTCTTCTGGTCCTGCCTAATTATTCACATGGTCTACATGTTCATCCTCAGAGGCACGGTATGGATGGGTTTGTAGTCCCCTGTGCATCACACGGGGAGGGAGGATCCACCTCGACTGCTTGCCACCAGTCCCAGCACTTGCTCCAGGGTGATCTGCATTTGTAACAAAACAAAGAGATTAAAACAGGGAAAGTTGGGATTGGTGAGGGCAGTGCAAAAGTGCTTCACCCTAAAGTACAGGATTTGTAATGACAGCATTACTGAGATCACAGAATCACGGAATGGCTGAGGTTGGAAGGCACCTCTGGAAGTTCTATCCATATTCATTCCCTGGCTCACTTAGAAGTAGGTTGCCCAGGATCATGTCCTGCCAGCTTTTGAATATTTCCAAGGACGGAGACTCCAAAACCTCTCTGGGCATTTGTGCCAGTGCTCGGTCCCCTTCTCAGTAAAGAAGTGTTTCCTGATGCTCAAAGGGAGCCTCCTGTGTTTCAGTTTGTGCCCGTGGCCCCTTGTCCTGTCACTGGGCACTGCTGCGAAGAGCCTGGCTGCACCTTCCTTTCAGCTGTTAATATACATTGATAACATCCCCCTGAGCCTTCCCTTCTCCAGGCTGGACAGTCCCAGCTCTCTCAGCCTTCCCTCATGCAGTCCCTTCATCATCTTCATGGCCCTTCACTGGACTCTCTGCAGTATGTCCATGGCTCTCTTGTACTGAGGAGCCCGGAACTGAACCCAGAGCTTCAGGCGAGGCCTCCCCAGTGCTGAGCACAAGGGAAGGATCACCTTGTCCTGCTGGCGATGCTCCTCCTAATGCAGGCCAGGGCATGTTGCTGGCTCCTGTTCAGCTCGGTGTCTGCCAGGACTTCCAGGTTTTTCCTAGAGAAACTGCTCAGCCCCCAGCATGTTCTGGTGCCCGGGTTCCCACTTCCCCCCTGTAGAACTTCACAAGGTCTCTGTCAGCCCACTTCTCCATCCTGCCAGGGTGCCTCTGGATGGCAGCACGATCCTCCAGCGTACCAGCCACTCCTCCCAGCACATTTGCTTAGGGTGCACTGCCCCATCATTAATACATGTTTCATACGGATTGTCTTGCAGTGCTGTAGATGTCTACAGGTAGATATTTCTGTCTAAACTAGCTCTCTGGACTGTTTGGAGCAGTAGAGAAGTCCAAACCATAACCCATTCAGTGTTGCACCCAGGTAGTGCTGTTCATAAGTCACAGAGCAACCCTAGATGAAAGTCTGAGATGCAGCTGTATAAACTTAAGGGAAGGGCCTCCCACTCTTTCTGACCCATCATTTGCTGTGAGACCAAACTGCTGCTCAGCATGAAATTCTTCCCAAAATCAAAGGCATGACCTAATGGCATTTAAATTGGCCACATGCAGAAGCTAGAGGCCAGGAGTAAGAAGTCAGTGCCTTGTGGGAGTTGACCTCATAGCCCAAGATGAGTTGTTTTATTAGTATCCAACTGGGGAATTCTGTGTTATGGGAACTGAGAAAAAGCATTGAAGGCTCATCTTCATCCATATTGTCCCCTTTTCCTCCCTTAAGGTTGTGCAGGGCAAATTCCTTGCAAACCAGGAAACAGAAGTTTCACAGGGCAGAAAATGAAGACACAGTTGAAGATGCCCTTTTACTATTTTCCTAATCCTAATTTAGTATTTTCCTAATTCCTGGCCAGAGCAGTGTGCTCAACCTGCAGCCATCCAGGCCAGGCGTGGTCAGAAGCTAGTTCCTTGGCCCTTTTAGAACGTGTGAAAGAGCCTCTCCCATCCTTCTTCCAGATGTTTATGCCCAAAGCACCAGTATGGATCTCCTCAGTCTCCTATCATTGCCCTCAGTCCTGGCTGGCTGTGTTTTGGTGCTGCTTCTCAACCAGTACTGTAATTTGTAATGGTTATCAGGCCAGGTTGGAGCAAGCTGCTCTAGTGGAAGGTGTCCCTGCCCGTGGCAGGGGGTTGGAATGGATGAGCTTTAAGGTCCCTTCCAAGCCAAAACATTCCGTGATTCCATGATCACAGCTAGGATTACACTGAGACTGAAATCAAAGAGACAAGAGAGAATCTTGTTTCCAAAGGTGATGTAAGCCTTCCAGTATCTGAAGGGGGCCTATAGGGATGCTGGGGAGGGACTCTTCATTAGGGACTGTAGTGATAGGACAAGGGGTAACGGGTTCAAACTGAAACAGGGGAAGTTTAGATTGGATCTAAGGAGGAAATTCTTTCCTGTGAGGGTGCTGAGGCACTGGAATGGGTTGCCCAGGGAGGTTGTGAATGCTCCATCCCTGGCAGTGTTCAAGACCAGGTTGGACAGAGCCTTGGGTGAGATGGTTTAGTGTGAGGTGTCCCTGGCCATGCAGGGGGGTTGGAACTGGATGATCTTAAGGTCCTTTCCAACCCAAACTATTCTGTGGTTCTATGTAAAAGCTGAAAGGACACAGCAGGACTGCGTGCCAAAGGCTGAGGCACGCGTTCATCTGAGGCAGCAGATGAATGTTCCTGCTGTGGCTCAAGCTAGCACTGCTCCTTGTGCAGACTTGTATGTTGTCTTGCTTCTCATTTACGTGTTTCTTTAGATGGAAAAGGACATGAGAAGTGACACAGAAGAAAGCGACAAGGATGAAGATAAAGAAAAGCTTAGGGAAAAGGAGAAAAACGGGATCACGTATTTCAGCAGCGTCACAAGCAACAGCTTTATCCAGAGGAATGGGTCTGAGCCACTGAACAACAGAACCCATCTCACCAACGGCCACGTTAAGGAAAGATAGCTACTGCGCCCGTGCTTCTGATCTGCTCTGGCGTCAGCCCAGTTCAGTGTCTTTAGAAACAGTTTTGCTTATTGTATAGATAAATTGGAGTGCAATTGCAGTATCATAGCTGAATTCCTGCTTCCTGCAAACAGAAGTGGTTAAGGTCAGTGCTAGTTGGAGGAAGTTTTTGGTCTTTCTTCAATACAAGCTTACTGTAGCTGGTAGCCTTGAAGCAGACAGAAAGGGATCAAAGCGGTTTGACTCGGGTTAGGCTGTGCCACAGTTGTTGTTAAATGTGTTAATCTTGAAAAATGCTTTATAAAAACAAAAAAAAAAAGAGGTGGATAAACTCTGACAGCGTCAAGTTTTAACCACATAATGCTGTGTGAAAGGATTCTGCTTAGCCTTTACCAGCCCCTGGAGGCCCTGGCCCATTGCCACTAATGGTTATGGCTAACAAGTTAAGTGTGAGACTCCAAATCCTAATGTGGGGAAAACTTTGAGAAGACAGGTGCCCATACACAGAAGATTAAACCTGAGCATAGTGAAATGGAAGCTTTGGAAACACATAGGAGAATACATGTGCTTCTCAAAGGAAATGTGCTGTGTGCCCTATGGATCTCAGCCTCTTCTGTTACCAGCATTATTGCCACAAAAGTGGGAACTCCAAAGGCCAGACTGAGAGAGCGCCCACCCAAATCATAGCTGGAGAATCCAGATAACTGTGTCTCAACTGTCAGGTAATCCTTTAAACCTGCCCTGGGGGTAAGCACAGCAGCAGGAGGGAGGTGACAAGAAGCCCACACTGATTTAAGTGCTCATGTTTTCACCTAGTGTGATTGGCACAGCAAGAAACGTTTACAGGGTCAGCTTGTGGCAAGAAGGGAACACATTTCCCCTGAACTCAGAGGAAAAAGGATCCAGAGAAGGTCTGCTGAACCTCATGGAATAATGCTTTAATGTGGCCTTCTAACTCTAGGGCCTTAGCCTAGGTGTATCGAGAAAAGCAAGTTTAAAGCAGTAGTCCATGAAGTCATGATGCAGTTCTGATGCAGTTTGTTCAGATGTCTTAGGTCTTACATCCTGTGTAGTCTTAGACTTTGAATTCTGTAATACCTCGAAAGAGTTAAATTCATATGACATGAATTTCTGGTTCATAGATCAATTAGTCTGTGAAATCAAAGTATTCACAGCTTCATTGCAATGAGTGCAGGGACAATGACTGCCAAGGCCATGCTGACACTTTCCTCTATGTGTCCAGTAAGAACCAGTGCTCACTGGGGAAGGACATGCACCAAGGAAACACATGGCTTCAGAAGCACGTGTTTAAAAGGCAAGTGACAGCATAGAAGAGGGTTTTCAGCAACCCACCTGGTTCACCTGAGATGTGGCTGAGAGAGCTTGGCTCTGAGCTTGCATGCGCTCATCTTGGGTTTCAGTTAAAATAATCTGGATCTCTTCCCAGGGGGAAAAGTGGCTCCAGTGGGAGGTGGATTCCAGGGCAGTAACGTGCTCTGGGAGGAGAGCATCTGTTCCTGCATCATCCTTTCCATTCAAGATAGTTTGTCTCTGAAGCCTTGAGCTGATTTGACGTTTAAAGCACATGTTCTGTATCCCGTCATGTTCCTTTCATCTGAGTCTGCAACCTTGCTGCTCCTCTGCGGGCGATGCGTGCAGGAGGGATGGTTGTGGATCGTTTTGTACTACTGATTGTAAACAGTCTTTATAAATGACTTTTGAAAGGTTGGAGTGTCTGGGCTCTTTTGTGCTGCTTTAACCAGCAGGAGGTAACCTGCCTTGGTCGCGCCTTGTCGGTGGTGTGTGACAAGGAGACACATGCGGGTGCCATTGCCAAGGTCAGGACACATGCAGTGTGCACGGTGAGGAGGCTGCATACCCGGGACATGCAGGCACATTGGGCCATGCTAACAGAGAACACCTCATTTGGCTTCAAGTAGGTAAAGATGTGTTGGTTGCTGGAACAAGGGACACCTTGGGGCACCCCTAGACCTAGGGGCAGGTTCCTTGGTACTGCCAAGGCAGTGGCAAGTCCAAGATTGCAGCACTGGGGAGATGCTTTGGACTTGCAAGAACAGGAGGAGAGGAGATGAATGTCTATTTTTCAGAGAATCATAGAATGGGTTTGGTTGGAAAGGACCTTAAGACCAACCAGTTCCAACCCCTTGCCACGAGCAGGGACACCTCACGACCACACTGCAGGGGGGTCTCATGAGATGTGACCATAAACCCACTGGTAAGAGGTTTTGCAGAAGCCTCTTGCAGAGGTGTGGGAGGGGACCTCAAGGGTGCTCTGGATTCAGGTAGCACTATCCTGCTTGAGTCTTGCTGAATGGGTTCTTTGGGATAAGGGGCATTGTTCAAGGTCACTGTGCAAACCTCTCTGTGGCGTAGCTTGGTCTAAACACTTTGCACAAGTTCACTGTGTGGAATCAGTGAGCTGCTGCTTGTACTATGACTGCTGATTTAGTGCACTGAGATTGAGGATGACCGAATATGTGACAGCCATCTAGCTTTGAACAGGAGCACATTCCTTCCCCCATCTCTTACTAAAAGCATGCAGTTACATACATGCTAACTACTGCCAGCATTCTGGAATTTAATCTTAAACCTGAACTGGTGAATGATGTGGCTTTGGGGAAATCAGTGGGTTTGTTCCCATAGTTGTTTCCTATGGTTTTGATTTGCAGAAGTGAGAAGTATCATAATGGATACGGGTTCAACATTCTTCTACTGCTTCTGGCTGTTTAGTGAGTGTTTGAGGCAGTTTTGGCTGTTCCTCCTTTTTCCTCCTTGTCCTCCAGGCCCTTTGCTTGGCTGATTCACTGTGCTCGTGTCTGCCTGAGGTAGGTGCCAGTTAAAAAGGGGGGGGTTTTGGTTATACAGCTCTGCTCTGAAAGCAGCAGGAAAGACTGAAGAGCAAAGCAGGAGGGCAGAAACCACGCTTTATTTTTAGCACAAGATTGCCTTATCTTGTATTTACCCTGGCTGGGCGGGGGGGGGGATGATGTTTCCAGAGACCTCACAGGAGCAAAGGCTGAGTTAATTTTAACCGCCTGGCACTCGAGGAGCATGGAGCCCGCACAAGAGCCGGAGGAGCCGGGGCCTCGGGCGGAAGCGGTGGCAGACGCGGTTCTGGAGGTCGGGGGGAGCCTGTTCCAGGTCAGCCGCAGGGCGCTTTCCACCCACAGCCGTTATTTCGAAGCCATGTTCTTCGGGGGAGCCCGAGAGAGCTCTGAGCACCACATCGTGATCAGAGGGGTGGAGGCCGTGCCCTTCCGCGCGCTGCTCGAGTTCACTCGCACAGCCCAGGTGCTCCTAGAGCAGGAAACCGTGACCAGCTTACTGGAAGCGGCCGATTTCTTCCAGTTTGACAGAGTGAAGCTGCTGTGTGAGAAGTTTCTGGAGAGGGAGCTGCACGTTTCCAACTGCCTGGGCCTCATGAGCTACTCGCAGCAGTTTGCCTTCGCAGAGCTGCACGCCTCTGCCATGAACGTGGCTCTCACTCACTGGGGGGACGTGGTGTGCCAGGAGGAGTTCACGGCGCTCCCCAAAGCAACGCTGCTGCAGCTCCTCCAAAGCGATGAGCTCTTTGTTTCCCGGGAAGATGTGGTCTTTGACAGCGTGATGAGGTGGGTCATGGAGGACCCGGCCGCAAGAGAGGAGGATTTCCTGGAGCTCGTGGGCCACGTCAGGGTGGCGTTTCTGAGCCTCTCCTGCCTCGACTTCTTGGTGAAGCGCAGCAAGCGCTGCAGGGAGGCAGACGCCTTCTCCAGCCTCCTCAAGAAGTTAGAGCTGTGTCCTCCACCCAGCTGGCAGAGCACAGAGCTGCGTCCTCATGCAGGTCGGAGCTACGACACCCTCTATGTGCTGGGAGGAAAGCATGACAAGGACCAGCAAGAACTATTTCTCTTTCACCCTAAAACGGGGACCTGGCAGGCTTGTTCTCCACTGCAGCGCAGGAACCTCACCCAGTACGCGGTGGCAGCAGTAGGTAACTCCCAGAGAAGTGGGACTGAGCAAATGCAGGCAGAAGTTGAGGCTGAGAGCCCCAAGTGTAGGGAATTCAGTTGCTTTTCCTGTAAATCTGTGCTAGTCAGCATTGCTAAAACCTCACTCCTATTTGTCCGTATATTCAGTCACAGAATGGTTTTGTTTGCCTTAGTCCTGGGAGCACGTTAGACAAGGGTGAATATTGCTTTTCATTTAGCAGAAACTATAGAGCCTGAGTTATCATGGAATGGTTTGGGTTGGAAGGGACCTTAAGACCATCCAGTTCCAACCCCCTGCCATGGGCAGGGACACCTCCCACTAGAGCAGCTTGCTCCGAGCACCCTCACAGGGAAGAGCTTCTTCCTAATACATTACCTCCATCAGCTTTATCTGCAGTGAGTCCAGTGACTTCACTGAAGGGGTATTTTTGGCCCTCTCTTTCATGGTGGCTTTGACACACGGTGACTTCCGATTTATAGTTGCCATGAACTTAAACTTGCCATGGATTTTGTGAAATCTTCATGCTTTGAAGACTTCCAAGACAGCTCAGTGCCATGGCTTCCCTTATCTAGTGCTGGTGATGGTGCCATTTCAAGTGGGTGTCTGGGTATCGGATCCCAAGAGGTTCTTTCAGGCAGTGTTTGCATGGTTCTGTTGAAGAGCAGGAGCAGACCTGGGAGGACGCTTCCTGCAAGGACCCCAATACTGCAAACCAATAGAAAGAGCAGCCCTTTTCTCTCCTCATCTTGCACCTCATTGGTACAGCCCAGGGAGAGATGAGAGCTGTAGCTCTTGGGAGCCAGTTTTAGCCTTCCTGTAACAGATACTTTCCCCTGTTGTCTTTCCAGGGAGCTTCCTGTTTGTGACAGGAGGATACTTCCGGGATGAGTTTGTATGGTATAGCGTGGATTGGGTTCTTACCTACAACTGCTTGGACAATAGCTGGCTGGAAGGCCCTGCCATGAAGAAGTCCCGCAACAGCCACTGTGCAGTAGGAGCAGGGCTCTACCTGTATGTGCTCGGAGGGAGCACAGATGAAGGGATAATCCCAGCAGTGGAGCGCATGGCTTTGGTGGACTCAGAGTGGGAAAGCATGAGTCCTATGGCTCAGCCTGTGGAGAGGGGAGATGCGGTCAGCATGGGGACCAGGATCTATGTGGTCTGTGGCCTGGATGAAAACGGACATGTCTATGATGGGGTGCAGCAGCTGAACACGGAGACAGACAGCTGGGATGTCATCTCATTCTCCCCGCTTCCAAGGTAAGAGAGAACCTTCTGGGGCCTGGCAGGAGAGGAGAGGTTCTAGTGCTGGTCCTGCTCCAAGAAGAGAAAAGCAGAAGTCCACCGACACTTGTATGGATTCTCTATTAAATGGGACTCGTGATTTGAGGACCAAGGTCCCACCGAATGCTTCAGGGCCAGATGTGGCTGTCGATTCTGATCAAGGGTTTCTTCCCTCCCAGGTATGATCTCTGCATCACATCACTAAATGGTGCTTTATACACCATAGGAGGAGGAGCTTTTCGATTCGATGTGGAGACAGATGAATGGACCCAGGTGGATGAGGAATGCCTGACCCGCAAGTTCTTCATGGGATGCAGCACTGTGAATGGACGAATTTATCTCCTTGGACAGAGGAAGGGCAACGGTGCCCTCCCCATTGCGGTGCTCTTTGATCCCTACACTGATACATGCCAGGTCATCGATAACAAACTCCCTTGTCCCCTTCCTATTAATGGATGTGTTTCTGTGCGAAGATTTGATACGTGGGCATGAGCCAGGCCAGATCCAGCCTGACCAGGAAGAAGAAGTCCTGTGCATTCCGGCTGATGGGAGTCAGATTGGGTCAGGTTTGGGCTCAGAAATGATTTAATTTAGAGAACAGCTCTGTTCCTTCATAACCGTCTTATTTTTGCTACCTGGCAAATGAACCTGAAGCAAAAGCTGCTGGAGCTGTTGTGTCTACACAAAGACGGCATCATTGAAGAGTGGTCAGTGCTGGTGTGGTACACAAACCCCTCAGGGTCGATGCTAAATAAAGGGTTGCTGTGACCTTGAACCTCTGTGGTGCTCTGTCCATTGAACAACTTGGGAGAGGCAGGAACGTCACTGCATCAGTGCTGGAAAATAGTGTAGGAGTAAAATGATGTGGTCAAAAGAACCTTCGGGAGGATGGATGAGCTCTTAGTGCTCTAGGACAGAGCAAACCAACCCCAACCAGCCACTGAAGTGGAGCCGTACCCAGTGCCAGCATCATTTCAGCCTGGAATAAGCAAGTTTCCCAGGTTACATGATTATAGCTGAAATTACCTTTATTCCAGGCTGGGAAGCACTGCAGAAGGAGGGAGGCTGTTCTGGATTTATGCATTTGACAAGGGCCTGTAGGGACAGGCCCAGGGGAATGGCTTGAACCTGCCAGAGGGCAGAAGCTCTTCCCTGTGGGGGTGCTGAGGCACTGGCACAGGGTGCCGAGAAGCTGTGGCTGCCCCATCCCTGGCAGTGCTCAAGGCCAGGTTGGACACAGGGGCTTGGAGCAAGCTGCTCTATGGAAGGGGTCCCTGCCCGTAGCAGGGGCTGGAGGAGCTTTAAGGTCCCTTCCAGCCCAAACCAGGCAGTGAATCCATGACCTCCTCTACTCAGAACTCCTTAAAATGCCCACCAGACAAGGGACCAGCTGCTGCCACCTCTCACTGATTTCCTGCCTCAGAGGGGTGCACGGGTTCTGATGTGGTCCCTCCTAATCCTGCTGTGCTCACGGCCCTCCTGAACAAATGTGACTGGATTTACAGCTGAGGAGGACTGCAGTGGCAGGCGCAGAGCACCTTTTCAGATGAAAGCCCAGACATTTAGGAACAGATTCAGTTGTATTTATTTACTCAAAAAAATCCTCAAATCTCATTCTTTCTTCAGTATAAAAGAAATAAAAATGTTTACTTACAAATCAAGTTCCAACAAGCAGAACCACAAGTGGACAGCCACAGTATAAAAATATGCAGTATTTCCAGACACTGCCTACGGCTGAACATTAGGATCTTACATATTCTTCCCCTAAAATTCTGAGGATCAGATAGGTACTTCCACAAGGTTCATGTCCTTTAGCCAAGAATCATCCTAGAAGTTAGTCCAGTCCTTCTGTAGAAACGTGGGAGCTTTCTGATGCACAGATCCCAGCCCCAAGGCCTGAAACAAGTGCTAGAAAAGCTCTTTTTAGCTACAAAGCCTGTAAAGGTGATGACAAGGTACTATAGAAAACCAGTTGTCCTGCATGTGGAGCAAGCAGGCAGAAGAGACTGAACAGCAGGAAGACTGTACCATATTGCTTCTTAGCTGAGTACTGCTCTCTAAGAGGAAGAAAACCATGTTCTAATGTATTTAGGCTGTAGATTAATTTAAATACATTTTAATGTATTTAAAAACTTAAAGGATATAACCGATATTCAGGGGACTCTTTACTAATTTTATGTGGTTGTTTCAAAACTCACAAGATCAAGAGGGCCTCAGACAATTCCATGACAATATGTGACCCCCTGGCAGCTCACAGCACTGTAGTTACACATTTACTGGGAGGGGGGAAATCAGAACGTACTTCTTAGACGTCATGCCCCATCCTTGCATCATTTATGGCAAGCCACAAACATAAGAATTGATCATTCTTTCACACTAACAAACCCACATTTAAACCCCTTCCCCAACTCAGGAAGCTTCTCAACACACTGATAAGTTTTCTCTGATGATTTGCACCCCTGAAGTCGTCAGAGGCAATCCAGAGCAAGCACTAGCCATCTTGCTGCTGAATGAAAGGGTTTGGAATAGCTTCCATCCCATCCTGGGGGCAAATAAGAACCACAGAAGTCCCTCTGCAGACCACCAGGCCCAGCTGACGTGTGTCTTCTGTTAATTTGTACTGATCATCTGGATCTGAAGAGCAGAGATCCACAGTTAAAATGGCAGCATAAGGAAAAGAAACCAAATTCCAGCAACTTCAAAAGGCACGCACAGAGCTGTGTGAGTTCTGTGATGAAAATGGTTCTGGGGAGGGGAAGGAGCCTTATACAGGCAGCAGGTTACTTACCTCGCATGTATTCAATGGTACCATCAAGCACAAGGTTCAGAAGAGGGTCGAATCCTTTCAAGACACCACTTGCTATTGAAGCCCACACATAAAACAAAGATTAGAGACCAAAATCAGGTATACAGCAACACAAAACTGCAGGAAGAGCAGGTTCAGTTCTCCAGTGCTGCTCCCTCCTTCAATCAAGGTTATAAAGCAAACGAGACCACTGCCATGAAACAAGTGTGCTCTTTAGCAAAGTGCAAGGCAGGGGCACCCTGTCTGTGGGGTCACCTGGAACTCACAGGGGGTTTTAAGCAACGCTTCAAAATGCTCTTCAAAACACACTTTGTGTGCACAGAGGAGTTCACTGAGTAAGACTACACAGAATGATCCCCCAGTATGACAAATACCTTCTCATTACCACTAACAGCCCAACTCAGACAAGAGATTTACAATCCCAGGTGTCAGATGAACATCATGAAAGAACCTGGTGTGAATCGTTTGGGAAGAAAATCTAAGCCAAGGGATTCAATGGAATTGACAACTGCCCCAAACCCACCACCAAAGAGAACCACACAACCCCCAAACCCACTTTGGGGGCTAACACAGTAACTGTTGTCTGCTTATCAATAAGGACAAGTGAGCTTGTAGGCATCAGGAGCCAGGGGAGTTTTAACATGATTTTAACAGCCTGCTGCCAACCTTGAGGCAAACAAGTGGTCTGCAGGTGGCACTGCCAGCGCATGCCATGGACAACTGCACATACACAGCAAGGGAGGAGGAGGAGAAATAGTGCCACAAGAGCCTTGGAAGCGATGAGAAGGCCTGGGGAAATGTATTGAAACAAGGATGAAGTTTACTGTGAGGGTGCTGAGGCACTGGGTGCCCAGAGAAGCTGTGGCTGCCCCATCCCTGGCAGTGCTCAAGGCCAGGTTGGACACAGGGGCTTGGAGCAAGTGGAAGGGGTCCCTGCCCGTGGCAGGGGCTGGAGCTGGAGGAGCTTTAAGCTCCCTTCCAACCCAAACCAGGCTGGGATTCTATGAGCTCCAGGCACATTTAGCATGTTGAGAGATGAAAGGGATAACAGGCGAGTTAACGGTAGCACCCGTAAGTCTTTCTTTGCTGCTTTAAGTGCAGTGTGGAAAGAACAGCTAAAAGCAACATGACAGTTAAAGACAATGAAAGAACGGTACAGGAACGAAACACTGCGATAAAACCGCAGCCTGGGGTCAATGGCAAAGGTAAAGCAGAGAAGCTTTTACCCCGGTAACAGCAAATAACGACAAATAAAAACCACGGATGGTCGTTCCTTACAAGACCGGAACGGGACCACCCGGAAGACGAGGAAAAGCCCCGTAAGCTCCATGCTGCACCCCGCCTCACCTTCCCTCCCACCTTGGAACTTCACCCGGATCGTTTTATCGATGTACTTGGAGAGATCCAAAATACTCTCCTTCTTCTTCTTCTCTTTGTCCTAAAAGAGAGGACCAAAAGCAACCTGAATGAAGAACCCTCCCCGCCCGCTCCCACACAGAAACCCCAGCACACCCCTTTTTAACATGCTGGCGTTAACGCGGGTACGGAAACGCGAAGGGACGGGGGGGGACGGGGACGGGCCCGGCAGCCCCGCAGCCCCGGGCCCAGCCGCGCTGAGGTAAACCCGGGCCGGGCCCCGGACCCCGCGCCTCCTCACCGCCATCTTGCTCCCGCTCCCGCCGCCGCCACTCGCCATTTCATTCGCCGCTGCCAGAAGTTACGTCGTCCCTCGGCGAAGCCCATTGGCCAATGACGCAACGCAGGGCGGGACTTCCGGGACGGGTTGCTGGGATACGCGGTGCGGAAGAGGGCCCGGCCCGGCCCGGCCCGCTCGGAAACAAAGCGGGCGGCGGCGGCGCCTCGGGCCTGGCATGGCGGCGCGGCGGCCCCGGCCCCGGCCCCGGCTCCGGCTGCGGGTCTGGCTGCTCCTGCAGCTCCTGCCGCAGGTGAGCGCCGGGGGGGGGGGGGAACCGCGGCGGACAAAGCCGGGTGCGGGCCCGGCTCTGGTGCTGCGGCCCCGGCGGGCTTTGTGGTGCCGGAGGCCGGGCGGTGTGCGCCGGTCTGGGGCGGGCAGTGAGAGCGCGGGGCCGGGGCTGCCCGGCGGCAGGAGGGGGGAAATGGCCGAGCGGAGGCTGCTTGTGCTGCTGGGGAGAAAACGGCGTCTCTGGTACGTGAGGCCGCAGGCTGCGTTCGTGCGCGCCCCGCTGTTTAGCAGCGGGTTTATGTAACGCAGGGGCACGGAGGGGTTGGGGTGGGAAGAGACCAGTTCCAGTCCCCTGCCGGTTCCATGAGCAGCACCAGTCCGATCGTCTCTTGTCCAAAGCACGCAGCTCCTTGTGTCCGTTAAACCTCTCTGAGGTTCAGGTGCCTCAATCGGTTGATAAAGCCAATGGAAGCAGGAAAACCGTATGGGGCATGCGGGTGAGTTCGGGACAGAGGCAGGGAGGAAGGGACAAGACTGAGGCGCTAGGTTGGCTCAGTCGCTCACACTGCAGCTTCTTGAACTGCGGGTGAGCTGGATTCCTCCTCTCCATCTCCTTCTATGTTTTTACCTTGCGAACCCCGGAACTTGTCTCTGAGCCGTGTTAATTCACCAATATCACCCAAAGCTTCACTCAGCAATAAAACTCGGGAGCGTTCTGATGTTTTAATGTATTAAATGAGCCATGGAAGGATCTGATGAGGGTCAGAGCAAACAAGTGTGCTCTTAATGCCACCATTAGGTTGGCTCGGCTCCCTGGTGAGTTGTGCTTTGCACTTGTGTTGTGTGAAAGCCTTCTGCAGCTTTATATAAAGCACTTTGCTATGTGTTAGTTGTAGAGCAGTCTCCATAAAGCTGGGATTCTTACGGAGCTCCAGCTTTGCAGAGGTCTCGCTGGTACCAGGGCACTGTTGTTTGTATGGATGCCTGGTTGGTGAGATGTTTAATTGCAAACACTCTGCCGTTATTCATGCAGGAAAAGTGGGTAATTCCCTAATTAACTGGGAGATGCTAATTCTGTTATTTGAGGCTTGGAAGCCCATTCCCATTGAAGCTTGTTGCAGTGCTTCCTACGTTATTATGTATTGTAAGAAGCCAGTATCCTAAACCACCGTGTTGTCACAAGAGCTGCTGTTTTCTGAATGCCCTTTGGGGTTGTAGGAACGTGGTACAGGGTCTGCGCAGATTACATTTCCTTATGGGTTAATGTAGCGTATGGACTGAACTCGAGGAGCTAAGAACCATCAGAAGCGTTGCCAACGTCCCAGTGCATCAGCTGTGTTGTTTTGAACTTACTTTTGTTCTCTGCTACCTGATGCCATACAGAAAAATGAAACAGGAAGCATCAAAGCTCTGTGGGACTGATACAAGAACCTCTGCTGTTGACAGACTTCAGAAGTAGGCTTAGATGCTAAGTGAGAATCGCATTGTAACAATGTCTGTTAATCCACGTTCTCCATGGACGCCATTCTCCGTGGGCTTCCCAAAGCTCTGTTCACCCTCTTCAGCTTTTAGCCCTGCTCATATCCCCTTTAATTCCTCTCATCCTTGAGTTCTTCACTTGGCTTTTGGCACACAAAAACACAGAGCTTCTGAAATGGTTTGAACATTTCACATTAAGAACCTTTTACTCCCTTAATACTTCTTTAAAGAGCATCCATTAAGTTGCTCAGAAAGCGTAATTGGGTATTACTGTCCCCAGTGTTCCATTTGGGATTATTACTGAGTCCCAGTGATGGTTATTGAAATGGAAATGTAGCAACACACCCTGTACTTATTCCCTTCGTTTAAAGGCCTGTAGTTTGTACCTTAGAAATGTAACACTTTTAGCTGTGTAGATTGATTGTTTCTCAAATGCATAAAAGTGTTGGATCGCAGGGAGCTGCTCCTGCGGAGCTGCCAGAAGAGTTTGGATGCACTTTGGATACAGGTGATATTCAAACCCGAGCTACTCGGAGTTTGTTTGTTTAAGCCCAGTCAGATCCTGTAACGAGGAGAAGCAGGAAATGCCTTTCTTGGGGTCTTTTGCCTGGCTCTGTATTTTGATCTCTGTAAGTTGTTGCTCTTGGAAAATTCAAGATGTTGATGGCTTCTTTTTTGCTGTGCGTTCCTTTTGGTGGGCAGGGTTTAAGTGCTCTGGATAAATAGCTGAGATAGGGGTTAAAAAGTCCGCCTTGACGAGTAGTTGGGTTTTGCAAAATACTTTTTCTCCTTATCACATATGCACAGTAGGATCTCGTATCTTGGGAACTTGCACTTTGATTGAGTGGCTTTAATCTGCACTGAAGTAAACTCTGTCACCTGCTATGCCGAGCACGCTTCAGGACCAATGGAATATGTTTTAGAGTGCTTAATGAACACTAATGTCCAAAAAGTGTCTCCTCAGGGTGCAGCATAACTTCTGTGTAGTGGGGGTTGAAATAAAGAGGGAGAAATGCGAGCGACTGGTTCTTTGAATGAGGTTTTGAACAAGACAGCTTTGGTGCTGCCTCCAGTCATCTTCAGCATCTTGTTTCTCACCTGCTGCCTGGAGAAACAAATGTGTAAGACGTAGCTGTAAGAGTGTAACTGTATAATTATCAACTCATTAGCCTGTTTAGCTTATGAATGTTCAACTAGATGTTGTCAGATCAGTCTGTCACAACTTTGTCTCATTTGAAAGCAGCAGCGGTTAAGGATATTACATTGTGTTTCTCTCCAGAGCAAGATTTCATCAGTTCTGATAAGCACAGGGGCAGGACTGCAGGTCTCTTATCTGTTCTGCAGTAATCCGGTTTCTTACTATTGCTCTGGTTATATACTTACATGCTCCATTGTAGCTGTGTTGTTTGGGGTTTTTTGTGTTTTGTTGTCTTATAGCCATCCGGTGAGGTTTCATTTGATTCTTAAACAAAGTCAGTGGGTACAGGGAATCTGCATAATATATCTGTACTTGTTTGAAGTGTGATAGAAATAAGAACAAATTCCACTGTACTCCCTGCACAGATACTGAAACTTTGTAGAATGGTTTTTTTTTTCTTTCAGATACAAAGCAGGGCAGTCAGCAGCAAGTTGCACCCATCACTTCTACTTCATGTGATCTTGTTGGGAATCTTTTGCTGTGTTTTCAGGTGTACTGTGAGTATGGGATGGTACATGTCCTTTCGGAGATGCCCGGCAGCAAAGGAAAGGACTACTGTATCCTCTTCAACTCTCAGTGGGCCCATTTGCCACAGGATCTGGGTAAAGCTGTAAGTACCTGGCCAAGCAGAAGAACTGGGTCAGAAATGCCTTTGGTACAGGGAAATTTCTAACTTGAATTCTTAGGATTTGAAATAACTTCTTTGTTTGCTCTGCTTAGAAGATATTTCTCTCTGTTAAGATCACCCTAGGCAGTGCTATGATGGCAATATTCTTTTCTATACAGCATGCCAAGGTAATAGCTATTCCTGGTTCAAAACAAAAATCTTCCTTTTGTACAATGTGACCAATTAAATGCGAATGGCACTTACCTGTGGTTGGAAAGGAGGTTTTGTACGAAGAGATGCCTGTATAGCTGACTGCTGATGTAAGAGTCAAGCTGTCAGTAGCTCCAAGCTGATTCAGAAACTGCTGTCGCCAACCTGGACATGCTTTTGTGCTTTACCCCAGCCTGTGTTTGTGTTTCTAGCTGTTCCATACCTTTACATCCTCTCAGCCTGCAACTCTGTGCCACCCTAGCAATGACAGCACTTTTCTGTAGTCCTCCTACATCCTGGATGCATGCATCAGAACAGCAGCAGTGCTGAAGAAAACGAATGCAAGTGCATGAACCCAAAATTTATTACCAGCAGAATTCTGTACAATAAGTTGAAGCAAGGCAGGACCCTAAGTAATAGAGAGGCCAGCACTGGTTTTAGCTTTCAGGTTTCTCAGAGTGCTCTATTACTCCATTACTTGAGAGTTTGAAATTGTCCCTTAGAAACTCTTTGATTTCTGCTATTGACTTCTTTTATAGTGTTTTATATGTATATATGTATGCATTTAATTAATTTCTTTCTTTTCAGTCACTCTTGGAACTGCAGAATCAGACAGCATCTGTTTTGTGTTCTTCTTCTGATGTACCTCACGGGGGATTTAATAATCAAATCCCCATGGTGATGCGAGGGAATTGCACCTTCTATGAGAAAGTGAGGCTTGCTCAGATAAATGGAGCTCGTGGGCTGCTGATTGTTAGTAAGGAGAGACTGGTAAGCTTCCTTCTGTCTTTCCCACATTGCTGATCCTCCTCTGATGTTAGATATTGTCTTCAGTGCTCACTGCTGGTATTTGATGCTCCTCTTTAAAATAAATAGTATGTGTGTGTTTGTGCGTGTACATACATTGCACAGCTATGCATGGAAATAATCCATCTGGGAGAATGAGGAGGAGGGTACTCATTCAAGTAGGAAATGCTGCATAGAGCCTATGTCAAGCCAAGGGCTCAGAATTATCCTTGTCATGTGAAATACTGGAATCAAAGAAGGAGTTTGGTTTATTGACTCATACTACTACCTTGAATGAGATCTAGGTCACAGAGAATCCAGTGTTTTAGATTCAGCTGGAGCATCACCACTGCATGTTTTGTAAAATCAGTGGGTTTGAATGTTCCAGTCAATACTAGGTGCACACATCAGTCATAAAGTCTGATATGCAAATGATATTGCTTGAAGTTTATTTGCTGCTGTTACAGTCTTTCTCAAGTTATGTTTTAGTGGAAGCAGGCATACATTTTTACTTTGAGTTTTTGCTGTCGTGGTGTTCCTTTCGGGAATATTTCCCAAATTAGTAGAAATAGAATTTGCAACTTTAACCTTCTGGAAGCAATAGAAGAAGTGAATATATTCTTACCTGGACTGAACTGTCTTTCAGGTTCCTCCCGGGGGCAACAGGAGTCAATATGAAGAGATTGATATTCCTGTGGCTCTGCTCAGCTATGATGATATGTTAGATATTCGCAAGGTAAACTTGATACTACATTCTCTGGTTTGTATTGTCTCATTTAAATGAGTCACTCAACAGTTTTTGAGGTCCATCTGAAGAGCTTTGAATCTGTAGAGCGCTGTAATAATGAAGATGGTATTATTATGTTGAAAATATGTATTGAAAAAACCCACATCTCTTGGGAGGCTGTTTCTCACTTTGGAGCCTGGTGCTAGAAATGAACATCACTAATAGCAGAGCAAATAGATTACTCTTAAGTAGTTCTAATAAAACCTGATTCTGAGGTTGCTTAGTGAAAACTAACTAACTGAACCTTTGCTGAGGTAACTTTCTGGAAGTGATTCATATCTTGCACTTACCTCTGCAGAATTTTGGCACCCATGTGAGAGGGGCATTGTATGCACCAAACGAGCCTGTGCTGGACTATAACATGGTGATTATATTTGTCATGGCTGTGGGGACTGTTGCAATTGGAGGCTACTGGGCAGGAAGCAGAGACGTTAAAAAGTGAGTCCCTGGATTGGAGTAAGTCAGTTTTCCTGTGTCTTTCCCAGAAAAAAAGAACATGTGGTATTTATGTAAGATCACTTGGTAGCTCTGCAATGGGGTTTGGAGACCAAAGGATAACAGCGATGCATGCTATGTTTGTTATGAGTCTTGGGTTGAAAGCTCATGGTTATTGTTTGCCAGTGAGGGGAGGAGGTCAGCTGTGCCACCCTGCTTTCTAACATTTGCTTTATATACACAACCTGACTGGAGGATTTCTTCTGAAGTCACCAAATTATTCTGCAGTATTTCAGGTTTCTGTTGAGTTCTTAGTGAATGAAAAATAGTGCTGTTGGTAAACGAATGCAGCACTTACTGGCTTGTGCATCACATTATAGCTGATGTTCGTACGTCCATGTGAAACGTGGAGTTTCACTGACTTGAGTGGAAATCAGTGCACAGGCATTGGTTCCGTGGTGTGTTTTCCGACCCCATGTTGTTCTCTCTGAAGGTTCAGTGCCCTTTCCCATTTTGTTGCGGAAGGAATGGACTGATTATAGTTGTGTTACTCTTTCAGGCGGTACATGAAGCACAAACGCGATGATGGCACAGAGAAACACGATGATGAAACAGTTGATGTGACTCCCATAATGATCTGTGTGTTTGTAGTGATGTGCTGCTCAATGCTGATCCTCCTTTATTTCTTCTATGACCACTTAGGTACTTTTAAAGTTGTATTTGTACTGATACATCTTCAATATCACTTCTTTGATATTTTATCACAGGTATTCTCAAACCTATACTGGTCTTTATGTTATTGTTCAATTTGAGGTTAAGTAATGGGATCCAGGATCAATTTTTTTATTGTTATAAAGATAAGTTTCTACTGATCACTTATTAAATTGATTGACAAAAGTGCTTGAGAGCTTAATGCACTGGAACTTCCATCATATTGCTAAGGAAGTTGTAAAAGATGCATCTCATCTGTATTAATTCATTTTGCTACTGAGTGATTTTAAGAGTTGCCGTGTGATGCTCATGTATACTCATAATGAGAAGAGAAACACTTGATTTGTTGGGCTGTTGCATAAAGTACACCTGAGTAAAATGAGCTAGAATTAAATCCTTAAAAAGCATAGATTAATTAACAATTGTTTCAAGGCTCTGAATTTAACTTTTCCTAGTGAGCTGTAAGCCCTGTTTCTCATTCAGGCTCTTTGATTTGTCTGTTCTTTATTCAGTCAATGTATGGCAAAAAAGCATCTCTTACCTTATCCTGCTTGACCTTACTACTCTTTCTTTCCCAGTCTACGTTATCATAGGGATATTCTGCCTGGCTGCATCAATTGGTCTTTACAGTTGTCTGTCACCCTTTGTAAGAAGATTCCCCTTGGGAAAGTGTAGGTATGTGGCAACTTCTGCATTTTTAATGGGCAGAGTTAATTTTATATAATATAAATGTTGGGGAGCTGTGGGATTTACAGGGTGGTTTCAGGCTTCACCATGTTTCTGAAGGAGGAGGGGAACTGCACAGACAACTGCAGCTTTGGTATGTGTTTCATTTTCAGAATCCCAAACAACAACTTGCCTTATTTCCACAAGCGGCCACAGGTCCGGATGTTGCTGCTGGCAGTGTTCTGTATCTCTGTCAGTGTAGTCTGGGGAGTCTTCAGAAACGAAGATCAGTAAGTGTATGCTTTAGTATCTGGGCTAGAAATCATAGTATGCTTTATAGTATAAGTAACTGACATCCACATAAGCCTAGACATGGCCAGGCTGTAGAGTGATAAGAAAGAAACTGGAGACCTGGGCAGAAATTCTCATTGGAAAGCCTTACTAAAGTCTAGATAGACAATATCCTCACTGCTCTCCCCTCACCTACCATTCATTTAATTGTAGGAGGTATTCAGGTTGATGAGGCATAACTTCCTGTTTGTGAATCCATGCTGACAGCAAGGATGTTAATAGTCTTTTGTCCAAGTGGGTCCCTAGTGAGGACAAGGTTTGGTCTGGTTTTCCTGCTGCTTCCTGCAAAAATATTACTCTTCTCTCTCTTTAGGTGGGCCTGGGTTCTGCAAGATGCTTTAGGAATTGCTTTCTGTCTTTATATGTTGAAAACAATTCGCCTGCCTACATTTAAGGTATAAAAGTTAAATGTAGAAAGATGTTGTTTGCCTGTATATAATTCAACAGAGGAGTTGCTTATAATGGAGTACATTGGCTTGGAAATGCACTTCCATTCACATGTGGTTTGGAAAAGAGTAAAGTAATGACTAAAATGTAGACCAGTAAGTGCTATGTGATTGTTATGCACGGAGTCCTGTAGTGTTGAGCACCAGTAAATCACACACCACACACTCATTTGTGGGGTTTGGGGGAGGCTTGTTGTTTGGGGTTGGTTTTTGTTGGGTGTTGGGGGTTTTTTGTTCTCACATTTGACACCCAAAAAGCATCATTCTGGTGCTTTTTTCAGATCTTCCAGAACTTATTCAGTATCCTAAGACAAAAATCAGAATTAGTCATTTAGTTGCCCCTTAGGCAGCTCTTCAAACTCTGTTTCAAGTCATCTTCAGCTATAGGTTTGTTTCCGTGTACAAATGGGCTAAAGGAATGTGGATACTGTTCCAAGCTATGACCTTCTTTTCTGTGGTGCATGCAAGACCCAGTTCTTCCATCTAAAACATTTAGGACTGAAGAGAAATAACTTGCTCACTTGGTTTTGTTAGCTTTTTGCCTTGAATAGTCTGAAGTTGCTGATTATTTCTTTGCTGTTTACTATTGCATCTGATATCAATACCATGTATCTTGTCTCCTCCTTCAGGCTTGTACCTTGCTCCTCCTGGTTCTTTTTGTGTATGATGTATTCTTTGTATTTATCACACCTTTTCTAACAAAGGTAAGTAAAGTATTTCTCTAATGCCTGCTGCTCGCAGAGTGTTCCTCAATGATCCCAGACCTGCTGAGTGAAGTGCTGATTTCCAATTTCCCTTTTTCTTTCCCTTTAGTCTGGGGAGAGTATAATGGTGGAGGTGGCTGCAGGTCCGACTGATTCTTCCACTCATGAAAAGGTACTACATGTAGACTGAAAGCATGGCACTAATTTCCAGCTATTACACTTGCAACTTCTCCAGAATTCAAAGGCCACAAAGCTGAAAGGGAGATGCCAATCTGAAAAGGATTTAATGTGGAAATAAGCACTCCTGAGCTCCCTGGAAATCTGTAATAAACACAGGGGGCAAATCGGGCTTTTAGTGGTTCATCACAGCAGCTTTGGTCTCCTTGGGTTCTTTTTAGAAAGTATTTCATTATTTGTACCTTAAATCCGTTTTGTTAATTGTTGGCAGTAGCATTAAGAAACTATTTTAAACGGGAAAATAAAATTCCAAGAATCTATAGTGTAAAAACAAGAGACATTTGCTCTATTTTGAAGTCTGCAGTTTCACTACAACAGGAGCAAATGCTGGTAGGTGGTGTCAGTATGTAGAGGAAACAGCTTTTCATAAGGCATCTGTCTCTCCTTCCAAGCTCCCCATGGTCCTGAAGGTTCCACGCCTGAACTTCTCACCCTTGGCTCTGTGTGACAGGCCTTTTTCTCTTCTAGGATTTGGAGACATTTTAGTTCCAGGTATTTCTCGCTGAGCATGTGAACAATTTTACTTGTTGCACTGTAATACTAGTTTATACCTCTTGTATTTCTACTTCAGACGGGCAGTTTGAGTTGACTACTGCACTAGTCACCTTTTCCCATAACAAATTCAATGCACATCAATCTTATGGTTCAATTCCACATGCAGTGATGCCAAGAAATGTAGAGAAATCTCCAGAGTTGGTTTAGCAATTAATTTTATAGTATAAAACATATTTAGTAGTATGGTGATAGAGGAAATGATTTGTCTGTTTGGCCATGATTTGGGTACATATGTACCTGACCACCCAAAGTGTCATCGTTCTGTTAGTCACACAACATCCAGAGTTTCTACCACATGTCCTCTCAACTTTGGCTTTAGCTAGTATGTAGAGGCATGCCTGGCATCACTGCAGGTGAGAATGAGTTGCACCTTCTGGCTTTCACTTTTTTTTCTGTGAAATTATTTATTATTTTGTGTGTGTTTTGGGGAAATGTGAACTGTGTCATCCCTGGTTGTGTGCCCTCTGACCTACAATAGGCATAGACATCAACCATAAATTCCTGTCTTTACTAGGAGCTGGAAGGGATGAACTTAATCTTATTCTTGTTAACACTATTTTACCATTGTTTATTAGGAATGGGCTGATGTTTTGTATTTAGTATCTGTGTATCTGTAGCTCTTAATTTGATTATTAGAATGCTGCTGTTACACAGGGCTTGTGGGAGACCTGTTCTGGAGGCTGTGCAGCCTCCTGCATGATGCTCTCATAACACTTAAACACTGGAGTGCCCAAGTAAGGCTTGGAAGGGGGGAAAAAGTCTTAGATAATTTGATGGCTTTGTATATCTTAAAGCCATGAATGGGTTGAAAGCATGTTGTAATTGTTCTTTCCTTTCCCAGGCTTACTGGTAGCCTATTGCCATAGATTTGATATTCAGGTCCAGTCATCCAGAGTGTATTTTGTAGCCTGCACCATAGGTACGTATAAAAGTGACTGAAAAAATACTGGAGATACTGCTTTGCATATTACTTGACCAAAGTTCCTGTTCGGATGCTCCTCTAGCTCATTATTTAGTTCTTGAGCGAAGCTGTATCTGAGTAACGGGGTTTTGCTGGTTTTATTTCCCTTCAGCATATGGCATAGGCCTCCTCATGACCTTTGTTGCCTTGGCAATGATGCAGATGGGCCAGCCTGCTCTCCTCTACTTGGTGCCCTGTACCCTCTTCACAAGCTTTGCTGTGGCTTTTTGGAGAAAGGAGCTTGCCATGTTCTGGACGGGCAGCGGCTTTGCGGTGAATACCAGTTTGATATGAGTGTCTTCAAGAAATACTAATGTTATAAAAACCTAACTAGAATTAAAGTTGAGTAAAATATTGCAGTATTATCAAACCAACCCAAAGATTATTGTTGTGCTTGATTCTTGGCTTTTTTAACTTACTTTTTATTTGCCTCAGGAAGGTTTTATTTAATGTTTATGGCCACTTAAACCAGTTAGTGAGAGGTAAAGTAGATCTCGTCTCTCCTTCTGGATTGGGACAGAGTTTTACTCGTTTAATCTATATTGAAATTACTATTATTAAATATTAAAATAATGATTTCTGTTATTAAATACATCCTTAAAATATTTGTCTTCTGCTTATGAAGGTAGAAATCTGGTTCAATATAGTAAATTATCCCCTTGTTTCGCTGGGGGCAGAAGTGAAATTAATTTGATTCCAAAAAGAGTCATTTCCATTGGGATGCATAATTCTAGGTTCTGAATAATTACTTGAAGGGCAGATCTATCAAGCTAGAGGTTCCCCCCACAGTCATATTTATTTTGTTATTCAACTATTTATGATAAACTTCACAACTTTCCTCTATGGTTGTGCATTGAGAGTATAGGTGTGGGGAAAACCAGAGCGTGACCAAGTGCCAAAGTGCTCTTTGCCTCTTCCTGTGTAATCAGCAGGGAATAATCAAGCAAAAAGCAATTAAACACATTTCTGGAAGAAAAATCCCCTTGTGTGCTATGAAACACAAAGATGGGATAACTGCATGTGTCCACAGTGATAACGGAGATGATGGACCTTTAATCTTCATCTTGTACAGCCATCACTCCTGCTGCCTGGGCACGGTAATTCTTGCTTTCCATCCTTCTGACTGTGATCTTCCACTTACAGAAAGACCTACCTCAGCCTCCCTTGGTGATAGCTCCTGTCAACTGCCCTGAGCTACCCAAAGACAGCAATGTACCAGCCTCTCAACAAGACACAGAGCAGATGATCAATCCTACCCTCCATGTGAAGGAGCTGCAAGGCCCCACCTCAGCTGCAGAGGAGCTGGCTGATACCACCACAAAGAGGGACCAGTCAGAAATCCCTATTGCACAGAGTGAGGAGGAACCAGCTGGTCAGGATAAGGACAACGGTGAAAGCAAAGGCGTAAATACAGAGCAGAAGCAGCTGGAATAAACAGTGGGATAAGAACTCCTTTTCCCTCTCAAGCATATCCATGTAAAACCAGTATGTATTTAGGACTGGTTTAGTAGTGTTTGCGTTCATTGAGGAACCTCACTGGGAGTCTGATCATCAAATCCAACAAGGAATGTTCTGCCTCCAGCTTCGGTACAGCTAGACAATTCAAACATCTTTCTGAAATATGGTGCTCTACAAGGGTTCTGATGTATGGATTTCAATGCTCATTTTATTAGGGAATGCCTTTGACCGTTCCATTTTCTCTATAGCAAGGTAGTATTTACAAGTTTATTTACACAGTACTCTGTGCTTGTGTGGCTATTTTGCTGCTTTAGCATAGTGTAGATTCAGAAGGAGGAAAAGCATTGAACAAGTCTGTTACAATGCTTAATTGAGAGAAACATGATAGGGTTTGGGGGTTTTTTTAGCACTTTCCCTATTGTCACCTTTGCTTTTTCCCTACTTGTCACAACCATTGATATAAGGGAATGCTTTAGTACAAACTCATTCAGGAAATGCAGAGAATGGTTTAATTACCAGCCTCTGAAAGGATTTATACTACCATGGTGCATTAAATGCATCTCTTAACGTTTTCGTCTGTCTTCTACTCCAGGTACCTGGGTTGGTTACTAGTTTAGTTTAAAAGGCAGGATGAATGGAGCTACAGGAAGCTTTCGAAGCACTTGTGTGAACTCTAGGGGCTGTTCTGAAAATAGAATCACAGAATCATAGAATAAACCAGGTTGGAAAAAACCTGTAAGATCATCAGGTCCAGCCTTTACCCCAGTACTGCCAAGGCCACCACTAAACCATGTCACTAAGGGCCTTGTCTGTGTGGTTTGTGAACACTTCCAGGGACACTGGAAGCAAAAGCATATTAGGAATGTTTAATGTTAGAGGAGTAAAACCCAAGCCAAATAGGTAAGAAAATAGGTAGCAGTGCTATACTAAGCTTAACAGGCAGCATTTTTGTTGGGAAAATGTTAAAGCAGTAGAAGTTCCAGTGTTTGAGGGTTGGAGCTGCTGCTTGTTACTCATTTGAGGGATGGAATTGTGATTTCTGGTTCTGAAGAAAATCAGCTGGTGATTTTATTCCCAAGGGAGCACATACAGTGCTACAGTCAGCTGTGATTTTAAAGCTTGCTTGCTCCTCAGTAACTGCCTCAGTCATGCTTTGTCCCAGGAGTAGCCAAAGCATGAGCTGTCAGGCTCTGGAATGAGGCTGTGAGCTAACCTGTTCTTTTGCACCTCTTGCTACATGACATTGGGAAGGACTAAATTGGTGAATTTAAACCTTTTTGGGATGCATCTGGTCTTATTTTATATATCTGAAATTGGGCATTTTCCTGTATAACATGATTAAGTCTTAGTACATACAGAGGGATGATGGGATTTGCAGGTTATTTGTTCCATCCAAGACCATCTGGTTTTATCAAAGGTGCCTGATCTGTTCTGCACTCAAGTTACAATCCCAGAGAGCCTCAAACACTTCCTATTAAAACTGACAGAGAAATCTGAAGTATTGTAGGATCCTAGAATGGCATGGAAGATAGACTCTTCAGTCTGTGTCTTTTACAGAAGTATTATGATAGTGACATGGTCAGAGGTGATGCTTTTAAATTGGAAGTCTCCCTTGGCATGTTGAGTTGGATTCTCTTGTGATGTCTGGCTGTTAAGTTTCTGCCGTTGTCTTTTTGGCTAGGTCTTCCAAAACTTTACCCTGGGCTTTTTGGATGGCACCTTCTATTTCTGCTTCACTTTGGGTCGGTACTGTCCTTTCTCTGGAATGCAAAATGCTTTCTGTATAAACCACATTTAAGGCTTCAGAGTTTGAGCAGCTTCTGCTTAAACCTGCAAGCCCTGATGCTAAGTTCATTCAATGGTGAATTTCTTGAAAGGCTTCCTGAGTCCAAAGGCCTGCACTACATCTGATCTTCGACTCACCCAATGGAAGATGGTAGTACTAAAGAGAGCTCTTTCTCAATCTCCTCTTTAATGGACTATGTTACTCTTGCCAGCAGTAATCTGAACCAGTTATTACTAATAAAAGCAACAGAGACATTTTCCTGAAACCTTCAGCCAGCTGGATTATGCCTTACTTTAAGCCATTGTATAAGTATGTATATTAAACTAAGAAACCAATCTTGTGTTTAAATAATGAACTTGACAGCAAGAAAACAAGTTTGGAGACTGACTCAAAGATGTGGGTTTCTTGTCTTGGTTGTCTTTCAGTCGTAGTGTAACTTGGAATAGCTTTTTATATACCTAAAAGCCAGTAGCTTTCTAATGATGAAGTATTAAGTTTTATCATCGACTTGAACGTGTGTTTTAACATTTGTTCTCATATGTTGTGGGTTGGGTTAGGAAACACTTCCAGGTGTTTAGAACTGAATTAAAGTAGAAGAATGGATGACATTTAACTTGTAGGCATTTAACAGCTGCTTTATTCCCATTGCATTCTACGTAGGTGTGCTTGGAGCATTGTGCTTCGCCTCATGGTTCTGGGAGTTTCACATGTATTTCTAAGTATGATTTTATTTAGTCAATGAGGAAAATCCCCAAGAGCTCCTCAATGCAGTATCTCCAGTTAAAGTCTAAACTAGTATTGAGTTACATGCTGTGACTATTGCAGTACTGCACAAATTGGATGACCCTGGGCACCAGTGTGGCTGTGACTGTTCAGACCCTGATCCTGGGCAGTTCAATCACTTCCCTCAAAAACCAAGGTCATGCATTTTGTCTTTTAAAAGCCTCCCTGATCAACTTGATGTAAAACTTAATGTTCTGTGGGAAACTCTGAAGGGACGTTCAGTGTAACTGATTTTATTTGATGATTGTACCATAGGATCCCAGCCTGGTTTGGGCTGAAGGGACATTAAAGCTCACCCAGTCCCAACCCCTGCCACGGGCAGGGACCCCTTCCACTGGAGCAGCTTGCTCCAAGCCCCTGTGTCCAACCTGGCCTTGAACACTGCCAGGGATGGGGCAGCCACAGCTTCTCTGGGCACCCTGTGCCAGCGCCTCAGCACCCTCACAGGGAAGAGCTTCTGCCTAAGAGCTCATCTCAGTCTCCCCTCTGGCAGGTTCAAGCCATTCCCCTTGGCCTGTCCCTACAGGCCCTTGGCCAAAGCCCCTCTCCACGTTTCCTGCAGCCCCTTCAGGCACTGGAGCTGCTCTCAGGTCTCCCCTTCAGGAGCCTTCTCTTCTCCAGGCTGCCCCAGCCCAGCTCTCTCAGCCTGGCTCCAGAGCAGAGCTGCTCCAGCCCTCACAGCATCTGGTGTGCATCCCCCAACAAACTTGAGTGCAAAGGCTGACAGTAATGATGCTACTGCTCAAAGGAAAGTTGGTGCAGTTCTTGGTTACATCTCTCACATGCTAAGCCTTTAGCCATCTTCCTTAATTCCATAAGGATTCTATTGCTAAAAACTTGGATGTATTCAGGGGAAGCACCTTTTTGAGTCAAAAACCTCAAAGAAACAAAGCCACATTAACCACCCACAGACACCCACACCCCGACATCTCTTTGCATCACAGCATCCGAGAGCAATACAGCCAGAACCCAGGTACGTTTCCACCCTGGCTTTGTGCCCATGGGTTTCGCTGCGTCCTGCCTTTCGCTTTGAGGTACAGCAGTGAGATGGGAAGACAGAAATGGAGGAGTTGCTTGTGTGAGCTGGCTTTCAAGCCAAGAAAGACTCCAGCAGGACAGCCTTTCTGTGGGGGCTGCGGCTGTGGAACCAAGAGACAGCGCCTGCCATTCACACAAAGAGGGTTCCAAACCAGAAAAACTGGTTTTGTGTTAAATAAAGGGTACTAAATGGGAAGATACAGCCTGGCCACAAAGCTCATCCTAAGTTACTCCAAACCTCATCCTCTCGTGGTTGAAACAGCAGCTAGCATTCCAGCTTTAAACATAGACCGGTATGCTAGGACAAAATTAGCCCGATGAGCAAGCTGTGTGTATCCAGTGTGTAGACACGGGCAGAGCAGTTGTTTGAAAACCAAACACAGATAAAGCCTAAATTATTGGGTTTGGCACAGAGTAATGCTCCAATGGGGAATTGAACTGCTCAAACGGCAGCATGGCATCATCTGGGTCGGGTGAGACCCTAAACCAACTGCCCCAGGGGTGGAAACACAGCCCCCCATTTGCCATGAACTGATCCAGACTGCACTGCACCAGCTACCAAGGAGGAGAAAAATGGCTGCTACTGCTGAACCCAGGACACTGCCCTTCTGAGGAACTTGGCCCATGGTTGTACCACGCGTGCATGATGCATCCCTAGGGATTATCTTAGTGACTCTGAAAGCACCTCCCGTCTGATGTGCTCACTGAAGATGTGTCCTGCGTGACCACTTCTGCATGTGCAGCAGCACTTCGTGTCCACTGCTTCCAAGCATCTCATCCCTGTACAAATTCCTCAGCCTTGCAGCAAGAAGCCCCTTGAGGAGTCTGTGGAAGGAGGATGCCGTCCATCCCGATGGCTCCATTAAGCACGGGAATCGCAGAGGTGATGCCTGAAGCTTGCCTTCAGGGCACACTGAAATTCCTGCACCAATTCCTCACATGCTTTCTTGGGAAGCTCTTCAGTCAGCTCCTGCTTTCAAGTTAAGTCATTGTCTCAAATCATTTCATGGTCTCACCTGGGCAGATGATGGAGAGCTCCCGGACCAGCCTGATCCACGCATGTACCTTCTGGTGCATCACTACGTTTCCCCGCTTGTTCTGTGGAATTTCGGGGATGACATTGCTTTAGCGCAGTGTTTGTTGTGTCTGGATGCTGTAATGGTGTGTAGAGCAAACCCGCAATGGCCAGGGTGGCCGCAGCTGCCCCTTGATTTTGATTGCCAGTGATTAAAGGCAGGTTGGATGGGGCTTGGAGCAAGCTGCTCTAGTGGAAGGTGTTGGGAGCCGGGTGAGCTTTAAGGTCCCTTCCAACCCAACGTGATCAACAGAGCGTGGGCTGGGAGTGCTGTCGATGTGCCTGAGGCAGTGAGGGGGGGTTTTGACGTGCCCCCCTTCACCGGTTTTACCCCGTTGGGGCTGACCCTGGGGCCGGGTGCGTTCAGTGCTGCTGATGGGAGCCACCGGCGGCGGTTTCGCCGCCCAAGTGAACGGGAGCTGCAGACCCCGTCGCAGGCTTGGGAGGAGCAGGAGCGGGGGCATCCCGAAACCCAGCGAGGCAACAGGCGAGCTCCTCCGGGCCCCTGCTGCGCCTTTAAGCTCCGTATGCAAAATCCCCGTGTGCCTCCCACCCTCGTCTCTGGTCACCGGGGGAGGGAGCCGGGAGGCGCCGCTCCGGGGGAGGTTTCCAGGGAAGAAGCACCTTGGTGGCAGCGGGAAGAGCGAAGCGGGTGAGTTCCTGCTCCCTCCTCACAGCCCCTTCGGGTTCCTTCGAGCGGCCGGGCTCTGGGCAAGGGGGGGAAGAGAAAGCGTGAAACCTGCCCCCATCCCGGCCATTGCCCCCATCCCGGCCATTGCCCCCATCCCGGGGTGCTTCTCGCCCCCTGGTCCAGCGCGGATTGCGGGCAGCGCAGGCAGAGCCGCATCCCTCCTGTCCTGTCCCATCCCCATCCCTGCTCCCGCACTTGGACATTTCCAGGCCAGCGCCAATTTGGAATTGCTCCTCCCCACTTGAATATTCCCCCCCCCCCGCCCTATCCTGCTTGGGGAAATTCCTCTTGCTCTGTTGGCTCTAAGGCCAAGGAAGCGGCTTCTGTCTGAATTTATTGCTAATAGGGTTTAATAGGTTTAATTGCATCAACCCTTTTATTTAAGCTAAGAGGCACAAATAACTTCGGCGCTTCCTTCTTTAGTCACTCACGGCTAAACCAGAGAATCAGAATCACAGACTGGTTTGGGCTGGAAGGGACCTAAAAGATTAGGGAGCCCATAGAATAGTTTGTGGTGGAAGGAAAGGACCTTCAAAGGTCAACTTCAACTGGATGAGGTTGCTCAGAACCACATCCAGCCTGGCCTTGAGCGTTCCCAGGATGGGACAATCTAGTTTCAAGTCCCTACAACGGCCCGGACACCTTCCACTAGAGCAGCTTGCTCCAAGCCCTGTCCAACCTGCCCTTGAGCAATGCCATGTCTTCCAGCCACGAGGCTGCCCTATGGAGCTCAGGCATATTGCCCTGTATCCTGCTGGAAGGAGGACCCCGTGGGTGAAGGGAACAAGCAGCGCAGAGCAGGGTTGGAGCATCGTGTGCGCAGCGTTCTGCAGCCCGTGCTTGGGGACACGGGCACAGCAGCTGCCTTCAGCAGACGGTGCTACCCCACGTAGGGACCTGCAGGGTTTCCTTCTGCGTTTCCCTCTGAAATCAGTGACTCAGGGGCTGGCAGTCCCCTGCGTGGCTGAGATCTTGTATCACTGCCTGGTTTCTCTCTGTGACCCCCCCTTTGAGGGAGCAGGCGTTGCAGGCGGCTGCTTTCAGGGCAGCATGGAGGGGGTTTGTGCCCATGCACATCAATGCCTGTCAAGCTGTAACAGCGGCTGAAGCTGGGTACTCCACACATTGCTTCTGATGTGTGGATGCTGGTCAGAAGGAGCGCGGTTATCTGCAAGACAAAGGCATCTACTGCAGCCCCTGTTCTTCCAAGAACCCCCGGTCTCGGTGCCTCCACCAGCTCCATCAGGACCTACACGTCTCCAACAGCCTTTGCACTGGGCCAGATGCCGTGTCCAAGGGAGAAGGGTGGTTATCTGTAAAGGAGATGCCAGGAGTTAAGGATGTGAGTTTTTCTTGGCCATTCGTGAGCTGGAAAGGATCAAATGATAAAGTGCTTCTGTTGTGAAAAGTAACTGGACAGAAGTGGCGCTTCCTTGCTCACAGGATACTCCCCATGTGTATTCTGTATTTACTATCATCTGTACAGAGCTTTTGGGCCAGCATGGCTTGGGGGGGGGGGGGAAGAAGGCAGCTTTTATTTTGCTGATTTTAGTGATCCACGGCTTTAGAAAGCAATTGCAGGTACAAATCTGCCTGGTTCCCTGTTACCAAAGGGAGAGCCTGGGGCTGAGCGTCTCCAAGGTGGAAATGATGCTGAGCTTGTGCTGCCGGTGCGAATGGAAGCAGAGGGGAGCTCGGCCGCCTATCATGTCCCAGCTGCGAGGGCAGAGCTGGCAGGCAGGGAGGGGATCTTCTTACTTGTAAATCGAGAGACACTGGAAGTCCAAGAGGGACAATAAACAAGGCCCGCACAGTGCCATGGGCCTGGTGTGAGCAGGGCTAGAGCTGAACCCGCTGCACCTCCAAAGAGGGAGGCCAGCGAGCAGGCACCCACTCAGGTCATCACTGCACCCAGAACAGGCTGACAGTGCTGGGGGGGCCTTTGCTCAATAGAGAAGAGGTGTCCCCAGCCCGGGCTCTGCAGCCTCTTAGGTGAGAGGGTTTCTTTCTGCTTGGAAGGAGGTCACAGCCTTTGAAATGCAGCACAACCCCACTGAGCAGTAACCTCCAGAGATGGGGGGCATGCACCGCTCTGCACCTCCTGTTCCAGGAGCTGGAAATGGGTTAAAGCAAAAGGGTGTTGGGTGGCTCCAGGAACCAGCTGGGTGGCAGGAGATGCTCGTGCCACATGGAACAAAAAGGCCGCCTTAGCCAAACCTGGCTTGTCTGTGCCGCACTGGTGATGTGGATGCCTATGGAAGCACCATCTGGTCCAGCTGGTGTGATGCTGAGCAGCTCTGGCCTCTCCTCTTGTGTCCTACTGGCCGGCTGCACAGGGGTTTGGTCTCTCCACTCTGACGCCTCTTTGCACCCCCAGGGGGTAACTGGAACATCACAAGGTTTGCCCTCATTTTAAATGAGGGGTTTGGGCTTCTTTGTCCTCACTCCCCGGCTGTGCCAGCAAACTGCACACAGCATCTCTTCATCTCCTCTGGTCCTGCTTCTGCTTTCACTTGCCACAAGTGACCACCTCTGTTGTGCCCAAGCTCACGCTTTGGTGGCACGGATGGGGTTTGGAATGGGGAATGCACCAAGTGAGGCTCCTCTTTCATCCCGGGCTTTACCCTCGTGGAGCAGCGCGATTCCGCTCCTGCTCAGCCCCTCCTGCTCAGCCTCTCCGCTCTTATCTCGCTGATGAAGTCCTTCACCCACCTTTGACCAGATGCTCTTTGCTGCCTGATCTGCTGCTGATCGTCCTTGCCCCAAGCAGGTCACATATTTCCCATACCAAGGGCACCGTTTTGCAAGGGCTCTGTCTGGGGGGGGACTTCCAGGCAGGACCTTAGACCACGAGACCAGTTTTACAGCCCTGGTGTCTGAAGGCTCAGCAGTCGCTGTGCTGAGCAACGCAAACCCTGCCACAGCAGCATCTTACTGTGGGATCAAGCCAATGTCCTCCTGACTCTTGGTTATCCACATGCAGCGTTTCGGATGCCCTTTATAGCCATAGCACTGGAGAAAACCACCCCATAATGCTAGAATGGAGAAACGCAGCACAAAGGCTCCGGAGCAGCCTGAACTCCGCCATAGGAGGGTTTGCTCCCTTTCGCTGTACATCAGTGAAGCTGAGTTTTGGGACATGGGTACCACCGTTTCCTTCCTCTGCTTCTGTCTCTGTGCCTTTGCTCACCAAAGGGGCTTGGTTCGTGGCCTTGTGCTGGGAGGCTGCTGCTAGGGGCTGGCAGAGCAGGGACAGAAGCTGGACAAGAGCAGAAGGGAGCTGGGTGAAGCAGCATGAGATGGGTGTGAGCATCCCTGTTCTGAAGGGACACAGAGCAGGAGGAGCTGGAGAGGACTGGGACGGTGGGAGGAAAGGCCTCAGGAGGGGAAAATGTGAAGGGAAGGGCACAACAGAGGCAAAGAAAGAGAAACCCCAAGTAGTGCAAGAGAAGAGGCTGGATCCTTGTCCCGCATTGCTCCTGCCCACGATGTGCTCCTGACCTGCTCCATGAGTGCACGCACGACACAAGTGCTACTTTCTTGTGCTCCTTGATGAGAGGAGCAGCTGTTAGTGACAGTTTGGCTACTTAGAAGGAGGGTAAATGGGTGTTTGTGATGTCCCTGTCTGCACCAGTTGAGAACGAGCACAGAGCTTCCAAGGCAATCCTATGGAACAGCCCCAGGCTGCCCTGGAGCCAAACCCAGACTCCTGTGGTGAACACGAACCCTGGGCTGCCAAGAAGCAGAAGAGCAGAGATGGTGCCCACCTCCTGGGGACCTCCGGGGAGCCTTAGGGACCGCTGGAGATGGTGATTCTCATGGGACAGTTGACGTTTTCCATTGCCTCCTCTGCTAAAGAGGAGCACTGAGAAGAAACCCCACCGAGACAGGAGTGGAAGGACTCTGTTAGGCTGCTGGTGTCCCCAGTGTCAGGGCCACCACATTTTATAGCCACTCACAATTGATAATCGGGCAGAAATACACAGGTGTGCTTTTTCTTGTCAAAATTCCCCACTGGAAACTCCTGCTCCCCTCTCAATGCCTGCCCCCAGCAGCTAAATCCCCTTTTCACCCATGCGGTTTCATGCAGTGACGTTCCTCAACGTCTGTAGCTCCTGGAATCCCATCTCCAGGATGGATTTAGAGAGGGCCCTTGTCTTCTGTCACTGGAAAAGCTCCAGTCTCTATTTTGCTCTTGCAAGGTGGGTTTTCTGTTGGTGTCTTTTCTAACCCCACTCACACAGAAGGAAAATGAACTCTTTGGATGCTAAAAGGGGGAGCAAAGAAGACAGGTTTGGATCGTTTGGGGAAGCAGGAGGCTTCTGTGTCTCTAAATGTGCTGTTTTTTCCAGTTAAATATCAGTGCAATCAATAATACAGCCTTCTTTGCAGGCTCCCAAGTACCTTTTATTGTAATATGGCTTTTTATATGCAGCCAAGCCGAGTTCAATCTAACTTGCACTGTCAAAATAACAGCCAGCCTTGGCCCGTTGCATCTGTGACCTTAATTCATCCTCAGATGTGGTCGTTCCACCTTGAAAGCCCATAGGTAGGAAGGCCACGGTTCCACCGGTCAGCACATCTGGATGAGAGTTTTGAGCTTCCATCCTGCAAGAGTGACCCCAAACCCCCTTGGAAGCCTGGAGGAGGGGTCACTCAGCTGCAGGTATTGGGGTCTCAAGGACCACGGGAGAAGGATGTTTCCTGCCCATCTGCTCTTGGGCAGAGCTGAACGGCCAAACGGAGATGCTGTTAGGGAAAGCCCAAGTGCCAGGAAAAGAGTGTTTGGAGATCTGTTAGCACAAAAAGAGGCATCTTGGGCAGCCTGTCCCTTCCTCCCCCCCTTCCCCCTGTCTGCTGCTCACAAAGAAGTGACCTTTTCACATCTCTTATCTAGAAGCTTCAGTTTAAAGAGCTGCTGACGCCTCTTGGAAGCCACTGAAAAGCTCTCCCGAAAGAGCTCGCTGCTTCCTGCGGCCTGGGTTCTTTTCCTCCCTCTTTCTCTTTCAAGGCTTGATGCATTTACATGAGAAAAGGTTGCTCCTCCGCGGCTACCCGGTTTGCTGGGGACAGCCTGGTTGACAGCATCACATCGGCTGCTGCAGCCCAACACCTCAGCATCTTCTCAAGTGGGCAGTGCAGATGAGATGGGATGGGATGAGATGTCCAGCAGCAGGACAGAGCTTGGGACTGAGGAAGGAGAAGCTGAGTGACTAACATGACATGAACGTGATGGACTGACTGTGGATACAGGATAGCCCAGGCTCCTTCATTGCTATCGATAGCCAGTTGATGACACGCAAAAGAAGGCCTACCACAGGCTCACGTTGCTACAAGAGTGCAGACGGAAAGCCAAGAGAAGTGCCCTATTTTGGGCACTTTTGGGATCCCGAGGACTCCTGGATCCCATCAGTACATGAAAAGCACTGACACAGTGAACCAAGTATAGCAGAGGCCATTGGGCTGATCTCAGGAAGCAGGAAAGGTCACGTGAAGGGACTTTGATTCCTCTGCAGGTTGTTTGTACCACTTGGAGCAAGATACTGGGAGCACCAGTGCTGACCACGGGGGAGGAGGAGCTGCTCACCACGACAGCAGCAGAGCTGTAAGTCAAGCAACGTTGATTGCTCCATACAACTATGCACTGGCAGCAGAGCTAAGCACTGTGTGTACAGGATGTTATACCATGGGAATATAGGCAGCCTAGGGCCAGGATTTCAGTAGCCAAGTTGGAATGATCCAGTAGAAGCAGACAAGGATTCTAGAGGTTTTCCATCCCAGTTGCCTTTGGTACATTCACTGGCCCTAGTCCAGACAGGTCTCCCCCCACAGCTCTCTATCCAGACTGCAGTTTCATGTTCAAGGATGTGACTGCAGCCCAGTCATGTCATTTGAGGCCTGGCTGGAGCCCAGTGATGCCAGGACCCTGGTTCAGCACTCACCCAGAGCTTGTGCCACCAAAAGCACGGGGATGGAGGCATCAGGCTGGTTTGCACTCACAGTGTACGTGGCTGTGCTCAGAGGTGGACCACCACGGGTGATGTATTCACATCCCAGAAGGGATGCAGTGTGTGTCCATCCTTTGACCTTTTGTGCTAACGCACTGGTTGGAGCTCCTGGGGTGACCACGGCTGTCACGTTTCGTCCCAGACTTAGAATCATAGAACCATAGAATGGTTTGGGTTGGAAAGGACCTTAAGATCATCCAGTTCCAACCCCCCTGCCATGGCCAGGGACACCTCACACTAAACCATCTCACCCAAGGCTCTGTCCAACCTGGCCTTGAACACTGCCAGGAAAGGAGCATTCACAGCCTCCCTGGGCAACCCATTCCAGTGCCTCAGCACCCTCACAGGAAAGAATTTCCTCCTTAGATCCGATCCAAACTTCCCCTGTTTCAGTTTGAACCCGTTACCCCTTGTCCTTTTGCTTCTCTTTTTGATCACAGGGGCCACTTGTAGAGCTGCTCAGAGAGCATGGACCAGGTGAAGCCGGAGCTGGGAGCCCAGAGGAGGGGACTGAGGGCCAGCTGCTGGAAGGGAGCCATTGCTGCTGCCGTGGTGGGCAGCGTCACAGCCCTGTACCTGGGGATCCTGCTGGGTGAGTGTGCAGCCCCATTCATTCTTCCAGCTCCTAGGCTCCAAAACCCCAACGGGCTGCACAGCTCAGCCCTCCCAGCACAGAGCCCCAACGCCTTCTGCTGAGGCCAAAATGCAGTCAGCTCCCCACAGACGGCACTTTATCCTCAGTGCTGCGTGACAGTTCTGCTCTGTTCCCCTCCTGCTTCACTGACCTGAACTCCTTCTATGTCAGGATGACTCCGGGGGTGAGGATGTGGACTTTGCCTACCCAGGCTTTAGTTCGACACCACTTCCCATGTGTATTTAAAGACGTGGTGCTTGGGGACGTGGGGTAGTGGTGGACTTGGCAGTGCTGGGTTGCGTTAAGACTTTAAAGGTCTTACCCAAGCTAAATCATTCCATGGTTCTATCCTCTAATCTGCCCCGGTGACTGCCACATTTCCCGTCCCTGCGCCTCCCTGGAGGAACCTTTTGTAGAATCAGAGAATCGTGGAATGGTTGGAAGGGACCTTAAAGCTCATCCAGTTCCAAGCACGGGCAGGAACCCCTTCCACTGGAGCAGCTTGCTCCCAGCCCCTGTGTCCAACCTGGCCTTGAGCACCGCCAGCGATGGGGCACAAACTTTTGTCCCAGGCTTGAACAGAATCCACCATTTTCAAGCTCCAAGGAGCTCTTTGCCAGGTTCTCCTATTGCAGGGGAGCCCAGCGCAGCCGTGGGGCACCCCCAAAGCAGGCAGCGGGGGTCAGGGACACTCAAGCTCCTCAAAGTGGAGGACACGATGAGAGCCCTGCTGCGAAGCAGGCGGCGAGGAAAGCCGGGTCTCACCGTGGCCCCACAGCCCCACGGGTGCTTTGCACCTTACGAGCCCTCTTCCATCCCCTTAGCCTGGCATCCTGCGGGAGAGACCAGCTTCGAGCACACGGTGGAGCTGGGCGGCATCGCCTTCAACAGCAGCCTGCAGACGGAGAGCTCGGAATACTACCGGGTGCTGACGCCTGCCCTAGAGAGGCTGGTGAGTTCCTGCGGCTTGGGAAGGACGGGTCTGGCTCCCCAGGACCCAGCTTCCCAGCCTTGGGAAAAGGGCTCCGCATGGGCACCGCTTGGGCTGCCTGGACCCCTCCGGGCACCATCCAGGGCTCCTGTGCCCGGTGACTACGGGCGCATCGCTCTTTGCTTTGCAGTTCCTGTCCAGTTTCCAGGAGTCCCGCTTGGACTGGATGTGCACCGGTTGCACCATTCTGGGCTACAGGTGAGTGGGGGCAGCTCCCTGCAGGCCGGCAGCTCCTTGTCCACCCCAAAGGTGAGCTCGCATCCGCATCCTTGTCCAAACCCAGCGCAGGTTTAAGCGGCTTCTTGGGCAAGGCTGGGTTTTCCAGGCTCCCAGCAATGGGAAAGGCAGTCAGAGAGGCAGAGGGAAACAGCTTTGTCCAACCAAAGCTGAGCTTTGGGCCATAGGGAACACGGCAAGGGACCGCTCCAACCCGGGGAAGCTCGCACCTTGACTTACTCAGAACCAGTTTTACTCCCCCCCCGGGTTCCCTGCCCCTTGTCCTGGCCCCGGAGCCAACGTCCCCGTTGATTCTCCCCGCAGGAACGGGAACTCCTCGTCCGTGATCGTCCGATTCCGCCTCCGCTTCGCTCCCCAGGATTCGCATCCCCTGAGCTCCACGGTGGAGGAGGAAGCCCTGCGGCGGGGGCTGGCGGCGGCCCTGCACAAGCAGGGGCTCTCCCTGGATGCCTACGGGACCATCTCCTCGGCTTCTCTCACAGGTAGGGGCAGAGCAAGGCGCCAGCCCCGAGGGCACAACCACGGCTCAGGCACTCGGGGCTTCAGCCCTGGATGTGCAGCTGAGGCTGAGGCTGCTGCCCAGCAGCACTGTTAGAGATGGAGGCACCCAAGCAGTCCCACAGAAGATGCTCTGCCTGTCCCCCAGGAGCCCCCAGCCTCACAGCACAGCACCAGAATCAAGCCTGGGTCTCGGTAGCTGTGGGCAGTCCCTAGGTCCCCTTCCAACACGAATCTGGTCCTGCAAGAGCAGCTTTGGGCGCCTGCAGCACAAATTGCAGCTGCTTTGGCTTTGCTTTGGCGCCCGGAAAGAGCCCGAGGGATAAAAGCTGGAGCTGCAGGAGGCTGATTGCTGGCTTGTCTGTACCAGGCGTGGGCAGCCCTCGGAGCTGCAGCAAGCATTCCTGCTCAGGTGGATGCTTCTCATATTTGAGTTGTTCTCTGGAGCCACCTGAATGGAAACTCCTTCCCTTCGGTGCGCGGAGTTTACATGGCCACAGGACTGCAGCTCCAGCGGGTTTAACCCTGGAAAACAGGGGGCTCCTCTGTGCTCCCCATGACGAGGGAGCAGATGCCCCACCTGGGACCCTTGTGCAGCCCACGTGGACAGGGCAGGGGTAGTGCCCTGCTTTAGGCATCGTCCCTGCTCGGGGTCAGCTTCGGAGCCTGCTCCTTGGGAAGCTCTCCCCAAACCTCGGGTCATCTCAGAGCCTTGAGGGCTGCAGGGAGCTGGGGAAGGGAACGGGGCCAGGGGCTCAGCGCTGGCGGTGGGGCAGGGGAAGCCATTGCCAGGCAGGAGGAGATGAAGCAAAGCCTGGGAGCAGCAGAGTCCTTGAGAGCACAGAGCTCCTGGGATACCCTCAGGGTGCCCCATCCCTCCCTCAGCCCCATCCCTCCCTCAGCCCCATCCCTCCCTCAGCCCCATCCCTCCCTCAGCCCCATCCCTCCCTCAGCCCCATCCCTCGCTCAGCCCCGTTCCTTCCATGTTGTCACAGGTCCCAGTGAGGTTTCTCCCCGCAGACCCGGACTGAGATCAGGTAAGAGCCAGCAGCAGGAGCCGTTGCCTTGGTTGAGCTCCGCAGCCGCAGCTCCCGCCTGCTCCTGCTGCCTGGCTGCGGGTCCAGCCGGGGTTTGTGCCCCATCCTGTGCAGCCTGGAGAAGAGAAGGCTCCTGAAGGGGAGCCCTCAGAGCAGCTCCAGTGCCTAAAGGGGCTGCAGGAAACCTGGAGAGGGGCTTGGGACAAGGGCCTGTAGGGACAGGCCAAGGGGAATGGCTTGAACCTGCCAGAGGGGAGACTGAGATGAGCTCTGAGGCAGAAGCTCTTCCCTGGGAGGGTGCTGAGGTGCTGGCACAGGGTGCCCAGAGAAGCTGTGGCTGCCCCATCCCTGGCAGTGTTCAAGGCCAGGTTGGACACAGGGGCTTGGAGCAAGCTGCTCCAGTGGAAGGGGTGAAGCTGTTTTCCCCCTTGGTCCCGAGGGCGCTTTGCCGGGCGCAGCATCCCAAGGCCCGGGCTCTCCCCGTCCCTTGCAGACTGCGGGCGCCGCCCGGCCATGCAGACCCCCGGCAGGATAGTGGGGGGCTCGGCGGCATCCAGAGGGGAGTTCCCGTGGCAAGTGAGCCTGCGAGAGAACAACGAGCACTTCTGCGGCGCCGCCATCCTCACGGAGAAGTGGCTGGTGTCCGCTGCCCACTGCTTCACTGAGTAAGCTCCAGCCCCCCCAAAGCTGCTGCTGGCCCCCAGCTCCTGCTGCACCCCCGTTTCCGTCCCCCGTGGGGAGCCGCTGTCCCAGCGGGGCAGGCTCAGTGGCCCTGGCTGTCCCCCTCTGGCAGGTTTCAGGACCCAGCCATGTGGGCAGCTTACACGGGGACCACGTCGCTCAGAGGCTCGGACGGCGGCGCGGTGAAGATGGGCATCGCACGGATCATCCCGCACCCCTCCTACAACACGGACACGGCCGACTACGACGTGGCCGTGCTGGAGCTGAAGAGACCCGTGAGCTTCACCAAGTACATCCAGCCCGTGTGCCTGCCCGATGCCGGGCACCACTTCCCCACCAGCAAGAAGTGCCTGATCTCTGGCTGGGGCTACCTCAAGGAGGATTTCTGTGAGCAAAGCGGGGTGGGAGCAGGGCAAGAGGCACCAGGGAAGGGGACTCGGGGCCATGGTGCTGGGCCGGGACAGGGTCTCCCTGCCCTGAGCTCATGGTCGCATCCTTCTCCTGTAGTGGTGAAGCCTGAACACCTGCAGAAAGCAACGGTGGAGCTGCTGGACCAGACACTGTGCTCCAGCCTCTACAGCCATGCCCTCACCGACAGGATGCTGTGTGCTGGCTACCTGGAGGGCAAGATAGACTCCTGCCAGGTACGCTTTGCCCGGGGAAGCCAGAGACCCCACAAGAGTCTTTTCCCTCCCGGTACGCACCAAGTAGCACTTCAAGGAGCAGGATCTGCCAGAAGTGGTTACCCTAGGTTTTATCCTTGTGTTGTGGCATCTCAAGGGCTCAAGGCTTGATAGCCAAAGGCCAGCACAGGTGATGCTTCAGCACCGGTGGGTTGGAGGGAATAAGCAGAGGTGAGCTGGGGCGCGCAGGGGTACCGAGCATCCCCAGGAAGAGCTCACCCTCTGGCTCCTCTTGCAGGGTGACTCTGGTGGGCCCCTGGTTTGCCAAGAACCATCTGGCAAGTTCTTCCTGGCGGGAATCGTGAGCTGGGGCATTGGATGCGCCGAAGCCAGGCGGCCTGGGGTGTACACCCGTGTCACCAAGCTCAGAGACTGGATCTTGGATGCTATCTCCGAGTTCCCCACGTCCATCGGCCGCACCCTCCCCTTAACCCACTCCAGCACCAACAGCAACGCAGTCAACCCCAAAGAGCTCAACTCCACCCCAGGCAGAGCCATCCCCACCTCTTCACCAGCCCCAGCCGCCAGCAAGGCGGTGACTGCACCGGGAGCACAAGGTACGAGCACCCAGCCTGGGGCAGGTACAGCTCCTAAGGTCAGGATTGTTCCTCTGCTGAGCTCAGCTCTTCCCTGTGAGGGTGCTGAGGCACAGGGAGCCCAGAGAAGCTGTGGCTGCCCCATCCCTGGCAGTGCTCAAGGCCAGGTTGGACACAGGCGCTTGGAGCAAGCTGCTCCAGTGGAAGGGGTTGGGATTGGAGCTGGAGGAGCTTTAAGGTCCCTTCAACCCAACCCAGGCTGGGATTCCATGACTCTATGGCTGTGCACAACCACCCGCAGGGACTGCCACGATCAGCTTGGGCTGCCCTGTCCCTGCTCGGACTCAACTGCTTTGAGAGACCAAAAGCCTCCTTCCTCATTGCCTCCTGCCAGGAGCACTCACGTCATTGCTTTGCCTTGTGTTCAGAGTGCGGGCAGCGACCGGGGTTCTCGAAACCCATCAAGATTGTCGGAGGAGCCGATGCTTCCAGAGGAGAGGTGCCCTGGCAAGTCAGCCTCAAGGAGGACTCGAGGCACTTCTGTGGAGCCACCGTAATCGGGGACCGCTGGCTGCTCTCAGCAGCTCACTGCTTCAATGAGTAAGAGCCCATCCCTGCACTGCTGCTCCAGCTCACCCACCCATGGCCACGGAGCCAAACCCACCACTGGGGCAAACCAAGAACACCCACTGGAGTGGTTGTAGCCAGAGATCCATAGGGAAAGGGATTGGGATGAGGCAGAGAAAGGTTAAAGTAGCCCGGGCAGGGAGCAAGAACTACACAGCTAATGGGTGGAAAGGTGCCACAAGAACAAGAGTTTCCTCAAGAGAACCTTCAAAAGTGGCTGTTATATATGGAATAGAGGGGAAATGGTCAGTTCAATCCTGCAGAGCAAGAGCCCAAATTGATAGCCTGGACAAAGAAAGGTGTAGCAAGAGGATAATGCTTGTCTGAAGGCACAAAAGGTGGGGGACAAGCTATGAAGTGTTTCGAGATGATCTTATGCTTTAAATAGCCTGGCAATAAAGCAGCAAGGGAAAAGCAAGGCTGGCAAGTGTGAAGTGAGGCACATAACAGGAAAGCAGTGCTTTTGGTGACTGTGGGTCTCCATCAGCTTTACCATTCCAAACAAGAGGTCAGAAATACTGTGGGTATTGCCATGGGAACAAGTTCTGTGGGCAGTGCAATCGGAGAGCAAGGGGATGCTGGAAATCATTAGAGGAACAACTGAGGGCACCAGTACATTGCTGGTAACCCAGCACGTACCCGCTTCCCGGACATCTCATGCAGCACTGGGATAACACTGGGAAAAGGCTAACGCAAGGCACAGGGATGAGGTGGGGGCAGCATCCACAACAAGCATGACTAAGTAGAGCAGCCCGGACTTGGGGAAGGAGACAACAGGGACCATACAATTCTAAAAGGCACAAAGTGTGTGGGGAATACTGAGCGTTCGCCTGCTCTTCAGGAGCCATCCAATGCGTGCAGCACCGGGAGCGGCTCTTCGGGCCTGGCTTAGCAGGGCTGTTCTGTGAGCCAAGCTCTGCTTTGCCAGGTGAGGTCTCAAACGCTGATCATTGGGAGCTGTCTGCAGTTTCAGTGTCAGAATTCCCACACGTGTGTGTGTGTTTGCATGCTTAGAGTTCCACGTTTGCAGGACAAGTGCAGAAGAGATCGAAGCCCACGTGGGGACAACATCGCTCAACGGAACAGATGGAGGCGCGGTGAAAGTCAACGTCTCGAGAGTGATCCCGCACCCCCTCTTCAACCCTCTCCTGCTGGACTTCGATGTGGCTGTCCTGGAGCTGGCAAGGCCTCTTGTCTTCAGCAAACACATCCAGCCCCTCTGCCTCCCGCTCGCTGCGCAGGACTTCGCTGCTGGCCAGCAGTGCGTCATTTCTGGATGGGGTACCCTCCAAGAAGGGAACGGTGAGCAGGGGTCCATCACCAGCCCATCCACTTCGGAGCAGTGACAGCATCAGCAGCCAAGCCTGGGCAGTGCAGAGGCCACCCGGGCCAGGGGAACAGGGACACAAGGATAAGGGCCCACAGAGCACTGCCTTAACCCATAGTTATGTAGGAGCCAGCAGCAAAGAAAACAAGAGAGAGCAGCGTGGCAGGGACCAGGCTGGGCTCCTCTCAGCAGTTAAACAAGAGCGGGGCACAGGCTCAGAGCCCTGCTGCAGCTCTACCAGGACCCTGTGCCCTCCTCAGCACCCACACTCAGTTGCAAAGATGCTCCAAGTAGTCAGAAAAGCAAAGATCCCATTGTAGGAGGAGGGTTTAGCACGTGAGCTACCAAAGAGGCCCAACTCTCCCTCCAACAGCTAACCAGGAGCCCACCAGCTGTCGAGACAATAGAAACGTGCTGCCTGTGTGCAGTATCCTTTGCACAGGTAGGAAAGTGCATCCTGGTGCCACTGCAAGCTGGGAAGCCAGGAGCATCAGGATGCTGGGGAGGGACTCTTCATTAGGGACCGTAGTGACAGGACAAGGGGTAACGGGCTCAAACTGAAACAGGGGAAGTTTAGATTGGATCTAAGGAGGAAATTCTTTCCTGTTAGGGTGCTGAGGCACTGGAATGGGTTGCCCAGGGAGGTTGTGAATGCTCCATCCCTGGCAGTGTTCAAGGCCAGGTTGGACAGAGCCTTGGGTGCCATGGTTTAGTGTGAGGTGTCCCTGCCCATGGCAGGGGGGTTGGAACTGGATGATCTTAAGGTCCTTTCCAACCCAAACTATTCTATGAGTGCTGAGAGCTGATGTAGGATCGATGGGATGTAGGATTGATGTAGCTGATGGGCTTAGGGATTGTTTTCCATGAGTTCCCTCTTCCCTCCGCTCCACTCACTAATGCTGTGGTTTCCATGCAGCCACCAATCCTGAGGTCCTGCAGAGAGCCTCTGTGAGCATCATAGACCAGAAAACCTGTGACTTCCTCTACAACTTCTCCCTCACTGACCGAATGATCTGTGCTGGCTTCCTGGAGGGGAAGGTAGACTCATGCCAGGTAAGAGGCTGGGATTTGTCTCTACTCTTCCACGGCTGGGTCCAGAAAGCTGGGCTAACTCCCAGCCTCAGCATGTCCTTGGGTGTAATCCACACGTCCCTTAGCTCAAAGACCCCAGCCCACGGCCTTGGAGCTTTAGAGGAATAAATAAAGCCCCCCTCAAGTTGAGCAACAACCTCTCACTGCGCAGCGGGGCCAGGCTGGATGCAGCACATCCCCTGTGGCTGCGAGGCAGTGGCAGCTGGTGGTGGCCATCCTGCCCGGGTGGAAAGGTGCTGTCAGGAGCTACCGATGTCACTTGTATCCGTGCAGCCACCGACGCCACATCCATCGCACCCACGCTGCAGACCTGCAGGGCTAGAGAAAGGGGAGTTAGCCAAGTCCTCCCGGTGCGGCTGAGCAGCAGCTCCCACGTAGACCTGTACTGGGGAGATGAGGCTGAGCAGCCGTCGCCTTGCTTCTTCTTCCCCAGGGCGATTCAGGAGGCCCCTTGGCCTGTGAGGTGACCCCAGGAACGTTTTACCTGGCTGGCATCGTGAGCTGGGGCATTGGCTGCGCCCAGGCTATGAAACCCGGGGTGTACTCCAGAGTCACCAAGCTCCAGGACTGGATCCTGGGCACCATCTCGCCGTCGCCCAGTCCTGGCCCAGGCAGCCCTTCCAGTTCAGCTCCTGCAGCCATTCTCACCCACCAGCCCAGCCCAGCATCTGCAGGTCCAGACAACAGAACCACGCTGGGGATGAGGACAACCACAAGCATGAAAGAAACCTCCCCAGCGCTGGAAACCAGTGAGGCTGCCGAGCCCACCCAAACCCCGGGTAAACCTGATTCATTGCCATGCTGGGACGAGACCTCCAGCCCCAGCACAGCGGGTAACTGAGCAGGGTATGGGTTATTGCCTTCCAGTGGTGCCTTGCACCAGCCTCACCTTCAAGTGCTCCAGCAAGGTCTGTATTGGAAAAGAAAACCCTGAATGCGATGGCATCGTGGACTGCAGCAACGGCTTCGATGAGCGCAACTGCGGTGAGCACCACACCTGCTGCCCAGCCTCATTTTACACTGCCCAGCTCCCCACTGCAACTCCCCAGCTTCACACGGGTCTTGGGCCCCATGTTTTATGCTGGCTTCCTGCCCCAGCCCCTTCTTGCTCTGCAAGAGCCTATAAAGAGATGAAGATGGATGAGCAGAGATCAAATTCTATGCCAGAAAATGTGGCATCTTCCCCTCTGTTAGAACCATCAGACCCACTCCCCAGCCCTCAGGTCTTCCAGCCAGTAAGGACAAGCTGGCAAGACCTCTCTGCTCAGTGTGGCAGTCCAGAAGATGCCCTGTCATCCCCAGGACTGGTCCTTGTGACACCAAGTAGGAGTTCCCAAACGACACGTCTGCCAAGCCTTCCCTCACATGGGCGCCCTATGGATGTCTCCCCCAGAGGCTGCCCCATGGCACGGGGAATGGAAGGAGGGCAGCTATCCCCTTCACTGCCTGGTGTTTAAAGCCATAGCGCCTCTTCCTCTGCCCCAGATTGCGGCTCCACAACTGCTCTGGCCTTCAGCAAGATCGTGGGCGGCAGCACCGCGGCGCGAGGAGAATGGCCCTGGCAAGTGAGCCTCTGGCTGCGGCGGAAGGAGCACAAGTGTGGGGCTGTGCTCATTGCCGACCGGTGGCTGCTCTCTGCAGCCCACTGCTTCGATATGTAAGTCCAAGACCCCATAAACCCTGCTGCCCTCCCCGTTCCTTGCCTCCAGCACCGTGGCTGCGATGCTGCGCCCCACTGGGAGCACGCACTACTGCACATGTGCCTCTGTGGGTTAAGTGTGAAGAGGAAGGAACTGGAAACCCACAGACTGGTTTGGGTTGGAAGGGACCTTAAAGCTCACGCAGCTCCAACCCCTGCCACGGGCAGGGACCCCTTCCACTAGAGCAGCTTGCTCCAAGCCCCGTCCAACCTGGCCTTGAACAGCACAGCCCAGCCCCACGAGTGGAGGAACAGCCCTCCTTGTGAGGCCATGCTCCTAACAGCCAGGTTTGCTGTCTTTCCGCAGTTACAGTGACCCCAAAATGTGGGTGGCCTTTCTAGGAACCCCCCTCCTGAATGGCGCTGATGGCAAGACGGAGAAAATATTCCGTATCTACAAGCACCCCTTCTACAACGTCTACAGCCTGGACTACGACGTGGCCCTGCTAGAGCTGAGCGCGCCCGTCGGGTTCAGCACCACCATCAGACCCATCTGCCTCCCGCACACTTCCCACGTCTTCCACGAAGGAGCCAGATGCTTCATCACAGGCTGGGGCTCCACCACGGAAGGAGGTACTGGTTGAGGAGGTTCCCTCACATCCATGCCACCCTGTGAGCCCAAACATCCCCATTCCCCCTCCAGTGGCCCAAGCACTCCCCCACCAAGGGCTACCAACCTTGGTGTCACCCCGATTTCCCCCCCACGTGCATTGTACTCCTCCATCCGGTTACACCTCTGCCCTCCTGCAGCCTTCCCAAGCTTTCTGCATCCCAGCCACAGTGCTCCCCATCCCTGCCGCAGCGGCTCCTGCAGCACAAGAACCACCCCGGTACCATTTCTATCTGGTCAATGAGCCTAAGGGACCTTCCAGTGCTTGCTCTGCCGGGAAGGATGAGGCCCAATTCACTTCCCCTCTTAGGTCTCCCCCTTTGCAAACAAGCACGGCTGCAGAGCCCCATCTCCACGTCCTCCTCACCCGCTCTGCACCAAGCTAAGGGCTCGGCTTGCCCCCTCCAGGTCTCATGGCAAAGCACCTGCAGAAAGCAGCAGTGAACGTGATTGGAGACCAGGCCTGCAAGAAGTTCTACCCGGTGCAGATCAGCAGCAGGATGCTGTGTGCTGGCTTCCCGCAGGGCTCCGTCGACAGCTGCTCAGTGAGTGTGAGCACAGCAAACACAGAGCAAAGTCCGATCCCAGGCTGCATTCCCCGAGGAGAGCCGTGCCCTGCCTCCCCCAGCTCAGCTCTCTGTCCATCCATCCCCACTGGCGCTTGCAGTCACCCAGGTCCCTCATTCTGCCTGTGCCATCAGCCTAGGACAGGGCAGGGAATGAGGCACGGAGGTAATGCCAAGCAGGAGACCACGGGCACACCGTGGAGCCTGCTTCATGGCCTTCTTTGCGCCTCCCAACACTCTTCCACGTTCCAAACCCTAACCTCACGCAAGCACATCACTGAGGAGCCCTCCAGCTTGCAAGCAGGCTCCGGGGGAGGTGGGGGACAGGACAGCAAACTCTCCTATGTCCCGGGGAGGAGGAATGCCTCAGATGGGGAGGGCTGGGCTGCAGCCTTGGCTTGATCCAGGTCCTTTTCCTCTTCCTGCAGGGCGACGCGGGCGGGCCCCTGGCTTGTAAAGAACCCTCGGGGAAGTGGTTTCTAGCAGGAATCACCAGCTGGGGCTATGGCTGTGCCAGGCCCTACTTCCCTGGGGTCTACACCAAAGTCACGGCTGTGCAGGGCTGGATTGCGCAGAACCTCAAGCTCTGAAGCTGCGTTTCACCACTCAGGGAAGAAGACAAAGGCAAAGAGTCATTGTCAGAGGATGCACTAACCCCTCAGCTACTGTGCACTTGTTCTGTTGCTGCAAAGGAGGGATGATGGCCAAGCAAATGCCAGGGTTGTGTGACCCACAGCGACCGTGTCACCAGGGCATGTGACAAGTGCTTTGCATAGAAAGGTACAAATCTAGACGTTTTCTATAAATAAAGGAGGCCTGTCCATCTTAAGACCTGGCCAAATATCCCATGCATTAAAACGTGGCCTTTCTAGTGGGAGGGGTGACTGAAACGTCTTCTGCCTCAGAGCTCATCTCAGTCTCCCCTCTGGCAGGTTAAAGCCGTTCCCCTTGGCCTGTCCCTACAGGCCCATGTCCAAAGCCCCTTTCCAGCTTTCTTCTAGGCCCCCTTTAGGTACCGGAAGGCTGCTACATCTCCATGTAACTTCTACATCTCCTCATAGATCCAACCACCAAAACTGAACAACAGCTTCTATCCCAACCCCCTTCCTAATCTTTAGCACTTAAACTCTGCATCTAGGTAGAGCAAGAGGTTTCTTCTTTCCCACCCCAAATCCACCACTTCCCCAGCTAGAACACCAGCAAGGTGGCAGCCTGGCTTCCAGGCACCGCTTAGCTCAAGATGGGTTCAAACCCATGGCTCCAACACCGTGGGATGCTCTGATCAATGAAACAGGACTGCTGTACGGGCACTACCATGAAACTCATGCAGCCAGGAAGAAAAGTAACAAGGCCTCTAAGCAAACCTGGCTGGAAAGCACATCCACACTGGATGGGCAACTCCAGTTTCAATTAATCCAAATACCCAGTTATCCCCCAACGGTTCACCTTGTGTGAGAACGCTTTAGTCCCTTCATAGAAGCCACCAACCACACTGACCCACATCCTGCTGCAGAAGCACTTCTCCCTCAGAAACCTAAGAGCTTTACTTAAGAGGCAGGCTCCAAGACAGAACCTTCTGTGCCAGAGGCAAACCAGAGGTTACAAACCATCACAGCCACACAACACGTTTTATTGTAGAATGAACTCAACCCAAGGATTTCCCAACCCTTCCCATCCCCAGCTGTGCTTGTACAAGTAGGGGCAAGGCTGTGCTGCAAACGCCCCCACTCCCCAACACACTGCTTGAGCTGATTCAAAGCCTACGAGCCCAAAAGTGAGCCCCCAACCTGCTATCAAAATACAAGGGAAGAAAGAGCCAAGCGTGGCAGCTGATGGGAAGGGCCTGGGTTAACCATGCGGTGGCTGGGTCCATGCTTGCTTCCAGGGCAAGGGCTTGGTGCTCCTTGTCCATAGGATGCTCCTTGCCTCTCGCAGCCCTTCCAGCAGGGATTTATCTGCTGCTCCACGGCCAGTCTGGAACCAAGCAGCTCACGGTGGCTCTCGAGGCTGGAAAAGTCCCTCGCTCCTGGGGTTGGTTGCTAACAAAAGCCAGTGGATGCAGAAGGCTCAGGGAGGGTTTATTGCTCTGCCATGGTCGGCGCTGGAAAGGCAGCAGGATTGCACCCCCCAGCCTGGCCGCTCGTCCCGTGCCCACATGGGTCCTTCCCTGCTGCAGGCGCTGCGGCTCCTCACATGTTGGCTCTCTCCCGCTGCAGCCGAGAGTTGTAGGCTCGGGAAACCGTGTTCCAGGCGTCCATGTACCGGTCCATGCACATGGCGATGCACTTCTGCGGGGCACGGGGCTCTCAGCGCCTGCCCCCGGGGCTCGGCCCCGCGGCTCCCGCTTCCTTCCCCCACACCACCTCGGCCACCATCGCGCTCACCTGCTCCGAGTTGTCCAGGGCTCCGCCGGGCTTCCCGATGCACTTCCGAAAGCACTTGTCCGTCATGCGCTGCGGAGAGACGGCGTGAGGGGCCGAGGGCAGAACCGGGAGACAGGCCAGGAGAAGAACCGGGACGGGGCCAGGGGGAGAACCGGGAGAGGGGCCGGGGGCAGAACGGGGGCTGGGGGGAGAACCGGGAGACAGGCCAGGAGAAGAACCGGGAGAGGGGCCGGGGAAAGGACCGGGAGAGGAGCCGGGCGGGAGAACCGGGACAAGAACCGGGACAGGGGCCGGGGGAAGGACCGGGAGAGGAGCTGGGGGGGAGAACCGGGACAAGAACCGGGACAGGGGCCAAGGGAAGAACCGGGCCGGGGGCAGAACTGGGAGAGGGGCCGGGGTGAGAACCGGGACAAGAACCGGGACAGGGGCCGGGGGCAGAACCAGGCCGGGGGCAGAACCGGGACAAGAACAGAGACGGGGCCGGGGGAAGAACCGGGAGAGCGGCCGGGGGGGGAACCGGGACAAGAACCGGGACGGGGCCGGGGGGAGAACCGGGAGAGGGACCGATGGCCCCGGCAGCACCGACCGCGATCGCGTTCTCCCTCCTCGCACTGCACCAGAACCGAGCCCCCCCAACCCCCGGGCCCCAGGGGACACCCCCCGTGCCCGGCACAGAGCAGGGCCGGGACCGAGCCCCCCAACCCCCGTCCTGACCTGCAAGAGCTCCTGAGCGTTGGCCACGGCGATTTGCACCTTCACCTGCTCCATGATGAGCCCCGGGTCCAGCTTCCCCCCCCCGCCGCCAGCCCCGGAGCTGAAGTCGGAGCCGAAGTCGGAGCCGAAGCCGCCCTCCATGGCGCGGGCCGCACGCTGCCGCCGAAATGGCGGCGCGGAGGGACTACGGCTCCCGCCCTGCACCGCGGCCGCTCCGGTCTCCCTCCGCCGAGCCCGGCGCGGGTGAAGCGGCTCCGGGGGAAGCTTCGGTGCCGGAGGTGAGGTCCTGAGGGTGGAAACGGGGCCGCGGTGCTGGGAACGGGGAGCGCTCGGGGCTCGGACCGGGACAGGCTGCGGGCAGCGCTGACCCCACGGTGTGAGACCGCGGAGGGACTTGGTAGAAGCAAAATGGCATCAACGCGGCCACGGAGTAAATGGGGTGTGAGGGAGGGGATGGGTGCGCGAGAGGAGGAGCTGCGCTCCAGCCAGAACCGCGCTCATCTTCACCAGCTGGAGCGCGGTGTGAAGCACGTTGTCCATCCCTGCACCGTGCAGCGCCCCTGTCCATTGCCCAGGGCACGGAACGGGGTGGGTTGGAAGGGGCCTTAAAGCTCCTCCAGCTCCAACCCCAACACCTTCCACTGGAGCAGCTTGCTCCAAGCCCGTGTCCAACCTGGCCTTGAACACTGCCAGGGATGGGGCAGCCACAGCTTCTCTGGGCACCCTGTGCCAGCGCCTCAGCACCCTCACAGGGAAGAGCTTCTGCCTCAGAGCTCATCTCAGTCTCCCCTCTGGCAGGTTCAAGCCATTCCCCTTGGCCTGTCCCTACAGGCCCTTGTCCCAAGCCCCGCTCCAGGTTTCCTGCAGCCCCTTCAGGCACTGGAGCTGCTCTCAGGTCTCCCCTTAAGAAACCTTCTCTTCTCCAGGCTGACCCAGCCCAGCTCTCTCAGCCCCTCCCTGCCCTGCTGCTCACAGCCAATATGGGCTTGGCATCGATTGACTGAAAGAAGGAAGCCAATAAAATGCAAAACATTTATTTGAGTGTGTTGTACAAAAAGGTTCCAGTCATAAAATGTATATTACAAATCATTGGAAAAAGACAAGACTTTTGGCATGCATATTCTAAAAAAGAAAAAAATAAAACAACCACTCTGAAATGATAAAGTCTAGATCATTCCATAGCTTTCATAAATTCCACGTGAACATGTTAATCCTGTTGTAATTCAATTTGCACCCATTTTCACAACTCCTCCTTTTAACAACTTGAACCTTCCAAACACTCTTCTGCAGCTGCTGATCCAGAAGCCAGTGAAGCCCAGCAGTGACCTAGAACAACAGCCATCTAAACAGAGATTGTGTTTAAAAACGTGGAAAAAGAATAAAAAGCAATAAATCGCAATTCAAGTCACAAGGCATCACTGTTGAACTGTAGTTTGTGCCCAGATGGGTAGCGTTTTGGCTTAAACTCGTTTCAAAGAGCTTACTGGTTCTCAATTTTAGTGTAGTGATTCTGGAATACACAATTACATCTACCTTGGATCAACGTGGAATAGTCATTATGAACAAAGCAGGAAGTTTGGAAGTTCAAACCCGTTCTGGAAGTTCAAACTGAACTCCAAGTCCATTCATTGTTTCCGAGTCTTTGAATATTAAGCATCCTTTTCTCTCTCTAGACCTTAGCATTTCAAGAAAGGCATTACGTTTACAAATAATAATTGCATGTAAATATGGTCTTGTATAAAAAAATCACCACTTTTAAATTATTTTAAATTGGTTTAAAGCGAAGCATATTGAAGGGCAAATAAAATTCTGTTTCCCAGGCCATTGTAAGGGAGAAAAGAAACTCTCCAACAGAATTTGTCTAAAAAAGAATGCTTTGAACCAAATGCAATCGTCATCTCACCTTCCACTCACTGGTTTACAACAAGGCTTTGTTTCCTGCACACACGGGGCTTGGACCCAACATGGCAATGAAATCCAGTATCAAATATGGATATGCCTTTGTTTAGAGATAAGACTTTCAAAGGAAGATACAAACAGAAGGGATAGAATGGCTTAATAGCGAGGACGTGGCTACAGGAGAGAGAAAACACACAGCATCAAAACCTTTCACACCAAAGGAACGTTCTCAAATGTTCTGGGGTGTAGAGAGGTCTTCTACAAGCTTCTCCTATATCCTCTGTTCAGGTTGCAGTTAAAGGGCCTTTATATAGGAGAAGCATAAAAAGAAAAGAGGGTGTATAAAAAACCCCAGTAAAATCCCTGAACTGACCATGAGGTGTCCTGTTGCTCTAGGATAAACGTGATCTCCTTTCACAGTACAGTCTGCTTCATGCTGCAATACAACCATCATGACCCATGCAAGCTGCAGACAAGCCCGTCTGGCTTTGACATTACAGGTCACGGGAAGCAGATATTTTCTTCCTGAGACTTGGTTCCTGCTACAAACTCTGCCAGCCAATTCCCATCCACTGGCAAAACAGCGCTGCAGATGAGCCATCGATGCATCAGTGTAAACTATTGGCTCTGTCAGGGCAAATCTGGAGTAGCAGCAGCCCAAGTAGACACACTGGGAAATGAAGCTACACACAGGAATCACAGCCACATCGTTACTTGGAATTAATCACTGCAACATAACAGGTAAAGTATCATATAGAAGTGAAGGAGAAAGAAGGGAATGAAATGTCAGAGGCTCTCCATAACCATCTGCAGGATGTCACATTCCCAGTGCTTCTGCAGAGGATGAGTTATTCACACACAAGTGTTGTCACACAGTACAAACTCATGATTAGGTGGTGTTTGTTTATCATATTTTTTTATGATTTTATGATCTACACAAGGAAAGGACTGGCTTAACTATTCTGCTGTTATTCCTTCCCCCTCTTAACCACTGAGAATTATTTAGGAATCAGTTTTACTATTCCACCCAGAATAAAGTTTTTCTTGGAACAAGAACATCCATAGGGGTAGTTACACTCAAGTAACTACTCTGGTAAAAGCTTTACTGGTTGATGTCCTTTATCAGACAAGCCTGAAAATACTTTGCCCCCTGACAAGTCAAATCTTTCTCCTTCAAACTCTGCACCAGGTATCAGACACTGGAGAAGAAACGCTGACTATGCTCCAAGTGTGGTTTACACATAGGACTGAAGAAGTAGGGGAAGGGGGCACTTTCATTACCCTGAAAAAAACAAATTCTTGAAAGACAAAAAAGTAATAAAAAAATAAAAAAACAAACCCACAACAAAGCAATGCTTTTCTGTTTGGTAAAGCCAAAAAAACTCCCAGGATGGAGCACCAGCTCCAAAGGGATAGTGCTGTTATACTGAAGCTCAGCGTCAAAAGCAAGAGGAAAGGATGGCACCCAGAGAAGATGCACATGCAACAAAGGAAGTCCATGGAATACAGTAGTTTTTCTATGTCTTGTAATTTACAGCTTGGATCCATGGATCAGATTTCCAGTAGCCTGCAGGCTGTTCCTGAAGGGCACAGTGCCCATCACAAGGTCTGCAAGCACCAGTCCTTAAGGCTGCAACACGACACATTCCCCATACAGTAGCTGTTAAGAAAACTATGGCTCAGGTAGCAAAGAGGTTTTCCCTCGTTGAAGCTGCCTTTCCCAGCCCATTCTTTACAGGAGAAAAGAACAAAAATCACAGGAAAAAATACAAATGAACTACACGCTCACTGCATTAGTATTTAAAGATCACAGAACAGCTTACAGGACAATCTTAAAGCAGAATAAGCAATCTGAAAACTGGCCAACGTGAAAAAAAAACCAAACACATAAACACAGAACTTTATGGCAAAGAAGAAAAAAAAAAAAAGGCAAAAAGCCCTCAACCATCATTTAAAGTATGTTCTAGAAGCTGTGGGTCAGAAAGGGAAATGCTGTCCAGTGGTTGGAAGGTGCATTGCAAAAATGCTTTTACATTGATTGCATTCATTTGTCTAACACCAAATTTAGAAAAGGTAATTGATCACAGTATGTCTGAGAAACATAATTCCACTAAATACATTTGACAGAGACGTGATTTACTACATATTTAACCTTCTACTCAAGCAGAGTGGGAAAATTACATTAGAAAACCAGCCAAGTACATCAATGGAGTTATCCCATTAGCCCAAACAGCCAAACTTTCATAGTGCTTTTCTGTAATGGATTCTCTGATAACGGTTTACAATGTAATTGTAAATAGCCATTAATTTCTGGACTTCAGTCATCCCACTCAAATAGAGAAAGTAGCATCTTTGATTTATTTTTAAATGGCAAAATAAATCCATAAGCTTAACCCCCCCCCCCTTTTGTTCCCACCCTGCTTGCATTACAAAGCCATCAGTCAAAGCCACTAAACTGACTTTCTAGGTTATATCTGTCAGTCACAATAATGTTCAGAGAACATAATGTCCAAAAGCCACCGAAAACATCCAAACCTTGTAGCTTGTTTGATGAATCTAAACTACTTGAAGGACAAGATCAGAGTTCAAGAATGCAGGTAAAAACAGGAATCTATGCTGGCATCAACTGGTATCCAAATTTTGTATCCAAAGCTAATAACTAGTGGAAAAAAAAAAACCACATTTGCTTGTACAGTAGCAAGTACATTCTTTGGAGCAGTCAAGGCCTTTTCCAAGTGCTTAAAGATGTGCTACTGTAGGAATACTAACCCTGATAGGAGTCAAGAGCTTGCAGAGAAGTGCAGCAGAAGAAACCTTAATTCAAAGGGACACTGTCAGACACAGAATGCACCATCCTGAACCAAAAACCATCTGCTACTCACGGAAAGCATTTATTATAAAAAGCATTATTGTCCCTTCACTTCCTGTTAGACTTGACTTTAAGCATTTGAACACCACAAAGCAATGCTAACATCCTAAGCAGCAGTTTCTCTTAGCTTTTTAAAGAGGTTCTTAAACTATGTCTGTAGTATTCTGCAAATGCTGCTCCTTAAGATATCTGACAATGCCCCTTTGACTGTAAGTATGGACAAGCTGCATCCACCTCCGATTAAAAAAAGAGAACATTTATGCAGGATAACCTTTAAAATCACTAATATTTATCATTGCCAAAAGTAAAAACATTTTCAACATCTAAAATGCTCATCATTCTGCTTAATGCTGAATATGTCAAAAGTGTTAAATCATGACGCTTCATGGCGACTGCACATCACAACCTGCAGCCATGATTTAACAAGGTCTCATTGGTGACAATGTCAAAATCCCCCCAAAATAAAACAGTTAAAACTCTGGGTTTGACACTTCCACACCTTAAGGTGTAGTGTATTCAGTAAGCAGAAGCCTTCATTCTCCATCTCCTGAAATAATTATATGGAGCTAAAGGTGTTGACACTCAGACGTTTCTACCAGTGTCAAACCCTGGGGTAGGACAAGATGTTCTGGTCCCAAGTTTCCAGCACAACTTCCCTTTGGTTCCTTCCCTGGAGGAGCACTTTTACATGAACGTTGGGTCTCATTTTCCTAAGCTGGACACTGCTGAGGATACCAGGCAAGATTCCTCCACGATTTAAGCAATGGCAGTAACATTGTGGGAATCTCTCCTGGGGCCCTACAGGTGAACATGCCTTCCTAAACTTCCTTTTGGAGTTTATCCTGGCTATATCTGCAATTATAGATTTACCATACGCTCCAGGAGTCTCAACCCATTTCTGCTGCAGGTTCGTACATAAGACTTTAAACTCTGGATATGGGAAAAAAGCATTCCACTCTAGTGTTTCAACAAAGAGGGAGGAAAAAAAAAATTACTATTAAAAACTCTGGCAGTTTGGTTCAGGAAAAGGGTTTTTTTTTGTGTTTTCTTTTTATAAAAATGTACCAAGAGTAAACTTCAAAGAAATCAGATGATGCATATAAAAATAGTTTTCAGTGGCTCTGGAGGGAAAAAAATTAGCCAAAATAAAAAGAAAGAAATGGGGAAAAGAAGCAAATAGTAGTTTTATTTGTTTCTTTCTTCACATCACAGCACATCCTCTGGAGGTTGTTCTGGGATCGCCCTAAAATAAGACAGAAAAAGCTGAACTCAATTCTTGCTGGCTTTTCATGTTGTAAGCCTGGACTCTGGTTATACTGAAGTAATAGCACAACTTTAGAGAAAGCACCATGTAAATCACAGCCTACTGCCAGGCTTGAGACACTGCTGGTCTCCTTGTGGTTCACTGGTTAATCTCCATCCTTTCAATACTGATACAGATGACAAATGACAGTCAAGATGGCATTAGCTTTACAGCAAACTCAAAGGATGTTTCTGTTGGAAAGAGCTCTGTGCTGCACAACTGCTCTGTACTCTGCCACTGCTGGTCAGGTATTACACAGGCTTATGAATATTATATTTTATATATAATGAATATATAACTACAGCTTATGAAGATGTAAGGTATTATTAAGAAAATCAAGTTCATTTCAGACATGGCAGATATATACTATGAAAAGTAAATCACTAAGCTGAAGCTTGCAGCAACAGGAACTGTACTCTTGTACTGCTCAAGCAGCAACTCCTGGAGCAGTCACACAGGTTATACTCCCTGTACACTGCAACAATGCTGCAAGGCATTCCAAGTTTGTCCTCTGCAAGCATCCATTGGAAGAATGGACCAGACAGCTCGAGTTTAAGAGACCCTGACTAAATCTTACGCCTGATTAATCAAACAAATGAGGCACAAGTTAAATATCTGGTCTGCATCTTGTTACCTGTTGGTTGAAAAGGTCTTCCTCTCCAAACTCTGCTTCATCCTCTTCCTCTTCGTTCTCTCGCACAACTACTGATTTAGTGACACTTCTCACTGCAACTTCCTACACAAAAAGACAGACAAGGAGACAGCAGTAGTCTATAGCTACCTTAAGCTTTTGCTATCCCATCACAGTACAATACCCCTATTAAATTTTGGAGGTTTTAAAGCAACTTGCCCTAGATCTAACACTAAAAACAATTCCAAAAACCAAGGTTATTTCAGTGTTAGAAACTTATTTTGGATGGGGGGGGACCTTAAAAATCAGGATTTTGGCATTGCCATCCCCCCAGCAGTGCCCTCCAAATGAAGGGCTCTCGGAACTAACCCAGCCTCCAGCTTCTTCCTACCTCTCCTTCGGAGTTGACAAGGTACGTGCGGATATTCCCTCCGGTGCCCCAGCTGCCTTGATTCTTCCACACGAGAACAGAAGGGGGGCTATGGGATACTCCTGCATCTGCACCCCAAATCTAGTGAGAAAGACATTCTGTAATTACCTGGAGATGCACCTTTTAGTTTTATATATACACAGAACCCCCTAATTCTCCTACTTTTTCTTTGCATGTTGGTTTTGTTCCTGAATTCCACTGGCAGTTTTACACCACTACTTGTAGTAAGTTATTATTCTGTCTACAACAAAGGGTAACAGTGGCCATAACAACAAACAACTCTCTACTATTGCAATTATCAATTCTTTTCTTAACACACAAATTCATCCTTCCCATCTCAATGAGCCTACTGCATGGAGCCAAGGCAAACTGCAGCTTCTAGTGTAGCAATGCCATCTTTATATGTATCTGAGTAAGATACATATAGAAATAGCTGGAATTGATTCAAAGAAAGTCATCTTTTTTCCTCTGAAATTGCATCTGTTGCAATAACATGCAACATATTATGCAAGTCAAACACACCATCAGAGAAAAGCGGCTGTTCTACTACAGTTAAGGCTGAGAACACCCAGTTGTAACTAAAGTTCACAAGACTGAAGGAAAGCTCTGAAACATTCTATTTCATCAAGAGGTTGAGCAGGGTTCCTGTTCCAAACCTGGGCAAAGGTGTCTGAAAACCAACACCCACCTACCCCCCCCAAACCCACCTTTTTCTTCAACTGTATCTTGTCCCCAAAGTGATTTTAAATAGTGAAATGCTTCACACAGAAATTTCTGTTCTGCATTTTTGTAACTGAAACCCTGCTCCTCTAAGACGAGATCCATGAAACCCCAAGTTTCACATCAAATCAGGCTGCACCAAACGTTTTACAACTGCCACAGTATCGCTAAAAGGAGTACGTGGTTGACACACTGTAAGCAGAACTTACTGTTACAGTCTGCCCAGCTCTGAGGATATACTTAGGAGTAAACTTGTAGGCAATTTCTTCTCCATCTCCAATTTGTCTTTTCAGTCGCCAGTTACCCAAAGACTGATCCTAATGGAGAGAGTCATCAGGTTATTTAGGGTGAGCAAAACCAAGCGAAGAGGCACCACAGCTTTCTCTAGGTCTCTCTATTAAAATGATGTGGATATAAATTTACATGGTTGGTAAACATCTGCATTCTAACTTCAAAGTATTTTTCTATACCCACTCATAGTCTCAAGTGTAAATTCCATCAGGTCATTCAGCAAAATTGAAAAAGACATTTCAGACAAAACCATTCTGCCAGAGCCAGCAAGGCTATTCACATGAGCAAGGTACCAGCACAGGGACATTGGGACATGAACTATGCTCTCTTCTTGCCGCAAACACCACATATACTAGTACATTGTAAGGTTCAACTTGGATTCCTGCCCCTGTTAATGACCACAGGATTCTGCACCTTGGGACACTGCTCCTGCTCTCCAGGTGACTCCACCTACTTGTGCTACAAAAGGCTGTGCCCTTTCAATTCAGCTCCTCCTTGCTCTCCAGGAGTTTTGCTGACACTCACCTTGTCCGAGTTGTTCTTCAGTTGAACATATTTGCCCTCCAGGTCTATCTCTTCTATGCTGATACTTCCTGTAGCTGAAGCTTGCTGGGACATTTGGAAGCTACTGCTGCTGCTACTGCCACTGATACTTCCAGTGCCAATCCCACTGGTTCCACTGCCTGAAAGCTCCTCTGCCTCAAGCCGTTTTCTCTTGCCTCGGGAAGAGCGAACAAGTGAAGTGCTGCTACTGCTGCTGCTGGAGGTAGCCCGAGAGACTGTCACACGGGAGGAGGGACTTGGAGACAGCTTCAACCTTAACACAAGGAAGCAAGAATTTTAATTAACTCAGCCAGGGGACTGCACACCAAGCAGGAATGCCACAATATACTCGGGAACCAGGCTGTAATATGCAAAGCATAAAGGAGCCTCACTGTGTGTGTCAGGAGGGCTGAATATAAGGAGCAGGGTAAGGGCAGGATGCGGTAATCCATCCCTGAGAAATTGCCTGGTAGCATGATAATGTGACGTGGAAAGCAGTGCTAATGAGAGCAGGACAGACTGCTTAACCCTTCCCTCCAGTATATTCACTACAAAACACAATGTTCTTGGGTCACATGATTTTAAAACTTAGAAGTATAAGCACTTGAATAAAGAGAAGATGAATGTCTGCTCTGCTTTTGAGAGAGCTGGCCTGGTTCAGCCTGGAGAAGAGAAGGCTCCTAAAGGGGAGACCTTAGAGCAGCTCCAGTGCCTAAAGGGGCTGCAAGAAACCTGGAGGGGGACTTTGGACAAGGACCTGTACGAACAGGACAAGGAGGAATGGCTTTAACCTAACATCCAACCTAAACCATCCTGTGCTTCTGTGAATGTCAAGCATGGAATGATATATTGCACTGTACTCTGAGACCATTATAAAAACCAAAATACAGTGTTCAGAGAACACCTACATGTGTTTTATGTAAGTCTGCCATACAACACATTGTAGTGTGAAGCCAGTATGACTTTAGCGAAACCGAAAACATAAGAAGTGCAAGTAACTCCCGTGAGTCCTAAGAACATGGAATCTGTACATACCTTTCCTCTTCTCCTTCCAGGAGCTTGCGGTAAGCACTGATCTCCATGTCCAGTGCTAATTTAACATCAAGCAGCTCCTGGTACTCTGTGAGCTGCTGCTGCATCTGGTCCCTCATGTCTGTCATTTCCCTCTCCTTTGCATCTAGCATCTTCCTAAACTTCTCCCGCTCACCAGCCATCATTTCCTCCAGCTCACGAATACGATCTTCTGCTGCACTGGCCTGGGAAGACAGCAAAGGAAAACCCACTTGGTATCTGTGTGGGCACAGGGAACATGGTAAAAATTCAACTCCCTCCCAAAGGAACATAAAATGAGACCCCACTTGCAGCACTGTGTGCAGTTCTGGTGCCCTCAAGGTAAGGACATGGAGCTGTTGGAGCAAGTCCAGAGGCCACGAGGATGATTAGGGGGCTGGAGCACCTCCCGTATGAATATAGGCTAAGAAAGCTGGAGCTGCTCAGCCTGGAGAAGAGAAGCTGCACGGAGAGGTCAGAGCAGCTTCCAGTGTCTGAAGGGGGGTACAAGGATGCTGGAGAGGGGCCCTTCATCAGGGACTGTAGCAACAGGAAAAGGGGCAATGGGTTTCAACTGAAACAGGGGAAGTTCAGGTTGGATATAAGGAAGAAGTTCTTCTCTGTGACGGTGGTGAGACACTGGCACAGGGTGCCCAAAGAAGTGATAAATGCTCCATCCCTGGCAGTGTTCAAGGCCAGGTTGGACAGAGCCTTGGGCAATCTGGTCTAGTGTGAGGCAGGGGGTTGGAAGTGGATGATCTTAAGGTCCTTTCCAACACAAATCATTTTTCTCCATAAAATTCAGGAAGTATTAAGGGATGGAAGTTCATATATCCAAACAACACTGTGCTCTGTAATAGAGGAGAAAGCAATTTCAGACCCTTACCTGTTTCTGAAGGCCAGAAAGCTGGTAGCTGAGAGTTTCTATTCTCATGCGAGCCTCCTTCAACTCCTCTCGAGCTGCACCAGCAGCTTTGTCATTTTGGTCAGAGGACAGTTTGGCATTCTCCAGCTGGAAGGCAAGGTTTAGACAAGTCACTTGCACTGATTTAGATAACCTGCAAATATCCTTTTGGAGGAAGAACTGGACTACTGACATCAAAAGCCCTTAGAGCAGGAAACATTGTCACATTGGTCATTGCATGACATCGACTATTCCTACTGAGTCCTCTGCAGTGACCATGCTTTGTCTCACAACGAGGCCTTTCTTGGCTAAAGCTATTCCTGGCTATTTACCCCCCTTGAAAATGCATCTGTGCACAAGCACCAGAGGAGGCATTAGAACAATGGGACAAAACTTCTTCCAATTATAATTACTTGTCTCCTTAAAGACAGTAGGGCTGATAGAAACCATTTTATCTCAGCAAGTGGACATCCTGTCAGACTGCAGGTAGCAGGAGTTACCTTGGCCTGATAGGTCTGCTCAAGCTCCATTTTGTACAGTTTGACTTGTTCATCATGTTGATTTCGCAGATCCTCCAGGGCCTGAGTCATTTTGGATTCATACTCCTGTTGGCGACTCGTGTCCACCTCAACTAAGCGATGTTCATGACGTTTTCTTGTCTCTCTTATTTCCTACACACACAAGGGGGACAAATTACCACATGAGGGTAAACCAGTACAAGCAATTCCATTCAGACAACAATTAACTATTTCACTCCTAATTAGTACATAGGAACTACAGTACTAAAAGCATTTAAGCCTAAGCATTGCTCCACGTACTAACAGATGCAAATTACAGTTCTCATTTAGCAGGATCTAATTCTTAAGGGATCTACAGAAGTTAAAACAGGGGGAAGATGGGGAGAAGAGAACATGATTTTTTACATAGCAAAGAGATCCCATCTGCTGCATTACAAACCCTTTCCTTCTCTATATACATCCCTACAGTACAATAGCAGTCTACAAGGAGTCAGATAAAAGTTAACCCCTTTTGTGACCATTACACATATTGAGTGTGAATATAGCAAAACATCTGCATTTTATTACAGAGAAAAATCTGCATCTTCAAGTTTCACTTTTAAGCACATGCAGATCTCCTGTCTCATTCTATATACTGGATGACCTCTACTCATTAGAGCTGGTGCAAGTAAGGAGGTCCAGAGAGAGGGAACAAGACATTCCCTTTCCCACAGTAGTCAGCTGCTATGTAAGCTCACATGCCCATAGACAATACCCCTGTCACTCAACTCCGCCACTGATTTACTGTCTAACTCTGGCAAAACCTTTGACTATTTTATTACTCCATCTATTCCTAGCAAGGGTAATACTGATTTTCCCTACCTGGACTAGTTGGTAACTGCTTACAGTCAGTTTGAGTAAAAGCTGCCTAAACTTCAGACTATGATAACTTTATTAGGTTGACAATACCTCCTCAAACACATTCTTCCTGAAATCCAGATCCTCTTGCAAGCTCTGGCACCGATTCTCCAGGTCCACACGCATGAGGGTCTCCTTCTCCAACTGCTTCTTAGCCACAGCGTGACCATCTTCAGCCTAGGCAACAGTTTTAAAGGTAAGGATCTAATTTTGTCTGGACCCCTGTTCTTGATCCATAATTCCCTTATGGTCTTCATCTGCCATCTCTAGACCAATTATTCACACATCTAATGACAAGCCATTTAAAGGAAACAAAAAGCCCAACGACAAAACCTCAAACAAAACAAAACCCACCACAACAAAAGAAAGTGTGTGCAGGCTTATGAATATTTAAGCAAGCTTTTGTGTTTGTAGACTGGTTATTTAAAACATAGGATTATTTCAATACAGGATGGTAATGGAGCTGAGGAATATTAATTCCTCAAGCACAATACATTCTGCATGTTCTTCTTGCTAGCATTGCTCTACTGGGTACTCTAACCTAAGTTTGAATTATGCAGGACATTACTAAGGACAACATTTAGTATCTGATACCTCATGACTATACAAACACGTACCAGAAAGTTTTAAATAAAAGCTTTTGACTAGTAACATTTCTAAACCATGATGTTGCTGTGGCTATTTTAGACATTTCTTACTATTTAGTTTTATATTCAAGAGGAGCAAGCAAAGGTTCACCAGTAAGAGAGACGGATCTACTATGTTCAGATTATAAATTAACTGCAAAGAACACCACGTGTGACAATACTGAGTCTGGAAGCAGTCACAGCCATACCTTAGCAAGCTGGGCTCTCAAATCAGCCACCTCTGCCTCCAGACTGCGTTTCTCATTCAGGACAGTGTTGAGTTCTGCTTCACTTCTATGGAACAGCACTTCAAGATCCTTAATGCGACCCTGAGCCACAGACAAATCTGCATCTTTCTTCTTGTAGCTAAAAACGAAAGTTCATTACATTTATTAAGTGGGTGCACACGTCTGGCGCATGTCCTGGTTAATACTACAGGTATTTGGTTATGATACACATTTGATTAGGATAAGTATACCACTACATGGCTGCTACAGTAACCTGCAAATGCAGCTAATGAAAGCAATAGTAAATGCCTCTTAAAACTCACAGCTAGTACCAGTGTGTTGTAATTGCATTGCCTAGTAAAGAATGTCATGGGCAGGCAAGAATAAAACAAGAAGGCAACTCTGCCAGCTAAAAGATGACAATAATGCAGCTTCACACACAAGGTGTGGAGTATTTTGCCATCTCAGTGCTTCACAGCACATTTAATTGCTGACATCTATCATTTTGGACTACAGCCCAAGAAGCAGAGCACATGCATCTCCTTAGAGGCACATGAGCATTCCCAGTGTTTTGTACTTGATGTGGCCAAGTCCATTCCTCAAGATGTATTCCCACCTGAAGTAGTAAAGTAATTCACTCTGGAAATGTGGTCATAGGAATAAACCAGTATTTCTCAGCAGTATTCATTACGAGCAAAGCAGTTCTGGTCACTTTGAATATGATTATTTGAGCTGTTAGGTCCAACTCACAGACACTATCAAGGTCATCTTCCTCCTGCCCACCAATTACTTGTCTGCCTTTTCCTCTAACATACTGACTTTCTGCAGCTTCTCTGAGTGTATGTCATTATGTTATTAAAAACATAGGGTTTTCTGTGAAGCACTATGTCCTTGCTGCAGTTTAAGCTCACTTTAATCTCCCACCAAGAACACAGGGAATGGCTTCTTGCCTTTTCCTCTTAAACCATCTTAAAATTCATCTTCCTTGGTGCAATCTCTGAATTTGTTTTTCATTTCCCTATAACCAATTCTTTTAATCATTAGTCCAATCTGTTTGTGTGAATTCTGTTCTGCAACATATGTGCAGTGTCTTCAAGCTCAGCAGCTTGCAGGAAATATATAGACAAAACACAACTTCTACTTAAAAACAGCTATTCAGCAGCAATCAGAAAGGCTTTAAAACAGACTCCCCAGACACAGGACCCTGCATCACATGTGTTATGCAGTAAAACAACTCACTGTAAATGCGTTGCAGACAATCAGATCTGGAATCATAGTATATAATCATAGACCAGTCTATGATTATATGATTCCTTTTATAACTACTTAGATGCAAATGAAGGGAGATGGGTGACTTACAGTAGGACTACTGGATTAAAACCGATTTTATATCCATATATTAATTTTAAAAATGAAGTTTCAACTGCTGACCAGGATTTGGTTATGAAAACTCCCTGGTGGGAATGGAAATGATGGATTGCAGTTGGCTTCAGAGCCAGTTTATCAGGCCAATTCTCTGTGATTCAGACTGAACAGCAGGTTTTTAAAGTACAGTTGATACAAGATCTTCTTGCAGCACACTTGCGTTTTAGCTTCATGTGTTTTTAAGGCAACACTGCTTCCGTATTCCCGAATTCCTTAAGGCCACCCTTTTCCTTCATTTCTGCTATGAGTCAGAGCACTGAAGCAGATTATGAAACTGATAACCTTTAAAAGTGAACCTTCCTTGGATGGGTCAGTTTTAACTTAGTTTCTCAACCTGGTTTACTAAGCAGCTTCCATTGTGCATGGTCACATAACCAGAGACACAGGAGGACAGAAACAGGCACAACTAATCTTTTCTGCCTCTAGATGTCTGAACTGCCCAACTCAGAGTATACTGGTTTTGTTTCTACAAATACATTTGTGAATATACTGGTCAGATGATCTGCCCTGATGAGCTGTACCAACAAGCCTCTATCTTCTCACTGATCTGCAATGCATCCAAAAGGCATTAGGAAGACCCAATAGTATCACTCCTACTGCAAAAACTGCCCGTTCCAATGCAAAAAATCATCATCATCTTGCATCATGGAAGATTTTCCTTACTTTTTATTGAACTCCTCAAGTTCTGCTCTCAGTTTTCCTATTTCAATCTGTAGTCTGGCCCTCTCTTTGGCAGTTTCATCCAGAACTCTTCGAGCATCAGCCAGTTCAGATTCATAGAGACTCTTGATTCCACTCACCTAAGGGGAAGAAAGTATTCAGATATGAGAACAACTCAAAGATTAACAGTCCAAGAAGGGACCTTAAAGCAGTTCCAACCCCCTGCCACAGGCAGGGACCCCTTCCATAGAGCAGCTTGCTCCAAGCCCCTGTGTCCAACCTGGCCTTGAACACTGCCAGGGATGGGGCAGCCACAGCTTCTCTGGGCACCCTGTGCCAGCGTCTCAGCACCCTCACAGGGAAGAGCTTCTGCCTCAGAGCTCATCTCAGTCTCCCCTCTGGCAGGTTCAAGCCATTCCCCTTGGCCTGTCCCTACAGGCCCTTGGCCAAAGCCCCTCTCCACGTTTCCTGCAGCCCCTTCAGGCACTGGAGCTGCTCTCAGGTCTCCCCTTCAGGAGCCTTCTCTTCTCCAGGCTGACCCATCCCAGCTCTCTCAGCCTGGCTCCAGAGCAGAGCTGCTCCAGCCCTCGCAGCATCTCCCTGGCCTCTGGACTCGCTCCAACAGCTCCATGCCCCCCCTTGTGGTGTTGCCCCAGAGCTGGATGAGGACTGCAAGGGGGGGTCTGCCCAGAGCACAGCAGAGGGGGAGAATCCCCTGCCTTGACCTGCTGCTCATGCTCTGGGGGTGCAGCCAAGCACACGGGGGTGTCTGGGCTGCTCCATGCTATTGATTCTATGAAAGGACACCAGGACAACTATCACTAATGTTAAATTCAGAAAACAGAGCAATCAGGGAGTGAGAAGAGCCAAAAGCTGAATGCACCATCTTTAGGAAGAGCAATTTCATTACAAAGCATAAAACACAGGAACAACAAAGCAAACTGTGCTATTCCTTGGAGTGCCTATTCCAACATCACAGTGGCTCCAATGCCAGACTCAACCATCTGGTCTTCAAAAAGACTGATGAAAAGCAGTCGGGATATAATGAAAGCTCCTGATATAGACTATAGTCTCCTAAAGCTTCTGAAATTAACTAAAATACAACAGTGTAAGGGTTGATAAGCCTTGGTTTATGAGCAAACCACACACCAGATCTGATTTGGCTGTCTACCCATGCAAACTTACTACCTTCTTTTTAAAGAATTAATTCTTTCAATCTTTATTCTACTTAAGCTTGGGGTTTTTTTTACTCCATAGCTGATAGTCAGAGGTTGTCAATGGCACAAGCCAACTCTACTCCATATTACCAGTTACAAGATAAAGAAATTCCTACAAAGAGGTGTACCATGACTATGCTGAACTCTTTCATACAGCGCCAAAACAATGGTATTCTGAACAGAGAATAAACATTTCATGCAACTCCTGTGTAGAGAGAATGTCATTAGCTGGAGCTGAAAATTGCCTGACAAAAGCTGTTTCAGAACCTGTTGGTAGAAAGAGAACCAGGGACTGTGCTTCTTAATTAGAAAGAACTGATTCATTCATGGCATAACCAGTGTGGTAGCTTGGTATGGATTTCATTCATGTTAACCACATCTCTGCTCTTATTCCAGTAACAAACATTAGAAGGAAACACAAAGCTCCAATTCCAAAGTCAAAGTGTTAGTCAAAAAGCCACTTTCACTGGCATTTTAAGGTAAAGCATTGAACAGCCAGAAATAACTGAGAGGTAAGGACACAGTGCAACTTCCAGCAGAGGCAGCAGACAGCAATGAGCAGGAACACCTTCAACCACTGAAAAGAGGAAAAAAAGCAAGAAAAACCCGCTAAAACCTTGCCAGAACTCTGACAATAGGATGCAAAGAGAATATGGATTTATGATAACACCAAGGAAAGTTCTAGATTATCAAATTGAACAGGAGAACACTTCAAGATGGGTTTATTCCTTGTGCCAGGCTTTCACTCAGGTGGCAGGGGTCTGGAATTCCTGAAGACTGGTCTGATAAGAAGACAATGAGTACATGAGCCTTCCTTATGTCTGAGTTTAGTCTGGACCTCCTTGCTCATCCATATGGCCTCCTGCCACCTTTGCTCCACTTCCTGATTGTTGGGATGGACCACTCTTGAGCCTGGAGGAGGTCATCCTTGAATATCAACCCAGCTTTGACGGACCCCCTTTGCTCTCTAGGGCATGGGATTCTACCAAGCAGAGGCCTGAAGTGGCTGAAGCCTACTCTCCTTGTATCCAGAGCTGTGGTCCTGCTTTTTGTGCTGCTTCATCCTCTACAGATCCCAAACTTGACCACATCATGGTCACTGCCCTTCCTCATTTATTAAATATTAGGTAGCACAAAATACCTAGCAGAGCACAAAAACTAGGGCATGTGAGGCTTCTCCCAGCTGACTTGAGGCGGCCTCATTTACCTCTTCTTGATCAGGTCAGTAGCAGACGCAGTTCACAACATCACCCCGTCTTGGTCAGAATTAGTAGGCAGACCAACAGGTTCCCAGCTAGCTCTTAACCTGTCTTCAGGCAGAGCTCTCAGCATTCCCACTGTTCTCCCTCCCCACCTTCCTGAAAAGCCTGTATCCATCCATCCCAGCACTCTAGTTGTGTGAGCTATCCCTGATCCCAATGAGACCACAGAGGTGTAACTGCCCACAGACTGCTTGCTCCTTGTCTGCTCCCCACGCTACACACACTGGTTTTTCAGAGAAGCACCCAAGTGATGACTCCCCACGCAGGGCAGTAGAGCTTTCCCCACAAGACTGTCCCATAGGCACTTCCTTCTTCATGCGCCCATGCTTGGGGTGTTCCCATTCCATCCTTTTTCTGTTGCTTTCTCCTCTGCTTGCACAACCCCAGGCCTTTTTTGCTTGCTTTCCCCATCCACCACTTCCTCACCTGAGAGGAATCTCTCCCTACCCCATCATTCCCATATAAAGTTCTTCTTAGCAGGCTGACCAGCCTTGCTGGCAAGGAAAAGTTTGCCTACTTAGTCAGGTGGATCCCCTCTCTTTGAAGCAGTCATCAATCCTGAAAGACAGTTCTGTGGCGGTAAAAACCAAACTCCTGTTGTCACCAGCAGTGGCACAACCCAGTGTCACTCTGCAGGATCTGCTCAGCCATCACAGAATCACAGCCTGGCTTGGGTTGGAAGGCACCTTAGAGCCCATACACTTCCAACCCCCTGACACAGGCAAGGACACCTGCCACTAGAGCAGCTTGCTCCAAGCCCTGTCCTTCTCTTCCTGCAACTCCTCCTGTACAGAGGCCAAGTTGAGCATCCTACAAGTTGCACTCTGAAGGTGCTCCCATGTTTTTTCCCCTCTTTTGCCAAGGAAAGAACCTCTAAGTCTGTAATTGGGCCACACACAAAACAAGAAACTAGAGCATATAGAGAACAAGGAACTAGAGATGCTTCCACAGACCAGTCTGAAAGGCTGATGCTCCTCAACCGATCAACCTGTGCTGGGAGCACTCTGAGCTCCCTGTGCAGCAGTTCAAGGATAGACACAAGAACACAGACTCTCCCATGGCAGTATCTTGAGAGAAGCTGCAAGGCTTCTCAATGAAAACACAGGAAACACGCCAAGAAGGCAATGAATGTGCTAGGCAAGAAGCCCCATCCAACTCCAAGTGAGTCCAGAGAAATTTAGTAATAAAACATTAATCTCACTAACATGCATTTACATGCTAAACATAAGTGTATTCCCACCATGTGTGGCTCAATATGTTCTTACTCACCCGATTCTGGACTGACAAAGGGCTGCCAGTCAGCTACAGCTCAGACTCACCCGGAATATGAGTCAAGTTCTCAAGAACAATGATGATGTGTGTTGTGGACCACCACCATCACCTCCCAGATGATGTCTGCAGTGCCCTAAGACCATTTAGCCCCACATCTTGGAGGCTACAGCTCCTGAATGCGCATCCACGGCAGCATCTGAACATGTATTTTGCAGGTGGCAACACCACACCTACTACATCTCTGCTCCTCCTTTCTGTGGGTGAGAACAGTGGGATATCTCTCCCATGCCCATCATGGAGGGCTGCAATCGTAAGCATTGCAGGGGAGGAGAAGGACTTGGTAGAAAGGGAACTGAGGAGAGCTCTAGGAGCTTTTTCCTCTCAGCCCTTCCAGCATTTCCTCCTCCCAGCCTCACAAATGAGGTCATTGTAACAGTAACCCCAGCACAGTGAGAAGTGCATCAGTCATATACTAGGCAAGGTAGAAAAGCAAGGGGATGAGCTAAAGTTCTCTTGACATAGACTAAGCTAAGGGGATTCATGCAAGAGAGCAAACAAGAAATCAGCATAACCACAGGTTCGTCCAGACACACAAAGTACTCTTTGCATTTGTCTGAGAACCTACTGTTATATATTTGTAGCTCTCTAGAGGCCTACTGCACACAAGTAGAGATAGAACAGCATTGGACAGTTAGGAAAAGCAGGAAAAGGGGCTATAATTAGTAGAGGACTAAAGATGAATCAACTTCTGTAAAGTTTCTTTTCTTTGCTGTTAAGAGGTGGCAGCTTTGTGTTCCTCAAGAAGAGCCATGAGGCAGCTGTGGTCTGTAGGACTAAGGAGATTGCCCAACAGAGGGGAAAGTGGCTGCTTCCTTTTACCTTCTGCAGACTGGTGACTAAAACAAGGAGGAAAAAGAACATTCCAAGCAGCTGATGATTAAAGAGCCTGGCACAACACTGACTATGGTCCTTGCCCAAACAGCACCAAGCAGGACTTCACTCATCTCAAAGACATTCCCCTAAACCAGAGCTTTGAGAACAAGCTCAGAAATGCCACCCCTTTGTTCCCATGCATGCAGGGGTGGGGACGAGCATGTCAGAAATGATCCCATCCCAGCCCCTTTCTCAGACATGGTTACTGTGGGATACTGGAGTTACAAGCAATGGACAAACATCTTATGATACCATGCTCTTGTCTACCGTTGGTCATAGCAATCCTCAGCCTCCCGTTTGCTTTGGACTATAGATCCACCACCTGCACTCAAGGCAGAAGGCTCAGGTGTCAACATAGAGCCCACTGGTGAGCAGTCACTCCTGTTTGCCACCCCGCAACATGCATCATTCCATCTACCAGAGTAGCAGATGATGGTCCCTGCCACTACTAGAGCAAAGCTGAAAGTATAACAATATTTAAACAACTAAAACAGATAAAATAGAAAAAAAATCAGAACAAAATTTACACACAGCTGAGGACAAGGGGGAATTTAATGAAAATACTCTATTTCAAATATGTTGAATAATATAAAGGTGTATATATATAATGATGCAGCTAGAACAGTGCCACCACCACAGGACTACACTTAACTGTGCTTCTACACAGAGTTGCTTTGGGATGTGTTTATTTTTTTGGGGTTTTTTTGTTTGGTTGGGGGGTGGTTTTGATTAATATCTTACTTCATGCTAAGCCTAATCACTTTATACACGTGATTTCCAATAAACTGTACCAAGTATACCAAGAAAACTGAACTGTCAGCAGAAAATCCAGTTTACTAGATAGGTCCTGAAAGTGAAAGGAAAGGATTCCTCTACTCCAGTAAACCCCAAATCTGACAGTTTTACTGCTCTCACAGTCATAAACCACCATCCACCAGCCTGCACAGGGAAAAAGGAAAACCAAAGGGCAAAGCAAGCAAAGGATTGCTATCAAAATCATCAAGTTTAATTTCTGATTACTACATCCAGAATTGTTAACACAGAGAACTGCCATTAGGAGTTGGTTTATGCCTGTATTAAAAGTCAAATGAGATTGTATCTATGTTGTCTGCTTGTCCTGTTGTTACTCATTACATGTGTGCTGTCAATGCCTCCTGCATTTAAAATGCAGTAAAACTCATTCCCGCCTCCAGCAATCTACGACTTAAAAGCTCCCTGAATCAGAGGTGGTTATTTTGTTTATAGCACGATTTCACATAGGATAAGTGATGCAGCCATGCTTTATGGTTAGCAATATCTAGTTATCTCGAAAACATGGGAGTTATAATCTATCATTAAATGGTACCAAGGGACTTCAAAGGAACTTCAGTCCTAGGTGCACAGTCTGCAGGTAGGGCAACTATTCCCACAACAAGACACTATCATATCCAATCTGCTTAAACAAAATGAATTCAAAGCCTCCTCCCAGCCCAAGCAGCATCAAATCAGACCCTTAAAGGGGGGAGGAAAAAGAAAAAGGGAGGAAAAAATAAAAGCCTACACAGTGGCACAGCACAAGCTGCAGTAAAGGCTGCTATCTACAGGCTTCCCACTGAAGTTTAACTTCATCTCAGAGGTGGGCCACCTCACCTTGCAGATTACCTCCACCACATGATGTAGAGGGGGTTTGGACTGGTACAGGATGGGTGGGAGTGCCCCCAGCTGTGTCACTGACCACATCCTTCCTCTATACGGGAAGGAGAGTCCTGGGGGAAAGCCGATACAACAGAAGAGGGAAAAGCAAAATATGGCTTAGGGAAAAGGATGTGCCGAGTTTTGCCTCCAAGATCACGGGAGTAGCTCATAGAACCACAGAACGGCTTGGGTTGGAAGGGACCTCAAAGCTCATTCGGTTCCAGCCCTCTGCCACAGGCAGGGACACCGTCCACTCGATGATTCACACACCAAGGATTTCATTCCCACATTTCCTCTGCTGAGAAGCAAGTTTTTCATCGCATCCCATACGAGACGCGGCCATCAGCACACGGACCCTAAAGGGAAAGTTAACGCTCCGCTTGCTATACAACTCGCACAGAACACGCGTGCTCGGCACGGGGTACCGCACACCCAGCAGCCCGCATGGGGAACACACTACAAACTACAGCAAAGAACCACCCCGCGGCCGCTGAGACCCGCACGCAGCCCCGGCGGACCGCGAGAACCGTGCTCGGTGCAGCGGGCCCTCCCTGGCCCAAACGCGACGAGCACCGCGCTGCTTCGACCACCGCCGGTCGCCGGCCCGCTCCCGACACCGGGCCCCTTCCAGGTGCCGGCCCTAAGCCGCCTCCAAGGTGTCACTGCGCGGCCGCCGAGCCCCTGACAGCCCCCGAGGGGCCGCACAGGCAGGAGCCGGATCTCCACACGCACTCCCGCCGCCCTCCGCGCTCTCCGCTCGGCCCGGCCCGGCCCCCGCAGCTTTCGCCCTCGGCGCCGAGCCCATGGGCTGGGGTCGGCCGGAACCCGCTTCCCGCCGGGGCGAGGCGGGACGCGAATGGCGCCGCCAAGCCCGCGGCCGCACGGAGCCGCCACAGCGCGCCCCGAGCCGGGCGGGCGGGAAGGGCTCGGCCGAGCCGCTGGGCCGCGGACCCCCGTTGCGGGACGGAGCGGGGAAAACGGCTCCAACGGGCCGCTGGTGGCCGGAGCCGCGGGCCCGCAGGCCGTACCTCCCGTGTGGTGACCTCCTCCTTCTCCGAGATCTTCACCAGCAGCCGGTCGTTCTCCAGCTCCAGCGCCCGCACCCGGTCGATGTAAACGGCCAGGCGGTCATTCAGCTGCCGCAGCTCCTCCTTCTCCTGCAGGCGGGAGATGCGGGTCGGTGACAGCGGGGTCCCGCCGGGGGTGCCGCGGCTCGGGGTGCCTGACATGGCGCTCAGCTCGCGGGCGGGCGGGCAGCGCGCTCATTCAATCCAGCCGCACCGGGGGAGGAGGAGGCAGCGGCAAGATGGCGGACATCGCCTCCCCCCGCCGCGCGGCGGCATGGGAGATGAAGTACTGGGGCCAAGATGGCCGCGCCCCAGGGAGCGCCGGGAGGAGTAGGCTCGGCCGCCGTCCATTTTGTGAGCGGCCGGGGCTGTTCTTTAAGGCAAATACTGGTTTAGGCTGTTGTGAGTGCAGGGAGAGAGGGGACGGTCTCCATGGGAAGCTCTGTTTGGTAATAAAACCAGGAGGGACCAGAGCTGATAAAGAACTCCTCAGGGGCTCCTGGTCCTGCTCTCAGTCGGAGCAGCGCTTAGTCCATGGCGGGTGATGGCACTGGGATCAGGGTAGTATTTAACCGACATAACAAATCTTCGTGTTAGTTATCTGACATACAGTGCTGCTTTGAGCTGGTTCTGATTGCTGTGAGCCCAGATCCCCCGGGGAGTTTTCCATTCCTTAAGAATTGGGCTATTCTTTTTCCCAAACCATATTTTTTACCAAATACCCCCCCCCCCCCCGCCAGTTCTTGAGCGTTAACGTAAATGGGATTACAATTCCCGTGAACTCATTCCGCGTGTCCCAAAATTCTGGAGGCTGAAAAGCTCTTCCGGCTGTTGTGCATTTGGGCTACAGGGGAAGGCTGAGAAAAGGGAGATTTTTCTGCCTGAGAAGAAGAAAAACCAGATTCAGAGTCCGTTGTCCATATCCATGGACAGCAAGGAAGAAAAGCAGCATGAGCATAATGCAGAGACTGAGAAATAGGAAAGCAAGCAGGGAAATACTGCACACAGTACATGGAAAGAAAGCTAGGGAGCCAGGCTGACCCAATAGGTGCGAATGGGTTTATTCTCAGAGCAGAAGCTAGATGATCCTCGTGTTAGCACATCTGGGATCATCAAGTACACCTCAAACTGAAAAACCTCAGAATAATCCAGGAATTCAGAATCCAGCCTGGTTTGGGTTGAAGGGACCTTAAAGCTCCTCCAGCTCCAACCCCTGCCACGGGCAGGGACACCTTCCACTAAAGCAGCTTGCTCCAAGCCCCTGTGTCCAACCTGCCCTTGAACACTGCCAGGGATGGGGCAGCCACAGCTTCTCTGGGCACCCTGTGCCAGCACCTCAGCACCCTCCCAGGGAAGAGCTTCTGCCTAAGAGCTCATCTCAGTCTCCCCTCGGGCAGGTTCAAGCCATTCCCTTGGCCTGTATGCAGCTGATAGGAAAGGCTTGTCCTGGCTTGTGCTGTGCACAACAGAGCGCCCACCCCACCTGCTTGGCGACCCTCTCCCAGCAGCGATTCCTCCTTCACCTCTATCTCCTACAGAGAGCTGAGGGCAGGGATTTCCACACCATGTCTGTGAAGCCGTGGGTATCAGTGGGTTAACGGGAGGGAGTTATGAACCGGTATGAAAGTAAGCCTGGGGATCACTCCATGTGCTCAGTCTGTAGGCATTTACACAACCCCCCTGTTCGAAGGTGCCTGCAATCAGCTCTTTGTCAGTGCCATCTCATAATCCGATATACAGCTTTGGGGTGAAACTTTGCTTTTTGATTGAATTCAAGGGTTGGGGGATTTTAACGTCAATTGAGCTGCAAAGGAAGCAGGAAGAAAAGACTACAAATCCCAGAGTGCTGCGGCCTCTCTGCCTGAGCAGGGAGGTCAGCTGCTGCCCCGTCTGCGTGCTGCGGGCAGGGAGCTGCAGCAAGGACAGCCCAGGAGCCCCTGGAGCCGCCTCCTTCCTCATTGTCTGCAGCCGCGTCTTTGGATTTGAAGTGCGGGGCGTTTTTTGAATTTTGGCGCCTGGCTGCAAACTGGAAACCAACTGCTCCTGGAGCAGCTCCAGCCCCAGCTCCTGGAGCAGCTCCAGCTCCAGCCCCAGCCCCTAGGAGCGGCTCCAGCCCCAGCTTCTGGAGCAGCTCCAGCCCCCATCCCAGCCCCTGGCCGGCGCTGCCTGTGTGCTATCTGCGTCGTTTCAAACCTCGCTGCCTTCCCCCGAGCAGAGCAAAGCAAAGCAAAGCAAAGCACGGCAATAAAAACCCGTGTGCGAGCACGAAGCCCTGCCCTTGAAATGAACTTGTTCCCTCCCAGCAAGCAGATTCCAACCTCGGGGAAGACCAGTTTGAAACTTCAGTAATGTTAAGCCATTAAAAAATATCATAGGAATGCTGCAAGCCTTGGCATAAGTATTTTGGGGTTAGCTCATTTCATCTCTTGTGATTTGATGGGATACTCTGTGCATCTGTCCTAGTTTGGAAAACCTTTTAAACCTTTCGCCTCATTTTGATTGCGAATGTCATCCAGATGGAAAGCCAGAAGTTCACCCCAAACTCCCCCATTATTTTGTCTGACAGATTTTTTAGATAATGGTTAAGTTTGAGTGTTTCAAGGGTCGTTTGGGGCATTTCGGTTTGTTTTCGGTTTGTTTTGTTGTTTGGTTTTTTTTTCCTCAATAATACCAATACCCTGTGTATTCTGTATGTTTTAAGGAGGTCCCTTTCTTTAGCACTTGCACACTTTCATCCTTGGCACCTATCTCCCTTGTGAATGTGTTTGTTCACTTTTCCTATCTGGTAAAAAGAAGAGAACAGTTTGGGAAGCAATGGGGGTAGGGAGAGGAAAGCACAAAGGGGAGGAGGGGAAGTGCAAAAGCCAAGAGCCCACTGGACAACTGTGTTTTACAGGGAGCACAATGCCTGCTTTAGTCCTGGAATTAGCATCTGTTCGAATGCTCGTCCTCTGGGATCACTCTGATGATATAGGTTAGTGTTGAACACGAGTCCATGTGGTCATTTGTCTCTCAGTATTTAGCAATTAGGTTTTCATTGAGGACCTTGAGAGTTCAGTGCTACCCAAAACAATTTTATAATAAACTCCCTCTCTGCTTTCTGAAGCCCAGGCCAAGGGGAATGGCTTTAACCTGCCAGAGGGGAGACTGAGATGAGCTCTTGGGCAGAAGCTCTTCCCTGTGAGGGTGCTGAGGCACTGGCGCAGGGTGCCCAGAGAAGCTGTGGCTGCCCCATCCCTGGCAGTGTTCAAGGCCAGGTTGGACACAGGGGCTTGGAGCAAGCTGCTCTATGGAAGGTGTCCCTGCCCATGGCAGGGGTTGGAACTGGATGAACTTTAAGGTCTCTTCCAACCCAAACCAGTCTGGGATTCTGTGACCCAGTTATTTAGTGTTTAACAAAGGGACAATCTAGGGATGTGTCAGCCTGACCTGACTGGAGTGGCAATCCCTGGGGCTATGTTCCCTGGCCTTTTCAGACTGGGAACCTGTCTGGAGCATACCAAGGCTCCTGCCTCACCCACTTCACCACGTTTAGTCTTTGTAGAAAGCAGAGAGCAGGAGAATGCTTGTGCATGCACAGGTTCCACCCTGATACAAAGTCAGGAACTTTGAGCTCTGTAATGGAGCTCTAGCTCAAAGGTACTTGCAACGTATCAGCATATTTTTGGGATATCAGAACACAGACAGTGGGAGTGCTTCTCCCATCAGATAAATGAATAAACTACTTACAGTATGTAATAAAGACAAAGGAGAAGCTCACATACCCTTTGATGCAGAGCATCTCCTCAGTGGTTGACCAGTTTCCTGTATACAGTTGGGTGTAACGAGTTTTCGGATGCTGGCTGGGATTTCATAATGACTCTGATGTGTTCACAAATCTGGGGTTTAGGATTTCCACTGCTATTTCTCATCTCAACTGCTGTAGTTTCTCAGCAGCTTCTGCCATGCCCTCCCCTTTCTCATCCTACACTTTACGATTTGTATGTCTTTACTAGCAGGTTTATTTCTGTCTTTTCTCACTGAACAACGTGTCAATGTTTAATCATTTGTCTCATTTTTATTCATTTCAGGAACGGGCAAGGACTGAACAGACAGCACAGGACATCTTCCTGTCAGTCCAAACTCAGTCCAGCCTCAGCATTAGTGCTTAAATGATTGCTAGCAATGACTGAAAGTCTGGAAGAAGCACTCATCCCTTGCCACTGATTTCTGCTCCAGATTTTCATCTTTCATTGCATAAAATTGCCTCTGGCAGCAACAGGACAGAAAGCACCAAAGCAAGCAGAGAAAATGAATAGTGTGTCATGGATGAGATCTTCCTTATCTGCTATGAGAAAGTTTGCTAAGACATACCTAAAAAAGAGCAGAGGAACACAGTGCACAGTTGTGGGTTAAAGCAGACAGACAGCAGACTGTACGTAGACAAAGGACGTTTTCAAAGACAAAACACCATGCTGTAATGCATAGAGAGCATATTTATCTCTAATTCCAGGCATATAATGTTTGGCAAGAGCCTTGAACAATAATATTGTTCTGCTACAGCATTTGCGACCTTATTGATGCAGAATTAAACCTGTATCACACTGGGAGGAGTGTTAATCAAGTCTGGGGAGGAGAATTCAGGTCTGGGCTTGGGATGTTTGCTCCTTTGTGGCAGGAAGGCAAGTGATGTTCATGGTCAGGAGGGCCATGGTCAGGGACTCGTGTACTGGAACCAGACCTTGGTCTCACGTGCCCAGAAAGAAATGAGAATCTCATTGAAAACCCCTCCAATGTTATTCCCCCCTTTCCTCCCCCATTTAGGGAGAAGCTGGGGGGTTTGGTGGTGTGTGTCAGTGCTCAGGGCCCCTCTACTTTCCACAATTCCACTTCGTGTCTTTTCCATGTAGTGATTTTCTTATAATACCACATGCTAATAAGAGCCAGGTCTGTAATACAAGAGCAGTGGAGAGGTTTTCAACAGTACAACACCTTCACATCAGGCAAAGGGAGCATTGTAGTGTGTGATACCCCACAGCCTTTAGCGCAGCATTAGCTACTGAGTTCTTCCCCTCACTGGGTCCCCATAGCTAAGGAATTCTTTCACAGGAATAGGAAAGCAGATTTCTTGGCAGTAAAATACTGTGAAAACATCACTGAAAACAGATGAGATGTCCAGGTAAGAACAGGATCACCATTTCCTTCTAGTCAGGCTGCCGGCAGCCCTGGAATCTGTGGAGATGGAGCCAGGGGCATTTGTGTGCATAACCAGCTGCTATTTACTTACGTACAGAGCAAAATTAATCTAAGATCATAGAATCACAGAATGGTTTGGGTTGGAAGGGACCTTAAAGCTCATCCAGCTCCAAAACCCTGCCATGGGCAGAGACACCTTCCACTAGAGCAGCTTGCTCCAAGCCCCATCCAACCTGGCCTTGAACACTGCCAGGGATGGGGCAGCCACAGTGTCTCTGGGAAGGGATTATTCATACCACTTTTAATGAAATATTGGCCAAATAATCTCTAATGTTATGAGTTCTGACTTTCACATACAGAGCTGAATCTCATTCTGGTTATACTTTCGGGGATCCAAAGATAAAAGACTCCTGTGCAGCCTTCCAGGATAGCTCCATGGGGTTCATGTTCCCTCCTATCACATGCAATCCCCTAATCTTTTAGTCATTTGGCAGTTTGGAGAGACGATGAGGGTGGGGACTGGCTCCGAACCACAGCTCCTCTGAGCTTTATCAGCTGGGAGGAATCCCAGCTCTGCTCTGCTCTGCTCATCTCTTCCATCACTGCTGCTGCAGTGGGAGGGCAGCACGGATGATCTTCCCCCTCACTGGTATTACATCGAACCTGGCCCTGGTCTCCAGCCAGTGCAGACAAACCCCGTGTGGCTTTTTCAAAACAACCATTTGGCGCCTGATTTTCAAACCCACAGACCAACTGTGGTTGGCTCTGAGCCCGTCACCATAGAGCTGTTGACATATTTTGCTCCAACAGCTGCAGTAACCTGCTCTGTACCTCCTCTCTGGCTCAGCCTCTGTCAAGGTCTCCCTGCAGATGGGTTAAGATTCTAATTTCATTCTCCCAGTGCATTCCGAGTTTGCAGCAAAGGTAAAAGCAGAAACCTTTGGTCCCCCCTTGAAAAATCATTAGCCCGTCACATTATATCATGAGGAATGCATCTGGAAGTGCTGAGATTCCTTAAGAGACAGCCTCCATCAAAGGTAGAGTTTACAAAGTAAATGTATAGAAGAGGGGAGAAGACAGTGTATGGAGATAACGAGGTATGTGCATGGAATCCATCTCTCCTGTGTGTATTAATTACATCATGAACAAAGGAGACGGGATGGAAGGAACGCTTTCTGCCATTGCAAAGGGTGCTCCACCGAATATCTCAAAGTATTTTACAAAGGATCATTTATCAATCTTTATAATGATCTTGTAACAAAATTCAGATGACCATGAAGATCACTCAGTGAATGTCTGTATGTCCTGGGCTTGTTCAGCCTGGAGGAGAGAAGGCTCCTTAAGGGGAGACCTTAGAGCAGCTCCAGTGCCTAAAGGGGCTGAGGTGCTCAGTCTGCAGCATGGACAAGAGATGTGAGCAGCAGTCACAGCCAGTAGGCAGGACAGTGGCTGTGAACCGCTGTGACCTGTGCAGAAAAGCAGCAGGAATGATGCAAGGGTTGAGGAAGATGGGGGAACAGCAAAGGGGATGTCTTCTGGAAGAAGTGGGTTCTTCTGGAAGAAGACACAGCAACAGGCTAAGGATTGCATGGTAATGGGGGTATCCACCTTCCAAGGAGGTGTCAGTCCTCCCTTGTGCACGTGCCAAAAGGAGAGTCCTGCGGAAAGAAAGTGTTGGTTTTCTTTTACATAAGAAGGCATTTTTTACAGGAACAAACAGGAAAATGGGTCATGAATTGGTGTGGTCAAGGTGCTGCCTGTTCTTGACACCAAAGGAGAAATGTGCAGGATGGGGAGGACGAAGCTATTTGAATGAAAAGTAAACAGAATTCAAGAGATTCGTGTAAAGACAAAGCAAAGGCAAAGGGTTGAGCAGCCATAGTGCTCCGAGGTAACTGATTCACTCTAAAGTGCAGGTTCTTCACACAGGGTTTTCTCTTTGTGGGAGTCCTCCTTTCTGGTCATGCAGCCAAAGATGTCTTGAGGCTGGCTGAGCACCTCTGGGTACCTCCAGCCCAGTTGCTCACTGGAAGGACTCCCAGATCCTTGCCAGATGTGAGGTGGAGGTGTTCTCCCCCCTGGCCTCAAGCCAGTCCTGCAGACCCAACCCCTGCCACTGGGAAACTGGGTGGGTGTCCGCTGAACCAGAACCACTGGTGACGTATCCTCACAATACAAAATTAAGGCATTCCATTGCATGGCAACAGAAGTGGAGCAGATCAGCCCAGGCTGTAGAACACAAGCATTGTAAGCCCAGTGCAGGCCCAGACGGGTTAAATCCTTCCCTTCAGCAGATGGGCGCAGCCTGGTCTAGCAGCTGCACATGGTTCCTACGCTCAGGCAGAGCAGGCGGTGGGACTGGTCAGGTGGAAGAAGACCACAGTTCAGCAGCAGCTCCGAGGAACAGACAGGGGCTGTTTCCCAGTGGTTCCTGGAGCAGGTGGACTTGGGGACAGATGCCAGTCGGTGGCAGTGTGGGTGACAGCTCCAGCACCATGCCTGTGTCATGAAAGGAGCTTTACACAGAGCAGAACGTCAGAAATACATGTACCCTCCCCTGGGCATTGGTGTTGCATGTAGTCATAGGGGAACTGCTGCATGTTCCTCTGCCTTTCCTCTCTCAGGAGTGCAGTTTCCATGTTCGCTGTGTGTGTGTCTGCCTGTGCACATGTGCTGCATCAGAGGGGACCATGTCTTGAGTGGAGCAGCTGGTGCCTGTATGGGCTGATGTAGGAGAAGGACTTTGCCTACTGTTTCATCTCCTGGTTTTGGTGGTAGAAGCTGTTGGTTTCTGATTTTGCTGTGGAAGGTCTTGCAAGTTACCAAATACTTATGAGGGATGTTGTCTGCACCCCACTTTACTTACCAAGACCAGAGTTATCTTCAAAATCAGGCTCGGACTACTTCAGCTGGAACCAAAGACCAATGTGAAAATTGCCTCATGATGTGTGAAAGTGTTTTGTTTAAAAATAGGCTTAAACCTGACTAATAACCCTCAAAGTGGTTTGAGTCTCTGATTCCCTCAAAGCAGGCCTTTAGAGCTGTGTGAGCAGCATGGGAACTGTCAGGTGAAGGCAACCAGAGGTTGGGCTGGCTGGGCTGAGACAGATGCGGCATGTTCCACTGTGATGGAACTTGCTTGGCGAATGCTGTGTGGGAGAGAGAAAGTGTCCAAAGGGGGAGCGGAGTCATTCCAGTGGAGGGGGGTTGTTTTCATTAACAGAGGTAGCACTGGGGACTCTGCAGCACTTTCACTTCATGGAATCCCAGACTGGTTTGGGTTGGAAGGGACCTTAAAGCTCATCTAGTTCCAACTCCTTCCCATGGGCAGGGACACCTTCCACTATAGCAGCTTGCTCCAAGCCCCTGTGTCCAGCCTGGCCTTGAGCACTGCCAGGGATGGGGCAGCCACAGCTTCTCTGGGCACCCTGTGCCAGCACCTCAGCACCCTCCCAGGGAAGAGCTTCTGCCTCAGAGCTCATCTCAGTCTCCCCTCTGGCAGGTTCAAGCCATTCCCCTTGGCCTGTCCCTACAGGCCCTTGGCCAAAGCCCCTCTCCAGGTTTCCTGCAGCCCCTTTAGGCACTGGAGCTGCTCTAAGGTCTCCCCTTCAGGAGCCTTCTCTTCTCCAGGCTGCCCCAGGCCAGCTCTCTCAGCCTGGCTCCAGAACAGAGCTGCTCCAGCCCTTGCAGCATCTCTATGACCTCCCCTGGTCCTGCTCTGAACTTCCCTCTCAAGAAGCTTAAGCATGGAGTGGGCACCTTGGTTTGGGTCTGATCACTCCCTGGACAGCCCTGTTACACACCATGGACTCTCCATCTCCAGCATCCCACCAACAGTGGTTGGATGAACCCCTTCCCTCCCTCTCTCCTGCCCCCTCAAAAGAACACATTGGAGCACTGGTGGCAACTACTACCAAGTGCCCAAGCAGTGCCAGCACAGCACCATGTGCCTGTGAGAGGGCCTTGCTCATAGTCTCAAATGTGTGTGTGTGACACCTACAGCCCCTTCTTAACTGACAGAGAGAGATGTTATCATTTCTGCTGTCCCCACATCCTCTTTTCAGAGCTCTGTTCTATCTTGGTGCATGGGGGTATTTCCATCCCTGACTGTGAGGGCCTCAGTTGCAAGAAATACTGCGTATGATGAGCCCTGGGCAGGGATTTTTGCTGATTGCTGTAGTGAGTCATTATTTCCTGGCAGTGTGAGGCTTCACCACTTGGGGACACTCCCTGTGTGAGCCTGGGAAATGGAGCTTTCGAAGCACCGAGCTTCCCTCAGTGTGGAATCCAACAGCCCCGAGCCTTGTAGAGGTGAGTGGGGCTTTCAGGTGGTTGAAGTCCAGAAGCCTCTAGTGGGACAGCCAGGATGCCTTGGGAAAGGCACTTCCAGAAGAAACCAATACATTGAGAGCCATAAGGTGTCAGTTCGAAGGGGAGGCCTCTGGCAACCTATGGGAATGATGCTCAAGTGCTTTCACACTGGTTGCTATGCACAGTTTTGTTATTAACGTAAGTCAATAGCTTCTGAATGTAAAGTAGCCCTGATTTCACTATGGAGCTGAGTCTGTCTCCTCCTTGCCTTCCTGGGGCCTGGTTATATCAGCCTGCCTGGGTCTGCTGGCCATGCTGCTTGCTAGAAACCATCTGACAGAAGGACATGGATGGATCTTGGCAAGTGCAAACACCTGCATCTTGCAAGGCCTTGCCCAAGGAGGGGTAAGACAAGAAGGAGGCTACAGCTTCCTAGATGTTCTCTGCATTTCTGGTGAGGTGGTTAAGTTCATGCTTGGAATTATTGAGTCAAGGGCCTCCACCATTGTGCCAGCTATGGGATTGCATCCTGTGAGAGCATCTTCAATCTGATCTTGTTGGTGGGTATTGGCTCCAAAATGATCCTCTGGGAATGCTGGCTCCCCTAGCAGGAAAGAAGGGAGCTCTGCCTTTCCATGGATGCAAATGGTGGATATTAGGAAGTGTGTGTGGCTTTTTGGCCATGACAGCATGCAGGGGGCTGGCTGAAAGAGGGGTGCAGTGAAATGTGCAGGTGGAAATGAGTTTGGACCTGATTTGGCTGTGTGCCTTACCACTGCAGTGAGCAGGAGGAGTTTTGGGTTCAGAAAATGATGGGGTCTAAGGTGTCATTAACTCAGCTGTGCACCTGTGTGAGGTGAACCATGGACTGTGCCAATTCTGTACTTGGAAAAGAGAAGGGACACTAAGATAAACCCCATCTGTCTTGTGGCAGAGAATGGCTCTTTATAAACCCACAGCAGATGGGAGAAGGGCAAGGTGTTCACATGGTGAACTTACCCTTCTTCCTCTGGTCCTCAGCCAAGCACAGCTGAACTCTGGCTTTTCCAGTTCTGTCCCTGCATGTCCGTGCAATGCTTGTGTGTGGCTCTCGGGTAGCTCAATGCTGCTCCCTTCTTCCACGCTCTTAACTTTTGCATTTAAACTCCATGCAGAACTTGCATGCCCCAGGCATCTCCAGTGCTTGCGGATGGCTGGACCTTCGGCTGCCTTGTGTGATGGCTCTCATTAGTAAACCTGGGTTGATTTTAGAGGTGCAGATAACTAATTTGGCATTCCTCATTTCTGATTTTGTTGACTGACTCAGAAATGTCAGCAGGAAGCAGCCTGGGGGTTCCTTGCGTGTGAACAGGACAGGCCCCCTCACCCTGCACATGTCTGTGCATGATCTGCCCTCCAGTGGAGGAAAGCCCTTAGAGCCAGACTTGTTTCTCTGTGGGATGAATATTCCTCACTGCTCAACTTTGTGCCTTGAGCTGGCTGACGGTGTCCAACAAGGCTTTGTGTGCTCATCAGGACAACGGGCCTGGCATGGCAGGAACAGGTCCTGCTGCGCTCTGGGGAGACCCACCCTGCAGTCCTCACCCAGCTCTGGGGCAGCAGCACAAGAGGGACTTGGAGGTGCTGGAGTGAGTCCAGAGGTCATGGAGATGCAGCCCAAGATACGCTTGGCCTGATACAGTTGATACGCGGACTGACTCCACAACTCGTTAAAGTTGTAAAGTAGGTATGCTTTATTCAGCGCTGAGGCACATGGGGGTTTCTCCTCCAAAAGCATGCGCGCCCCCCTTTGCCACTCAGTTCGTTTATATTACATATAATGATTACCTAAACGAGATTGCTTCACGCCTAATACATATGCAAAACATATTCCCGTCTAGTATTATAATTAGTTTTCTGGCATTTGTCCCATTGGTGCGCTTGCGCAGTGCCTCCTGGTGGTGGTCGTTAGGGGGTTATGAGGATGAAGGCCTGTAGTTCCTCTTCATCACCGCGAGTAACCTCTTGCTTTCACGCAGACTCAATAGGGTTTCGGCTCCTGTCCAAACCTCAGGTTCAGTACAAGCCAGTTTTATGTATCTTAAAGTAGAAACTTGTCAAGTTTGTAAATGTTGTTACTCTGGCTATCTTTTGTTCCTTTTCTTTCTAAAGATATTATTTGGACAATAATGTCTTAAATATTAAGCTATGAATCTTATCTACTACAATTCTGCCTAGCAGCTGTAACTCCCTACAATTCTGCTTCACCATTCTAGCAACTTTGACTCCTACATTTCTGCTTCACCAAGCACAGCGACTGCTTAAGCAAGCAGGCACAATGTTAACCCTTTATTTCCCGGTATCACAATACAATCTCATCCCAATAAGCTTGAGGCTGTTTTCTCTTCTTCCTTGGGAGCAGAGACCAGCCCCCTCCTGGCTCCATCCTCCCGTCCGGCAGTTGTAGGGAGCGAGGGCAGGTTGGACACAGGGGCTTGCAGCAAGCTATTCTAGTGGAAGGGGTCCCTGCTCTGGCAGGGGTTGGAGCTGGAGGAGCTTTAAGGTCCCTTCAACCCAACCCAGGCTGGGATGCTGTGATTTTACAATCAGCCTCCAGTGTTTCTTGGCAGCACTTTGGGATGTTTTCTCAGGAGCACACTCAATGCTGTCTGTTTGCGGTGTTCTTTCTTTTCTTCTTGGGCTCTTCTGGGTTTCTGTCCTCTTGTATTGTACACCAAACCTTCCCTTTTTGTTGCAGAAATGTCTCATCAATGGCATGTGGCTGATATCCAGAAGATACCCAGTTCCTGCAGTCCCCAGGGGTACAGTGTATGGCATGAGCCCGCCTGGTTTAGAGACCCATCAGGTTGGTTAACAGCCGACTTCTTCTTATTTCAGATCAAAAGTGCTTTCTCATCAGAGCATTGATCTGCTCGATCGGGATGGATCTCTGAGAATCACCAGCTGTAGGTGGAAAGTTTCTACTTGTTAAGATGTATTCGATCAAGCAATATTGTAGTGACTGAGTCCAAGCGACAGAGTTCAGGCGTGATAACTTCATCGACCAAGGGGTCCCTGCCCTGCCAGGTGCTGGCTGATCCTTAAGGAGCCTTCCGCCCACCCCATGTCCCCGTGGGGCTCGCTCACACCCGCTCTGCGGGCGGCACCGCCTCAGACCCCCGGTGCCACCCCCTCATCGCCTCAGCCGTGCGCGGGAAGCGGGGAAGCCGCAGTGCGCCTGCGCGGCTCCGTCCCGGCATGCCTCGCGCGCGGCCCGCGGGGCGGGCTCTCCTCACACAAAGGCGCAGCGCTGGGAAAATGGCGGCTACAGCGGCGGTCGGGGCGGCCACGGAGAACGCCGGCGGCAAAGTAGAGGCACCCGCGGCTGCCGCGGCGACAGCGGCGGCTCCGCAACCACCTAACGGGGCCGGGGGTGCTGTGGGGCCGCCCCCTAAGAGGTAGGGGGGGCCGCTGTGAGACCGCTCTGCCGCCAGGGCCTGCGGCGCCGCATGCGGCCTGCCCGCACCGCCGGCCCGGGCCCAGGCAGGGAAACCGGGGCCTCCGCCGCCGCCTCTCGAGGGCTTCTCTCGGCGGGGCGTGCGCTGGGACCAGAGCCGCTGCTGGGGCTGGGGCCCCTCTTCGCTTCCAGGCACACCCTGGGAGCCCGGGCGAGGCCTGCTCACTGGGAAGGCGCTTCCGGGGCTCCCGGAGCCTGAAGGAGGAGCGGGGAAGGAGCCGGTGCCAAGGGTCGGTGCTTTGTGCGGCTCCAGGCCCCGGTGTATGGCCGCCAGGGAGGTCCTGGGGATATCTGCCTCCGCTTTGGAGGTGTTTGTGCTGGGCCTCAGCGGACAGCTTAAACCCTCTCCTGGAGGCACAGGATTGTCCTTAGTTCGTTACTTTGGTTTCACGTGTAATAAGTTGTAATAGTTAAACTCTTCTCGACTTGGCCTTATGCTGCTGCAGGGTTTGGAGCAAAGCGTGCTCTGTGCCATGGCTACGAGTGGAGGGGGTTGGGAATTGATACATAAATGCCTCATGAGTGAGAGCATGAAGGGGATGCCAAGCACTAAGTAAAGGTGGTGTGTGTGATGTCGATAAATGGTACAGAAAGTTAACAAGGAACCTGCAGGGGTTACAGCTGTGGGTTTGTAAATGTGGAGATGAGAAAGCTGGAACTGCCTGTTGCCATCCTGTGTTCATGTAACCTAATTCTGGAAAATTTCATAGTTAGCAAAGCTATTTGTTAGCTAATACTAAGTCTGTTGAATGAAGTGAGTATTTTTTCCAGTTAATTTTTGGCCCCAGGCCTTGAATGCTGTGGAGATAAGAATCAGGATTTTGAACCTGATGTTCTGTGAGTAACGTTTGAGACTCGAGGCCAGGTTTGTTCCTGAGGTGTGTTACATACCTGTGTGCCTTTGGGCTGCTGGTTGCTGCAGGCTGTTACACCCAGGCATGTTGCGTGCCTGTAGCCTGGCCAAAGCTGACAGATCTGAGTGAGACCAGCTCGGGAGTCTGTAGGTAACCACATAACTGGTTATGGAGAGGAGATGATGGTTTCTTGAGTTGGGAAACCGCTCTCTGCCTTTGCTGCTGGAGCTTGTGGGTGCTGTTTCACAAGAGCAGGAAGCTAACCAGCTTCCCAGGTGCTGCTTTTTGCTGTAAAATGTTCATATCTTTTTCCAACACAAAATAGTTAAATTGTGCTTATGGCAACTGAAACAATATCAGCACATGCAACTCTTCCTGCCAGGCAGGAACAGGCTTGTCCCGATCCCAGTGCCACAATGGCTCGTGCTCTGGTGACATATAATATAATACATTAGCCACTGCTGGAGAAGGATCTTCCTGTCATGTTCTCTTCTCCAGAAGTGTCTTACACTTCAGGAATAGTCTCCTCATACAGGCAAAGATGTCTGCTGCTTTGTTCTCATCTCACCCCTAGCCCCCATTATGTTCGGAGTCTCTCCAGAGAGTTTTTCCTTTATCCAGGTACAGTTCTATCTGTCGCATTGAGCTCCATGTGGCAAAGCTGACACGTCTCCAGTGGTAACGCCAACGTTCGCGGATGTATTTTCAGTGTCCTCGAGCAGGGAGGAGGATGTGCCTATATGGATTTCAATTCCTAGTGATCTCTGGGACATTTGTTGGGCGGAGGGGGCGTGTTTAAGAAAATTTGGAGAGGAATGTGCATAACAGTTTGTTTCTTTGGAGGAGATAAGAGCTCCCCTTTCAGTTCCTCCTACACACATCACAAAGGGGAGACTGGGTGAAGTGTTTTAGTTCTGTAACCCAGGGGGAAAACCCCACAGTAAATAAAATATCTTCTGAAAAGAGCCACTTAAATACATTATTTTCTGTAGATCTTGTGTAAGCCTTGATGTAAATGGAGCCTTGTTGCTCAGAGTGCTTCCTTCATGGGATGGGCAAAGCTGCTGTCTGTATTTCATCTCCCTTGCCCTTCTTAGAGATATGGATACTTGGGGTTACTCCCATGGTGTATTTTGGAGGTGATGTGGGGCTCATATCTTTCTGCTGTCTACAACTCCCTTGAAAAATGCTGTAAGCAGTTGTTTTTGCACTTGTTAACCACATCTAAGTAATCTCTGTGGACCTGTGCCTGTCCTTGTCCCTGTGTGTGAAACCCCTGGAGGAGCTGTCTGAAATCCTGCAGAAGAAAACAACTTTGCAGCTGCAGTAGTTTCCTTTTGACCTTGCTGGGGTTTGTATGCTAAATAAGGAATGGTGTTTTAGGTTAATGCTTGTCTTTAACAGCAGGTATTGTGGTTTGTCTGAGTTCTACCCAGGTGTGTCAAAGCTTAAGGTGTTCTGAAGCTGACTTGGGAACCTTAAATGCGGGACTGCAGAAAAGGCCTGCATTGTACACATTACTTCAGAGTGTGTTATGCAGCACTTCAGCCCAGGGGAATTGTAACTAGTTCCAGTTGGAGGAATAACCATAAAACCTGGGGTGTAGCTTTGCATACAAGCACTAAATGTTGTGCTGTTTGTTCAGCCAAACAGAAGTTAAGGTCTTGGACTGTCCTATTTTTAATCTATTTTTAGGGTTTTAATTACTTCATTATTCAAGACTCTTTTAAGAAGTCCAGTGAGGGAAGGTCTAACAAATGTCATTTTTTGTGAAGTAAATACTGTGTGTAACTAGAAAGCACTTTTTATTTGAGTAGATATCTTTTTTCCAGCTTATTACTTGCATGCAGAGCCTGTTCTTGGCATAAAGTGATAATAGTTGTACTTGGAGCCAAATTCTGTTTGTGGTTCTGGCTGTATCCATAAAATACAATATTATTGTGTGTTTGCTTGTAACATATCCTTGTGGCTGAAAAGTGATAAAACGGGGAACCTGCTCAAATGTAGAGCTTCATAGCTGTCTGTGTACCTGTTTGCTTTATTCCCCTGCAGGCTGTTGTATGCGTGCAGTGATTGAAATGGCTCTAAGGGCAGTGCTGGTGCAGGCCTGTGTTTACATCAGAGACAGTGTTTCTCACGTGGTTTGCACTTTGTAGGTCTTAAGTTGAGCAAAGCTCAGTGTATGTGCAGACAAGTTTAGAAACTTGACTAGCTGTTTTGACTTCCATGTTCTGAATTCTTTCTAAAGGTGTGTTTTTGCAACTTCTCAACCAGTATAAAGTGAACAAGGAGATTAATTGGATTAGTGATGGAAATTGTGTCTGGCTGAGTCTGAAGTGTTTCATTCTCCTGGGTTTTAAATACTGTTATTCAGCATTTGTGTTCTGCTGAGCCCTGAGGGTCACGGGGTTGGTTGAGAAATAGTCTTAATTTCTAATGCTTTTTCATTTTTGACCTGTTGGAGCTGGATTCTGAAGTAGCTAAAAGCACTGTTCAGTCTGTTGGGTGGAATGCACAGAGGCTTTGAATTTGTAATCCAAAACCTCTATTAATTAGAGGAAAAAAAGGTGGGTTTAGGTAAGAGTCATTGACCCGAGTGTTCAGTTAGATCCAGGATTATTTTGTTACAATTCTTCCAGTGTAAGACTATAGTTCTGGTGGGTCAGTTTTTACTTGACTAAATGGTGTTTAATTACTTGACCTAGTTGGTGTTTCAGCAGTGGAGTGGCTGGGGAGAATATACATAGGGTGAACTGTCTGGTCTGGAGTGTCACAAGGAGATGGACTGAGGCTTGGTCGGCTTTAAAGAGATTCAGCTTATGAAATAGCAACCTTGAGTTATGTTGGATAAATGTGGGAGGAACCAGTGGGTCTTCAAGGCATAAGTGGTCTCCTATTAGGAAATCTTTGTTGCAGTCTCCACCGTGTAGCTCTGGTGCTGTGAGCACCAGCTTTGGTTGAGAGGTGTCCAGTTGTGCCAGGATGAATGGATGGAACTTTGCAAGTTTTGCTGTAGTGTTAAGAATGTAACAAGTTCTGTTCCCAGAGGTGGTATGACCCTGGTCCAATGCCAGAGTAGTTAATGTATGTGATTATCTTTCTTTGCTTGCAGTGAAGGTGAACGACCAAGCCAAAATGAAAAAAGGAAAGAGAAAAGTGTCAAAAGAGGAGGAAATCGCTTTGAGCCATATGCTAATCCTGCTAAGAGATACCGAGCTTTTATTACAAATATTCCCTTTGATGTGAAGTGGCAGTCTCTGAAAGACCTGGTCAAAGAGAAAGGTAATGTACAACTCAGGTGGCCAAGTGATGTCTGTCATCTTACTTGTGGCTGACTTTGTTTGTGAACTTACCACTTGACGTGCTGGGTGGACTTAGTGCCATGAGCTTCGGAAAAGGTCTTCTCGAAGCCTTCTTGGGTGTTGCACAGCATCTGCTCCCTGGCAGCCTTCCAGATGGATGCTTCTTTCTAGTCATGTTGGCATAGAGCTGGTAGTGCTTTATCGGAGATCTAACAGAGTATTTTTCTTAGGGGGGGAAATGAGATATTTATCAGGTTTTAGCCTTGATGTGCAACAAAATTCCTGAAGCATTTTACTGTCTTATGGGTAATAAAGGTAGTTCCTTACTGCTGCCCTGGTGTGTGTATATATAGCTGTGTCCCCAGCTTTGTAGTGATTTGTGCTTAGATAAAGATCCATCCTGCCATTTGGTTGCAGTAAAATCTATTTAAGGGTGACTTGCACAAAAGAAAAAGGAGGTTTGTGCTTTCTCATGTGCTGCAAGACAGGGCTTTGGAAATGGTGTTCATGGTGCTTCCCCCTTCCCCACTTGGATTTAATTGTCCCATGGGAATGGGAGTTGCCTTAGTTTGACTTTATCATCATTATCTTTTGGAAATGATGAAAACATTAAGCTGCTACTTGGGTTGTGGCAAGCCTAAATGTAGTGCTATTTCTTTAAGCTGGTGCCTAACTTCTTTAATTTTCAAATCACCTTGGAAATGCAGTGGAGCGGCAAGAAAATACGTAGCTTCTCCATCATCAAAATGATTCAGAACAAGAGTAACTAAGGCAACAATTCCTCTTGTGGGTCACTGCTAAAATACATAGCATCTGTCCTAAAGAGTGATTAGTGTTCACTTGTGTTTGCACTAGGGAAGGAATGAGAGTAAATGTGTTTACAAGGTGTGGCCTAATGAAGGGGAAAACAAATTTCCAAAGGGTTTGAAAATCTTTGTCTTTGGAGGTAAACCGGAACTTGAGTCTTGTAAGGGCAGTCAGGATGTGAGCCCTGGGAAGATTCCGTAATTAGAGGCCGTGGAATGTCCATGCCTGAGACTGAGCAATGGTTTTCTTTGATATGAAGAATTAGTCTTAAAAACTGCTTTACAAGGCCCTAATTATGAATGGTCCCTTGCCTCAAACTATGCTTTCACTTTGCTGCCCAAGATCATTGGTTAATAGGAGTACCTGTATGTGTAGATGTCTAATTTTAAGTACCCTGTTGAATTCCGTTCCAAGTGTCTTGTGGTTTCTCTCCAGTTCACGTGGATGGAAAAGTCCGGTGTGAGATTGTTTCCTGCCTTGCTGTTCAGCTGCTCATTCCAGCAGATACTCCTAGGGGAACGTTGAAACCTCTTCATTCTGTCTTCAGGGCTTGTTATGCTAAAGCCTGGGAAGCATTGTTCATGGTTTTTGGGACTGCTTGTTAAAATCCACCGGTTTAGATCTGATTGCATTCTAATCAGTCGTTGACTTCTAACAAATCAGTGCTCTTGGGCTGTGCTTGAACTTGCTCAATTGGGACTTCTTGATACAAGGCATAGTAGTTCCAAGAACCAGGAATGTGGCTGTGGTAAAATCTAAACGTTAGAATTCTTGCTTTGTAAGTCTAAGAATTGCAGGCCAACAGTTCCAAGTTTGGGGAGCATGTGGAACAGTACACAAAGGGGAAATCTAGGTGTTTCAGGACTGCTCCAGTGCTTGGCAGTCGTGAAGGCTTCAGCTGTTAGCAGCACTGGCATAGCAGGTTGCTGAACGTGGAGGAGTTCCCCTCCAGCTGGTTTGTGGCAGTAAGTATGGGTTAGGAGACGTGAGCTTTGAGGTCTGCTCACATTTCTGCAACCTGGTCGCTTCAGATGTGTACAGTCTTCTAAAGGTGCCATCTCGCAAGAGTAATGCCTTGGTTCAGGCATTTCAGTGTATCTGTTGGTGAAACTCAATTACAGGTATGCAGTACAACAGTTATTAATGATATTAAAAGATGTTCTTGTTTGAAACTCCCTCGTATTGGCTAATGAGCACAAGGTTCTACTAAGTGACATGATCAGCATAGAGCTGGCAATTGGTGAATGGCTTCAGGAGAAGAATGGGGCAGCCTGGAAGCTGAGTCTAAACATGGTTGAGTGGGAATGTGTCTGTCCCCCCAGTAGACAGCTCTGTCTTAAGGAGAGAAGTCGTAATGCTTCATGGCAGCTGGTTGAGTAAGGTGGTATCATATGATACAAAAGAACTTGTATTTGAATTCAGAGATTTCTTGGTTCCTTTAGGAAATAGAGAATTGTGTATTTGAAACAATTCAGAGGATGCAGGACACCCCAGAGACTCTTGGTGTTGGCATGGCTGTATCTACCATTCTGTAGGGCAGAGCTGGAATACGGAGCAGGCACTTACCTCCTCGGATCAAAACCTGGGGAGGAATAGAAGCCACAAAGCTTTTCCAGCTTGAACTTCCTTTAAAGAGCAGCAGCTGCTGAGCTTCATGTGCTGCCTTCATTCTTGCTTCATCCCCAGGAATTTTTGGAACCTTTGTGGCCTCCTAAAAAGTACCTCTTGCTATCGTATTCAATGCAGAGGTTGGTACAGCTCCCAGATGTTACCACTGGAGAGCACTTCTGTTCCAGCAGTACCTGCAAACAGTTGCTCTGGAAAATCCCTGGGTTTGGGTGCTCAGGATTCTAGTGCAGTGTGCTTGCAGGCTGAAGCTTTAGGTGGGTAAAGAGAAAGAGACAATTAAGCAATGTGGAAATGCTGCTTCCATCTGACTTGTTCCCCTTACTTTCAGGATGTGTGCTGAGGAGTTGCTTTAATGTCATTGGCCTTAACTATCTTTTCAAGGAGACACTGTTCTTCACCAGTGGCTGCGATGAGCCTTTTCACTCCCTCTTTCGTACATCAGCTCTGAAAGAGCCAAAATTATCCGTGGTTTTTCCTGGGTTCTTGTGCGAGAGTTTTTCCTTCTCCCCATTTAACTACAACTTTTTAAGTGTATAAAGTGTGTTTCTCTTCTTTCTCCCCAGCCCAAACCACCACATAAGTTTTTAGGGGTTGCCTGTTGTGAGCTTTAAACTGTAGATGGAGGAGCTGTGACCACCTCTGAATTGCCTCGTGTTGAAAGTACCGGGTTCCTTATCACAGGGTCCTCTTGAATCAGTCACACTACTTGTAGCTCTTTACTTCATAAGAGGATGAGACATCCATATAGTTTTGATAACGTCTTGAGAGTCTTCTTTCTCTACTTAGTATTCACTTTTGACCCTCTAGGCCAAAGACATAACTGACAGAAAGCATTTATCCTTTCTTCATGTTCTGTGTTTCTCCTTTTGCTGAGACTTGCCTCTACACCTTTCACACCTTTCACTGCTGCTTGGTTTGTCACTGTTCAACTCGTCTTGTCCATCTTAAGACTCTTTGAGGTTGACATCTGTGTCTGAGCTTGTATCCTAGGTACTTGCCCTGTCTTTAGGGCCAGGGAAAGCCATCTGAGCCATGCCTAAAATCACCATACAGGCAAACTTACCTGAACTTCAGCAGTCACTTGAGAGTATGAGAGTTCTGACGGACCAGCCTGGCTTGAATGGCTTCACTTTCTGTGCAGATAAACTTTGGGAAATGGATATAAAGTTGGGGGGGGGGGGGGGGGGGTGGGATAATTGCTGTAGTAAGTAACACTGGAGATTCCTTTGGTTTGTGCTTTGAGTTCTTACAGTGATTTCTACTTCAGTCCCTTGTTCAGGAAACTGAGTTTCTGACTTTCTCAAGTATGAGGTTAATAAAGAAACCCATCAGTCTGATCTAAGTTTTAAGGACATGATGGGGAACATGTTCCTTAATGATACTTGCATTGACTTGCAGCTAGTGTTTCATGCAAGTTTCATCTCCAGTAGGAACTTACTGAGTTCCTTAAGTAAGTCTCATGTGCTTGGATGAAATTCCTTCACTTGTGGATCCAGGATCTGTTTCCTCATAAAAACCAACTCCTCTCTGGCAGAAGGAAAACCTGCCTGGATCACTGGGCGCTACATCTGCCTTCTGAAGTGATTTAGTACTGGGCTGTCTGCTCTGGGTACTTTTCCATGGCTTTATTTTCTGTGCACTGTTGTAGACTGCCCTTGCTCCTGTATCCAATGGTTTGGGGATCTAGAAAAAGCCAAATCAGATGTGACCCAGTACAGGCTCTTAAAGAAGTTTCCTTTGCCAGGTTCAAACAGTAGTCTCTTGGAACAAGGGTCATGTTGAATTGTTTTATGTTTTTTCAGGTGATGGTGGTGGGGAAGGCATTTTTCTTGCAGTAGTTCTGTACTCTGGACTTGGTGTCTTGGATACTGAGCTGGTACATGACATGTGTGTTCCGCTTTTGCTTCCTTAATTTGGCTCTTCATGAAGTTCACATCTCCTTGGAAGGAGAACAGCTACTTCAGGATGTACACTTCGTTTTTACTATAGGTGTCTATAAGGCTTGAACGTGAAGCACTGAGCAAAAGTGGCACATAAAAGATCTTCCAAGTGATGGACAAGTGCTGCTGTAACAGACTCCTGAAACCTTGTGGCTCAGAGGGCAGAGAGCTGTACTTAATATGTTATGTTCAAGCTTGGCAAACTCCTTTGGAGGTGTTTGTATGGATCTGAAGTAGGAATTGTAGCTGAACTCTATTAGTGATTGGAAGAGGAGAGCCTTCAGTCTAGGGGCTTCTGGCCTCTGTGAGATGGAGTGGTTTGGTATTGCAGGTGATCGGGGAATTTCTTACTACATACATTGATGAATGACACTTGCATTCTATGAACACAGTTGGGTTGGATTCTGGCTGCTGATGTTGGAATGGATGGCTTCAGAATGTCTTGGTAATGCTGTAGGCTTGGGCTTGGTGCCTGGCTGCCATGTACCACCAAGGACTAGGCCAGGAGGGCTAGTTACAGTGCAGCCCCTTTCACTACAGAGACTATGGAAACAATTCTGTGTACACTATAGGATCCCATACTGATCAGATCCCACACTGATGAGATCATGGGATGGAATTAATTTCGTTAGGCTATATTTCAGGGAGTATTGTTTCGATAGTGGAGCTATGGATAGTAATAGGACACTCATCTACCCTGTCTCTTTCAAAGGGACTTGTTACTCTCTACCAGTCTCAAATGCTATCCTCACAAACACATGAATGGATCAGAGCTTGTTTATTCTCTCTAGTTAACTCTAGGTAATGCTCTGAGGGCTGACGCAGCTCTGCTCTGGAGACAGGCTCAGAGAGCTGGGCTGGTTCAACCTGGAGAAGAGAAGACTCCGGGTACACCTTAGAGCAGCTCCCAGTTTCTAAAGGGCTACAGGAAACCTGGAGGGGGGCTTTGGAGAAGGGCCTGTAGGGACAGGCCAAGGGGAATGGCTTGAACCTGCCAGAGGGGAAACTGAGATGAGCTCTTAGGCAGAAGCTCTTCCCTGTGAGGGTGCTGAGGCGCTGGCACAGGGTGCCCAGAGAAGCTGTGGCTGCCCCATCCCTGGCAGTGTTCAAGGCCAGGTTGGATGGAGCCAGTGGAAGGTGTCCCTGCCTGGGACAGGGGGCTAGAACTGGATGGGCTTTAAGGTCCATTCACTCAAACCAGTCTGTGATTCCGTGAATGTTCTCTGGCTGGAATGCTGCTATTGCTAATTATTTATGTATTGAAATAAAAAGCAAGGAGCTAAAGTGGTGATTTCACGAAGTATTCCTTTTCTTCCAGCATTGACAGAGACTTTTCAGATGTTCATTTCACATCATGACACTGGGTGTCCTACAGATGACTGGTCCTGTGGGAGGTCAGGTCACCTCTTCCTCCCTCTGTCCCTTGCTAAGAACTAGACTCTTGAATGTGAGATTCGAGTTCCTTATTCAAAGCTTGCTGTCAGTATTCACGCTGGGAAGTGGTTTTCCACAGACTGCTTCCCACCTTTCAGCTAATGCAACTTGGAGTCTTCCTGTCTTAAACTGAAAAGCTAGGACTTTCTAAAACCACAAAGAAGAAGTAAAAACCTCTTTACTTCTTTGATCCTTCTGTACCCCAGTCACTTCACAGGCAGCAGCTGCTTTGGAGTTGTGTTCTGAAGGTACAGGATGTGGTTCTGTGGTCATAAAAAGGCAGTCCTGATCTTGGGAGGAAAGGTGCTAATGTTGTGTTTTTTTGGTGTGCTTTGCTGTAGATGGTTTTGTATTGAGAGCAAGTACATCTAGCTGTTTCATACTATTTATTGAAGCTGGGAAATAGACTTGATTGTGGCTTAACTAAAGGCTGACAACCTACTGAGATAAATAGTAGGCAGTCAGCTGGGTGTTGACTGAGTGTGACTCCCTTTGAAGTTGGTCTTTAAGTCCAGAGAAAAGCAAATAACTTCAAGTCCTGGACTATGGAGACAGGGTTTCATACTGGAGAAGTGAAGGAGACTTGTTCTTGCAGACTTTCCTATGGATTTGGATTGCCTCGAGTAAGGATTGAGTACTAGAGATCAAGGCAAGAGGTACTGTGGCAATAGCTGGCTTTTGAAATGGAGGAAAATCAAGAACATATTTAACTGGTTTAAGACTTCACTGCATACCTGTAATTGTCCAGTTTTGTGGTCTAGAGAACATGGAGTGTTTCTGGGCTTGCTTATAAGGCAGAGGCTCCATACACGGTTGTTGATTGTTCTAAATTCCCATTGTTTTCTTGGCTTTTCTCCCTTGGTATATGTGTCGTCTGGAATCTGATTTGTAGTTGGTGAGGTAACATACGTGGAGCTCTTAATGGACGCTGAAGGAAAGTCAAGGGTAAGTGTTTGAGAGCTTTCTTCTGTGGATTTTCTACATGCCAAATGTAACTGTATGGTGGCGTCAGGAAGGTAGAGAGTGTGTATGGTTAGTGGCTACACCATAGGGCTGCTTAAAGCTGCTTTTGGGGTGGGTGGAGGTGGGATGGGGCCTCGTAACCAGCGTTAGGGTGGTTTTCCACTGTGTTCAGTTGGCGTTGGCTGTTTGAATGACCCAGGGACCCTAGCAGTATGTATAGTGTTATGGAATGTAATGTAATCCTTGCGTTTTGGATAACGTCACTGTAGTGGTTTGCTGAATTTGGAAGGCTAGTGTGCAAGAGCAGGTTCTGTAAGTACACTTCCTGTGCCAGGAAGTTAGTTCCTGTGCATAAATGTATAGTGCCTTCATAGGTCCTTTAGTCCAGTGACAGTATCTCACAGGGAAAAACCCACTAGGAGCACACTTACTGTTGAAGGAGATGGATTTAGGGTGAGAGAATATGCTGAGGGCTTTGCTGGATGCCAGGGAAGATCAGGTCACGTGAAGCGTGTGGTATTCTTCTTGGAGAATCGGGACTTAGTTCTGTTTGTTCCAACTTCAGAATCGACAGTTTAACCCCATTAACACAAATTATATCTTATGGAATTCAAGTATTGGAGGCTTTATTGCGTAAGATTATGTATGGTTTTGCTACTAGGGCTGACTAATGTGATTTGACTTTAAAGCAAAGTAAATGAGTTGTGTATGTTGTGCTTTTACTGACTTGATTTCTTCTTTCTTCCCTCCTCCCTGTGAAATCGCCTGTGAAATCGCCTCATCAGGGATGCGCGTAAGTTCACTTCTGAGTTTATAGCAAGAAATGAGGAAACTCTTCAGAGATCAGCAATGTTCTTAGCTGTCTTGTATCCCCACAGTGTTGTTGAATTCAAGATGGAAGAAAGCATGAAAAAGGCTGCGGAGGTTTTGAACAAGCATAGTCTTGGTGGAAGACCATTGAAAGTGAAAGAAGTAAGACGTGCATCTGTTCTTTCAGTATGTTGAATTTGAAGGTGAAGGGGTAGTTCTTGGATTTATGGCATTGTAGATAAGTCCTAACTTTTGTCAGTTATTCTTATCAAATAAGATTGAAAATGCACAGTGAGCCACTTGTTACCATTGGCACATACTGCTGAGGTTGAGTTTGGACATGATGATCAAGACTAAGCTTGATTTTTTTTTTTTTTTTTAAGAGTAGGTGCTGATGGGGGCACAGCTTGGACAGAGCAAGAGTTTGGCTTTAACTGCAGGTCTGCTTTCTTGTTTAGTGTTTTCAAGGAGAAATATGCATAAATATTGTTTATTCTTGACTGCTTTCCCTTTTAATTCTGCATCCTAACGAATGTATTCTACACACAAATCCATAGAACAGGCTGATTTCTGAAATCCTTCCAAGATTCATTTCCATTTTAATGGAATAAGCCACCTCCTGTTCTGTATTAGTAGTCACTTTTCTCCTCCTTAGTAGCTGGTGCAGTGCTGTGTTTTTGACTTTCAGCCTGGGAACAACGCTGATAACACCGGTGTTTTTAGTTGTTGCTCAGTAATGTTTATTCCGACCAAGGACTTTCTGAGTCTCTTGCTCTGCCAGGGAGGAGGGGGAGCTGGGAGGAAGCAGGGACAGGACACCTGACCCAAACTAGCCCGAGGGGTATTCCGTACCACAGCACGTCATGCCCACTATATAAACTGGGGGCAGTTATCTGGAAGGGCTAGATCGCTGCTCAGGTCTGGTTGGGTATCGGTCGGCAGGTGGTGAGCGGTTGTATTATCTCCCCTTGTTATTTCCCTTATCGTTATTGTTAATGGTGGCAGCAGTAGTGATTTTTGTGTTATACCTTGGTTACTGGACTGCTCTTATGTCAGCCTGTGGGAGTTACATTCTCTTGATTCTCTTCTTCATCCCTCCATGAGCTGGGGGAGGAAGAAGTGGGAGGAGTGAGCGAGCGGCTGCGTGGTTCCGAGTTACTGGTTGCGCTTAAACCATGACAAAGTGATACCTTATTTTAACAATGAAATAGAAAATTAAACTTGAAGTGACTTGATTCACTTTAATATGTTCTCCGTCTCACACTGCTGTGATTCCCTGTAGCTGAAACACTCCTGTGGAAGTTATCCTTGCTCCTGTCTCAAAACATGCTGTTGTTTAGTCTTCAAATTCAGATCAAGACTCAAATTAACTCAAATAGAAGAAGAAGAAGCTGTATTTCTGACTGATTCTATTTGATATTTTGCCTTCTTCCAGCAGTCGGTGCATTTTGCTTACTGAATAGAGTGTGATGTTTCCAACCTAAGCAACAGGTTCACCTTTTATTGTGAAGGCGCTTACAGTCATGAGTATAAAGTGACAAAAATGAGTCTTATTTCCTTCCTTGAATTCTTCATCCTTTGCTTCTTGTTCTCCAGCGTGTCCTGAAATAATGAAATTATGGAGTAATAGGGGGATGCATTAAAAGGTGTTTTGGGGTTAGAAAGCCAGTGGGGATGGGGAAAGCGTTGCCCAAACCAATATTCTTGGTGTTGACACTATCCTGGCTTGTCAAGAAGTCCAGGTGCAAGGTCGATGAGTTGTTGAGTTAGTTGGCATTTGTCTTCTGAAGCCTCTCCAGTGCCATTCTGGGTTTGTCGTCTTTGGAGCAGATGTAACTGAGGCTTATTGCTGGTCTTGAATGATAGAACAATAATCTCTTTCAGGCTCCGGGGAAGCGCAGGAGTTGGGATAACTTGAAGGCTGCTGGCATGCTGCTTAGGAGAAAATAAACTGGGAAGGGGGTGTGGGAGTGGCAGTAATGGGTGAAGTGGTTGGCTGGGGGTGTCTGTAGAGAACAGGAAGCCCTGGGTAAAGGGTACCCCATCTTTTGCATGTCTTAGTCATGCCAGTAAGTACCCAGGCACTTAGTGCAGTACAGAGGGAACAGAGTGTGTTGTTTCTATGTCTGCAGGACCCTGATGGGGAGCACGCCAGGAGAGCGATGCAGAAGGTCATGGCAGCAGCCAGTGGAATGGGGGTTGGTCCAGGCCCAGGTGGCCCCGGCATGATCAGTATCCCTCCCAGTATCCTCAACAACCCCAACATACCCAATGAGATCATCCATGCTTTACAGGCAGGAAGACTTGGGAGCACTGTCTTCGTTGCAAATGTAAGTGCTGTGTAAACTCTGTGAAGACTTTGTTTCTGAAGCTGCCTCGTAGCAGGAAGGGAAACAAAGGAGCATTAAAACTGGGTTTTGATGGAAATCTTTCTCCTATTCCCAATATTTCTTGTCTTCCAGTTGGATTACAAGGTTGGTTGGAAGAAACTGAAGGAGGTGTTCAGCATGGCTGGAGTTGTGGTTCGGGCAGACATACTTGAAGATAAAGATGGCAAAAGTCGTGGCATCGGCACTGTCACTTTCGAGCAAGCCATAGAGGCTGTTCAAGCTATATGTATCCTTGAAGAGTAATGGTGGTAAACAGTAGGCAAATAACTTGGCAAACAAAGCAGGATGGAAATCTCAACTGTGGTATTATAAGTGAGGATGTTGCCTTGACACAGCCAACCCATTGCACTGGATGGAAAATGAAAACTGGAAAACAGGAAGGTCCATCTTGAAAGAATTGTTGTTATAGGCTCTGAATCATTAACAAAGCTGATTCTCTTTCGTACCTGAATATATGTATATCTAGCCCAAATAGTCAATTTCTCACTCTAGGCTGTAGCTAGTACTAAAATGCAGCTGCTGAGAAAGGATTTGTCTTCAATTCCTATGGTGGAGACAAAGAAACACCAAATCCACTTGCTGTGTAAGATGGTTTGACTGGTGTGTTACATAGCAATCCACAAATCCCAAACCATACTTCTGTGTGCATGAGCTGTGCTATGGAAAGGAAGAAAATATTTCCCTCTTTTCCCTCCCTAAGGTGCTGTTTAAATGTTCATTCCATTCTGCATGTGCACATTATAAGGAAAGTGTTGTGGGAGTGAGACTTCAACAATTTCATGTGATTCACTACTGAGGCTTACGTCCAAATCTGGCTATTGGTTGAGTTGGAAACATTGAACTTTTGCCTATTTTCTCCTGTTTTACATGGCTAAAGTTACTGATGAGATATGTGAACACCTAGGCTGGTTTGGAGTCATATTTTGAGTGATCTCTTGATGAACTTAAGCAGAAGGGTGTTTTCTTTTATCTCCTATTTTAATTTGAAAAAGCCATTCTTTGACTATTCAGTTATCTGGGTTTCAAAGCTTTTTTTGTTCTAGAACAAACAGAAGGATATTTGATAATGTGTGACTGATAGCTGAAGAAGTGGCCTAGAGAGGTGATGGTTTGACTGGGCTTTTGCTCTCTGCATCAGGCAGTGCTTAAAGCTTTAAGACTTTGGTCCTAGGTCTTGAGTAATGATCCTTAATGAAACTGCAGCAATGTTTAACGGGCAGCTGCTGTTTGACAGACCGATGCACGTAAAAATGGTGAGTACATTCAAACTCTTCCTGCTTTCTGAAGTGGTAAATGTGCTCCTGGTTTTGGGCAATGGACGGTTTCAAGGTCGGGTTGAATTATTGTGGTGGGGCACATGCGTGTGTGACTTTGGATGCCAAAGAGGGACTCTTCATCAGGGACTGTACTGGTAGGACAAGGGGCAATGAGTTCAAACTGAGAGGAGATTCAGGACAGATAGAAGGAAAAAATTCTTCCCTGTGAGGGTGCTGAGGCGCTGGCACAGGGTACCCAGAGAATCTGTGGCTGCCCCATCCCTGGCAGTGTTCAAGGCCAGACTGGATGGGGCTTGGAGCAAGCTGCTCTAGTGGAAAGTGTTCCTGCCCGTGGCAGGGGGTTGGAACTGGGTGAGCTTGTAGTTCCTTTCCAACCCAGACCATTTCATGACTCTGTGACTTGCTTAATTCCTAGTGATGTCAGCACCATCAGGGAGGGTTAATTCTGCTTATTTTGCTGAAGGACAGTCATAAATAGAATAAAGACTGCTTTACCTTGAGGTTGCTGTGTTTTAATTTAAAAGAAAAAGGGGAGAGGGCAGGAACTAATTTCTTCCTTTTCTTGCAAACTTCCATGTGTTGAATTGTCTTCAGGATGAACGAGCCTTTCCCAAGGGAGACTTCTTCCCTCCAGAGCGACCCCAGCAACTCCCTCGTAAGTCTCTCCTCCATGACTGAACATGTTACTAGTTTTATTTTGCTGTTAAGCAACTGGGGCCTGATGCCAGCCCCGTTAAGACTCTGGTTCAGACTTTGGAAAGCTGAGATCCAAATGGTCTGACTAGTATCAAAGGGGGAAATGAGCTGCTCAGCCTTGTCGTTTTGGATACTCCTTTCAGCTCATAGCTAGAAGCTTGTCTTAAACAGGATGCTTAAGGCTTCCAAATGTCTCAGTTGCAATTCAGAGACCCCCATGCCTTGTAAAACCACTGTTAATAGTGGGATTTAATGGCAAAGTAATTAGTCAGTAGGGAAAGGTGTGCCTCCTTTTATGGGGTGGTATTCTTCATATCTGGTGTTCTTCAGCTGAAAGGGCTGAATTGAGGACCTGAGAATCTTCCAGGTCTTCACACTTCTAAAGGGGATCTTATCAGTGTATGTAGATACCTGGAGGAGGGTGTAAGGAAGAGGGAGCCAGACCCTTGTCAGTGGTGCCCAGTGACAGGGCAAGAGGCAGTAACTGAAACACAGGAGACTCCAGCTGAATATAAAGAATCATTTCTGGGGGGGGTGACTGAGTACTGGAGCCATGGCTTGCCCAGAGAGCCTGTGGAGTCTCCGTCCTTGGAGGTACTCAAGATCTTTCTGGAGGTGGTCCTGGGCACCCAGCTGTAGGTGGCCTTGTTTGAGCTGGTGGGCTTGGAGTAGAAGACCTCCAGAGGTCCCTTCCAACTTCAACCCTGCTGTGATGAGATCCTGAAAGTATTGAACAGGAAGAGTCTGGGTTGGAAGGGAAGAGTTAGAGGCAGGAGAGCACAGGCTTCACATACTTAAATACAGCAGAAATGTGAAGTGGGATGTTAATGTCATCCTGTTCATCCAACTGGTTGCTGTTTCCTTCAGGATGGGAACCAAACCTATGGTGTGCTGCTCACACAACTGTAGTGATCATCAACCAACCCATCCCTGAATTAGTTTCCTGTGTCTCTGTCAAAGCCTTGTTCAGCAGCAGTATTGTTTGTGGGGTTACTGCTGCCTTGACTCTCTCTAATGATACACCTCTTCTTCAAGAGCAAGTCCCTGGGTTTCAGTTTCTTTCTCTTTCTATAAAACTCAACAAATGCCAGTGGAAAACTGTTTCTTGGCCTTTCTTGGGGTGGGGAAGGGGTATCTTGTGTTGGGTTTAAAACAAGAGTCAACACGTCCTGTATTTATTATGCTGAGCTGGAAATGAGGAAGTCCTCTTCTTATAGGCAGAGGGTGCCATTAAGGTGTTTGCTGCAAATGCAAGCAGAGAACTATTCCTTCCTGATGAAGGAAAATCTGAGGGCTTTTTTTTTTTTCTTGCTTTTTGGACTGGGGAATCCTTAATTCAATGGGGTACAGGAAGATTCCAAATCCTGCCTGGGAATGATATGCTTTGTTTGCTCAGAGAAGAGGCTGGCTGTGTGCTCTGAATTCCATAGGTGGCTGTCAGAACCATAGGTTGAACTTTGTGGTTAAATTCTATAAGGAAAGAACCTTGGCAAAGGTGGAAATAAACCAATTGTCAGCCAAGGGTAACATTGTGCAAAGGTTAGAAGATCTTTATCCTAAATTGCCCACTCTTTTCTCCTTAGATCGAGGAGTTGCACAAAACAAGCAGTGTTCTAGCCAGTTATTTTTCAGGAGTCAGCCTAAACCCAACCAACCAAGCTTTCTCAGCAATAAGGTGGCAAATGGATGATGAGGAAAAATTGAGCTAGTTTTTAGTCTATTTCAAGACACATCTACTCTGATTTACTCTACACTTTCATGCTTTAAGTACATGCCCCAAAGTGGGAACACAGCAAGCTTTTTGGAGAATGGAAGTCAATTACTTAAGAATAAAACTTGCTGTTTTGTCAAACTATGGAAAGAAGGCTTTTTTGATATCTGAATATTTCCTTCAGATGGTCTTGGTGGTATTGGCATGGGATTAGGACCTGGAGGTCAACCTATTGATGCAAATCATTTAAACAAAGGCATGGGAATGGGCAACATGGGACCTGGAGGTAAGAAGATTACTCCTATGCTTTTGTTTCATGAGAGCTTTAAGCTGTGTAGAAGGTAGCTAGCTTTGTTCTGCCTACACAAAAAGTCCAAGTGTATTAGGAGTGTTAAAGCCAAATGAGTTTCTGTTGGGCTAAGTCATGAGCTTGATAATGAAAACCTGAATTTAACCAACTGCTCCATTTTTATTTTTTTTTTTTCACTGTGGTCAAGGCACAGCTCTCATTTTCTGACTCTTGAGCATGAGCAGCAGACACTGCAAATCATACAGGAAACTTTGAAAACCATCTCTCACTTTTAACACCGATTAGTGGGCTTGCAAATCTTTTGTTGAGGATCTGTTTCAATAGCACAAGTTTTGAAAGAGCCACCTAAAAAGTAGCACACATTCAGCTTTCAATTGATAAATGCCTATGGGTTTTTTTTTTCCCCCTTTGCTGCTTTGTTTTCTGAGAAGGAATGTTGCAATCTCCTCAGAGTTATCCCATGTAAGCTGTGGACATGTTGTATGGTCTTGGTTTTCTGCTAATGGCTAAGTGTTGTGGAATTACATCTGCTATATAAAGTTTTCTCTTTTATTTTGAGGAATGGGAATGGAAGGCATGGGCTTTGGAATGAATAAAATGGGAGGTAAGCTGTGTTTTTTGGCATGTCTCTAGCTTGGACTTTCTGCAAGTCGTGTTAACGTAGCCGTGTATCTGGCAGCATTTGTGTTCTTTGAGATCATCACTGATTTAGCAGTAACTTGTCCCTTTTTGAGGAGGACTAAAGCTGCTGTAGGTGTATGGGGCAGGGTTCATACCTGACCTAAAACACAACCAGTGTTTGTCATGTGTGTTGGGACCAAAGTCTGACCAAACTTTGGGGTTTGTGAGTCTGTGGTACCGAGTTGTCTTGGTGCCCGTGGGAATGTTCTGTGAAAGCAGCTGGTGGGGAAAGCGTGGAGTTAAGTTGAAATGTATTGCTAAAAAATCCCTGAAAAATGTTCTCTTTCAGGAATGGAAGGTCCCTTCGGCATTGAGAACATTGGCCGCTTCCCAGCTGGAATGAACATGGGCAGAATGAGCGGTAGGCATTGGGGGTTGTTGTATCCCACTCTTGAGCTGTGTTCCTGAAAGCTTTTTTTGCAGCTCAGAGGCCATGAGTGAATCACTGGGGTTGTCTTTAAGGACTAGTTTAAGAAGAGAGAAACCACTCTCTCTATGCACCAGAAAGGTGGCTCCAGAGCAAAGTGGCCACCTCAAGTGTGTTTCTCCATGCAGAGACGAGTCCTGTGTTGGGTTGGGTTTTGCATCTCAAGAAGCCATGGTAAAATGCTCAGGAGAACATAAGAACAACCTTGCCTTGATCTTAATCTTTAAAACTGATACCACATTAAAACATTCTCTTGGGAGCCATGTAGGACATCTCAAACTTGGTCTTTGCAGACATGGATCGTGCCATGGGTGGAGGATTCGAAAGAGAATTTGGAAGAAATGAAATGGGAATGTCTCGTAGTTTTGGAGATACCTTGGAGAGAGGAATAGGTGAGTACACTGAGCTATACCCTTCCACTACCTGCTTCTCCTACCCAAACTGTATGTACCAATTGGGCATGTGTTGTTACAACAAACCAGCCTATATTTTATATACCTTTGCTGTGATAGTCTGGTTTTGATCAACCCCCTGAGAGCTGTACAGGAGGCAGGTGGATCCACTAGATCCATCTGTGGTGCTGTGAATGGAATGTCAGAAGTGACAGGAAACCTTTAGGCAGCCTTGACACACTGTCTCATGTCTTGAAGCTTCATGCTAAACTCCTGTACACATGCATGGCAAAGAGGAAGGTTCTGAGTAATCTGTGACCCAATCGTGTCACTAGAACAGAACCTGAGGCCTAGGTAGTAGGAAGGCTATTACAGCAAAACCTTAATTTCCTTCCCTTCTTCCCAGACATTTTGGGAAGCCCATCAGACCTGTCAGCTGATTGAAGAGAATATGCTCATCTGCAGCACTAAAATTAGTGTTCTTCTGTCTTGCCTTTTAAATCCCAGTGGGAAAAGGAAGACTGTCAATGTAGGGAATGTGTAAAATGGTATTTGAAGTGAGCAGGAACAGCACAGTGCTGCTCTGCAGCAGCTTTGAGATGGGAAAAGGGATTGATGGTGCTTTGTGGGAAGACTCAGAACATGAACGTTTTTCATGTCTTATATGAGGGTCTGTCCTGTGTGTACACACAGCTCTGGTGATGCTCTCACTGCTGTGCTCTGTTAACTTGAAATTCAGTTGTAAAGAAACTGAGTTTCTGATACAACTCAGATGACTCTAAAATTGGCCCAAGTGCTGCTTGTAAATGGGCACACTTTGGTTTCCTTGAGCATAAGCTCAATTCAGAGTTGCTTATCTTGTTCCTCTTCACTAAATATATGTAGGTAACTGAAGTACACACTTTCTACAAGGCTTTTTCCCCATCAAGCAGAAATCAAACTCCATGATTTTCTTCTTACAGTGCTGCAGTGCTAAACTTCTTTTGCTAGATAAGCTCAAAGCCTTCATATAACAGCAAAATGGCCTAAACCATAGAGGAGTGATCCTTTAGTGGAGGAATCACAGCAAAGGCTCTGCAGCAGAGGCAGGACAACTCAGTCAAGGGATTTTATATGGCAGATGCAGGAACCCAGTGGGCCCAGGCAGCCTTTTGGTGTTCCTTTGCACATGAAAAGGCCAAGCATGCTTTGTGGCTGTAATAGTTATTGTGCTGTGGGTCTAGTGAGGGAATGGCTTTCTTTCTCTCGGAGGTCTAGTGATAGGAGGGCTCTCAGGGTTGGGGAAAGTTTGCTTGTAGAAGTCTCTCCCTGGCTTGGCTGAAGTAATCTTTGAGCTGTATGGCAAGGAGGATGTGGCTTCACTCCTCTTCCAAGCAGTCTCTATTTGAACTGTAATTTGAGCTACTACTCACTATTGCTGTGTATTCTGCAGTGTGCTGCACAGGACAGCTACCAGCTAAGAGTATATTTAAAACACAGCTTTTGCCACCTGATCTTCTCCCAGGTTTGCAAATGCCTTCAGAATTCTCTTTTTTGGGGGGGAAGGCTTTCTTTGTGTGTACCCAAGTTAAGCTCCTCAAGCTCCTCTGTCCAAACTATAGTTGGGACAAGATCATAGAATCATGGAATGGTTTGGGTTGGAAGGGACCTTAATATCATCCAGTTCCAACCCCCTTCCAACACCTTCCGCTAGACCAGGCTCCTCCAAGCCCCATCCAACCTGACCTTGAACAGGTTGTAGTCACTATGGGGTGTGTGTAATCAACAACAGAACTCTTCTTACCATCCTTTGCTTCACATCCTGCAGCAGCAGAGCATGTCGTGGGCAGTTGCTTTAGGGTCATGAGGAAGCTTAAAGCATTTCAGTTGTCTCAGCATGCATTAGGGTTATGGTTTGTCACTGTGTGATTACTGATAACCTGTGTGTTGTGTTCCAGGTGGTGGAAATGCCAGCATTCCTGGGATTGAGAGGATGGCACCTGGCATTGATCGTATGGGCGCAGGAATAGAAAGAATCCCTTCCGGGATGGGGCATGGGATGGAGAGAGTAGGCTCAGAAATGGACAGGATGGGGCTTGTTTTAGATCGCATGGGCTCCAACGTGGAGAGGATGGGGTCAGGAATTGACCGAATGGCCCCTCTAGGCATAGATCACATTGCTCCCAACATCGAGAGGATGGGCCCAGCTATTGAGAGGATGGGATCTGGCATGGAACGGATGGGCTCTGGCATAGGCTTTGGCATCGAGAGGATGGGGGCTGGCATCGACCGCGTTGGCACCACTATGGACAGAATGGGATCAGGCGTAGAACGGATGGGCTCTGGCATGGATAGAATGGGTATAGGCATCGAGCGTATGGTCCCTGCTGGAATGGGAACTGGAATGGGTCAGGTGATAGAGAGGATGCCAGCCGGTTTGGATCGCATAGGTGCTGCTCCTATGGAAAGAATAGGAATAGATCGTATGGGAGCTGCTGGCATGGAGAGGATGGGCTTGGAGCGCATTGGAGCCACTAATATGGAGAGGATGGGCCCTGCGATGGGGCAGGGCATGGGAGCAGGCATAGAGCGAATGGGACTGCCCATGGGAAGCAATTTTGAGAGAACAATGGACATGGAACGTGGAAACTTTGCAGGCAACTTTGCAGGCTCCCTTGGAGGAACTGGAGGACCTGCACCTGGGGTGGCCAGGAAAGCGTGTCAGATATTTGTGAGAAACGTGAGTAGCCCCTTTCCTACCTGTCCTTCACTCATCGTGCAATTGATCAGTACTGACACGTTCATCTCTGTGCTCCAGTCACAACATCCAGTACTGACTGCAGCCAGAGGGGCAGTTCCAGCTGTTGTGAGCTGAAGCCATTTCCTTAATGGGACCAGAGCTAAGTCCCGGGATGGAAAACGTGTTCTGAAGAGCTGGCAGTGCCTGCAAGCTGTTCAGGAGCTCCTCAGTAATGGTCTGTTCTTCTCTTTTTCACAGCTGCCTTTTGATTTTACATGGAAAATGCTGAAAGATAAATTTAATGAATGTGGTAAGTTATTTTATTGCTGGTTGTCACTCTGGAATAGGAATTAAACAGCAGTTCCTGGCTCTCTGTGTCCCCAACACCAGTATCTTGAACTGAAGTTTCACTCAGACTTACTGAAATGCTAGATCTTAACATTTGTCAAGCCATGTGAGGATGTCTGTTCTGAGTGTTGGGAAGCAATTGATGATCCATTAACACCCTCCTTTCTCTAAGTATTGGTGCCCTTCTCCATCTTGGGCTGGTTTATCATGCAGACAGCCTCTTTGTGGGTGCTCCATTCACCTGCTGCTGCTGGAGTGAGAATCAAGAGAAACACTGAATTAATTCATCTCTTAAACCAAGCATGCTCCTTTAAAACAGCAGTTTGGGAAAGCTGTCCTGCAGCCTGAAGTTCTAAACCATAGACTCATGAAATCCTAGACTGCTTTGGGTGGAAGGGACCTTAAAGCTCATCCAGTCCCAACCCCCTACCACTTGCAGGGACACCTTCCCCTAGAGCAGCTTGCTCCAAGCCCCTGTGTCCAACCTGGCCTTGAACACTGCCAGGGATGGGGCAGCCACAGCTTCTCTGGGCACCCTGTGCCAGCGCCTCAGCACCCTCACAGGGGAGAGCTTCTGCCTAAGATCTAATGTGAACTTCCCCTGTTCAGTTTGAACCCATCACCCCTTGTCCTATTGCTCCAGCCCCTGATGACGAGTCCCCTCCAGCATCCCCGTAGCCCCCTTCAGACACCAGAATCAACCACTGGCACGCTTAAAGGTAGAGAAGGTTCAACAAACCCGTTCTCTTCTCCTCCCCAGGCCACGTGCTATACGCTGACATCAAGATGGAGAATGGGAAGTCCAAAGGCTGTGGGGTGGTGAGGTTTGAGTCCCCGGAGGTGGCCGAGCGCGCCTGCCGCATGATGAACGGGATCCAGCTCCGGGGCAGGGAGATTGACGTGCGAATTGACAGGAATGCTTAAGCAGGAATTGCCTTTTTAACACTGCTTCCACACTTTTGGAATTTGTACTTTTTTTTTTTTTCCTTGTTAACCATTTTAATTTGACTGGATGTAAAGGTGTTTAAAAAAGAAAAGATTCAGTTGCTTTCTTGGAGTAATTTTAATTACTTTTTTAACGAATGGATTTCCATTTTACTGGGTTTTTGCATTGGAACTGCAACGTGCACAATCTTTTTTTGTAGTTGTGGCATCTCGTTGACATTACAGATGTAAACAGTAATGACTTTGATAATAAATGAAACTCAAGATTTCAGACACAGCATCTGGTCCTGGCAGCACCTCCTCTGCTTGCAAAGCTCTCTGTAACTTCAGTAAACTAGAACTTGTGTCCTGTGAAGTGTCAAGAAAGACTGTTCCTCGCCATTGCGTCTTTAACATGATGCACACTGGTGTTGGGGTTTGGATGGCTTTGGTGTGCAGGGGACCTCCCTGTCCTGTGTTCAGACTTAAGCAATACCCACTCTTGGTGCAAGGCTGGTACTTTCATTTTGCTCCAGTGGCGCTGCTCATTTCAAAGCAAAAGGAACAATAAATACATATCCTCTACCTTCAGGTGTGTCAGTGCCATTCTGAAGGCCTGAACTGAAAAGGGATTTAAAAGAGCTCCTTATAGTGGAGGTTTCCAGGTCCCAGGCAGGGTGAGGTGCAGCAGGGGGAAGGCAGAAGGTGGAATATTTCACCAACTGCAACAAACATGTTTTTAACAGTACAAATAGTAAAAGTGGGTCTTTCTGAGAGGAAGTTCTTGTGCCAGGAGTGATGAAGCTTTATACCCAAGACAGGATTTCTAGAACCATGGAGTGGTGTGGGGTGGAAGGGACCTTAAAGCTCATCCAGCTCCAACCCCTGCCACGGGCAGGGACCCCTTCCACTGGAGCAGCTTGCTCCAAGCCCCTGTGTCCAACCTGGCCTTGAACACTGCCAGGGATGGGGGAGCCACAGCTTCTCTGGGCACCCTGTGCCAGCGCCTCAGCACCCTCCCAGGGAAGAGCTTCTGCCTCAGAGCTCATCTCAGTCTCCCCTCTGGCAGGTTCAAGCCATTCCCCTTGGCCTGTCCCTACATCCCTTGTCCCAAGCCCCTCTCCAGGTTTCCTGCAGCCCCTTCAGGCACTGGAGCTGCTCTCAGGTCTCCCCTTCAGGAGCCTTCTCTTCTCCAGGCTGCCCCAGCCCAGCTCTCTCAGCCTGGCTCCAGAGCAGAGCTGCTCCAGCCCTCACGGCAGCTCCGTGGCCTCCTCTGGCCTCGCTCCCGCAGCCCCACGTCCTTCCCCCTGCCCGCCAGCCCCGCACTCAGCCCTGCGGGACCCGGACCCGGGCCAGGGGGAACCCCCGGGGACCGCTCCGTAGGGCACCGCCGGCACCCCCGGGCCCTCCGCGCCTCCTGCCCCGGTGCACGTGGGCAGCGCGCTCCATGACGTCACTGCGCGGCGCCGCCCGAAGGTCACACGCTGCGCTGGAAGATGGCGGCGGCGGCGGCCGGTGGCTGTCGGGTGAGAGCGGGGCCGGGGCCGGGACCGGGACCGCGACCGCGACCGCCTCCGCCGGGGGCTCGGTCCGGCTCCGCTGATGGCCGAGGGGCGGCGGGAGGCAGCGCTGGGCCGCGGTACCGAGCCGGGGATGCCGTGAGGGGGAGCGCGGGGCTGAGCGCGCTGGGCCGCGCGGGGAGTGCTCGGCGCGGCCGGTGCCGAGGTGCGGGTACCGGTTACCGGTTACCGGCTCCCTTCCCGCCCCGGAGCTGCGGCTCGGGCCCTGCCCGGGGCTCTGTGAGGGCTGCGGCGCGGCTGGAACCGGGCCGTGGCTCCTTTGTCGCCGTTCAGCGCAGGGCGAGCCCAGGCCGCTGCAGCCCGGCTCTACCGGGCTCTTGCCAAGCTTGAATGTACACAAGTGTTGAGCTGAATGCAGAGGTTGCGGCTTTAAAACCCGCTGTGTGGTGCCATGGGCAGTGCAGGTGGTTGGTGTTTTCTGCCCAAAGTTTAAACTTCAGTAGGGGAGACTGAGATGAGCTCTGAGGCAGAAGCTCTTCCCTGTGAGGGTGCTGAGGCGCTGGCACAGGGTGCCCAGGGGAGCTGTGGCTGCCCCATCCCTGGCAGTGCTCAGGGGCAGGACACAGGGGCTTGGAGCAAGCTGCTCCAGTGGAAGGGGTCCCTGCCCTGGCAGGGGTTGGAGCTGGAGGAGCTTTAAGGTCCCTTCCAACCCAGCCCAGGCTGGGATGCTGTGATTTTACAATCAGCCTCCAGTGTTTCTTGGCAGCACTTTGGGATGTTTTCTCAGGAGCACACTCAATGCTGTCTGTTTGCGGTGTTCTTTCTTTTCTTCTTGGGCTCTTCTGGGTTTCTGTCCTCTTGTATTGTACACCAAACCTTCCCTTTTTGTTGCAGAAATGTCTCATCAATGGCATGTGGCTGATATCCAGAAGATACCCAGTTCCTGCAGTCCCCAGGGGTACAGTGTATGGCATGAGCCCACCTGGTTTAGAGACCCATCAGGTTGGTTAACAGCCGACTTCTTCTTATTTCAGGTCAAAAGTGCTTTCTCATCAGAGCACTGATCTGCTCAATCGGGATGGATCTCTGAGAATCACCAGCTGTAGGTGGAAAGTTTCTACTTGTTAAGATGTATTTGATCAAGTGTTGGACATTGGCTCTTTTGAGGTTAAGCTGCTGCTTTTTCAAGGTGGCTTTGTATTCCCCACAACATTTACTCTGTTAGAAGTGACTCAGTGCTTGGTTTAAGTAAATCTAGCTGCTGGCTTTGACTCCTGTCTGATTTAATGTCTTGTTGGATCCTACAACATGGAATGCTTTTCTTTAGTCTAGATGCTACTCTTCGGGAGGAAGAAAGGGTTTTATATCAGGCTTTGTGGAGAACATCAAACAGGAATTAGCGAAAAACAAGGAGATGAAAGAAAGCATTAAGAAATTCCGAGATGAAGCTAAAAAGCTGGAAGAATCTGATGCTCTTCGAGAAGCGAGGAGGAAATATGTAAGTCAGGAATCCCTTTGGTGCTTTCATTGCCCACTCACTGAGCTGTTACCATTGTGAATGTAGATTTGAATCTTTGTGCAGATGACCTGAATTCAGCATGTCTGTTCTCATGGGAAGTTCTGCTTGGCTGGAAATACTGGGATTGAGTGGAAAATCTTTCCAGCAGCCCCTTCACTGGACTTCCCAAATAATGAGCAGATGAAAGAAGGAGGCATTAGAATTTAAACCCTTATTTTGCAGTCTTTGAAGAGCTATAAACAGCACAAGTTGCATAAATGCCCCTCTGATGGTAGTTCCTCAAGGAGGATGCTCCCTATGGTGGAGCCCTTTTGCTCTCAGTGGCAGCATTAAGGGGCTGTGCTGTGTGCTAAACTGGGCTTGAGTGTTTTCCCTTCTCAGTTACCTGCAGCATGTTTTTTTTTCCCCACAGAAAACCATTGAATCAGAAACAGTGAAGACCTCAGAAGTGATTAAAAAGAAACTTGGAGAAATAACTGGGACAGTGAAAGAGGTAAAAGGCAGCTGTGGAAGAAGCCGGTCCCCACGTTCTGCTCTGCTCCTTCACTCTCCATCTGTGTAAATGTGCTTTGGTGTGGCTTAGCTGCGTGTAGTTACGAGCTGGACATAAAGCTCTTTGCTGAGGGGGACATAACTGGTATCTTTTCAGTGCTGTTGAAGGTGCTGTGAGCATCTTCATCAGCCAAATGCCATTGATAACCAGGGAAAACCATTTGGTACTGGCACCCTGTCATTTCTCTTCCTCTGAAGCTGTGGCTTGTGAGCCATCCAGGGTTGGTTGCCTGTTGCTGGTGACAATTCCAGGATCCCTGAGGATCTGACGTGTGCCAGTGCAGAACAAAAGGGCGACCAGCTGCTGGCAGAGTCCTTTTAACATCTTGTATACAAGGTCCTGGCTCTGTAAAAACAGCTGAAGTGATGGGTATGAAGGTGTGGGATTGAGAAGAGTGTTTCCTGATTGTGCAGCAAGAGTTGCATAGCAGAGAGCCATCTCCACTGCTCCTGTACCTGCTCTGAAGAAGCAGATTGTTTCAAGGGGGAGGGCTTGGCTATCTAAATGCTGGCATCATTGGTCCTTCTTGCAGATATCAAGGGAAAAAAGAGTTAAAACCTCTGGGTAGCAGCTATTACAGATGTGTGTGGTCCCATGAGCAGCCCAGTCTGTTCTGCAAAGAGGTGTTGGACAATGCTGCAGTGCCAAGCCATAGTGTCCCAGCCAGTCTCCCCTGTGACATGTAGCTGTGTGCTCACCTTAGGTTGGGTTAGTTTCGTCCTGTGTGAATGCTAAAGACCTCCTCATGCCAAAGAGGAGTTACTCAGTATCAGTTTCCAGCAGTTTCACCTGACCTCAGCTTTTCTTTCATGTTGTGTTTTCTTGCAGAGTTTGGATGAAGTCAGTAGGAGTGATATTGGCCGGAAGATAAAGGAAGGTGTGGAAGGAGCAGCAAAAACAGCAAAGCAGTCTGCAGAGTCAGTGACAAAAGGAGGGGAGAAATTGGGCAGGACAGCAGCCTTCAAAGCTATTTCTCAGGTACCTGTCAGCTGTAAGGTTTGACTGTGTCCAGAGCTGCGTGGTGACCTCAGAGCAGCCTTCTGGTATCTGAAGGGGGCTACAAGGATGCTGGAGGGGATTCGTCATCAGGGTCTGTAGCGACAGGACAAGGGGTGATGGGTTGAAACTGAAACAGGGCATGTTCAGGTTAGATCTTAGGCAGAAGCTCTTCCCTGTGAGGGTGCTGAGGTGCTGGCACAGGGTGCCCCATCCCTGGCAGTGTTGAAGGCCAGGTTGGACACAGGGGCTTGGAGCAAGCTGCTCTAGGGGAAGGGGTCCCTGCCCATGGTAGGGGGTTGGAGCTGAATATATGGGACTCTTTTCTTCGGGTAGATCCCATACAACCATCCAGTTGGTGTTCTAGACTGTTGACTTCTTAAGCAGAAGGCCTTGGTACTGGTGTGCATGCCAGTAGACATCAGCAGAGAAGCATTTGGTGACTAAGGGAGAGGAGAATAACCTGTGGCCTCTTTATGTATTTATTTCTTCCTTCAGCAGAAGTGCTTTCCAGTTTCTGGGGAATGGGGGGAAACAGTAAATGAACCTAACGGGGATGTTGTCCTTTCAGGGAGTAGAAACAGTCAAGAAGGAGATAGATGAAAGTGTCTTAGGACAGACCGGTCCTTACAAACGTCCGGAGCGCCTACGGAAAAGAACAGAGTTCTCAGGAGAGAGTATTAAAGAGGAGCGAATATTTGAGGCTAATGAGTAAGTATGGGGTGGCATTTAGGGTGATACAGGAGGGCTGTGGGGTGAGGCCTGACCTGGCAGCACAGGTGGGTCTAAGAGCAGATTTCCCTCAGAAGCTGCCGATACTGAACCTTGCAATAGCAAAACTGGGCACATAAAATGCTAAAGTGGGTGCACAAGGTTCTGATGTGAATTCCTGACTGGCCTGTGTGTCCTCTTTCCTAACATCTTGCTGTTGAATTACGTTTGGCAGCACTAAGTCTGAGCTCCTTTGCTTCCTCTGCTGCCTCGCCACGCTAAGCCATGTTTCTGTGGTGTGTCAGCTTCAGTGATGCTGCATTGATACTCCTCAGGATGTTCTCCTTATTTGCACTCAGCTGTAAGTTACTTGCTCACAAGCACCCGTGTCCTGTGTCCTTTCTAGGGAGGCCATGGGTGTGGTGCTGCACAAAGACTCAAAATGGTATCAGCAGTGGAAAGATTTCAAGGACAACAACGTGGTCTTCAATAGTAAGTGTTCCAAAGACAATGGAAAAGCACCTTACTTTCCCAGTTGTGATTCTTGCAGGGTTGGATCTCGTGCCATCTGTGCAACCGGGCTCAACGTGATGCTCCATCTATGTTCAGGCCCCTCTTCAGTCAGGGGTTGGTTTTGATCAGTCCCTGCTCCCTGCAGGTACCACATCCTGCTTTCAGAGCTGCTTAAAGAGCTGAACTCTCTTCTGTTTTCCATTGTTTTCTAGTCAGGTTTCCTCTGGCACTGGGAAGAGGCCAGGGCACTCATGCATGCACATCAGCAGGGAGAGGGCAGGTCGCTTCTTCCTGACCTTGAGCTTGGGATGAGGAAAGATCTTGTATTGAGTGAGCTGGTTTCTGGAACCTGTGGAACTTTGCCTTCTGCCTGGTTTTAATACAAACCCTGAACTTAGTGAATGTTCTTCCCTGTGAGAGGGGCCAGGCCCTGGCACAGGGTGCCCAGAGAAGCTGTGGCTGCCCCATCCCTGGCAGTGTTCAAGCCAGGTTGGACAGGGCTTGGAGCAGCTTGCTCTGGTGGAAGGTGTTGGAACTGGATGAGCTTTAAGGTTCCAACACAAATCATGCTGTGATTTTGTGATCTATTCTTGACGTGCAGCCCCAGTTAAACTTCCTGGTGTTGGTTCCACATCTTGCTACCCCTTGTAGCGGACTGAATCAAGGCTGTAAGGAGGCTGTTACTGCTGTGAGCAAATCTGGTGTATTTTCTACCTGGAAATCTGAATAGAAGCTCCAGAGTTTCTGGCAGCTGCAGTCAGAGAAAGCATCATTCTCCTCATTACAATTATTGGTAGTTAAGAACAGTGCAGGAAGATGAGGAGAAAAGAAACTTTTGGAGTGGATAGCTGTTAATCACTGAAGTGATTTAGAAGGGAAGCAACGGGTTTGCTCTGCAGTCCACTGCATGTTGTTTCTTAGTGGAAGGACGTTGCTGCTCACAGCTCCTCTCCTTCCAGGGTTCTTTGAGATGAAGATGAAGTATGATGAGAGTGATAACGCATTCATTCGAGCTTCCAGAGCCGTCACAGACAAAGTCACGGACTTAATAGGTAACGTTGCACCCTTGCTCTGGAAGAGCATCACTGGCCTCAGCTCTGCTCTGGTGCCTGCTACTGCTGTTGTCCTCCACGTGTTCCTAAGGCCAGGTTGGACACAGGGTCTTGGAGCAAGCTGCGCTATGGAAGGTGTCCCTGCCCGTGGCAGAGGTTGGAACTGGATGAGCTTTAAGGCCCCTTCCAACACAAACCATGCCACGATTCCATGATTCTGGAGCTTTACAGCATTTGGCATGGATCATTACCCAGTATCATGTAGTGGCAGGCTGCTGCTGGATCAGACGTGCAGTGCCGTGACAAGTGCTTGCATGGGATAAAGCTGAAGCTTACCTTTAAACCGCAGATGGTCCCAAGTGCCTCCTCCTTCCTTCTGTTGTCTCCCCAAACGTCTTTCCCTTGTTCCCTGTGGCAGTTGTTGTGCCACCGGTCTCACTGAGGTGTTTTTCAGGTGGATTGTTCTCGAAGACAGAAATGTCGGAGGTTTTAACAGAGATACTCAAAGTGGATCCATCCTTTGACAAAGACCGGTTCTTAAAGCAGTGCGAGTTTGATATAATCCCCAATGTCCTGGAGGTGAGGAGGGGCTGCAGTGTGATGCATGGCAGGGGGTTGGAACTGGATGATCTTAAGGTCCTTTCCAACCCAAACCATTCTGGGAATGAACAGCACTGGGCAAATGGTGCTATCAGATATTGATAAGGGAAGGAATTTGGTGTGTAGGTACTACTGGAGTCTAAGTGGTCTGTGACTGCTTGCAAAGAGGAGCTCATGAGAAATGGTCCTAGTCAAGGAAGGTCTGTGGAACTTCATGTTTTTAAGGACCACTCAGGACAGCACTGCTGAAGGCTGTGACTTCAGGTGTAATGGATATAGTTCCTCTCACTGTAACAGTCCGTGAGGAAAGACAGAGTGAAAGCAGTGGAATTGAAGTACAGCAGAAATTGGCTGGGATTTGTATGAGACTGGAAAATCTGAGGCTTGAAGAGAGGAAGAAGCTAAGAGAGAGCAAAGTGTGATCTTCTCATCCTAAAACAGTGCAGGGAATGATTTGTCTCACTTAATACATGCTGACACACCTGTAGAAGTGTTCAGAATGCTTCTAGTCATGAGGCAGCATTATAGGATGAGCTAAAACGAAAAACATTCCTATTTTATTCCATTTCCTCTTTCAGTCTATGATGTCTGGAGAGCTTGATATCCTCAAAGATTGGTGCTATGAAGCGGTGAGTAGAGCTACTCAGACTCTCTGGAAAGATGATGATTCTCCCTTATAAGTAGGTGTATTGTGCCATCTTTGCTTGCAAGCTGTTGGATCTGTGATGTTGCTTACCTGCTTTGCCCACCTGCTTCCCCAGGGAACGTACTAGAAAACACTAATGCAGTCAAGTATATGGGCAGGAGTTCTGGAATAGTCTGGCTGTGAGCTGAAGAGTGGGGGTTTTAGTGAGCCTTTGGTTCTGTGAAGGCCAGAGCATCTGCTGTAGCTGTTTGATGCTTGGCAAGACCTCTGTGTTCAGCCTATCTGCAAAACCCTGACTTTCCTTGTCATTGCTGGTGGTTCTCTCTAAGCAGAAAATCCCTTTTTCTTTGTGACAGAACAAATTCAAACGTGTAACACAAGTTTGTTGCTTCATTTAGACTTACAGTCAGCTTGCTCATCCCATCCAGCAAGCCAAAGCCATGGGGCTCCAGTTCCACTCCAGGATTCTGGACATTGACAACATTGATGTGAGTGCCCTTTCCTGTGTTTCACTTTAGAGAGGATGAATTAGAAACTCATGACCTGAGGAGGGCTTTTCTTCTTTGCTCTGACTTAAGTTGGAGGTAGTTACTGGCTGGGCTACCCCAAAAGGTAACTCCAGAGTTCCTGAAGAACAACATCCTCTGGAGCATTCTGCATCCCCACAAAGAGAGGCAGGAAGAGACCTGTATGTTATCAGAGCACAGCTTTGGGAAACAAACCTCAGTTCTTCATTCCTCTCTGCACTGCAGTTAAGAAGCTCTTTAAATACTGAATGGAGTGACATTAGTATTGAGGAGAAGGTATAACCCAATTGGAATACCCAGGTGCAGCTCTGGAGAGGGTGGGATTGTCAGCGTTAGCTATGTCAGGCCAGAGCAGTGGTGTTAAATACTTGATGTTCATACCCTAATCTGCAGGAATTGTTTCCTGATGGGATTTTCTTCCATTGCAGCTGGCCATGGGGAAGATGATGGAGCAGGGACCAGTTTTAATCATCACTTTCCAGGCTCAGGTCGTGCTGGTAATTAAGAACCAGAAAGGGGAAGTGGTGGAAGGTGACCCGGTAAGAAATGCTCTCAGCTGGAGGTGCTTTCTCTCTTAGTCCCCTGTTAATCATCCTGGGTGTTAGGATTCATCTTGGTGCATCTGGAGCAGGGGTGTCACACATACTGCATTGACTGGTAGGAATAATACTGTACCTTGTGGGTTAGGTCCTTGGTGCAGCTCAGTGTGGGCTGTTTCTTCCTGTCAGACTCTCAAAGTGTTAAACCCCATTAACTGAGCATTAAGTAGCTCCCTGCCTGTAGTTATCACCATGAGTTCTGCTCCTCTGGGACAGAACTGAACTCTCCTGCTGTACACTGAAACTCCATCCCAGAGCTTCTACCTGATCCTGGTCTGTTCTTCCTTTCACAAAGGGCGCTGTAAGAGGAGAGCACAAAGATGCTTGGCAGACAGGGTGGGAGCTGGAGTCAGCTCATTTGCAGGGGATGGAGGAAATGACTGGCTTAATACATGCATTTAATAAAGACTTGGCTTTTTGCAACCACTGTCTCTAGTCCAGGCTCTAAGGGATTGGAACTGGATGATCTTAAGGTCCTTTCCAACCCAAACCATTCTATGATTCTAAGTTGAAAACCTTCCTTCTGAGTTTGGAAATCAAAGGTTTATCTGTTCCTGGCTGTAACATGTTTCCAGCCGCTGTCCTTACTCAGCACCTTCAGGCTTAGAACCAGAGGGTGAACTCCTGAGGGCAGTCTCTGGAGGAGGTTGGAGCCTGTCCCCATTGGGTGAGGTCTCTGAGCATCCCGCAGGCTCTAACAGCAGGATTTCCCTTCCAGGACAAGGTGCTGCGGATGCTGTACGTGTGGGCACTCTGCAGAGACCAGGACGAGCTCAACCCCTACGCTGCATGGAGGCTACTGGACATTTCCTCATCGAGCACTGAGCAGGTTCTCTGAGGACAGTTGCAACCCAGGGGCTTCCTGTACCTCTCTGGAAGTGGCTCCATCTCTGCCCTCGCACCTGGCTGCTGTGGGATGGACTGTGGATGAGGGAAAGAGGCTGGACTGGTTCCTTTGGCAAGAGGGGGCTGTTCCGTGTGCCCTCATTGTGCCAATCCCAGTCATGAACTGGACGAGTACCTGCCTTCTGCTTTGCTGTGGCACTGTAAGGGTGTAGGGAGATTGCCAGTGAAAGGTCTGAGACACGAGCAGCTGCTGTTGGCTCCTTTTTTAATCGTGGCTGAAGGAGGCTGGTTGTCTCCCGTGTGTTTCCCAGTGCTTCCAGTGCTGCACAGAGGTGGGTATTGGAGAGTGAGACGTGCCAGGTCTGATTCCCATCTGCTGTCATCCTCTGGTGGCCTCAAAGCATCCCCCAGAAGATCTCAGAGGTGCTTTTAAGGCACATTGGTCTTGGCTGACTCTTGTGGAGTCACACCAAGAAGCCTTCTGTTGCTGCAGTGTCTTGCACTTTACCAAACCAAATACAAACAAGTTTGCATGTAATGCTCTTGGTGTGGAGGGGTTTGGCATCATCAGGCAGGTTCTTGAGGCAGGTTCTTGAGGCTGGTACCATCCATACAGCCACAGCTTTGCACTGGGAACGTTGGTTTGGGTGCTGTGTTCATTGTGTCCACTGGTACCACTAAGGAGTGCACAACTGCCTTTCTGTGCTGGGTTAATGTGATAGTGGGGGGGGGACAGGCTGTAACTGGGAGGGGGCAGCAGGCAGGGTGCTAGGATGGTGCTCAGGGGCGGGGATGGACAGAGCAGCAACACAGGAGTCAATAAAATGCAGTATCAGGTAGAACATCACCTCTGGAGCTCAGGTATTTATTCCATGGGATGAGAACAGAGGGTGTGAGCCACACATCTCCTGTGTGAAGTGGGTCCTGAGCGTGGCTGTTGTCACCAGGGGGACTCGTGCTTCATGGGGACAGCACCCCCTTGGTGGCAATGGGAAGGTGTTGGGGGATGAGCTGCTGGTACCCTCACAGGAGACTCTGGGTTTGGGAGCTGTGATGTGGATCAGTTCCTCAACTGCCTCCTTATGGGAAGCGTGGTTGTGAGGGGAGAATATTGCTGGGGGAATGGGGAGTCAAAGGAGTGACCTGCTGCTGTGGTCTGCCCCTGCACAGACCAGGGGGATGCAGGTCAGCACTTCCTTGCCATTAAAGAGAATCATTCCCAGTTCGTCCTCTTCTGGGTGTCCAGATCAGTTCCTTTGAAGTGGAACCTCATTTTGCTTCTAGCTCTTGGCATAATGAATTCTCTTGGGGGCTAATGTTTTATTTATAGTAAATCACAAGCAGCAAACTCCTGGCAGGTCCAGTTTGGAGAGAGGAGCAGGAGGAGGATTTTCCATTGGTCTGGAATACTGCTCAGTGAGCTGGAGGTCGGGCTCTTCATTTCCCAGTAGCACCAGGTAGGCCTGGGCTTGCTGGCCTGCTCAAAGGCATTGCTGTGTGTGGAGGGGTCTTGGCTGGTGCTGTGGAAGCTTCCAGAGCTTCTCCTATGGCTGCGGGTCTGTCCTGGCTCCCCCAGGGAAGGGGACAGGGCATCCCCCACCATTTCCTTCCCCACTGGTGGTGCCTCGGTGCCCTTCAGCAGCTCAGATGTGGGGCTCAAGAGGGGCTTTGGCACCTCCTGTACCATTTCCTGATGTCCCCTGTGTTCCCTCCCTGCCCACACAGGCACGCACTCATTAAATCTCTAACATCCCCCATTCCCTAAACTCTGCTTCCCCACACCTCTACGGTGTTAAAGGGGCCTGGGGTACCCTCAGAGGCTGAGTGCAAGTGCTATTATAGTCATTTTGAGGGCGAAAATGAGCAGTTTGGTTCAGCAGAGCCATATGGGGACCCAGCTCCATCTGCACCTCTTTGTGCCACATGGTCGATGCAGCTGTGCCCATTGCCTGTGCTGCATTGTGTGGGGCACACAGAAGTGCTGCAGTGTCACTAGCCCCCCCTCAAGCAGTGCTGTGGGGTCCTTCAGTCTCCTGATAGGAAACAAGCAGCTGTAGATCCCCCTTGGAAGGGGACTGCTGTTCCCTGGCTGGATCCTGCTCAACATCCCATCGCGGGATGCTGGGGCTGTTGGTGCTTTACAGGCCCCCAGGGGCTGGGTTAGAACATCCCCTCCTTGTACCGGGAGGATCTGGCACTACCAAAGCCATCGTGGTAGGAAGAGGCCTCTCGTTGCTGCTCTGAGCACTGTGTGGTGTGGGGGAGTCAGGACAACTGCTGCTGGGAACCGGAGGCCAAAGATCCCTCCTGGCCTCCATCCTGGTGACTTCAGAGCTGGGTCTGCGCTGGTGAGGCCGCAGCACAACGTGGGGCAGGCACCGGGTGTGAAAGCAGCCACACTGCTACGAACGTCACAGCTTTATTTCCTTTCAGAGCCTGCACGCACCATCCCAACGCCTCCTCTTGACTCCAGGCCATGGGAAAGGGGCCTCCTCAGCCCTATCTGTAGGAATTGGCTTTGTGCTTAGGCAGGAAGGTGAAGCTGGGGGGCACGGGGCCCAGCAGCAGCTCGCTGGAAGACAAGAGTGCAAGAGAGAGCAGGTGAGGTTTGTGGTCAGTGCAAGAGGCACCGGTACCCTGGGGGCTCTGCAGCGATGGAGAGCGCAGCCACAGGGGTCAAATGAACCTGGAAATCACCCCCAGCCTCTGAGAAGCTCCTCCCCACCCCTCACTGTGCTCGTGCAGAGCCAAACCCCTCGTAGTGCCAAAAAGCATTGGAGGGCAGATCCTACGATGATGGAAAGCAGTTCTCCCACGCTCAGATTTAGCCTGGCTTAAGATTAACAACTGTTTCACACGTTGCCTTTTCAGTGCAGTCATTTGCTTTATAGTCCAGGAGGTTTAACTTATTTCCTGGATGCCTCAGCATCACTAAAGCTTTCCATAAGCCATGTCAGAGTATCCCAGCAGGGCACAGAATTGCACAGCAAGAGCCTCAATCTCCAGCGCAAAAGCAGAGCTAGAAAGCCCTGCTTCTAGTTAGTGTCTCCTTAAAATGAGCTTAAATGAATAAACCTCAACTGCTCTAAAATGTTGAGTTCTGGCTATAAATGGCACTGCAGAGACCAGAGGGGACGCTGAGCAGCCTCACGTGGGCAGGTTCTGCTTGGAAAATGGCATTTAGAAGTGCTGATCAAAACTCGCTGTGCTCGTAACGTGGCTTTAGGCAGCTGGTCCCAGTGCTAAGAGAACGGATGAGGATCAGCAAAGCCACAGAAGGCTGTAGCCAAGCTCTGGTTTTGCTCATCTCTGTTTCCATGAGCTGGGGAACAGCAGCTGCCTGCTCCAGCTCTCATTTTTGAGCCTGCAAAGACAGCTCAAGCCAGTGCCTGAGGACTTGGGGAAAACCAGTTTCCTGCTCTCTGCTGCATGGACTCAGCTCTCAGCTCATGGAAAAGGGGGGACGTGCTCAGCTCTCCCAGCCTGGGGATGGGAACAGGATGCGGGCCTGGCAGGGCAGGACTGTCCAGACAGCACACAGGGATCTGATGCTGAAAGCCCGAGACACCCCATGGTTGTGCTTCCTCCCTTGGTTCCTCCGTGTGTCCTGGGACGAACAACGCGGCATGAGAGCGGTCAGCGAGAGGCACTGCAGGACCTGCTGAAGCTGATGCAGGCACTGGGAGAGCTCTTCTCCAAACTCAGCTCAAACCCTGAACTAAAGCCCTGGTTGCCCCTCGCTGCTTCCTAACAACCCCTCTGGAGGACGCATGAAGTCACTGCAGGGCTCTGGGATGTCCCTTGTAGGAACTGAAATGAACTTCAGCGCTTTCTGACCTTATTCTGATCCAGTCATCCACGTTCTGGCTCGCCATCAGTGTCTCCAGGTAGTCTCTCCCCATGTAGTAGGGCGGCCGCTCATTAATCTTCTGAGGTAGGAATTCCAGCAAGCCAACGGGAATGTACCTGCAATGGGACGCAATGCAATGGCAGCGTGTGCTGCGCGCAGGCGGGCACGGGCTTCCCTCTCAGCTGGGAGGCATCACCTGCACAGGAACGAGAGCCATTCCAGCAGGAACTTCCTGGTCTTCTCCACTCCCTGAGTATCGGAGCCCCAGTGCTCGAGGCCGTAGTTGGTGAAGTCTCTGAGGAGCTCGAATCTCTCGCTGGAGGAGATATCCCAGTGCCTCTGTTCCTTGATTTCAGTGAAAAGCCACGGCTTGATGAGTGCCCCTCTGCAGCCAAAACCCAAGGGGCATCGTTATTGCCATGACCGATGCTTCTGAAGATGCCAACTCGTTTAAGAGACTTCCCAGCACTTCTCTGCCAGCCCAGTTCCCTGTTTCAAACAGGAAGCTGCTGGATGCTCCCCCAGATGGGAACGGCTTTAACCCATTTCCACAGAGGACTTTCACCAAGAGGGAATTTCTCACGGTTTGGGCTTATAAAAGGATCTTTTTCTCCATCCTTTTTGGACTCCTGCAGCAATAGCAAAGGGGAAACCCAGGCACTTGCCTTGCAATCATGATTCCCGAGACTCCCGTCTGCATGGCTCGATTCGCATCTTCGTAAGACAGAATATCACCATTCCCTGTCCAGAAGGAAGGGAGAAGCCAGCGGTCAAAGTGATGTTAATGCAGGCATGGGATAAAGCTCAGAATGGACACAGGGGCCAAGCGCCAGATTGCCCAAAGAGGCTCTGGGGCTCCTGTTTCTGAATCAGAAACGCCCCACGGATGTATCCGATTCCTTCTCCTTGTAAGGGGAACGTCAGAGCCTTCTCCCCTCTTCCTCTCCCAACTCCTACCCTGAAGGTTTAGCTGGGACTGTCTGTGCCATGGTGCCCACGGGAGAAAGCATCTGCTAAAACCCACGTGGTTGGTGCCTGTTCCTTGTCCTCCTCCATCTCCTCTGCTCAGTGCTCATCACACACAGCCCCAGGCACATGGGCAGATCAGCACAAGACTCCATCGTGTCATCACCACCACCAGGGATGCTCCAGCCTTTCCCCCAGGCCAAATGTCCTTGGGGGGGGGGGGCTGGTTTGTCCTTTTAAGCTCAAACCCTCAGCACCTTCAGTCCACAACACAACACAACAGCATCACCTACCAAACAGAGGCATGGGGCTGGCTACTTGGGCACACTCTGCTATGTAGTCCCAGTCAGCGCTCCTCGTGTAGCGCTGCTCCCTGGAGCGGCCGTGGAGCTGGGGAGGGAAGTCACAGCGAGACCTCATGGAATGCCAGGAGGAGGCAGAGAGGAAGAGGCTGGGGTAAGGGATCCCTCTGGAGCTGCGGCCCACCCCAGGAGTCAAAGGAAATATTCACTGTGGGCAGGATCTACCCATCCCCATGCACCCGAGATGGTCCCACCACTTCCCAACCCTGCCGTAAGGAGGCTTATTTGGGCAAAACCTCTGTTCCCAGAGCACTGCAAGGAACAATCTCCCCCTGTAATGGATATAAGGCTCAGGAGCATGCAGGAAGATGCTCTCTGCACCCCCATTTTAACCTGTTATTAGCAGGAAACGCTAAAAGACAGGAGGCAGCTGGTCAAAGGTGCTTGAAAGCTGTGGGGAAGGGGAAGGTCACCCCCACGCTGTGCTCTGGGACATGGAAGCAGAGCTCCCCAGGCACCACAGCAAGGGTCCCTGTACCGTGACCATGGCTGCTCCCCACTCCCGGAGCCTGGGGATGAGTTTATGAGCCACGTTAATCTTCTCCTGCACCCCCGTCCGGATCTTCACGGTCAGCGGCACATCCAGCACCTGCACCACAGCAGAATGAGGCCCGGCTGGGGCAGGGGTTGGCTCCATCAGCTCCTCTCCTGCTGCCCCCACTCACCGAGTTCATGCCCCGGACAATCTGCTCGAACTTGTTGGACCGAGTCATCAGGGCACAGCCTCCTCCCTGCGGGACACAACACGGCACAGGCAGGACTTGCTGCCTCCTTCCGGAGGGAAGAGGCTCCTGGAGTTGCTCCATAGCAGCCCTCAGGGATGCAAGGAAGACTTGGAGATGGGGGGACTCTTCAACTAAAAACCCACAGCCCTTTTCCCTCCCAGTTTGGGTCAGAGACAGGCAACCATCTCTGAAGAGCTTCTTCGCTGAAGCCTAGTGCCCACAAATGAACTGGGAGCTCTGGATCAGATCGGGTAGTGAGGAATGAGAAAGACCAGCACCTACTGAAGGAAGCAAACCACGCCGCAAAACATCTTCTTACCTTCTTGTAGACCAGGTCAATGGGACACCCGACGTTGACGTCTACAAAGTCCACTTCAATTGTTTGGTTCAGGAGCTCGGCACATTTGGTCATCGTGTCTGGAAATGCTCCCTCCAGCTACCAAAGAGGGACAGGGGCAGGAGCTCCAGCAGCTCCTCAGAAGTGAGGTATCATCACAAGGGTGCTGAGGCCCTGGCACAGGGTGCCCCATCCCCGTGCTTAAGGCCAGGTTGGACACACGGGCTTGGAGCAAGCTGCTCCAGTGGAAGGGGTCCCTGCCCGTGGCAGGGGTTGGAGCTGGAGGAGCTTTAAGGTCCCTTCCACCCCAAGCCATCCCATGAGCTCTCACCCGCTTGGTTGTCAGAATGACAGCGCTCACCTGCACCCCAAAAATGTCTTCGGTGTGATGGCGTTTGAGGAGAGCCCACTCGGAGGCCTGGCCCTGCAGCAGGTTGGTGCACACGGCCATCTCCCCACAGGTGACATCTGCCCCCAGGCGCTTGCAGATCCTTCGGAAAGGGAGGTTACCGCACTGCAGGGGACACGGGGAGATGCTCTGTCAGCAGCTTTGCCCTGTTCCGAACGCAGTGACCCCAACTTGTGAAGCAAGGACAGAACTATCCACCTACCGTGGTCAGTGGAGCCAAGTAGAGCTTGCCTTGGATTTCCAGCTGGGAAACAAGGACGGAGGAGCACGTTAGCAGAGCTGAACCAGCAGTGGTTAAACAGGAAGATCTCTGTTAGCAGTGTTATCGCTTGCCTTGGGTGAAACTCAGTGGGTAACCCAGGAAAACACCGTTTTGTTGGAGAAACTCAACTATTCCCTGAGAATCTACCATTTGGATAGAAGAACCAGAAACCTGATCCACTCAATCCTGCTCAGCTTGGGGGAAACTCAAAGCAGTTACAGACAGAGAAGGATGCAAGACTGGGTAATGGAGGCAAGGATGGAGGTGACGAGGAGGAGAGGCAGGAGGCAATGCTCTGGGCAGTACCCCTCCAAGGACAACACCAAATCCCTGCGTCCTTCCCCTCATGACACTAACGTGGTTCCCAGGCAGCTTTGTCCTTTGCCTGCCTCTCACCCAGTCTCTTATCAGGTACACAAGAGAGAGCAGCCCTCAGCCAAATCCTCACCTTCTTCTTCTCACACGGCCGTGGTTTTATCACGTCTTCGTCCGTCACTGGGCCCACTGTTTGGATGGAGGACGCCTCCTCATCACCTGTAGGGCTGGGACTCTGCAAGCCATCTGCTTTGGGATCTTCTCCCTGCTCTGGTAGCACAGGACAGGCGGGATCGTCCCCATGGCCCTCCTGGGGTGCTGCGCAGTTGGGCACCTCCTGCTCCCCTGCAGAACACCCCGTGGCGTTGCCTCCCTTCCTGCCACCACCACGGGGCTTGGCCAGAGCACGCAGGAACTCCTCGGCCCTCTTGAAGCTGAACTTCCTCTTGCGCAGGCGGTGCTGGAGCTCCTTGGAGAGGCTGTTCCTCACCAGCGCCTTCCCTTCCCACTGCCCGGCCAGCTCCGGGTTGATGATGTTCTGGAAGCCATCCCCGAGGTGGGCCCGGGCGAAGCGGCAAGTGACCCCGTACGTGCACTTGCCAAAGGTTTCGAAGAGGACACAGCGGCGGCCCAGGTCCGGTGGCTTCAGGGCCATGTACTCACCGAGGTCGTGAAGGAACCGGCACTGCGGCCCGAAGAAGCACTTGTCTGCAGAGCCCTTCCAACAGGAACGAGGGGTGAAAACCTCTGCACAAGCACCTTCAAACCCAGCCAAGCTGAGTCTGCCCCAGCCCAGAGCTGCGCTGGGCACCCAGGGATGTTGGGTACCCCATGAGATGCTGCAGGAGGGCACTGATGCACCCAAATGGGGATGTCTTGACTTGTCCTGCTCAGCTCATCCTGCCTCATCCCTCCCAGCCAGCACAGCCCCTGCTACCCAATCCCTGCCCCAGGGCAGCTTCAATGTGCTTAAAAAGAAATGGAGCCCTTGGGCAGGAAGGGATCATAGAAGCATGGAATGTTTTTTGTTGGAAGGGACCTTAAAGCCCATCCAGTTCCAACCACAGGAAGGGACCCCTTCCACTGGAGCAGCTTGCTCCAAACCCCTGTGTCCAACCTGGCCTTGAACGCTGCCAGGGATGGGGCAGCCACAGCTTCTCTGGGCACCCTGTGCCAGCGCCTCAGCACCCTCACAGGGCAGAGCTTCTGCCTTACGTCCAACCTGAACGTCCCTGTTCCAGTTTGAACCCATCACCCCTTGTCCTATCGCTCCCACCCTGATGAAGAGCCCCTCTCCTGCATCCCAAACCCCCATTCCCGGCGTGGCTCCCCCGTGCTCCACCTGCGTTACCGCCGGGCAGAGCCGGTTCTGCTCGTAGAGCTTGGGCTTCATGCAGGGTCTGCTCTTGTTCTGCCCCCGCGCCCGCTTCCGCCCCACGGGCTCCTTCTCCCCGGCTCCAGCAGCATCTTCTCGGCTTTCCTCATCCCGTCCGGTGCCCTCTGCCTTCACCCGCTTGGCGGGGGGCTCGCCCTGGCCGACGCCGACCTCTTCCTCCTCCTCCTCCTCCTCCTGCTGCTGCTCTTCCTCCTCCTCCTCCTCCTCCTCCTCCTGCTGCTGCTCTTCCTCCTTCTCCTCCTCCTCCTCCTCCTCCTCGCCCCGGTCCCGCAGGTACGCGTGGAACTGCTCCTTGGAGGTGAGGAACCTGCCGAGCCCCAGCACCGTGAGGCCCCGGCGGGGGGCGGAGGGGCCGGGCACGTACCGGGGGGGTTATGGGGGGGACCCGGCCTTGGGCCCGCACTCACCGGGCTCGAACCGGCGCCACCCCTGGGGCCGCCGCCATGCTGCCGCGCACAGCGATGACGCGAGGGGCGCGCCGGGACCACGTGACGGGGGCGGGGCCTGGCGGGCGGTATAAAACGGGCGGCTGAGGCGGTGCGGGCTCAGGGCGGCTCCGCGTCCGCCCGGGTGCGGGGCGGTGATGCTGCGGGTGCTGAGCAGGAGGGAGGCCTCGGGCAGGGGTTAGGCGCTCAATAGAGGGTCCGGTTGCTTCGGGTGCTCAGCCGGAGCTGTCCCCAGGCTCAGCCTGGCAGAAGCGTGGGAGGGCTCCGTGCTCCCTGCACCTTCCTCTGCCGCGGAGGGATGGAGGAGGCCGCTCTGCCCCCCCGTTTTGGGTTCCGTCCTGGTGGGGGCTGTCGCCCGTTCCTGGGGTCCCACTGAAGAAGCATCTCCCGTCCCCTCTAAGGGCCTTGGAGGCCTTTTCAGCTCCGTCAGGAACGCCCTCTCCGTTCCCATGAGCGTGCTTCCAGCCCGGCGCCGTGGTGCGGGAGCAGGCTGATGCTAACGCGTGCTTTTTGCCTTTAGGTGCTGCTGGGAAGGGCAGCTCTGCTCGTGGCCTCGGGGAATGACCCCCGTGTTGGGCTGGTTTAGGAGCACAGGAGGGGTTGGTTGTGCACACGGGGCTTCGGTTTCCCCGTGTTCCTGTTTCCCGCTGCCTCAGTGCTGCTGTCTCCAGGCTCTCCATCAGAAACGCCCTTTGGGAGCCTGGCAGGGCGCTCCTGCCCTTGCCGAGGGTGGGCAGGTTGTGTGATGGAGCGGGGCTGCTGCCAAGGGGAGCTTTGGGCTGATGGGGTATTCATTAGTTTGGAAGTGAAACGCGAGGAATGCAGAGTGCTGTTCCAAGCGCCGGCCTGGCTGAGGGCAGGAAGGGAGGAAATGAGGCCCTGGGGATCAATGAAGTGATTTCATTGCTGTTGTCGTAGGGCAATAAGCCTGAAGTCAGAGCGCTCGGGCTCGCTGCATCAGCTGAGGTCACAGACTCTCGGATCTGCTCCCTTCATGAGGCTGAGCCTTGGGCAAACTTCCCAACACATCCCCTGGGATTGCCAACGCCTCCTGGGCACCGAATCCCAGCCGGACACAGGCCAAGGTGCCAGGGGCTCAGCCACACGCAGCCAAGCAGCTTCGTGTCCACCCGTGGCTGGTGGAGGATGTGGGTGAAGGATGCCGGGGGTCTGGTCCAGAGAGGTGATGCTCTCGGTGGTGCTTCACCCCTTGCTGCTTTCGGGGCATTCTGAGGGTGGAAGAGGGGCTGGGGAGTGAGGAGCTGGGCGGCTTTCATGGGTGAGTGTGGTGCTTGGACCGCCGGAGCTCTCACCTCAATCCCCTTCAGCAGCACTAAAGCAGCTTTGAAGCAAACCAGTACCCAAGGAGTGACTGGGAAAGGCCCAGGAGGCAGGAACGAAAGGAAGGGTTGGCTACAGGAAAGTGTGAGCTCTAAACCAGCGAGAACTAAGGCAGCTTCAACGTCCAAGTTAAACAAGCGATGTGTGTTAACGGACCTGCCCCTTCCCCGTGCTCCAGCACCAAGGTTGGGATGTGTCAAGCCCCTGGTTCTGGCTGCTCCATTTGTGAGCTGACAAATGAGGCTCTGCAGCAGCCCCCAGAGGTCCCCTCCGCAGCTGGGATGGAAACTTGGGCTGCTCACACTTGTTTGGATGCCTTCAGAGCAGCGCAGGAATGTTCTGACACCCTTTGCTGGGTCACTGTGGAAGGGGCAGAGGCCACAGGAGGCAGGTGGGAGATTGCTGCTGATGTATGGGGCAGGGGAGCTAGAGCTGGAGGGGAACCGTGGGGTCCTATCCATCTTCTGGTCAAAACAAAATCCGCCCCTCGTGTCTACTGTCTACTTCTTTAATCCAGTCTTGGTTTCCAGGCCCCGTGCAGCAGAACTCCCAGCCTTCTGCAAAGGAGACTATTCCCATTGCTCGTAAATCTCCTATCAGGAAGCTGGTTCCAAGATGAAAGCTCAAACGTTTCCCCTCTCCAGTTTCATGCCCCAGCTCCCAATTCCCTCCCAGCCGTAACCACCAAGTCTCAGTCTCCTCCCCGCAGCTCCATGTGGACACACGCTGGGGTCTCTGTACCCCATGTCAGGACTCCCAAAGGTGCTGTGCCACATCTCCTCCTGTGATGGGATGCTTTGGCAATGGGCTGTGCTCCTCTAATGCTTGTAAAGGGCTGAGCCAGGCTGGGGGCAGGCAGTGCTGTGATGGATTTAGACAAACAGCTCTTGCTGTAGTTCCCTTCAAGGCAGTTTAAGAGCTGCTCAGAGCGCTGACTTAGCCCTTGGCTAGGATGGAGCCGTTAAAGGTCACTATCTGGGCAAGGCCTGCATGGTTTGGGACAAGCTGTGGCTGTGCTGGAGCTCAGGCTCTGATGTGGCTCTCGCGCTACCCACGGCAGAGATAACGCGTGCTAATAAACCACTGGATCTGCAGCATCTCTGTGGGATGGGTGGGCAGGGGTCCCCAACGGAGGAGGGAGCGAGGGAAGGGAACGTCAGGGCCAGCTGTGCTCGTGTGGGAGCGGTGGGAGCAGTGTGGGATCCTGAGCCTCTTGGCCGCGTCCCTCAGCCCTTCCTTAGGGAAGCTTGGAGAAGACCCCAGGCCTTTTCTGCAGCCCCTAAAAGCAGCGGAAGCCAAAGCGGCCGTCGCAGGAGAGGCTCGGTCCTTGGCAGAGGCTGCTCTGCGGGGCAGGAGAGGCAGGATGCGGCTTCCCAGCGCCGCTGGCCACGGCACAGCCCCGCTTCTCCCGCGCCGGGAGCTCTGAGGGCCTTGCACAGCAGCCTTTGACGTCCCTGCGTGCTCTCAGGGCTGCTCTGGGGCAGCTCCTTGGGCTCCGGAGGGGGGATCCTCATCCCTGAGCTCTCCCGTTGCTCTTCCATGTGGGTTGGCTCTGCTGGGACTTGGTGGGAGCAGAGGATCTGGACTGGAAAGGAGCCCTCAAGCCTTTAGCTGGCCCCTTGCAGTGCCCTGCGCCTCCAGATAAGATGTGTTGTCCGTTTCTCAGTTGTGTTTTCACATGGAACTGAGGTTTCCTCCTGACATTTAACTCAGTCGGTGAGGGACAAACCCCACAAACATTCCCGTTTCGCTGGGACGAAGGCGCCAAGATCCTGCTGGGACTGAAAGGTTTCATCATTTCCGAAGCAAAACGTTTGAGTTAGAAAAGAAGAAATAAAGACAAACTAAAAATGACACATTTTCAATGTTTTTCTAATTATTTTCTCCGTTTTGGCTGAAGCTATTGGTCCAATTTGGCCTCCCTTCCCAAATAGCTTTAGAACCTTCCCAAGCTTCTATTTTGGTGTCTTTTCCCGTCATTGATGAATAAAGGCTTGATCTCTGCCCTGCTCACCAGTGGGGTGCGTGTCCCTGCTTACACCAGGGGCTTTCCTTGCAGGTTTGCTTCACTGGCGCCGGGCCTGGAGCCCAAGCGTGATGGGAAAGGGCTGAGGGACCTGGGGGGTTCAGATGGAGAAGAGAAGGCTCAGGGGGGACCTGATGGCTCCCTACAAGTGCCTGAGAGGAGGATGGAGCCAGGAGGGGCTGGGCTCTGCTCCCAAGGACCAAGGGGTGGGACAAGAGGAACCGGCCTCAAGCTGCACCAGGGCAGGTTTAGATGGAGCTGAGGAACAATTCCTGCCCCAGAGGGTGCTCAGGCATCGGAACAGGCTGCAGTCACCGTCCATGCAAGTGGTCACAGTGTGGAGACGAGGCCTCAGTGCCATGGGTCAGGGGTGGCCTTGGCAGGGCTGGGGACGGTTGGTCTTGATGCTCTTTAAAGCTCTTTTCCAACCCTGTTGATTCTATGATTCTCTTTTTGCTCCTCTCTCTCGCTTACACGTGCATGGAGCTCGGTCCACTCAGTGATGGAGCAGGATCCGTGCTACCCCATCATGGCACCCCATGCCATACCTGGGCTGATGCTCTGTGCCAGCTGCTGGCACATCACGGGTTGGATCCTCCCCACAACCCGGCTGCCATGAGCATGGGAATGAGCTGGGAAACTGAGGAATAACGAACACGCCGGGAGCAAGCTTTGCTGCTCTGCCTGCGTGACTCAGAGGGGAACAACACGTGGTGAGTTTTAGGGTCCCAGATGGTTCTGTTTTGCTTGTGATGGCGTGCTCCGTGGCTGGCACGGGGCTGGAGCCTCACCAGCACACTGACTGCCGTGGTCGGTTTTGGACCCTGCCTCACCTCCTCCATGGTGCCCTCCATCCCGTGGGCCCTGCTCCACGATGGATGCTGCTCCATCCAGGGCTAGGGGCAGAGCTTCAACCCTGTCCTCAGGCGTGTGCTCTGCAGCGCTGCCCGCAAGCACAGGGCTTGCCTTGGCTCCCTTTTGGAGCCGGTTGTTTCTTAGCATCCTTCGGCCCCATTCTGCTCATCCCTCTTCCTGGGGCACCTGGATGAAAGGGCTGCTTTGAATCGCCTCTCTCCTGATCCCTTCTACACGAGCTGGTTGTTGAGCCTGTGGCTGGGGGACAAGCGGATGCTGCTCAGGACAGGCAGGGGGGGGTCACTCATTCCCTTTCCTTCCCTCACTCTTCAGCATCCTGCTGGAAATACACATTTACAAGAAAACACCCTGCAGTTTCATGTAGTTTTGGTTAAATAACATCCCAGTTTACCCAAAGCCCTGCTCAGCGGCTGATGTGTTCAGGTGTAGGTGTATCTTTTCCTCCTGATCAGAAGGTACTGGGGACTGATGCAATGTTATCTGAACCTGGAGCAGCAAATGAGCAAACCTCCAGGTTTGCCCTGTCTCCGTGTGATGCTGTCTCAGCTTTCCAGCCTTTGCTCTGGAAGGTTCACCATAGGACTTTAAAACCAAGGGGATGCTGTAGGATGCCCACAGGAGTGAAGCAGCTTTGGTTTAGCAATAATAGATATCATATGTGAGCTTATACAGGACAAACCATCCTCTCCGGCTTTCTGCTGCGCTCTGAGCTGCTGGCAGCTCTGCTCCTGCTGTTGGAGGGGGAAGGACCAGCAGCACTGAGAGCAGCCGTTGGCTTCTCCCAGCTAAGACCTTGGCAATGTCTGGGGTGTGGAAAGTCCAGAAGGAAGCAAATGGGCTTTGGCTGAGGTGTGGGAGCCTGAACGTGAGCTGTGCTACCAGAACTCGCTGTCCTGGCTGTGGGGGCAGTGGGGAGGTTGCAATGAGCCTTAACATTCCCCTTCCTGGACTGGGAAACTTCCGTCCCGTTCAGTTCTCCTCCTCTGCCTCCGTATCCCATCGCAGCAGGGACTAATACACTTGGTTTCTAGGCTGGCTCGACACCGATGTGAGATTGCATCTCTGAACCAGTGTGTGCTCCTTCCCGCTGCTGACAGCAGCTGGATCCTCTGGCTCATGTCAGCAGCGTTTGGCAGAGAGGAAATGTCTCCAAAGGGTGGAATTCCTACAAGTTCCATAGGGATTTAGCAGCCAAATCCGTGCCCTCTTTAAGGGAGGCCTTGGGTGGTGCCAGGCCGTGTGCAGCTCCAAAGCACCTGCAGCTGGGAATACATCCCTGAAGGTGAATCAGGGAGGGAAGGCAGCGAGAGCCTGGTGATGGTGGCTTTGACCTCCAAGGCAGGTTGCTGACAGGAGCAGGTCTGTCCAGCTGTAAAGCTGCTATCCCAGAGCTTTAAGAAGGAATACAAGGGCTGGGATGGCCTGAGTGCTATCGAAAGGCTTGGTCCGTGCGTCGCCACAAAGGCTCCATGATTCCCGATCCGTTCTCCAGCTCGGCCCTGCGCTCTCTGTCTCCTGCAGCCCTTTTCCTGCTGCATCCCTGCAAACTCACCCGCTTCACGGCACGGCCTCCGAAGGGCTCCGGGAATGCGGAGCGGATCCAGCGCTGGAAAAGCCTTTCCCGTGCGGGGTCAGGGAGCTGCGTGTTTGCCACGAGAGGGGGTTACGAGCCTGCGGGAGCCTCGCTGGGTGCTGAGGGTGCTGCGGCTCAGGGCAGGGTGCTCCTGGGTCCTGCCTGGGATGAGCATCCCCCTCCAGCGGCACCGGTGCGTGTTCAGCCTCCCTGGTGTGCCTTCATCTCACGGCGCAGGCTTTGCGGCAGCTTCATCCCCTTTTCCCTATGGAGGGTGGGATGGCGCTGGATTAAGATGAGCTAAGGCCTGGGAAGTGCTGGTGGACGGTAAGGTTCAGCAGGAGATGTGGCAAGCAGGGAGACAGGAGCTCGTGTGGCTGATGCAGGGGGGTGATCCCAGATGGCCTCATGTGGGAGACCTAAAGCAGAGCGCGGTTTTCCTGCAGCCTGGATAAGGCTTCACCCCCTCCCTCCTCTCTCGTCTGGCTCAATGCATCACTTGCCCTCAATGTGGTCCCCTGTGAGCTGCCTCCACTGCCCCATTCCATTCCCTCCTTTGCACTGATGCAGCTCCTTGTGTGACTGCAGAGAGCCACTTTGTAGAACGGAGCTGGCTGCTCCCCGTTTCCCAGGACAGGGATATTCCCTTCGTAGGAAGGAACCTGACCCTAGTGCTGTGTTCTGGGGTCCGAGCCAGCAGAGCTGGAGCTCAATCAGCCTGGCATGTTCTCCTCTGCCTTCTGCTGCTGTAATAGAAAGGCTCTAATTTCTCTTCCTGGATGGCTCCAAGTCATTGAGGTGGATCCAGGTAGAAAGAGCTTAGAGACTTGTTTGCTTTCAGCTTGAAAACTGCCTGGAACTGAGAGGCCTGGGCTTTATCCTGTTGTTTTCTGGCTTCTCTCTATTGCTTTCTTCCCCTGCTTTGCAGCCTTCATGCCCGCTAAAGTGCTTGAGCTTGGATGTGTGGATATCTTCCCATGTAGGATATCCTCTCCCACCATCAGAGCAGGTAGGACAGAGGGAAGAAACCCTCTTCCTTCTCTGAGGGGGAGAATGCTTCATGTTTGCTGGGCTTAAAACTGGACCCAGTTTTGTGATGGCCCTGCTTTTGGAGCCCAAGGCTCACAAAGCACATTAAAACAAGGGCTTGTCCCTTGGTCAATGGGCTCGAACCCCAGCCTGGCCCAGCAACAGTTCCCAATGAAACCTCCCATTCCTGCCCTGAGGCCACTGCCAATGGCCCCAGCACAGCATTAAGTGTTTGGAGGCCATGTGGTGAACTGGGCTGGCTCAGAAGAGGTCTGAGCTGCTCCATCAGGTGTATTTGTAGTGGAACAGGAGGTGGAGACCCTCGGCTTTACTCAAAGACCTCTTTTTCCTCCTCTTCTGCTGCAGTCTCTGCGTTCTTTTGGCTTCTGTGTTTAATTTGCTCCTGCTCCAAAGCTTTCCATAACATCTGCCTCTGTGGCCCTGCAGTTCCAGTAAAGGCCTGGTCTCATCTGGGATGCTGGGACAATAAGTGGGTATTTGTCCTCCCCTCTCCATGGCCCTTTGCTCAGGATCTGAAGCCTTGGGAATGGGAGAGGTTCTGGGGTGTGAAATCAGGCCAGGTACGTGCTGTGCAGTTCTCCTCTGAGGTATCCTTCACGGGCCGAGTGCTGCACGGAGATGAGTAATGGCCCCCAGCCCTCATCCATCAAACGTAATTAGGTCCATTTCCTAACGAGCCTTTGGACTGCTCCAGTGGGAGCCGAGAGGAAGATGGAGCACGATGGCAACAGGCTTCCAGGAAAGGGAAGAACCACGAGGCTCTTCACAGTGCTGGAGCTGGCTCCAGGGCAGGATGCAGACACCCCCCCCCATTGCTGGATCCCCAAACGTCAGGAACTCAAATGCATGCTCAGGAAGGAGAAAAGCCCCAAAGGATGAGAACACTTGGATGAAACCGGGTATGTTCTGTCTCTCTGTGCTCTTCTGTCCCACTATGCCCACGGTTGTGATCCTGACCTGGATTCTTGCCTCTGCCTCCCGTGAACTGAGGGATCCCTGGCAACTCTTGTGATGGCTTTCCCTGCAGTGGCTGTGGTTTATTTTTCCTGGGAAAGGATTTGTTTTATTTGAAGCTATCAATGAAAACAGAGCCTGGATCTCTTCCAGAGAGGCTGTGGCTTGGGTGAGCAGCTCCATTTATTTAGTTAGTTTCTGTTGCTTTTTACATTGCTGATGCATCATTAAGCCACATTCCAAGGGAGATGGGGAGGGGTTAGACTAAAGCAACTGTGTCTTTTGAAGTGCCCATTCATCTCCATTTATATGAGGAAATTTGTTTTTCCAAAGGGCACAATTAAAACCTGTCCCACTCAACCCAGTGGGAAGTTCTCCTCCACTCTTTGATTTAGTACCTTGACAAAACGGCCTGAATTGGGCTTTTCCTGTGTTTTGGGGTTTGGTGACTTGGTTTTTTTACATTAAAGGTCTTGAAGCATCTCGCAGGGTGACATTTGTGTCCCTGCATGAGCAGGCAGCAGTAGCTCAGCACCGTTAACCTCCCTGCGTGTTCTCGATGCTGTGCTTCAGATCCTGGGTCTTTCAGCTCTTGCTCATCACCAGCACCTCCTGGCCAAGGTCAGACCCTAATTCATGGAATGAGGGAATAGGTTGGGTTGGAAGGGCCCTTAAAGCTCCTCCAATTCCAACCACGAGGACCCCTTCCACTGGAGCAGCTTGCTCCAAGCCCCTGTGTCCAACCTGGCCTTGAACACTGCCAGGGATGGGGCAGCCACAGCTGCTCTGGGCACCCTGTGCCAGCGCCTCAGCACCCTCACAGGGAAGAGCTTCTGCCTTGTATCCAGCCTGAACTTCCCCTGTGTCAGTCTGAACCCATCACCCCTTGTCCTATCACCACAGTCCCTGGTGAAGATCCCCTCTCCAGCATCCTTGCAGCCCCCTTGTAGCCTGCTATGACGCCTGCTGTGAAGGCTGCTGATTCCTGCCCTGCCTCCTCACTGAGGTCCATGCGGCTCTGCAGCATATTCCCTCTTTGGAACCAAGCTTTGCTGCTGGCACCGAAGCCAAAGGGAATTGTTCTGCTGGTTGAGCACGTTGAATGGCTCAGCACAGGGTGTGAAGAGCGCGTGGGCCAGGATGGGTGCCCAGCCAAGAGGGCAGTGCTGGGGCAGCAGCACTTGCACTGCTTTAGGCTTCTGTGGAAGTGCTGCCGCAGCTTTTCAGGTTTGAGCACCCTGCTTTGAGCCTCCTCTGTGCCCAGACAGCAAATCAGTGCCTCATGCAGCGTAACAATCAGTGTCCTGGTCCTCCAGGGGCTGCTTTATCCCCAGGACAGGTTAGTAGTGAGCCTGACTCGCTGCTTGGGCTCCGGTGGGCTGGGACTCGGGCTGGCAAGCGTATTAACAGGAGCTGAGCTTTGTAATTCCTGGCACAGAAACTGCATTAATGGATTTGTTCAGTTCCCTTTTATCAGCCTTTCCAGCCTGCCTCTTATCTCCTTCCTCTGGGGAGGGCTGCGATGGGATTAAAAGAACGTGAAGGCCTGATAAATGGAGATAGACACTGAAGAGCTGGGGCACATCAGTGCAGGTCCAGCGTGAAGACATGTGGAGAGCTCGCAGGGCTCATTGAAGGGACCCCAGGCCCTGGGCTGGAGCTTGGGGAGCCCAAAAGGATGGGTCACAGGAGTCCTGGAGCCTCTTGCACTGGGTGAAAGGGGGGCTCCTGTGAAGGCATCTGGCTCTTTGCTGCCTGCGAGCCCATCCCATGCGGCTGCATTGCTGACTCAGCAGGTTGCTGTGGCTCTCGTGAGCATCTCTCCTGGCTGGAACCTTCCCAGTCCTGCAGCTAAAGAAGCCACTTGGGTTATCTGTGCTCAGAGGTGTCCTCTGAGCTGTGGAGCATCGCTCACTGTCTGCAGAGGGCTCTGGATGGAGCTGGGACGTGGAGGAGGGAGAGACAAGTGGGATATGGCTGTATAAGGATGGAAAGGTTGGAAACTTCTCCAAGGAATCTTAAACACCTCTGGCTTCCAAGGGAGTGGAGCACAGGTCTTGTGGGAGCAGGTTGCTCTGCATGTGGAGCAATAGCATGAGAGGCCTTTATCCTGAATGCTGGGCAAGCTGGTGCCTCCTCCTTGATTCCCCTCAGAGGCTGAAGGGGAGCTGTGTGCTTACGGAGGGGGTTTGCAGCAGCCTTGTTGTCCTTCTGGAAGCAAGGAGCAGTCACTTCTGCAGACCCTGGGCAGAGCTTTCTCTTCACCCGGCATTGCTCGTACATCTCTGCTCAGTCTCTTTCTCCTCCCTGCTGTCTTTCCCTTCCCCTCATCCCCTCCTTTAATTTGCCTTTGCTTATTTTGAATACCAAGCTCCTCCATCACAGTGTTTATAGTTTATAAAGCCTTGGGCCCGTTGCTTATGCTCCTTCTTATACCCCTACTTAACCGCCTTGGCTCCCTGTTTCCTTTCCCTGCTTCCAAAGGTTCCAGGATGGATCACAGTCCCTGTCCCCAGCTGTCTGCTGCATACTTCCCACATCCCAGGAGCCCTGTTCCCAGGCACTGCAGTGCTTCAGTCACAAAGTCCTCCTCTTTCTCAGCCTTCACTGCTTTCTATGGAGTCAGCAGCAGACCCCTGCATCTCTCATGAGCATCCCAAGCTGGGAGCAAGTTCTGGAGCAAGTCCTCTGCCATCTGCACGCTGGGACAGACCCAGTGTGGGCCTGAGCCTGTGCTCAGAGCTTCCCTGCCTGCTTTGGGAGCTGAGCTGGTGCTGGCTGGCACGTGCTGGCCCTGGGCTTGTCTCCCTGGCACCAAGTAAATGTCATCGCCTTGCTTTGCAGCCACTTCTCCCTATCAGCCCTTGTCATGGTTTCCCTTCGGCTCGTCCCCAAAGAGGCTGCCATCCATGCAGGGGTGTGGTGAGGAAGGAGTCCTGGCTGCCCCCCAGCTCCGCTCCCCTCCAGCACTGGCTCAGTTCCGTGGCTCTTTAGAGGTGTTTTTAAAGGAACTGAACTTTGAAGCCTTATTTTGGGTCTGAGCAAGCAAAGTGAAGGCGATGTTCATGTGCCAGTGGGGACCGGAGCCATCGGAGAGCGAGAGAATGGCGAGCAGAAGGCGAGTGGGATAGGGACATGCAGTGCCTTGGTCTGAGACTGAGTTAGAGCCTGGTGTCGGGGACCCACATCCTTGAGTGGGGGCTTACACAGGGGTCCTGCAGTGAGCCCAGCAGAGCTGTACTGGAGCTGCAAGGAGCCAGGGATGCAGCGCGTGCCAAGCTGCGGAGCAGCAGTGAGGCCAGCCAAAGGGCAGGGTATGCTGAGCCTGGAAACGGGGAGGCAGGAGCTCAGGTGGGAAGCCGATGGGGTGACTCCCCGCAGCAAAGCCCTCCTTGGCCGTGGCACCGTGGTGGGACCCAAGCAGGGCTGGGTGGGTGAGAACAACTCTGCTCTTGCTCCGGGTGGCCTCTGGCTGAGAGGCAGAGTGAGGGCAGAGGCAGGGTTTGCTCCTCTCAGAGGGGTGCATCCAGAGTTTGAATTCCTGCCTCCTGCACTTTTCCTGCCTGGAACTCCATCCTCCTCCCCTTCCCCAGGCAAAAGCATCTGAGCTGAAATAGCTCTGCAGATGGAGACCAGGACACTGCATCCCTTGGAGTCCTTCCCGTTGGGAACCTGCTCGCCAGCTCGGGATGCTTCTCCTGGATGGACACGTTCCCACGCACGCCACTGCTGCTGCTGCCCCTGCTTGCCTCCTGTCGAAGGGGACAGCTTCCTCCCCTCCCCTGCCCTCCAGAGCCCCGAGGTCCAGCTCATCCCATGCGTGCACGCAGGGAGCAGCCGGCAGGAAAAGCGAGCCAGGCCAGCTCAAAATAGACTGCTTGTCAGAGTTTTCCATGAGACCTTTGAGACTCCTTATCTCTGCGCTGCTGTTCCGGCACGGGACGAGTTGCAGATGGAGGAGCCTCCCTAAGCAACGTTACCTCGCTCACCCCAAGGCTTCCTGCTGCCCGGGCAGGACACGAGGCCGTTATCCCAGGGGATAACAACCGCTGCAGAGAGCACAGCAGGGCTAATGGGGTGGAAGTGAACCCTGCCTCGTGTCACGGGGACAGGGGCTATTGAGAAGCTTGGCTTTGCTGGGATGGACAGGCTTGGTAAGCTGCCGGAGGGTGCTCTCCTTCCTCTCCTGCTGTCCCATCCACCCTGCTTCCTGCGGTGCAGGACCTGAGCCACGATAAGGTCTGTGCCCCTGCTCTGCAGGGCTGCTGCTTTCCTTGCCAGGAGGCTGCTCCACGGCTTGGTGCTTGTGTGCTCGGCTGTCACGAAGCTGCTGCGTTGTCGGTAGCCCCAGGGCAGGTTTGGCAGCGTGACCCCGGTGCTTTCCACAAGTGCTCTCCTGACCCGGGAAGGATTTTCCTGTGGCCTTCATGAGACAGCTGGGGGGAATTAGTTCCCTGGGTTATGGCGTGCCTGGCTTTCCTCACTGAGCTGGCATGGAGGGGCTGGGCTGGGGAAGCAGGTAGGGGAAGCAGGAGGTGTGGAGGCAAGCTTTGCATCCATCCTCCTCCTTCCGTTGTGTGCCTGTACAGGGTCCAGGTGGAGGCATAATCCTGCACAAGCTGTGGTGCGCAGCGATGGAGGATCAGCCCTGCCGTGCCCCGCTGCTCTCATACAAGACTTGGGATTAAGGCTGAGCCTGCTTCTCACCCGCAAGATGCTGAAGTTTCCTCGAGTGACAGATTAGAGACAGGGTCGGACCTAAAGCGTGGCTGTGCAGTCAGTCCTGGTTCTCACTGCTGCCAGCTAAGCACAGAGCAGGGCTGGTGGAGATTGGGGCTGCCCAATTGCTGACCCCAGTCCTTTCCAAGTGAGAAACCCCCACCCGATCCCCCAGCAGCTACTGACTTGTACTGAAGAGGTTAAGGAGGAAATAATGAGCATCCTTTTCATTGCATTTTAGTTCTTAGGGCTTTTGGGGTGACGTTTCTGAGGCTTTCCCTATAGCCCCTTCCCCTAAAGGTGTGTGATCCATCCAGGAAGGGGGGCTTTGAGATTGGCACGCAAACTCACGGGACCTACAGCACACTGGTGAGGGCTTCCATCACCAGCAGTGACCACTTAAATGGCACTCAAAGCTTGAGGGGTTAACTCTGGACAGAGATGCCATGATCTTTATTTGACAGAGGGGGAAACTGAGGCACCAAAGAGGGCTGTTCCTTGCTGCTAGAAGCAAGGATCTGTGGGGCTTCATGTGACAATTGGTCCATAACCTGTCCTGGAGAGGAGGCAAACACTTCCTGCTGCAGGGTTTGCATCAAAGCTGAGCCCTGACCTGATGCTTGCAAGACCCAAAAGGGAAAGGTGATGCTGGGCAGCTGCTTCCTTGTGATCTCTGAGAGTGAGGTTTCATTTAGGCTAATTCTGATGATCCATCCTTTTAATAGACCAACACGTGTGCAGACCTGCAGAAAACACTCTATGAAATCCAGTAGAAATCCTGCATGGAGGAAAGGGCCATTGAGCTCCTGGGAATGACGGGGCTTTGTTGTCTTTTATGTTCCCCTTGTAGTTCACTTAATCAGCTAATGGCTTTTGCTGACAGATATTTATCAGCCTGAACATGCTTTCCCTGGTCTTGGAATAATAGAAATCTTTCCTCCTGGCTCCAATAAAGAAAGCAGCCCGATATCCCTGACCGTGCAAGGCTGGATATCAATCCTGCTCTTGGCATCCCAGCCCTGGGAGTCGTTAAGAAGAGAATGGCAAAAGCAGACAGCAAAAGCCAGCCAAGGTTAGGAGCAGGCCTGGCTGGTGTTATTCTGAGCTCGTTTTCAGGCAGAGATTTCCTATGTTGAACGGGCTGAGGGGCATGGAGTGCTCCAGCAAAGCTGCCCCAGCACTGCAGCGTGTGGAATGGGCCCATTCTGCTCTGGGAGAGGCTTTGTGGAACGCAGACCCAGGAGGGCAACGTGGCACTGGGGCTGTCATGTCCCCACCAGCTCTTCCTGGGACCTGGCTCCAGCATCCCTTGCTCTGTCGCCCCTCCAAAGTCATGTCACTGCAGAGAAGGGGGCTCAGCACCATGCTGGTGACTGATGGCTCTTGCTCTGCTTGTCCTTCCCTCTATACAGAGCTAACCCTCCTCTCCTTTACACCCCGTTTGCCACCCCGGGTTGATTTACTCCCTTCTTACACCAGGTTAGGACATTGAAATCTGCTTTTAGCCCTGCCTGCAGCAAGTGGAAGTCAATGGGAGGTGCCTCTGTTTGCATTACCCAGGTCTGGCCTTACGAAAATATCTGTTAAGCACAGCCCAGCAAAGCAAAACAGCCCTGGTGCTGTATGGTGATGGTAGATTTATGAGCAAGGAAACAGCCCGTAACGTGTGAGATGCTGCTCTCCATCCTAAATGCAGTTGGACATTCTTTCCAGTGCTAATGGCGATGAAGATTGATGTCCTCAGCCATCCTCTCTGGTGGTGCCAGCAAACACGGGGCTCTTCATGCCTCTGAAAATCACTGAAGTGAGATTTTCCAATGAGTGCTGCTGGGTTGGGGCTTTTGGACATCTGGGGAGTCCAAGCAGGTTGGTAAAAGCTCTCTTGCTCTCTGTATATATGAATGTACGTATATACATCCATATATATTTAGATTTTATAGATGTATATGAGTATGTGTGTGTATAGACTAAAAGGAATCAGCTCCTGTGCTGCTGCTCGGAGCTGGCATCTGCACATTCTCTTTTGAGTTTTTCATGCCAGATAGTAACTGGGACTTACACTGTGACTAAGAATGTTAATTAAAGTGGTGGTTGTGAGCTTCTGGGGGGCTTTGGCCACTCTCTTGCTCAGGAAATCAAATGACCTCACTTGTGAGAGCTGCAGGGTGAAGGAATGCGGCTTCCATCCCTGTGGGCCAGTGAGGAACACGTGGAAGAAGGCAGCATTCCTGATGAACAGGGAGCTCCAGAGCATTGGATGCCACTTTCCAGCGGGGATCAGAGGGATACCCTGGACCAGGTGCTGACCAGCACAAGGCTTTGCAGCCACCTCCATCATACTGAGGGACTTTGACCTTGGTCTGGCAATTCAGTTTGTGGGGGAAAACCATCCTGTAAGCAGCCCCAGCCCAGCAACAGCACCTTTTGCATGGCTGATGCAGTCCAAACCCTACCAAAGCCAACTGAGCCATGTCTGCAGCCAGCTCAGAGGCACTTGCCCAGGCCTGGGCTGCGTTTGGCCATTGCAGGGTCTCGTGAGCTCTGTTAGGTCCTGCCAGCCCCCTGCTTCCCTTCATGTGCTCTCATTGCCTGTTGCCTAAACACAACACGCTTCATTTGTTTCAGTCCAGTCCCCAGGTTTTAGGATGGGAGATGATTTGGGGGAAGATTTATCCCAATTGGAAGTGGGAGAAAGTTTTCCAGTCCCAAATTCTCCCACTGCCATCATCACCGTCACCATGCTGCTGAAGAGCATCTCTTGTGCTGTGTGTAAGTGGGAGGAACATAGACATGGGATGACAGCTCCGTGACCTTGGATAGGCAGGAATGGCTGGAACCAAGAAGGATCTCCCTGGAGATGATGTTAGTCCTCCAGTAACACCTCAGTCATCACTGCAGTGTGGTTGCTGTTAAGGATGGGCAGTTCTGGATGGACACGCAGCTCTAAGGCAGATGTTTCTGTCCCAGCAATGGAACTGAGTCCTCAGTATGGGGTAAATCAGAGGATCTCACCCAGAATGGAGCTCTGGCAATTTACACCTGCTGAGGAGCTCTGCTGTTGTCCTTGGAGCTGATGAAAAGGCTGCAGAGCCCCGCTCCGCAGTGATTTAGCCTGGCTGTGAATAAGAAACATTCCCAGCAACACTTCCACTTACCCAGCATTCCTCCCTCCTGCATCCCTGTGCGTTTTGCACTGGTTTGGGAGTGCTGTGAACTGGGAAGCGTTTGGCAATGTGTTATCCCAACCCCCTGGCTTTCCCTGCAAAGTGTCAGTTGTGGTTTGGAGGGTTGGGCTGGGATTATTGCCTTTAAATTCAAGGCAGATTGCAGGCACACGTGGGGAATGAGCGCTAGATCCTTGCCTCCCTGCTGGGAACTAAGCCCTGGCTGCATAGATCTGCACAAGGGGCCTGGCCTCAGGTCACTCGGATGCTCTTGAGCTGTGATGTGAGCAGTGCTGCCCCAGAGCCCTACTGGGATGTGCGCATCTTGCATTCACTGTAGCTTCTGGCCAGGGGAGAAGGAGAGGAGGCTGGTGAGGGAACACATTGCTGAGGAGAGGTTTGCCCCTTGTACAAGTTGCCTCTGATTTTGGCAGGTGACAAAGATCCAACCCTCAATGGAGGGAACCACCACAAAGCCTGCTCCCTGTCCCCTTGGTTCGCATGACCAACATAGGGTACACGAGGAGGTACATGAGGATAAGAGCTTGGCCTCGGGGCCCGCTGTACACTCTAATCCTGACCTTGGTTTGAAGTTTAAACTGCTGCAGACTCAATGCATGGTAGAGGCTGAGCAAACCTCAGATCTTGTTTCAGCTGAAACAGGAACCTCTGCACAGCCATTGACGCCAGATGGTCTCAGCTGGGTTCAAGTCCAAGTGGATGAGGAAAAGCAGCATAAAATCCATCATGTAGACGTGGCCTTTGTCTCCTGAAGGGAGTAAAAGGGAACCTCAGCCTCTGAGCTGTCTGAAATCAGACTGGGGCACTTGTGGAGTGGAACCCTGCTACCACGGGCCTGGGGTTTGCTGTTGCCCTGCAGTCACTCCAGTGGAAGGTCCAGGAGAGCTCCAGAAACCCTGGAAGATCCCATTTGCGAGAGCAAAGCCCAGAGCTGTTGTTCTAGGACAGGCCCCTTGCCTGCGAGCCTTGCTGGTGAGTTCTGCTTTGGTTTCTATTAACAAATCCCTGTGGTTTTTGTGCTCCTGCTGCGCAGAGATGGGCAGAGGGTTCCGAGCCAACACAAATAAGCTTGGGGTCTGGCTGGGGCTCTAGGAAAACAGAGAGTGCAAAGTCATTGGGGTAACACATTCAGACACAGCCATCAGCCCATCAGGGCTACCTGCCAGGGAGGCTCAGCCACGCTAAGCTGGACCACAGAGGGTTAGGCACAGCCGTGCTGCGACGCACATCCCCACATCCCCACATCCCCGTGCTCTATCCGGCGACCAGCTGTGATGGGGATGGGAATGCAGCCTGGAAACCAGTGCCTGGGATGGGAGAGCCCCTTGCAGGGCTGCAGCTGGGTCCCCTTCACTTGCAATGGTTCATCTTTGGCTGCGAGGGCTCTGGAGCAGGCTCCTTCAGTGCATTGGTATCTGCAGGATGCGATGGGGATGGGGTGAGCCCAGGCCTCCTGCAGCCACCAGATGTTCAAACCCTCTGCTGGGTTCTGCTTGCTGGTGGGTGCTGCTCTGCCTACTGAGGCATTAATATTCCTCCTTCCTGCTTCCTTCCCAGGTGTGCCAAGGTTTACACCACCCTGCTGGGTGTGAGCAGAGTCTGCAGCTGAGAGTGTTCATAGCTCTTAGCCAAAGCCAAGCCTTCGATTGTCTGCTTTTGGCAGAGGAGAGGGAATAAGCCCGGGAAGAACAGGCTCCTCTGAGACTCTCCATTAGAGTCCAGCCATTGCAGCACCTTTGCACGACTTATTTGTGCTCTTTGTTTTCTTAGCAAATGTCTTCAGTGCTCCTCGTCTCTCCTGTTGACACCATAACAAGGAGGAGGGAAACCTTCAGCTGCAGAAGACCCTCCTGCCTGCTGGGTCCTTTGCTCCCCCTTTATGGGCTTCAGGAAGGCAGAGCAGATGGGTGCCAGCACGGTAAGATGGGGTTCTTGGGAGACTTCTGCAATGGCAATTGATTTTGAGGATGCCAAGAGCAGCCCCTTGAACTCTGATTTCATAAACCCCATCCAGCTTCAGCAATGAGACATCTGCAGCTGATGGGAAGAGCTCTGGGCTCAGCTCTGAACCTTGATGTCCTCCCTGTCCATCAGTACCTCCAAAATCCTCGTGTTGTGCTGCATCTCTGCCTCATGTGAGGTTTGTTGCACCCCTGCTGCTTGCAGAGTGCTGTGTAGCTACAGCCGTGTGCAACACAGCCTCCTCAGGTCTCTTTCTCTAAGGTCCAAAGTGCAGGTGCATTCAGAGGCTGGTGCTGGAGGACCACACGCTGGGGAGCTCAGCTCTGTGTGCTGGGGACCCGCTGGGCTATGGAGAGCATGAGCCTGGGTTCAAAACACACAGAGGGAAGTCTCCAGCTGGGAAAAGACAAACTCACTCTGTTGAATGTTTTAGGTCCAGTGCGAGCAAACAAGCATCTGGTCGCTTTAATCCCTGTCTGTACTAAGCGAGGATGTTGCCGTGCATTGTCCAAACACGGTTTGTTGCAAAGGAAGGAAAATAAACCCTAAGAGAAATCTATCAATCACGAATGGAGAACCCTTTGGGAAAGTCAGACACCATCCCTGGAGCTGCAGTGAGATGTGGGCACTGTGTGTCCCAGCTGCGTGCTCAGGAGCATCCTCAGCTCCAGCGTTACCACATCATCCCTGCGCAGCATCTCTGAGCTGGCCAAATACTGACCACTGCGGGCGGACGAGCAGCCAGGTCCCAGCCCTGCTGTGGGCTTCCCCTGCTGCACCCAGGGCTTTGCTTCTGCCCTTCTCCTCCACACAGGCTGGAGGCAATGAGAGCACTTGCGGTCCCTGAACCCTGTCCCAGCATCCAGCCGCGCTCCAGGGCGGCTGCCAAAAGGGATGGAGAACAGAAGGAAAAAGGTAGTCTGGCTCCTCATGCACTCTGAGTAGCCAAGCCACCACCTGCAGCAGATCAGAGGCTTGTATTAGCCCCATCTCCATGGAGATTAAACCCTGCTGTCACTCCAGAGGATCAGCGGGAGGGCTCTGCCGATGGCAGGGCGTGCGAGGATAAGAGGAAGCTCCTGCAGCTTGCGCTGCCTGCCAAGGCTAATTGGGATCTTTACACCCCAGGTCCTATCTGTCGCTGCCCCTCTCCAGGAGCAGACAGACCTGTTCTTCCTCTCGTGCCCCAGGGAGCAAGAAACACTTCACGAGCTTCCTGCCCTGGTTTTTAGAGAGTAAAGCAAACGCAGGACAGCGAGTTCCAGCCCGCTGGAGAGCGAGAGGCCCTGGGAGCGGCTCGGTGCCCACCGGGAGCTCACAGCAGGGCTCTTGCACCGCTCCGCTCGGTTGCCTGTGCCTGAAGCAGTGGGATGCGGCCACCCTCACGTCTTCAGTCCAGCCCGGTGCTCCCTCCCCTTGCGTTGTTCTCTCTGCCTTTCCCTAGCCTGAAGGGCACAGGGTTTCCCTTCTATTCTGCACCAAGTGGAGCAGCCTCCCGGCTGCAGGGAGGGGGCTTGAAGCCTGGGGTCCCTTTGCTGCTGCACGGTAGCTCCAGAGGACTGTGCAGTGCTTTAAATTCCCGGGGCCCGGCTCAGTTCGGAGCCACCAAGTCCCCCAGTTCAGAGCAAACAGAGGCAGAGATGGGCTGTGCTCAGTCTATCGACCCTGGCTGGGCATTGGGGTGGGAAGAGCTTTCCCTTCCCGCACGGCCTCGAGAGGATTTGGGAAGCAGAAGGTTTGAGCTGGAGCCTCTGTGCAGTCCTGGCTGCGCTGAGATTTCCCCACATATTCATACAGCTCATTCAAGTGTACGTCCAGAGGTTTGAAGGGCTGAAAGGCTCGTTGTATCTACCTGGTGTGATCCCATCCTGCGGGAGCTCAGACCTATGGTGTGTGAAGCAGAGAGGCTCTAACAGTGGGCAACAGCTGCGTGAGGGGCTCTTTTCTGTCCCAGTTTACAAGGTGCAGGAGGCAGCAGAAAGGCAGAGCCACCGTGGAGCTCAGTGCAGGGCTGCCTGCCTTGTGCTGCATCCCTTAAGGATGCTTCTTAGCCCAAGTGTCCGTCTGTGCAGCTGGAGCCATGGGATGCTACCCCAGCAGAGCCGAGCTGTGCCAACAGCTCCCAGGGAGCAGGGTCCTGGCCCCTCAAGGCCCCTCTTCATGCTGGGACCAGCAGGGTTATCAGGATGGGGTGGCTCCTCTCTAAGATGGAAATTTCTCTTCTGGCCAGAGGCAGCGATCTTGGCTTGCATCCCTGCTCCCTGTCACTGAGCCTCGCCACCTTCCAGGGTTCACTTTGTTCACAAAGAGCCTCAGATAAGCTTCTTGGCAGGGGTGCTCTGTTCTGCTGTGGCATTAGCATGGCTCAAGACAGGGGTTTGTTAATATTAACCTCTTGTATCCCTTAGAAGATGCAGCTCAGACACAGACACTGGGGCTGGGGCAGCAAATCACAGCTCTGCATTGGTGGGAAGCAGCAGCATCGCTGCAGGGGTTGCTTTCCTCTGGGTGCCATCCTGGACTGAGATGTCAGCCTCCCTCCACACCAGGAGCACCCAGCAAGGCCCAGTGAGTAGGAGAATCCTTCTGCCTGGTGCAAGCAGGGTTTGAACCCGCTCCAGTGAGAGCCACGGGGAATCTTGCTGTGGTTATGAGCATGTGTGGCAGAGGCTGGGTCTGTGAAATGCCTGAGGAATGGCTGCAACTCAGGGGACATTTTTTGTCACTGAGTTGGAGCGGTTTATGTGGAGAAGTGCTTCTCCATGAGTAAATTTAACCCGTCTGAACCCCCCTGCTCACGCTTGCAGGACGGTGACTTGGGGGAGCATCTCCTAAAGCACCGCAAGGGATGCTGCGGTCCCCGCGCCGGAGCATGGATCTGGAGCCGTGCAGCGCGCCCTGGTTCGCAGGCAGGGCTGGCTGGCAGCCCCGTGCTGCCCTCCTGCCACTCAGCCTCATTTATCTTCCTTACTGGGGCTGTTTACGCAAGCGAGCCTTGGCCAGAGGCGCCGGGCACCGCTGCGTGCCAAGGGAGGAAGCAGGCGCAGCACAAGCGCTGGTGGCTGGCACCCAGCTGCCTGCACGCTCTCCTTCAGGAACAAAAGGCCAGGATGTGGCCTCTGCGGCTCAGGGTGAGGGGTGGCTCCGGCCCCTCGCATGGCTTGCACCGGGGGGTCCCGGCATGGGGAACCCCCTTCCACCTCGTGCTCTGTGCTGAGCAAGATCCCAGGAGCAGGGTCCTGCTGCTTTGTGTCTCAGCACCTTTGCTCTGAACGTGGTCCTCTCCTATCCTGGCCAGGCTGGATGGGGCTCTGGGCAACCTCCTCCAGCTGAAGGTCCCATAAGCAGAGATGTTCAGGCACCTCCATGTGAAGTCCCTGGGAGCAGAGCTCCTGGGTGCCTGGGTTTGGTCCTCGCTTAGTCCTGCTGCTGAGCTTGTGGTCAAAAGGAGATGTCTTGGCAGCAAAGCAGCATCCCCTCTGCTCTGGGTTCTGGGCTCAGGCTGGAGCTCAGACCAGTGCCACGCTGCTGCCTGGCTGCAGGGGCTGTTTGCCAGCCTGGGCTGGGTTCTGAGCTCAGACCAGTGCCACGCTGCTGACAGCCTCTAAAGAGCCTTGTTTCCCTTTTCCTGCTCCAGCAGACCCCATCGGATGTACAGCTGCGGGTGGGGAAACCACGCACTGCAGTCCCGAAGACAGAAATGGTCCAGGGATGGTGGCATCTCCACGCCTCTGAGCAGCAGCCATAAAGAGGAGCCTTAAAGTGGCAAAACCCCTTTGACTCCTGCCTAGGGGTAGCCAAGTCTCCCGCGCAGCAGCTTCCCGTGGTGGTGCTGTGCCAGCACACCCGGCTCCAGGAGGGTGTGCGAGACAGAGCACGCTTTGTGTCCCGCCGGGCCCGGGCTTGTCGGGTGAGGAGGAACAGCAGGAACACGCTGGGGTCTGATACAGCACCTCCACCGCGGTGCTGGCCCTTCCCGGGGTCCATGGGGAGCTGGGGAGGGGGGAGGCTCAGGACTGACACCAATGGGTCCTGCTGCTTGTTTGATTCCAGCTTTGTGTCTCAGCAGCTTCCGATGGCGGTCCTGGCCAAACTGGATGCGTTCTGGGCAACCTGGTCTAGTTGAAGATGTCCCTGCCCACGGCAGGGGTTGGATTAGATGTTCTCTGAATGTACCTTCCAACCCAAACCGTTCCATGGGCCTGTCCGTCACAGTGCAGGGGGGAAGGTTGTACCCCAGCGCAGAAGCAGGAGGTGACAGCAGTGCTGGGATGGTGGCAGGCTCATGCGTGCCTCGACGCCTTGCTTCTGGCTCCTGGTTGCCCACCCATGGCAAGATCATGTGCGGAGTCACTCAGGGACGCTGACTTCTCTCCCACCTCCTTTCCAGGTGACGGGAAACAGAAGAACCCAAGATATTTAAAAGCAGGAAGCCAGATTCTGTAAACTGTCTAAAAACGTCTCCTCCGGAGATGAGATTTCACTCTGGCTCCAGGCCCAAAGGAAGGATCAGTGCTAAAGAAAGTGAGTGAGGAGGAAGGGGTGGTGGCAGCAGGAGAGCATCCTCCTGCATCCCCCTGCCCCGGACACCCTAGAGCTTGGGTCTCAGTGTGCCGCAGGACGAGCTGCTGCCTGTGAGCCAGGGTTAAACCATTTTAACTCATGAACCCTGCACATTTTTGCCTTATAGCCCCAGGGAAGAGTCAGTGCTGCTGGAGGGAACCGAATTCACAGAGGAGAAAGAGCTTCCTGCTGCTGGAGAGCTGCTGGTGGCACTGGGACACCGAATCCCCAGGTCTGTGGCAGGCGCCCTTGCTTTCCAGCCTTGCCTTACTGAAACCCTTTTACAAACCAGCTCTGATCGCTGGCACTGGTACCTCCTCCACTGGGTTTGGGAGCTGGGAATTGCAGGGATGATGAGCTCTGCTGCTTTGTTTCCCAAAAGTCGTTTTCCTTGAGCCTGACACATCAGTGATGAACCCAGAGCCCTGGGGTGGCTCATCACGCACGGCTGCTTTCAGCAGCTCATCCGCAGACACCTCATCTGCCCCCCGGGCCTGCCTCACCTGCGTGCTGGGTGATGGAGAACACCTCTGCAACGTGAACAGCGCCCACAGGAAGTCTTATTCCGTGTCTGATCCCCCCCAGCTCCCCAGTAACTGCGGGTGGGCTCAAAGCCGTCTCACTGGGTGCTGCTCTGTCTTTTGGGGTGTGCTGAGCACGTCAGCACTGCGGGGCTGTTGGCCAGGAAGGGCATCTCCCGGGGCACAGATGGTGTTTCTGGGGAGGGAGGAGAAGTGGGATTTGGGAACGTCTTCCTTTCACATGCAATTCCTGTGAATTCTAGGCAAACCATCCCCATCTCCCATGGCCGGCCTCAGGGTGAATACCCTTTACCGGTGTGGCTGCCAGGAGCGAGGCGAAGCCTGTCAGCACCACTCGGGACAAAGAACAGATCCCAGGGACGAGGGTCTGAGCAGCGGGAAGCCAGACAAGTGCTCTCCTGAGGCAGGCACTCACAGACATCCTCTCCCTTGTGACCGGCTCTTCCTGCCTCCCTGATCCTATTTACATCCCAAAGAAAGCCCTGGGAAAAACAATCCTCCACCCCCCCCAAGTCACTGGCTGCCGATGTAGGAAAGCCAAAGAGCCCCTGGGATGCAGGGGAAGGGCATGGAAGCAGCAGGGACCTGTGCCACTGCTCCAGCTCTGCGCCTTGCAGAGGGGTGGGAGGAGATCTCTCTTCCCAAAAGGCAAGCAAGGAGGGTTCAGCAGCACGGGATGGGGAGCAGAGCTCCTGCTTTCAGCATCCCACCTCCTCCGTGCCGGAGCAGGGCTGCAGGGAGAGGAGGGATGCAGGAAGGGCCGTGGGTGCTCTGAATGGCACGAGTCGTTTGCACCCAGCAGTGGGGAAGCACTTAAACCCCAGCAATGCTGGGGAAGGGGAAGAGGAGAGGGGGCTGAGGAGGTGGGCTTCAGGCACGGTCCATCCCCGGGCAGAGCAGGGCAGCAGGCTCACACGGCCTGGCAGAGGGACTCCATCCCTTTTTGCCTGTAACCGATGGAACCCCAGCATCAATCGGGTTGATCCTGTGAGTCTGGGATCTTGGCTCATGCCAGCTTGGCCAGAGGAACAGCCAAGAGACACGAGCGAGGCTGCCAGAGGGGAAGCTGATGCTCCTCTCCTGGCATGTGACAGCGTGTAGGTATTGATCTGCACCACCCATCCCTGGCTCCCAGCTCTCATAGAGCTGCTGAGGACCTCTGATGAGTTCTTTATGGAGCGGTGAGGGCAGGAATTGATTTGAATGGGAGTGTGAAACCTCCGGATACAGCAGGAGCTCTCCAAATGCTTCTTAAACCACCCGATCTTAAACCCAAAAGGTTTTAGTTGCTGGGTTTATTCTCACCTATTCAGTTTTGGAAGAGATCAGTCGACTTTTGGATTTCACCCCCTTGCAGAAGCTGCTTTCCCAAATGAAACCAGCCAAGCCCTGGAGGCACAGAGGAAAATGCAGGTATTTTCATCTCCAGTTTCTTGTGGATGAAAATGTCTCGGTTTTCCCCTGTTCCCAGCAGCCCTGAACTGAGTCACTCAAAAACCTGGGGTTTGCTTCAAAAGATCAGAGGGGAACTGTTCAAAAACTCAACCTAATCCGTGGGGGTTGATTTCCCAGCAGGGAAGCCAAGTCACTTGCTCCAGGGAAGGAAGAAAGCTCGGGATGAGCTTGTGTCCCTGGCCTTGTTTTTAACCTGTCCTTAGCTGACACCTCTGGCTGCCGCACGCACTTGAAGAGGTGAGTTTGGCCCCTGCCCAAATGCCTGATCCCACATAAACATGTTTGGTTTTTGCAGGGAGGACGGAGCACGCACAAGAGCGATGCCCCCCCCCAGTCTGTACAGACCCATTCCCTGCTGGGATGGGGCTGGTTGGCTGCTCACTCACAGCTGAAAGGTGTAGCATGGCTGTACCACCCCCTTCAACAGCACAGAAACACCTCAGGGCTCCCAGCTTCCCCCTCCAGCATCTTGTCCAGAGGCAAATGTGGTCCAAATTGGGGGGGGGCCTCATCCTCCCCTCCTGTTTTCCATTTCCCTGGACCCAGTGTTATGTTCATTCCTGTGCTCCCAGGATTCGCCTTGGCAAATGGCTCTGAGAACAGGGGGGCCTGAAAGCCAGAGCAAAGGGATTCCTTCTGTCAAGGAGCGCTGATTATAATTACTGCAAAGTAAATAAACCCCAAAGAGCAGCAGCATCCTGGAGGCACGCAAAGCTTGTGCAACCTCTGCAAAACCCGGGAGCAGATCCTCTGTGTGTGTGTGTGTGTGTGTCCCAGGGAATGGGATGAGTTTGGAGCAAATACTTCATTTTACAGCATCCTGCCCTGGGCTCGTATGGGAGCAGCCTGAGGAGATGGGGATTGGGAAAGGGAAGCATCTCTCTGGGTGTTTTGCATGGAGAGGACACCTTTCTGCTGGGCAGGAGTCCTCTTGGCTCCCTTTCTGGGCTATTTGGAGCCAGGGATGAGTTTCTCATCCCATGGAATGCAGCCAAGCAGGAATCACCTCTGGGTGATTCCTGGGGATGGTCCCTAGCACATCTCCCAAGGCAGGGGGCATTGCCAAGGGATGCAGGACAGGATCCGGCCTCCCTCCTGCATCCTGAATGTGCACAGGCAGAGCAACCCAACCTGGCATGGCCTCACCTGCACAGGCCAGACCTTTGTACCTTAGAAACACAGCTCACACACTCATTTCCTCTTTACAGGGGATTTGGGGTGAGCTGGGGAGGGCAGTGAGCCCCTGAGCTGCTGGAAGGGGATGTGACCCCCAGGAGGAGGATGCAGCAGGGCTTGCTGGAGATGCTGCACTTCTGTCTCCCTAAACCCAGGCTGGGACGATGCTGTGCTGGGGGTCAAGGGAAACGCAGGAGCGAAGCCAGGGAATGCTGCACTGGGACAGTCTGGGTGCAGGTGCTGCCACAGGGAGCGCACTGGGGACAGGCTGTCTATGGGGGACACGCAGATGAGCCCATGGAGGGGAAAAGGGCTCTGGGATGGAGCCCATGTGTTGCACAGCTTTACCCCAGAGCAGCCAGGCTTTTGCCTAGCAAAGCTGTTTCTATCTCCCTGATGACTGGGAGCAACCCTGCAGGTTTCTATGCAGCCAGACAGTGCCTGTTTACACCAGTGCAAATGTTCCTCTGTAGCCTAAATCACCCCCCTCTATCTCTGCATGTCCCCTGCCTGCAGGGCTGTTTACAGCTCTCCATCCTATCTCCTTGCTCCTTGGCTTCCCAGCTCCCATAGACCTCCTGCAAGCTGGACACTCAGAATCCCAGTTCCTCTTCATCCATCCCAGTTCCCCCTTATTTTCCCTGAGCACGAGTGACCACAATTGCTCCCCTTGAGCCTTCCCAAGGGCTCGGTCCCAGTTCTCCTCCTGCTCTTTTCTCCCGAGCAAGTCTGTGCCTGCTGCAGCACTCAACCCCTGCCAGGCTGGATTGTGGCCACACGGGGCTGGTGGCTGGAGCATCCTCCCCATGCCTGTCAGTGGGGCCGGGAGCATCTAACTTAACACTGAGCGACCATCGGAGCGACTGCTCCGTTCACTGCTGTGATTGCTTCCAGTCTTCAAGCAGCGTTTCGGACACAGCTGTCTGGTGGAAAAGAGGGGTTTATTTCCCCTCCTGGCTCGCTGTGGGTGCAGCACACGGTACCGAAGAGCAGTGAGTTGTGGTGCTGGAATTAGCAGGGGCGTTCGGAGCCCGGCGGCAGCAGGGGCGTTCGCACGAGGCTTCTGCTCTGCTTTCTTTCACGTGGCTTTCAGTAATAGAAGCAGACTTCTCGTGCTAGCAAACCATCTGCTGCTTCCCAAAGGTCTGCAAGGCCATTCACTCCCTGTTTTACCCTCTGCAGACCTCCTGCCATAGCCCTGGCTGGTTTCATGGTGGAGGGTTTGAGTCTTCAAACCCTGCGGCTGAAGGAGTTCTGGTTTTCCTAGGGTCGGAGCCTCAGGGTGATGCTTGGGCAGGAGACAAAGGGGGGAAAGCATCAGCAGGGAGCAAATACCTGCCCCCATCCTCTCTCCCCACCTTTTCTGCGCTGCTGAGGCTCTCTGCTCCTCGCTTTGCTGCTGAGGAGCCGTCTCCAAGTGACAAGGGTGAGCGGATTAATGCATGTGCCTGTCAGCCCTTGGCAGCAAGCAGCTCTGCCACGCCAGCTCTAATTAAACTGAACAAAACCCACCTTTATCTCCAACCTTGCCGCAGGCTCGGATAAGGCAGGAGGCCACTGGGAGCTGAAATCCAGCACCTCCATCGCACCCAAGAGCCCGGCACCCACCCCTGCATCCCGCTGAGCACGGAGGGGATGGGGAATGTGCCATCCCGAAAGGCAGCTCAGGAAAGGGAAGGGGGCAGGCTGGGCTGCTCCAGCCCCTTAATGACACCAGCCCCTGGTGGTCTTGTCCATGTCTTATGGCCAAGGGGGGATTTTCCTCTTCAGCCTCCAGTCCTTCTAGCAAAACCTTGGATGGACTCCGGGCGTCACTTGTCATGGTGCGTTGGAAGGGTCCTGGGTGAAACCTGGTACCTGTTGATGCTCTCAACGGCTGCAAAGCAATGTTTAAACCAGAAACAGATGGGAAACGGAGCGAGAGGAGAGAATCCACCGGGAGGGCACACGGATGGGGGATGCAGCCACTCAGATCCCAGTGCTGGTGCGGGGTGGCACTGGAGCTGCCTGTCCCTGTCCAGCCCCACCAGCCCCAGTGTCCCTGCAGCACAGGCTCAGGGATTGCTCGCCTTGCATTCCTCTTTCTCCTGGCAGAGGACAACTGATCTTACGTAGCTGAGGAAGGCTGATAAGAGCATTATCTGGAGGTATGGCCAGGATGAAGCAGTTGTTTGCAAGGCAATAGCCTTCTCCCTGTTCCCTAAGGAAGGGGGAAGGCAAAGCTAAGCTGAGGTGGGTGTTATACAAACCCACATACACAGGGGGCTTAGAGCGTATACGTTACCTGGGTGAGCATCCACAATGCATGCTGGTGGTCCTGCCCTTCTATGTCGTTGGGGTTGTTTTTCCTAGCTCCATAGTTTGGAGAACTTTAATTGCTCTATGATTAAGTGACTTCCAATTTCCCTCTCGTTCAATGTAATCCTATTTGTTCCTCCTCCTTTTCCTTTCTTTTGCTTTCCCCCCTCCTGGAAATTAAATTAACATTCCATCTAATTACTCACCCACTTCTCTAATTGCCAAGGGGATGGTGCTGGTGCTTGTGCTCATTTAATTAACTGGGACCCGCACTCTTTAATGCTGGAGAGGATTTATTGGCTGGGGAGCTGGTGTGCGGCGCTCTCTGGCACATGCAGAGGGGGGTAGATGTCAGCCCAGAGGGCTAGGAAAAGGCTGGAGCTGAAATGTCTTTATGGAGCATGCACATGAAGCAAAGAGCTTTCCCTGTGGGCTCAGTTGCCTTTCTGCTTGCCCGCGTTTTAACAGAGCTGTGTGTGTTAAATGCCTCGTATCCAGGGGACCTTCCTCCGGTCAGCAGTGATTTGCCCTCTGGAGGGGACCCTTGGGACTCTCGCCTGTCCCTGCTGCAGCGCAAGCGATCCCCATGCGCTGCCGACCATGGCCCAGCAGGAGCAGCGATGGCTCCGAGCTGAGGGGCAGGAGCAGGCTGGAATTGCCCATGTGGCAGCGTTGGGAAGGCTGGCCCAAAGCTGGGGCTCGTGGGCCCTGGGGGAAGGCTCTGCCGGGAGCAGAGGCACGTTCAGGAAGGGAGATAACGGGCTCTGCGCTGTGTGGCCCGGGGGCAGGCTGCTTTGGCTGCGGTCTGCGTGTGGGGAGGTTTAAGCAAATCCATTGCATCTTGCGTGTGTGCAGCCGCTCCCGTGTCCCAGCTAAGGGCAGGCAGCGTCTCCCAGCGCTGCAGATCTGCTTGAAGGGGGGGTTAAATGCGCTGCTAGAGACCTGCCTCCGCTCACTGCCTGTGTGTCCCCTCCAGCCCTTGTTGCAGGGCTGATCCCCACCTCTCCTCACAGTGACACAGCCGGGATGTGGCTCCCAGGCTGGGTTATTCCTGCATCCCGAGGCACGAGGTCCGTCTCCCTGACTGCTTTGCATCTCTTTGGGGCCAAACATCTCTGTGCTTGCAGTGCGAGGCTCTGCTCTAAGCTGATGCTTCCTACCTGTCACCGTAGTACCAGTAGCTGCTCCCTGTGCCACTGGCACTGATCCTGCTGCAGGCTGAATTCTGACCCACAGACTCGGAGCCTGTGACTGCAGACAGATCCGTAAGACTGAGGGCTGCTGCTCCGAGCTCCCAAAGGGATGTCCTGCTGGGAGCAGAGCCTCCTCCTGCCTGAAGGGATATTACCTAATGCTGACCCCCTGCAGTTCTAGCACCAGGGATGAAGCTAGACCACATCCCTGCGGTCCCGAAGGCTGCGGGTGGCTGGTACCAAAACAAGAACTGTTCCAGCAAGGAGCTGAGCCATTCCTGGTGGCATTAAGAGTTCAGCTTTGACTGCATCCCTGCTCTACCAGGGTGGGTGCTGAAAACCATTTGCTTGTGGTACCCTGAGCTGTGGTGGCCGGTTGGGTCAGTGTCCTGGATGCTAACACACTGTCTTGGATGCTAACACAGATCCAGGCACCTCTGCCTGCCAGCAGTTGTTTTGGAAGAGACCTGGGGAAGTCAGGCTCTGCTCTGCATCCCACGGATAGTACTCCTTGTACATCAGCGTTTATCCCCTTTCCTTCCCAGCCAAAACACTGCTCCAAGAGCGAGCATCGCTTGCCTCTGAGAAAATGAAGGTGATTTGACTGCGGGGCTTAAATCCGGTGTAAAACGGCCTGGGATCTGACTGCTGATGGGGAACATCTGGTGTGTGACCTTCCTGCCCGAGGAGGTGTGAAATGACTCGGTGGAGGTACCTCTGCAGCAGGCGGGATGCTGTACAGTGGCTGTTACTGCTCCAGAGCAGAGCCCAAGGCAAGGTCCTAGGGACCTATGGGGATTGCTGGGGGCTGCAGCTTGGCCTTGGTGGTCCAGGTTCAGGTGGAAGAAGTGTCTGGGATAGCCGATGGGAGCACTGGTGATGCCACAGAGCTTCTTGCTTCGCCTCTAAACAGCCCTGCTCAGTGACCCACGTGGCTTGTGTCCCCAGTAGCTCCGCATCCCAGCTCCTTCCAAGCATCCCATCTGGACCATGCTATGGGGAGAAGGTGAGCGATCGCTGCCGGCAATCCCTTGTGTCCTTCAGCCCATCGCTGCCCAAACTCACCTCTGGGGACTCGGTTTCTTACGGCTGGAACTTGCTCCTAACCCGACGCGGCGCTCGGAGCAGGGAGGTGGCTCTGGGCAGAGGCAGAGCCGCCGCTCTCCAGCTGCACAGCGCGGGCAGGAGGAAAAGGGGCTCATAAACCCATGCTTCCATTTCCTCCGCCTCATTGCGAAGCAGAGCGCGCTCGTAACTCACGGTGACAGAGGAGGGTTCCCCGAGCACAGACCCCGCTGACAGGCATTTCGGGAACCACTTCCAATTAGGAGGTTCCTGGCTTCTTCCCAACTTTGTGGCCGGGTCAGCTCCATGTGTGTAATTGAGTCCCTGCTGAGCAGCAGGGCTCAGCGTTGCCTTTGCTCACAGGGAAGGTGCAGGACTGGCCCTGACAGCCTGGGGGGGGGGATGCATTTCACACCCAGCACAGGAACCTGCCTCCTACATGGGGCTTTTTTCCCCATTAAAAAGAAAAGAAAAAGAAGATTTTCTGTCGGAAACCACTGGATTTGGGTTTAATACCATGGCGGGGAGGGGTTGGAACAGGATGTTCGTAAGCTGCTTTCCAACCCAAACCGTTCTGTGATTCTAATATAAAATGGTTTTTCAAGGTGGATGCCAAACAAAAGAAAATAGGATTAATCCAGTGTCTCTCTCCCACCTTTCCAGGCTGGTATCCAAGATCCATCCTTAGGCTGGTGTGGCCAGGGGGAGTGCAGGGACTGGCACAACCATCCGTGCCATTGCTCCCAGTCCTATGGGAGGAGCAGGCTGGGCTGGAGCAGGCTCTGCCGCAGTGAGAGCCTGGTTTATGGCAGCAGAGCTGCCCTGGAGCCTTTTTCCCTCCCTGGAGAATTCCAGGAGAAAGTCATTAGTTTGCTGGTTCCTGTTAACTCTGTGTCAGAGTTGCCATGGTTCTCGCCCAGCTCCTTTTCTGGATGGGGAATGGGAGCACTGGGATGGGGAAAGGCACAAGGCACGGCTGCTGCCATCACCTCCAGGTGACAGGGACATGGGGACCCCTACTACAGCATCCCTGGCTGGTCCCTCGCACCGTGGGCAAAGCCAGTGCCCCGCATCCCTGTTCCACCCCTCTTGCTCTGATGCATTTTGAGCTGGTTCACACCATTTTGCCACAGGCCCCACATTTTCTTCTCTATCTTTTCCCAGGCAGGACTCCGGGTGTCCTGAGCTGAAGTTTCATGGCCCATTAGGATAAGGGAATGATGGCCCCATGGGCCGGGTTCACCGCTCCGGGCTGTGGGGCAGCCAGGAGTGAATTCAGAGCCAGGCTGCAGGACGGGGTCACTTGGGATGCACCTCCTGGAGGTGCTGGGATGCTGGGACCCGCATTCCTGGTTGCTGCTGCTCTGGGGCTGCCTGTCCCAGGGCACCATCACTGCAGAGCCAAGGGGGTGTTTGTGGTCCATGGGGCAGCCCCGACCCCCCCCCCCCCCGCCCCCCTGGCCCTGCTCAGCACCCTCCTTAATCCATTCTGCAGCCGGTTTTGATGAAAAACATCCCACAAAAAGGCAATGAACAGTCACCGAGCAGCACCGCGGCCTCCTCTAATGGTATTTGCTTTGTGGTTTTGGTTTGGAATATCCTTCTCTTAAATGAAGAAAGAAGTTCCCCTCTTGGACTGAAACGATTTGCCTTTATCCCTTCATTTTCTTGCCTTCCTAAATGCTTCCTGGGGCTCCATAGGAGTCTTAAATGGGCCTCTTTAACCTGTTTCCTTCCTGACATCTTCTGCACTGTCCTTTGCTTGTGCATCCGCACCCTCAATTCCCGCATGGGGACTGGGTTTTACAATGCCCAGCTCATCTCAATGAGGGTGTTTGCACTGAGCACTGCCATCAGCAAGGATTTGTCCCATCTCAAGCTGGGTCATGACATTTACGATCACCAGGACCTCAACCAGGTGGAATCTCACACTCACATCCTCCAGGGAAGGTGTTTTATCCAGCGCAATGTATAGGAGCCAGCTCTAGGTGCGCTCCTTCCCCAGCCCGTTCCAGCTCCTTCCAGTATGGTTGTATTTTATCTGTGGAGCTCTGTAAGGATTTTGTTCCGTCATCCTGGAATTTTTATGACTCCTTTGTGTGTATATAATGCGATTGCCCTGGAACAGAGAGAAATTAATCACTGCTCCTTTGTTAGCTTTCAGGAATTTTTCATGTCTACGTGTCTGTTCATCTGTCATGTCCAAATGTGGGGTCCATGGGCTATTTGACATTTAAAATGACTTAATTGCTTAGCTATCCCCCCTCAGTGTTTATGGACACTTGTTCAGAGGGGATTTGGGATGTGACATTATGTACCATGTATTTTCGGGCTGGTTCCAATGTCTCACTCCATCCCAGGGGTTCACAACATCTCTTCTCGATACAGATCGTGCCCATGAACTCCATCCTTTCCCAACAGGTTGATGGGGCGAGTGAGAGGTAACATGCACCTGCACATCCCTCCCTGGCTCAATCGATGTGGGAATCTAAGGCCATTGCTGGCTCCGTGTAAGGAAGATGTCGGAGATGTCATTGCACATTGTCTGCACCCAAGCAACTCCAACTGGGAGCCGGAAGCTCCCAGTTACCCTCTGGATCCCCGAGCCTCGTGGCTGGAGGCAGAAGATGCTGGTACCAACCCTGTCAGATCCCACCAGGCGAGGTGTGGGGACAGGCTGACATTTGGGCTCTGAGCGAGCGCCGCAGGGTGGAAGCTGCACATCCCAAACCATATTACACACGTCATTAGGAAAATGTTAGTTACAAGGAAAGATGTAAATTGCAGCAGGCTGTGCTCCCGGAGCGCTCGACAACGCCGTGTGCCTCCGCTGCGGCTCTCTAATGGCCTCGACGCTTTCTTGGGCACGTTTGCTCCTGCTCCATTGAGGCTGGTTTGCATTAAGCTGTTTGTTTAGCAGCTACTAGGGGTTTGGCAGGAGAGCTGCTGCCTTCTGCGGGCTGTAGAGCAGGAGGGTGTCATGCAACGTTGCTCTGCACAGCAGGCAGGCACGGCAAGGTGAGCCCTCCTCCCCTTCAGAGGCACCATCGCTCTGCTCGCCCCATACCATCGCACAGCACCCAGGTTCGTTGTGGCAGGGCCATAGGGACCGGGACATCCATGGGTCAGGATCGAGAGGCCACTCCTGGGAAGGTTTCCTGATGAGCCAAGGTCACCCAGATCCCAGACCCACAGCAGAACCATCCAGACCCGACGTGCTCTAAAGGAAACAGTCCCAGCATATTAATACTTGCAAAAACAAACACTAGGAAGGCAGGAGAAGGAACAAGCCATTAAGGGAGCATTAAGTGTCCCAGTCCCTCCATTTCTTATATGCCTCCCTGAATGCCCTGTGCCAACAGCATTCTCTGTAAATGGCTTCAGTGGTGCCCTAGGGCTGATGGAGGAGAGGCTGAGGAACCATCAATTCATAGAATCCCAGCTTGGTTTGGGTTGGAAGGGACCTTAAAGCTCAGCCAGTGCCAACCCCTGCCATGGGCAGGGACACCTTCCACTAGAGCAGCTTGCTCCAAGCCCCATCCAACCTGGCTGCGCTGGGGACCAGCCACAGCGGTGACATGTGCCTGCTCCGTGCTCTGCTCAGCCACCCCTGCCTCTGGGGGCCATCAGCATCCCAAGCTGGGAGATGAAGGCCTTTGTGCAACACTATCCCCCCAGATCTGCGCTGGGATGTGGCCTGAAAATGCCCTCGAGCCCCAGTCCTGCAAGAGGGGTCCTGGAGACACACAGCTGGATGAAAGCAGACACATCTGGGTTGTATTCCCGCTTGGCTCCAGCCCTGGCTGGGCTCCTTCCTCCTTGCTCCAGGCTGCTCCGTGCTGCCACCGTGGCCGGAGGGCTTTTGGAGGCAGAGATGGGCTCCCTCCCCTCGGAGGTGCAGAGCCACCCTTGCACCGCAGGTGTTGGGGTGCCCAAAGGATTCCTGTGCTGCCCTTTTCTGGGTTGATGAAATCCAAGCATGGCCATCGTGCTCCCAGCCCTCCCTTGATGCTCGTGCCCAGAGTGCTGGCACTACTCGGTGTGCTGGTGCCCTCCTCGAGCCCCAGAGCTGCCCCAAGGGATGGGGCTGGCTGTTCCCCCTGCTCTGCTCCGGTGTGGGTCAGACCCTCCACCCCCAGCACGGCACCCAGCTTGGCTTCAACGTGCCCCTCTCCCCCGTGTCATTCACCTCCCTCTTTGTCTTCCCCTCTTCCACAGATACCCGTACAAACAGGATTTCTCGGCGCACTTTTCCAGTTGGAACCGTTCTATTTTGGGCCTTTTCTTTGTTTGTTTGTTTGCTCGGTGACATCTGTGATGGTTTCCAGCGCAGCCGAAGCCTCTGCAGCCTCAGTGAGGTGCCTGGGGTGCCCCAGCCGGGATGCACGTGCCTCTCCCCCCCCCGGCACACGCCGCCTGCCCTGACCTGCACCCCTCCGGCTTACACAACGCAGACGGAAACAGGGATCACGTTGCTTCCAAACCTGCCTCCAAACCAGCCCGGTGCTGCTTTGGGGGAGCAGCAGAAGGGGAGGCTTGCAGTGAAACGCTCCCATGCGATGAAAGGAAATCATCAAGCCGAGCTTTGCGGCCCTGTCTGTCTGCACCTACTGCCAGTTTCCCACATCAAAAAGCTTCTCCCAGCTCTAAACCTGGGGCTGCAGCACCCGCCGGTGCTTGGAAAGGGGCTACAAGAGGGGTAGGGGCTGTCTGTACCCACAAACTGGCTGTAAACTCTGAAGACTAATGATGTCAGGGCATAGAGCGGCAGGAACTGTCTTGTTTCTAACCAAGGAGCAGTGATACTTTGCATTGAATTCTGTAAACTGAGACATCTTCCTGTGCTCATCCTGAGGTGAGTGCCTTTACCCACCCACAAGGAGCAGAGGGACCAGCTGCAAGGTGAGGATGTGGGGATGAATGAGGCTGGGGAAGGGTTTGCCCCATTAGGAGATGAAGCAGGGGGTGTCCCTGGCTCTTCTCAAGCATCCCTACCAAGGCTTGGATTGATTTATTTATTATTGCCCTATTACAGCATCCATCAGCTGGATTGGGGCCAGGATCAAGGAGCTGGAATGTTTGTCACCTTGGTCCATCATTGTCCCCAGCCCTGCAGGGATCCGTGACATGTTTATGTGAGACAATATCCCTTCTGGATGTTTCTTTCTTTTCTGCAAACCAAGAAGTTGCCAGAGAAAAGAAACCTTTGGGATGAGATAAAGCGATGCAATTGCAACCCAAAGTACTTTGCATAGGGAGAACGTTACTTAATAACCGGGAAAGTGCAATTTAATGAGAATCTTTAGGGGAATGGGACGCGCTCCGGGGATTTTTAGCTCCGACCGACATAAACCTCAGAGTTTCACTGTACCTGGATGCACCTTTTTTGGCTGGGACTCCCCCAGAGCGGGAGCCGCGTGTGCAGCGGGTGCGAATCCAACGCTACAATTCGGTTCTCCTACAGCAAACAAACCCATCCCTTGTGTCCGGACAACGCGCTCCGCTTTGCTCAGCCTGCCCCGGCCGGCGCGGATCCCCCGCCGGTGCCGGCGATGCTGCCGTGGGACCGGGGGCAGCACCGAGGGCAGCGGGCAGAGAGCGGAGGGGATGCGGGGGACAGCGCCGAGGCTCTGGGGCAGGGCCGGGAGCTCCGGGGCAGAATCGGGGGCTCCGGGGCAGGACCGGGGGCTCCGGGGCAGGACTGTGGCTGTGGCCGCGCCCGGGCGGGCCGGGAGGGGCCGGGCAAACCCCATCGGCTCCGCTGCGAGACGCGACCGGTGCCTCCGCAGGGGGAGCTGCGGGTCCGGGAGGGCTTTGGGACGGCACCGGCACCGGCAGCGGAGCGCAGCCCGGCTCGGGACCGGGCGGAGGCGGGCCCGGGCGGGGCGGGGGAACCGGCGGGCTCCAAACCCGCCCCTCGCCGAGGGGAGGAGGCGGTGGCCGAGCCCCCCCCCGCGCTGAGCCGCTCCGCGCCGTGCTCCAGCCGAGCCGAGCCAGCCCCGAGCCGCTCCGCCGCTCGCCCATGGCGGTCCCCGGCCCCACGCGTGTCGTGGCCCCGGCCCCGTCCCGGAGCCGCCGCTGAGCGCTGCGCACCGGCCCGGCGTCCAGGTAAGCGCCGCGGGCGGCCCCGGGCACCTGCGGGACTGATCCTGCCCCTCGCCCGGCGCTGCGGGACCGGCGGGGTCCCGGCCGAGCCTCTTCCCCCCGTACCCCGGAGGGGCTTCACCGCCGTTTGTTTCCCCCCACCCGGGGCCGCGCGTCCCGTCCGAGCGCGGTGCGGTTGGATGGTGCGGCCCGCAGAAGCGGCCGAACCGGGTCCTTCGGGCGGCCGCGGCACGGTGCGGACGGGGGGGAGCAGGATCGGGCCCCGCCGCTCATCGCTCATCTCCCGCTCGGCGTCGGGGCGGCCGTTGCGGCTGCCGGAGGAGTTGGGTTCATACTTGGAGAGCGTCCCGCCAGGCAGGAGCACAAACACGGCGAGGGACGGCTCCGGGTGCAGTTTGTTCCCTGGGGGGGAGCGTGTCCTGTCTAAATATTAGTTTAAGAAACGGAAGGATCTGCGGCATCTGCAACCCCGTCACCTCCTCCCGGCTCCAGCCGCCGGCTCTCGGCCACCGCCGAGCTGAGGTTTCCATCTCCAGCCCTTAGCAGGAGCTGGGAGGCGAAGTTCATCGAGGGAGGGAATTTCCCACTCTTGCTGCGGTCTGCACGGAGGCTTTATAAAAACAACCTAGACCTCGGGTGTCTTTATTGCACATATATGGTAGCTTGTAGCCAGCACTGATTTAAATCCCGTCGTTGCTTCGGGAGCCAATCCACAATTAGGCGCTGGGTCGAGGGCACGGTTCATCACGGGAGGAGAAGGGGCTGGCGGCTGGTGGAAGCGGTGTGGGAGTCCTGGACGAGTGCTGCAGTCCTGGGGCTGAAGCCAGGATCGTGTGTGGATCCCAGATTCAGGCTCTCAGGGTCGTGGGTGCTCCTAGATCTAGTGGCAGAAGCGGACGGGGTGCTGCATGGAGCAGGCAGGGAAGAGGGGGGCTCTGTGCAAGGTTTTAGGAGCTTGAGTTCTTGGGTTTGGGTTTTTAGCTGCTGGTTTTAAGCGGGCCTTTGGTCCAGACCCATTGCAGCCCTGACTCTGGGTTGCAAAGCAGAGCTGGTGATGCTGTGCCCGAGATTTGCATCCTCAGTGTCACCCCATGGCGGCAGCTGTGGGGCCTGTCCTGCTCCTCCAGCTCCAGCAGGTCCAGGGCTCGGCTTAGGGTGAGGAGAAATGAGATTTCCCTGTTTCTACAACTCGACTTTTACACAGTGCTGGTCCTCGGAGCTCTCGCTCAGTCCTGGTCCAGCTCCTGCGCTGCCAGGAGGAAGGAGCAGAGAAGGCGCAGCGCATCCCAATGCAGCTGCAGCGCCCAGGGAACGCCGAGCTGTCCATCCCTCCTGCTTTGCAATCAGTCTGTGTGTGGTTGCAGCTACTTTGCAGCAGGATGCGGCACCAGAGCCAGGCTTCTCCTGGGCTGCACAGCCACAGGGTTTACCAGGGCAAGGAGAGACCCAGCACCTTCCAGGCCTCTCAGCATCCAGCCCCTAGGCTGGAAATAAGAGGAGCTGGTCCATTCTGCTGTGACACAGCGTGGGGGGGGGGGGGGGATGCAGGTGCTGGCACTGCTCCGGTGTCCCTTCTCCCTGGGTACCCCGGGGTGCTGGTGCTGAGGGCTGGGTGGTGCTGAGCGCTGGAGCAGCCCAGGCTGTGCTGCACTGGGTGCCCTCCCACGGTGCAGATGTGAATCACAGCTCTGCTTTGCCATCACCTTGCCCTCCAAGCCCTCCTTGGGCTGCTCTCCTGTGGCTCTACCTGGCCCACGGGCTCCAGGGTGCACTTTTAAGGTTGTTTTCCACCTTTGGGTGCATTATGCCCTTTCTGAGGCCAAGTACCTCTCGTGCTGCCCTAAGCACAGTGTAGGCCAGAGCAGGCATCGCATCACTGTCCCCGAGGTGCTCAGCACATGGACAAGCAGCTTCCTACCCAGGAAAACCCCATCCCATACTGTGGCCATGCAGGGGTGGGCTTGAGAGGGACACGAAGAGCCATCAGCTGCCTGTTGATGTCAGCCCCTGCCTGTGGAGCATCGCACAGCGGGGCTGAGCCTTGGCATAGAGGGAGATGCTGAGAAGAGGGAGGGTCCTGGGGCCCTGTGTGGGTGCTGGTGCAGGGGATGCGGTTGTGCAGCTCAGGGCTGGTGCTTGTTTTACTGCTGTGGGTTGTTCTTTTCCTTGGTGACACTTAAACAGGGGCTGTTCGGGTTGGATGTAAGGCAGAAGCTCTGCCCTGGGAGGGTGCTGAGGTGCTGGCACAGGGTGCCCAGAGAAGCTGTGGCTGCCCCATCCCTGGCAGTGTTCAAGGCCAGGTTGGACACAGGGGCTTGGAGCAAGCTGCTCCAGTGGAAGGGGTCCCTGCCTGTGTCAGGGGTTGGAGCTGGAGGAGCTTTAAGGTCCCTTCAACCCAGACCATGATTCTGTGATTGCTGGTCTAAGCTAAAGCACACGTGCACAGTCCTGCTTCCAGAGCCCTTGCTAAGCCCATTGGGGGCAGCAGGATGTGCTCCCCCTCTGGCATGAGGAGGGGGCAAGGAGCTGGGTACCAGTCTGTTCTTCCACTACCACCATGCCAGGGATCACTTGGAATCCCTGGAGTGCTGCTGCAGCGATGCAGCCATGGGGCTGGTCCCTCGGTCAGGGTGAGCCGTCTGCTCCGGATGGACTGGAGAAATCCCACCCAACCCAGCTCTTCCTGGGATTTGCCCTATTATTTCCCCAGTAAACTTAAAGGAGAGGAAGAGAAACCCAAACTGGTTGTGCCAGGCGTGGTGCAGAGGTGTTCTCACGTGAAGGAGCGTCCCAAGAGCTTCATCCCTAAATGAAGCAACTCCCTGAGCCGTCGCCCTGGGCAGGGAAATGCCACGAGCAGTTTCCTTCCCATTGCTTTTTCCCCATGAAACCCAAACCGGGCTCACTTTGTAACTCGACATCCAAAGAGCTAAATTGAAACAATCTCTTTGCCACCGCCTCGGTGTGGGATGATGAGGAGGAACCATTTCCTTGTGCAGCCGCGTCACTGCGTGCCTGTCCCCTCATCAGCCATGTCGGTCACATCGGCCCTGCTTTCCTGGAGGGTTTTGATTCGGATGGAACCACATTCTGTTCTGATTCCAGCAGGAAAGGTTTCCTTTGAACTTGGTCCAAACCGAGCATGTAAGGGGATGGATGGAGGCTGCCGGGAGGGAGGCAGGGCTGAGGGGCCGACATCCCCACGCAGCACATGGCCCAGGAGGGGAAGTTCCTCCTTTAGCATCACTCCCAGGCTGCAATAATCCAAAGCAGGAGTTGCATTTGTCTCTGTTTCAGCAGCTTTTCTCGCAGCTAAATCCCATAGAATCATGGAATGGTTTGGGTGGGAAGGGGCCTCCAAAGCTCACCCAGTCCAAACCCCCTGCAATGAGCAGGGACATCTTTAGACCAGGTTGCCCAGAACCGCATCCAGCCTGGCCTGGAATGCCTGGAGGGATGGAGCATCCACCACCTCTAGATCTTGGATGTGCCATCCGTGAGCTTTCCTGAGTGCTGAGCAGGGTCCAGGCTGTAGGAGGGCTCTGGGCTTTAGGGAGCCCTTTGATTTGCCCTTGGTCTGTGTTTTCCCAGCCTGCAGCAGAGGGGTGAGCTGCTGTAAGCCCACCCTAGTCCTTCCCAAGGTGAAAAATGGGTCCCAAATGAAGGGCAGGTTTCAAAGCCCATTTAAAACAAGCAAATAGGTGAGGATTTGGGGGGTGCACGCAGCAAACAGCCATCACTGGGGGCTTTGGGGGGGGGGGTGGGAAGGGCTGGTCATGGGTTTCTACATGGCTTGTGGTGGTCCTTTTGCTTTTAATCCTGTTGGGTTTGGCTGCCACGCTCCCTGAATGCATGGGGTGCATTTACTGCTGCTCTTGTTGCTCCCTGACCCTCCCTAATCAAACAAGGGGCTGTTGGGCCTGGGGGAGGCAGAGGACCTCTTGGCCCCATAGAATGGGGCAGAGCCCCCAGTGTTGCTGCCCTGGGCAGCCTCACACCGTGCTCCTGGAGCAGAGCAGAGGCAGCTTGTCCCTGTGCCACAGGGCTGCAAACCACCTCCAGAATCTTTGGAGTCCAGCCCAGAGGTTGTGGTCCATGGGCAGCTCCTGTGCTGGGAGGAACAGGCAGGGGATGGCCCCAGCAAGGTGCTGGAGTGGCCTTTTGGGGTTTCCCCTCTCTGCTGCCTTCCCCAGGGCAGGCAGGGATGCTGTGCCCTTGGGCCAAAGCCAGCCGAAGCCTTGGGTACGAACCGGAGCATCTTCTGGGTGCCCCAGGGAAGAGGCTCGCCTCCCGTTTCGCAGGGCAGCTGCTCTCTGAAGTGGTGCTGGTTGTTTAAGAGCACATTCTTGAGGCTTAGCAGCTCCATGGAGCCGTCTGGGAGCGACGGTGCCAGCGGCAGAGCCGCCGCACGTGGCGGGAGGATGCAGGAGGCGGCTGCTGGCAGTGATGCTCTGCAGGGCAGGGCTGGGGATGGAGGCATTGCCCCATGGCCCCGAACCAGGGGACACAGGAGCCTGTTTAGTGCCTGAGAGAGGTTTCCTGGGGGGGAAAGGAGAGGCTGGAAGGATTCAGCCAGGATTTGGGTGGCGAGAGCCATCCTCTCGGAATGGACAGAGCATGGGCATGAGGGGCTGTGCCCTGGAAAAGCATCGCTTGTGGTGTCATGGAACGGTTTGGGTTGGAAGGGAACTTAAAGCTCCTCCAGTTCCAACCCCTGCCACAGGCAGGGACACCTTCCACTAGAGCAGGATGCTCCAAGCCCCGTCCAACCTGGCCTTGGTAGGATCTGCATGGCAGAGGACTGGTGGGAGGAGAGAAGGGTCTGGCCCCTGCCTGTCTCCAAGAGCAGATTCCAGAACAATTGATCTTCTCCGTCCGAAAATGCCAGCTCAGAAGGTGCAGCAGGACGGGCTGCGTGTGCCATGGTGATGGAGGAGAGGTGGCATCGCTGTGCCAGGGCTCCCTGATGGGCTGGGGACACTGGGAGGGTGTGAGGGATTGTCCCAGCCTGGTGATGGGCAGGGACAGGGACCTGGCTGCTGATGCCAGCCCCTGCACAAGAGCTGTGTGGCTGCAAACAGTGTTTTACAGCAGCACGGAGAGCACCACGGCATCGGCTCAGGGTGGGATAAATGATCCCAGTCTCTCATCCATAAGCCCGATCGGATCTGAGCTGGAGCCATAGGAGATGGCAGCGGGATGGGAAGGTCAGTGTCACCGCAGCCCTCCTGCGCACCAGCACCCTGGTTGTGATCAGACGGCAAAGCTTTGCTGATTTGGAAGCTGTGTGGCTCTTCCATGTGGAAAGCCTCTGGTCCCTGAGGGCATCCCAAGCAGGTTGGATGGGAAAGCTCAGGGAATGTGTCCATCGGTGTGATGCTGCACCACCGTATCAGCATCTCTGCACACAAAGGTGCAGGTGATGCTGACCTGCTGCCTCCAGCAATTCCCATCATCTCCAGCCCTCTTTAACCCAAGTATCTCCCAGTTTGGAACTTTCTCCACCCAAAATCTCCATTCCCAGCCCATCTCTGTAGCTGTCTCAGGAGGAATTCCTCATCTGCTCTCTCTGGAGCAGCACTAAGTGGTTCAAGATGTCGGCAGTTGCTGCTGGAGTCGGACAGTAAATGCTAAATGGGATATTAGTCTGTGCACCGTCCAAATCCCACTGGAAGGGTTTAGTGCAAATTGGATTTGCAAACATCTCTTGGGTCTCTCTGCCCTTAGAAAAGCGCTGTAATCCCCGGCGGGCGCCTTGACAAGCCAGCTCCTTCTGTGCAAGTGGAATTAAAGACATAGAGAGAGGGGAGAATGGAGTGAAGATAGGGAGGAATTCCCACTGCTGGGCTGGAGGTGGCATCGGCATCACCGGCGCTTCTTGGTCTGGATCCTGTTGAGGGATGCGGATGGATCCTGTTGAGGGATGAGGATGGATCCTGTTGAGGAATAAAGATGGATCCTGTTAGGGGATGCAGATGGATCCTGTTGAGGGATGTGGATGGATCCTGTTGAGGGATGAAGATGGATCCTGTTGAGGGATGAGGATGGATCCTCTTGGGGAATGAGGATGGATCCTGTTGAGGGATGCGGATGGATCCTGTTGAGGGATGTGAATGGATCCTCTTGGGCAATGAGGATGGATCCTGTTGAGGGATGCGGATGGATCCTGTTGAGGGATGTGAATGGATCCTCTTGGGCAATGAGGATGGATCCTGTTGGGGGATGTGGATGGATCCTGTTGGGGGATGTGGATGGATCCTGTTGGGGGATGTGGATGGATCCTGTTGAGAGATGAGGATGGATCCTGTTGAGGGATGTGGATGGATCCTGTTGAGAGATGAGGATGGATCCTGTTGAGGGATGTGGATGGATCCTGTTGAGGGATGTGGATGGATCCTGTTGAGGGATGTGGATGGATCCTGTTGAGGGATGTGGATGGATCCTGTTGAGAGATGAGGATGGATCCTGTTGAGGGATGTGGATGGATCCTGTTGGGGGATGTGGATGGATCCTGTTGGGGGATGAGGATGGATCCTCTCGGGGAATGAGGATGGATCCTGTTGGGGGATGCAGATGGATCCAGCTGAGGAATGTGGATGGATCCTGTTGAGGGATGCGGAGGGTCCTCATCCCTCGTGGAGCATCCAGGGGCAGTAGCTCCCCTGTCTGCCCCTGACATGGCTCGTTTCTGGCTCAACCTGGCCTGCTGGCAGGGATGCTGGATTAGGGCAGGATCTGTTTCTTTAGGGATGAGAGCAGGAATGAAAGGACCATGCTAGCCCACATGGAAAAGCGGAGGTGGCCTCTCTGCTCCCACAGGCACCCTGGGAATATAAGGAATTAATACATGGAGCCTTCAAAGGCCATCGTGCTCCCAGGGTGTATTTGCAAAGGGGAAACTGAGGCACACCGCAGCACAGGGACATCCCTTAGGGCGCTGGGGGGGGGAATCATGCCGTGATGCCAGCCAAATCCACAAGGAAGGAAACCTACAACCCAGGGAAGGCAAAAGCAGCCCAAGTGAGAGGAGGCGATGCCTTTAGGGCCCCGTCACCCTCCTTCCTCTGTTGTGTTTTCCCTCCTGGCTCCACTGAAGGAGGTTTTGCCCCTGTGGCAGCTCACAGATACCAGCGGTTGTTGAAACCAGCCCAGAGAAGAGCACATCTGGGGCCTGGGCTCCATCTCGCTGCCAAAATGAAAGCTTTCAGCCCTGTTTCCCGAGGCACTGGGGTTGTCCAAACAAGCCACGGTAATTGGTTTCCTCCAACAAACCGGCCCTTTTTGGCATCGTGCAGTGATTTAGTGCACGGGGGGTGCTTTGTCACCGAGGGAAAACAGGAACTGACATCCAGACATCAGGGTTTGGCATGAAGGGGGAGCTTAGGGCTGGAGGAGCAGTGCTGGGTAGCACACAATGCGGGCACAGCATCGCCCATGGGTGCCCAGTGCTGATGGGGATCTGCTTGTGGGGTTTTTATGCCCTGGGCTACAAAACCCTCCTGGATTGAATGTGACTTTGAATGATCCACTTGTATTTTCTCTGCCCATCAGCAAACGGGGTTTGGCCGCATCAGTGGGGTTGGGTTTGCCGTTTGTATTCCCTCCTCATTCCCCGTTGCAGCCACGAGCAATGCTCTGCTCCAGCTGATGTGCTGAGTGATGCCACCTGAAGCGCTTGAGCATCGTTTATCTCTAATTACTTATCTCTTATCATAAGGGCGGCTCTTGCTGCTGCTTAGAGCTGACTGAATCAGCTTACAAAGGTGGCTGCGTTGCTGTGGCCTTGCTGCCCTTGCCAGGGTCAGCAGGGACACGCTGGGGCCGGGAGCTGGGTCCACACCACGCGTGTGCAGCCTGATTTAAACACTGCGGCTGATTCTTAGCAAGGAAGAGGAATAAAGATCCCCCACATCACTGGGGCTGCCCCATCCCTGGCAGTGTTCAAGGCCAGGTTGGACACAGGGGCTTGGAGCAAGCTGCTCCAGTGGAAGGGGTCCCTGCCCGTGGAACTGGGTGGGCTTTAAGGTCCCTTCCAACCCAACCCATTTGTGATTCTATGGCACTTTGATGGTTTAAATGATTGTTTGTGCAGCCCTGGGGGTGCTGGTTATGTCCTGGTGTCCTCAGACCCCCGTGCAGGCACCTCCCTGTGTCCCCGAGCGCTGCAGTGAGAGTTGTGCTGCATTTAAACTGCTTTCTCCTTGTCCTTTGCTGCTCATTGACATTGCAGCTGCGTTTCTGCCTCTGCCCTGCCCCGGCGAGCCATGGAGCGAGCAGCAGGGATGGGAGACGAGGACATCATCATCTTTATGTGCCCTCAAGGGGATCAGCTGAACCCAGCCAGCGCTGAGCTGGTCCAAGCGCGGGCACCCGCAGCACTCGGGGCTGCGTCTGCAGCAGGATTCATCCCATGGGAGCTCCCTCCATCTTCCCTGTTCATTAATGACATGAAAGCCCAGGCAGGGGCTCCGGGGAAGGAATCCAAGGAGCTGGTGCTGCTTCCTAGAGCATGGATGCACCCCATGGGGCCGATGGCCTCCTCACAGCCCCGTGCCAGGGCACGCGCTGGATGGTGAGAGCAGGAACCCCATGGGAGGGACAGGAGATGGTGAGAGCAGGAACCCCATGGGAGGGACAGGAGATGGTGAGAGCGGTCGACACCATCCTGGCATCCGGCCTGTGAGGGGTCCAGCCCCAGTATGGGTCTGGGGATGGGGTTCCTGGACTGGGGGCACTGGGATGGTGCCAGGTGATTTACAGGGTGTTGGTGATGGGTTTTCCAACCTGGTGAGTTTGGCCTCTCCTGCCCGTTCAGCCAGGGCAGCTCCGTGTAGGAGGATGCTGTCCCTTGCCATGCAAGGGTGGTCCTTCAAGGTGCCCCCTGGCCATGGCACAAATCAGGTTTTCATCCCCCTGTGCTCCATCTCCTCCTGGAAGAGCTCCCAAAGCCTCTCAGTTCCTGTTGGCAACGGGAGCATGGGATATGGAATATGGGACACAGGAAAGGGCATCTCCTCCTTGGCACTGGGCACTGGCCATGCTGTGGGGGCTGCCGGGGGTCTCGTGCCTGCTCACTCCCAGCTCTCCAGCCCATGGGGAGGAGATGATGCCCTCCAGTGAGGCACATCCCCGGAGGTGCCTTGGGATGTGGGATGAGTTGAGGTACCTGAAATCCCTGCCACCTCCCGGTGCCATCTCCCTTTGAGCTGCTTTAACTCTCTGGAGCTTGAAATGGGGACAATAGTGGGGTATGGACGGGGGCTGCTCCATCTGATGGGGGCTCTGCAGCTCCGCAGCTCACGTTGGGATGCAGCATCCCGGCTGTGGCAAAGCCCCCAAATCTGATGTCTCTCCTCATTTCCCTCGTGGTGCTGGGGCTGTGCTTTGGTTCTGGGGGGGGGTCCTCCCCCCTAAAGCTGTTTGCAGGGCTGTAAACCCAATGTGCCGTAATTCAGCCCCAATGTAAATGTCATGTCAGCGTGGGAACGGCGCAGCTTCCCGGGGGTTGGCGTGTCAGCCGAGGGGCTCCCCGCATCCCGGGAATGCGGATGCTCCCCCCCACCCCACCATGGCCCCTTCTCCCCCTCCGCCATCCCATGGGGCCGGGACCGGCTCCGTTTCCTCACCGGGATGGGGTTCGGTGGTCACCCCAAGAGGAATTCCCAGGGGATCCAGGCTGTGGCCGTGGCCCAGGGATCGGGGTCTGACTTGTTTGTGGTGGGCTCTTTCGGGAGGGGACCGGGGCTGCGGGAAGAGCTTTGGAGTTTCTCATCGTGGGCTGGTTTTCACTTAGGCAAAGCAGAACCATGTGTCCCGTGCGCGGCTCTGGTTTTGCTTATGGGGGAGCGGGAAGAGCTGGGGAGGGGAAGAAGGAAGGGCAGGGATGAGCAGGGCTGTGGGATGTGGGATGTGCCATTGGCCATCAGTGCCTTTGGCGTGCAAAGCACGGGGCTGTGGGAGAGCAGCCAGCGGGGACCCGGCTGCTGCTGCCCTGTGTCGCCAGCCAAGGGAACGCCTGCACTGGGATTGCGGCTCTGAGTGCCCCAGGAATCACCCCTGGAGCTGAGCTGGAGAGGGGAACCTCAATTCAACTCAGACCCGGCTCTGGGGCTGCTTTTCCCTTTCAGCACTCCCCACTTTGGGGCCAGTTTTGCCATTTTGGGGCTCGTTTGACCCCGGGGCATCCCGCTGCAGGCTCTGGTACCCGCGGTGCAGCATCCACCCTGGTTGGGGGCGTCAAACACACTGATGCTCTCTGGGGGGCTCAACTCCCACCAGAGCATGTCAGGAGCTTGCAAAGAGCCCTGCTTGGGTACTCTCCACCATCCCTGTCCCCTCCGACCATCCTCGGAGCAAGCTTTGAGCTGGAGGAGCCACTTTGCAGCAGCCTCTGGAGCTGCTTGCCCAAGAGCCTGGATGGAAATTGTTTAATTCCAGCGGGATGAGTCATGAGGAGCCGGGATTTCAAAGCAGCTTGGCTCCCATGTAAGGCACTCAAATAAACAGTGTGTGGCAGGTGGAAGCTCTCTCTGATGTCCCGTCAAGGCCTTTGTCTTTCCAAGTGCTTTTGTGGTGCCAAAAAGCCCTCGGCCACTCCATGGCCTCCTCCATTCTTGCACAGCGTGGCTGAGACCAAGTGCTTGAAGGTAATAAATCAGTGCCCGGAAGCATGAATCTGCTGCAAATTTATGGCACACTTACTTAGGATATAATGTCTTTTGGGTTCTCTTGGTCCCTGGGCTTTGATGCATCAGGGCTGAGGGTTTTCACGTCTCCTCCTTCTCCCCCCAAGCAAGAAGGGTACGAAAGGGAAATCTCTGCTTTACCCTCGTCATCCCATGACTCAAGGAGTTGAGGCTTCAAGTCAGTGCATACTGGGAGCAAATCCTGCTTGTAGCATGAGGAATGGGTTAGAAAAGAGCGATGAGAAAAACTGAGGGTGTGAGCAGTGAGGGAAGTCCGAGAAGCCCAAGATGCTCGGGGTTTGTGAGCAAAGGCAACGCATCCGCAGGGAAGGGGTCCCTGCGTTTGGATTTAGCAGGAAAAAGCAGTGGAAATGCTGGCACTGGAGCGCTGAAGTGAAGAAAACCGGAAACAAGACTGGATTGATCCGAGTTTATTGAATGGGATTCCTGCTGAAGAGTGAGGCTTGGAAGAGTTTCCTTAGGGTGTGGGGTGGATTTGTTGGATCCCTTCGAAAGGAAAGCTGAGAGGGGCATGGAGGGGGCTGCCAAGACAATCAACTTGCTCCCTCCCGACTAAGAGGCAGGAATTGGCCGTGCTGCTGTTGGTTCCTTTTCCCTTGGGTTTCCAGTTCTCCAGGACACGGGGTGGTTTCTGCTCTGCTTGGGAAGCAGCGAGCCCTGGGTAGGGATGAGAGCGGGGCAGGTGGTGGAGACTTCAGCCCTTCATGGAGCCAGGGAGAATCCCTGGGTCCATCCCAGGATGTGTTGGCAGCAACCAGTGCCCCATGCCTCGAACCCCCTGTGATCATTTATCATCGCTGGGAGCAGGTTTGAGCTATGTGGAAAGCAGGAAGATGGGAGAGGGCAGCTCCGGCATCATCCCGGCTGAGTCACGGCTCCGATGCCTCTCTTTGTGTGTGTTTTTCCTTTCCCCTTCAGCTCTCACCGCAGGTTGGCACACGTGGTCCGAGGCTTTTTAGAGCGAGAGAAACCAAAGGCAAAGCCTGGAATGTTGGGAGTCTTGATATTGTTTTGAGTGCTGGAGCCGGGATTTCAGCCTTTTGAAAGGTCACTGGCGATGGGTGGGGGCCAGGCTGCCTGGCTGCTGGAATAGCAGCCTCTTTTATGGGAGGTGCAGCAGGGCTGACACCGCTCTGCTAACGTTTTATGGGCTTGCAATGAGCCAGAGGCACTTTCTCAGGTGGATGGGTTGAAGGTCGCAGCCCTTCCCTCCCCGGCGCAGCCCTGAGCAGCTCAGGAGGTGCTGATGAAGGTCCAGGCCATGTGTGATCCCATCCTGGTTGTCCACCACGGTATTCACCTCCCAGAACGCCCAAACATCCGCTGCCAAAAGCTGCTTGTCCTCCCATCCAGCAGCACTGCGAGCGGGTCCCTTCCCACCGCCCAAACCCCTGCATCTGCATCACCCGGGGCTGCTGGTCCTTCTCTCGTCCTTCATTCCTGAGCTGTCACCAGGTCCCCAAGAGCAAACTGCAGCTTCCTCAGGCCTTTCCCTTTTGGCACCCATCCCCTCTGCCTTGCTGGGAGCCGTTTGATGCTGGTGAGCGTTTTCAGTGCCTTTTCCCCGCTCCTGCTCTAATCTCAGAGGAGAAATCTGAATTTAAGGCACCCAATTCATAGAATCCCAGAACCCCGGACTGGTTTGGGTTGGAAGGGACCTTAAAGCTCCTCCAGCTCCAACCCCTGCCACAGCAGGGACCCCTTCCACTGGAGCAGCTTGCTTCAAGCCCCTGTGTCCAACCTGGCCTTGAACACTGCCAGGGATGGGGCAGCCACAGCTTCTCTGGGCACCCTGTGCCAGCGCCTCAGCACCCTCACAGGGAAGAGCTTCTGCCTCAGAGCTCATCTCATTACAATGATGGACGTAGGTACCAACACACCCAGCGCCTCCATCACTCCCCTTGCACCTTCTGGATGGGGCAGCCAGCTCCTCCTTGGCTCTGCAGGAGGAGACAGAGATGGGAGCATCCCAGCCCCATTCCTGGTGCTCCGGATGCTCCCCACGAGCCGGCTGCAGGCTCTGACCTGGTGCTGCCGGTGCTTATCTCCTCCAGCTCCGCCGCCGTGTTCCCGTCGGGATCGCATGGTCTGAGCTCCTTATATGGTGAAACTATTCTTTTCCCAGCTTGGCATTGTTTATAGTTGAAAATATTTAGGCTCTGGCTGGGTTCTACAATTACCTTGCAACCTACAGGGCAGATAATCACTGTTAGCTAATGTGCAATTAGCTGCATCCTGTCAAAGAAAGGCTTGCTGGCAAGGAGGCGGCGTTCCCAGCCCTCCTTGTGTTCTTCAAGAGCAGGAACCTGTCAGATCCCATTTGGAAATAAACATTTTTTTTCCCCTGTTGGTAAATTCTGTTTGGCAAAAAATTGCTGAACCGGGGCCGCTTTTTGTGGTTTTCTTTTCTTTTTTTTTTTTCCCCTGGTGGAAAATTTATTTGAAAAGGGGAAAATGTTTGGAGTTTGTAAGGAGCTGGAATCAAACAAGGGGCCGGGAGGCAGCTGCAAGTCGGTGCAGCTTCCAGAGTGTCTTTGATGGGGATTTAATGCCTGACAGCCCATTGATGGGAGCACCGACCCCATTCCCTGCTGCCCTGCCTGGCTGCAAGGTCAGTTGTAAAATCCCACCAGATCCAACCTGCTTTGGATGGAGGAAATGGAATGGTGCAAGGTAAGGGTGCACTTTGCCTGTGAGGGGAATGCCAGTGGGGTTCCTTTATGCTTTGAGAAACCAGGCTGGGCTGCACTGGATGTTCTGCATGGCTGAGGTCCCACCAGAAGCCTTGCAGCCGTGCTGAGATGCTCCAGGCATCCCATTCACTTCTTCCTGAGGTTGTCATGATTTTGGCTGGGTTGGATGGAGCTGCCGTGTCCCTGTGCCAGCGGGGAGGGATTTGGGCTCTGGTTGAGCATCTGGGTGGGAGGATGGCCGGGACACCAAAGCACATCGGGGCTCTCTGAGGAGGAGGAAGGACGATGGAGCTGGGGCTCCTTACACTGCTCACCACGTCCCAAGGAGGGGATGTACAAGGCAAAGAGGTGTCACGGGCTGGGGTGACTTGAGTTTGCCCGTCCTTTTTCCCTTCCACTGTGATACCAGCCCCTGGTGTGAGGAAACTTGGCTGGAGCCAGGGGAGGTGGATATCATGGAATGATTTGGGTTGGAAGGGACCTTAAAGCTCATCCAGTTCCAACACCTTCCACTAGAGATCAACCTGCCTGGCCAGGCTGCATGGCGTGGCTGAGGGCACCCCCTTGTCCCTTTGCCACCACTGGCCCCAGGCCACCCTCACCTGCCGTGGCCAATTCCCCCTCTGCAGCGCAGCACTATCTCCATGCCTCAGTTTCCCTACATCAACACTGCTCCAGTCTCAGGAGGGCAGAGGGGATGAGATGGAGCCAAGGGGATGCTGGTGGTCCCATGGGAGATGGTCATCCAGTCCAAGCCGTGGGGATGCGGGGTGGGAAGAGGGGCCGTGGGTGAAGGCCACGTAATAAGGATATTTGTTTTGCCTGTTTTGCAGAGTTTCAATGTTCTGACTTGCTCTAAGATGAAGGTATGGAAGTTTGCAGCCATTGCATCGATGCTCCTCAGTTCCATGTTATCCATTTTAGTTTGTAGAGACATGTTCAACGGAAGCCGGAAATACAGCCCCTTGCCTTCCTCGCCGTCTTCCTCACGGGCATCATCCTCCTCTTCATCCTCCTCCTCCTCCTCGCTGCCGGTGGCTCCCCGGAGATCCCCACGGGCCCTGCAACGCCACAGCTCGCTGCTCGCCCAATGTAAGCTGCTGCACCTCTGCACCAGGGCCACGTCCCTCCTGATCCCACAGCATCCGGCCCCACACTCCCATTGGGACACGCTTCCAGCTCACAATGAAACGCTCCAGAGGGTTTATTCCCTTGGTTTCTTTCCCTGCTCTTGCTTCTGCACACCCCTTTATGCATGGTTAAGGAGGAGCTTGGGATGCAGCGGGGGGTCCTGCGGTGCAGGCGCTGGGCACCAAACCGTGAGCATGCAAACGGCTCATCTTAATGCGAAGAAGCTGCTTTTTTAGCACCAAACGGCTTTTTATTTTCTTTAATTTTTAGGGGATTTCTTTTCTATATTTCTGTGCTATTTTGACACATGCTCCATGTCAAACGGGAGCTGAACACGAGGGGGACGGCTCCGCTCCACGGGGAGGCAGCAGCTTCCCCCCTCGGTGCTGGCAGCCGGCTCAGCATCCCGGCGTGTCTGTTCCCCTTCCAAACCAGAACAACTTCTTTTGGGGCTGAAACGTGGGAATCGATGACAAGTTGTTAAATTACACTTTCCTCCATCCTTCCTGCACCTCCCCCGGCGCTGAGCTGGACCAACCCCAGCTTTAGCGTTTGGATAAAGGGATTTGGATGCTGCCAGCGGTGGCTGGGGACAGTTTGCAAGTTGGGGGATGGAGATCTTCCACCCAGGCCATAGGGAAACACTCTGGCTGATTTTTAGCAAGGAAAAGGAATAAAAGTCCCCAAAATCACTGTGGCTGCCCCATCCCCGGCAGTGTTCAAGGCCAGGTTGGACACAGGGGCTTGGAGCAAGCTGCTCCAGTGGAAGGGGTCCCTGCCCGTGGCAGGGGTTGGAACTGGATGGGCTTTAAGGTCGCTTCCAACCCAAAGCAGTCTGATTCTGTGCTGTGCTGGGAGTGGAAGGGGCTGTCTGGGAGAGCTCCAGGCAGGGGAGGAAACAAGAAAATAAAGCAAGAAAAGGCAAAGGAGAGGAAGGAGTTTGGGGTTTTTCACCCTGGGGCTCCCAAGGCCACGGGGGAGCTCTGGCCTCAGGGTTTGGGGTTTGGGTTTTAAAGCCTTGGGGTGTCTCATGCACACCTCAGGATGGCTGCTGGGAACCAGCACAGGGGACGGGCACTGCCCTGGGGCCCTCCAATGTGGGCAGCATCCACCTGCCCCAGGCCACCCCCATTGAATCCTAGAATGAACCAGGTTGGAAAAGACCTTTAAGAGCATCAAGTCCAACAGTGCCAAGGCTACCACTGCCCCATGGCGCTGAGGGCCTGCGGGGGCTGCCCACGTGCCCTAAGCCACCTCCATCCCATGGAGGAGCTGCAGGGTGGGGGGCACCCCACTGACGCGCACCCCTTCCCTTGCAGACAGCAGCCTGCTGGAGAGCTACACGGAGGGGGAGATCCGGCAGCTGATCGCGGCGCTGGTGGAGCGCTACAGCCAGGCCATGAACTCGGGTGGGCACGAGCTGCCGCTGTTCCCCCGCGCCGGCAGCCGCCGCAAGCGCGCCCGCGCTCGCCACAAACCCTGCGAGCTGAAGGAGCTGGAGGTGAGCGTCAGCGAGCTGGGGCTGGGCTACGAGTCGGACGAGACGGTGCTGTTCCGGTACTGCAGCGGCACCTGCGAGGCGGCCGTGCGCAGCTACGACCTCTCGCTGAAGAGCATGAGGAGCAGGAGGAGGATCAAGAAGGAGAAGGTCCGGGCGCGACCCTGCTGCCGGCCGCTGGCTTACGACGACGACGTCTCCTTCCTGGATGCCTACAACCGCTACTACACCGTCAACGAGCTCTCGGCCAAGGAGTGCGGCTGCGTGTGAAGGGCCGGGGTCTCCTCGTAAGGAACAGGAGGGAGAGGTGATGCCCCGGCCCTGGAACCTCGCTGGTCACCAGGCAGAGGGACCGGGCACAAGGATAAGCCCAGACCTCCCCGTGCGGGAGGAGAGACTGAGCTGCTGGTGCGTCCCTTGGCACCGCACAGGACCAGAGACGTGGCTGGGGGTGCCGGTGGAGGCTGCGGTTGTTGGAGCGGTGATGGGTGCTTGCGGCTGTTGTCCCACCCCATGGCGGTGGCCATGGGGTCCCTGTCAGCCTCCCCGGAGGGTGACGGTGGGCGCACAACACACGCAGGGCATGTTCGACACGTTGAGGTTGTGTTACAGGCAGAGGGGGTGTTGCAGAGCGGGTGTCCCCCTGCCGTGGCAGAGGTGATGGGGCACACTGGGCAGCGTTTGTTCGCACTGGGGTGTTGTGCGGGTGTTGCTGCATATGGCGTGGTGCTGGTGGTGCATGGTGCTGGTCGGGGTGTGCTGCGTGCCCAGTGTGTGTTACGGGGTGCATTAGATGGCTGTATGTGCCCGTGCTGCCCCAGGATGGGGCTGAGCCCTGCAGGTCCCTGCACTCCCAGGGGCAGTTTTGTCACCCCAGGTCCCTGTGTTTGGGGTCAGAGATGCCCTGGCACTGGCTGGTGCTGGGGGGGGAAGGCTCTGGCTCCGCTCCCCACCGATGCCCCCTTCACCATCACCTCCACACCGCAGCCCTGGGCTTTTCTTTTTAAAGCTTACGCTGATCTGAAGTAACTGGATTAACCTCGAGCCCGGGCAGCTGGGCTGGGGCCCTGCCGCCACCCTGCCGGTGACAGAGCCTCGAGAGGCCACCGGTGCAGGAGCATCCTTGGTTCGGCATCACGCAGAGCCGGACCGGGCTCTCCCGGCTATGGCACGTGAGTATTGCCCATCGGTGGGGCTGGAATCCTGCGGGAGAGGGGGCTCATCCTGGGCTTTGGCTCCGGTTCACATTTACAGCAGTGTCACTCTTGTTTACTCTGCGGAGAAATAAATGAGACCGCAGACTTTGGCGTCCTCGGGGCAGGCTATATTTGCTGCCTGGGATTGATGGGCTTTCTCCCCTTGGCCCTCTTCCCAGAAAAAGCAAATCATAAACAGAAGGAGAATATTGGTGTCATGTCCTGGGCATTAACCAACATGAGGGAAAAGGGCTCTGCTTGCCACCCCCTGATCGCAGCAGTGTCCCAGCTCCTCCACCCGGCTAAATGGGACTCAATGGCCCATCTGCCTCCATCCCGGCGCAGTAGTGATGAGGAGGAGTCCTCATATAGGTGACCACAGCAGCCGAGGGAGCAGAGTGGGGTGGGAGACAGCTCTCCCTGCTACCCCAACCTCTGCAAAGGGCCGGGCTGGTGGGTTTGATCCTGCTTCTTCATCCCAACGCAGCTCTTGGCTGAGCAGAGCCAGGATGTAGTGAGGCAACATAAACAGCATCCTTCAGCAGGGCTGGCCGCGCACCCAGCACCCCTGGGAAAGCAGCCTGTGCTCCCTAACACAGAGTTTTCCTGCTGGGGAAGGGAGAAGGCAGCCACAGGCATGGGGAGCATCCGTGCTGGGGAGCCAACAAGGGCTGGTGATTCTGTACCACGGGGATGCAAACGCTGCTGAGAGCAGACAAGCGTGGTCCATGCCGCAAGGGAGAGTTTGCACCACAGGGCTTGCAGGGAAAGGAAGAAGCTGGCCCAAGGAGCAGTGGGAGAAGGATGGGGACAGCCATTGGCTCGCTATTGGCTTTAACAGAGTAAATGCACCCAAACGTACTAATCCTGACTGCGCTCTCAAGGGCCTGGGTGCTTTCCAGTTCTCACTACTATAAAACTAAAATTAGTTCTGTTGTAGTAGGAAAAAAAACCAAAAGGAGCTAGGGCAATAAAGCAAGGGAAGGTGTTGCAGAAGCAAAGCAGGGCCCGGTGCTGCAGGAGCAGGGTTTGCAGCCCGGCTGCCTGGAGTTTTCTTACCCGGAGCACAGGGAGATGGCTGGGAGACTTTGGAGCCTTTGCTTGGGGAATGGATTTAGGGTGCCTCGATTTGCAGGGATCAAAGGCAAAGGGATCAGGGACCCAGTGTAAATGCAGCTCGCACCCCAAAGAAAGAGGCACGCTGGGAACTCCCCCAGAGCAATGTGTGTGTTGCAGACCAACATGAGTGGCTCCAATTCATCTATTTTTTCCTCCTTTTCCCTTTCACCCGCCAGCAGCTGAGCACCAGAGGAATAGGGGAAGCGCCTGACATCCGCGGCTGCGCCTGCACGTTTGGGTTTGGGATGCAGCTGGGGTTTGGGATGCAGCTGGGATTTGTAACTGCAAAACTCCCCTGTCCAGGTCTTGGGGTCAGCTGGGGCATCACGGCTGTGGCCAAAGGATGGCTTTTGCTTTGTGTGTCTTCTCTCGTGCATCTCACTGAGGTCCATCCTCCGCGTGGAGCTGCTGCGGCTCCACCGCAGGAGCGCTGCTCATCCCGCGCCGCTTCGCTGCCGCCTGGGCATGGAAATGTGGTTCCAATCGAAAGGCTGATATTTCCCTGATGCTTTCCATTTCTACAGCCCTCTCCGCTGTAATAGGAGCTGGAGCTGTCCGGAAGAATGTCTACAATGCAGAAAGGGCAGCAAAGGACGGAAAATTCCCTGCTCAAAGATGCAACAAAATCGCATCTGGCTCCTTCCTCCGCATCCCATGCGTTATTTAATGTTAATCATAATAAACGGGGTGCAGCATCCGCATGGGGTTGGGTTTAGGTTGGGTTTTTTGCAGCTTGCCTCGGTGTTGCTGCAGCTTTGCTGTTTGCGGTGGCATCCCTCCCCAGGCGAGGAGGGGGGCTTCACAGGGCTGGAAAAATCGGGAGGTTTGGAAACACGAGGAGATGTTTAAAACTCTCCCCATGGTTGTGACAGCGCGAAATACGAGTGTTGTGTTATCCTGGCTCTGCGACAGGGAGTTATGGGATGTCTCATTGTGTTTTACTCTACACGTTGCTCTACGTACAGCCTGTGTTTGTGTAACGCTGGCCGGTGCCGGGGCGGCGGGAGCACCGGGGCTCCGGCTCTGGCTCGGATCCACTCATCACTTGCATCCATTGGGATCCCATTTGCTGACATGGTCTCACTCCCGATTTGGTATCTGTGAGGGGGAAACGGGTCTAACATCATTGTTTCCACTCCATGGACGCACTTGCAAAGGGAACGTTCCTTATTTAAACAGGTCCAGAGACTTGCTGGGAAGAAATCACTTTCCCAATTTATCAAGCGGGATTCAAAACCTCAGCCTTCTTGCCTTGGTAAATAGGGCTACCACATGTTTTCCTTCTCGGTTCAACAAGGCGTAGCCTCCAGTCTGAGGCCCAAGAGATTGGGGGGGGGATTAAAAAGTGGGGGAAAAATAAAAGCAAACAAGGAAAAAACAGGACAAAAAGGAGCCTGGTTTCACAGCCGGGCAGGAGCGCACGGCCCAGCCCGCGGCTCCGCTCGGCACCATCCGGATAAACCCGTTTCCCTTCTGGTATTGTCGGGTCTGACCGACCATCTGCAGAGGTTGATGCAATGCATCTATATTTTCGATACTCTCTATTTATTGGAAGTAACTTATGTTATTTATTTAGATCCCATAGCGTGCCATCTACGTAACGCGCCCTGTCTTTCTCTCTCTTCTTTGTTTTTCAACTTTATTTATTGATCCAGTGGTGCCAAGTGCAGTTTACATTTATGACGTTTTTACCATTTATTCAGAACATTGGGGGGAGAAGCAAAGCAGTCTGATGGTATTTTTTTTAAGCAACCATAAACGCGGGTGTGATGCTGTTCCATACTCACGACAAAGTGAAAATAAAAGGATTATATTGATCTCTTGCCACGTATTGTCTCTCACTGATGGGTAAGCGATGGTGACGTTACGGCCTCAACATGGGGATGGAAATGGGAGAGCAGGCTGAAGGATGGCAGGAGCTTGCCTTTATGTTCCAGGTTCTTTTAGGAACCTCCCTGCACACCTGCAAACAGCTCCATTTCTTTCATTTTCATCTGTTGCAAAACTATATTGATGAAACCGATGATCTGGGACATTGCCTGCATGGGGCTGTGCTACCCCTCCTTGTGAAGGTGCTTCCAGTTGGGTTGGCTCGAAGACACGCCAAGTCTGGCCAAATCGCATTAAAAAAAAAACAAGGAAAATATAAAAAGAAAGAAATGGCAAGGTTTTGATAAGGTCAGCCAGAAAAAAAGCCTCAGTTGCTCCTCTGGAAGCAGTGCTGAGGTTAGACGCATATTTTATTTGACATGGAAAACACCTCAAAGGCGGCAGCAGCATTGGCCAGGGGTTTGTTGCTCTTCCCATTAGAATGACGATGGTGGATGATGTTTCAGGTTGGATGAAAGGCTGCAGTTTGAAAGCCCAGCCAAGTTTAGGACACAAACGTGTTTCGAAGTGGAAAATGGAAGCGTTGGGCCCAGCAGCTGCACGCCCTCCAGTCCCACCCCAGCTCCTTCTCCCTGATACTGGTTTCCAGTAGCTCCCCAGGGGACGAAAGCCAAGGAGGGACCTGCTGTTGAAGCCCCATTTTAGCACAGATTAACCCCATTGAACAGGCGCTGGCCCTTTTAAAAGTGCATTTACCCCTTTTAACGTGTGCTGCCCCCCCAGTGAACATGGGTTACCTCCAGTTAACACACATGACCCCCTCCATTTGACCCCACTGAACACAATTACCCCAAATTAGCACCTATTAGAATTATGTCATTATAACTGAAGGCACATTACCCCCATTTAAGGCACATTATGGCATTTAAGGTGCAGAGCATCAGTGTCCCTGACAGGGAAATGCCTGTCTTTTAAAATCACTACCTTCCCACCCCAGTCTGCCCAGGAAAACGATGATTTTTAGTTCTTTTTTCACTGAAAACCAGGCTGAAACTCCCTAAAGCCCATGGTGAGGGTGGGCACAAGCTCCTGTGCTTGTAGCTAAACCGCTTTGGACCCACAAAGGCTCCATGTGGGGGGGTTTGGGGAATGGAAAGAAAGGTCTGTTTATATTCCCCTCTCCTGCCCACCCGGAGGCCTGGCAGCCCTCGTGGCCGAGTGAAACCTTCACGCCCGAAGCTCTGCTTTGTAAATAGTTTATGAAGCATCTTTGGAGACTCATAAATCTCGGCAGGCGCGCGCACGCATGCGTCCGGGCGCGCTCCAGAGAGCGCTGCGATGCTCCTGCCAGCCTGTCCCGGGAAACAAGAAGGGAAAGAAAGAGCACAAAGTGAAGCTTTAACGCTCGGAAAATCTGACTCCTCCACAAGCAAGGGGGAAAAAAACCAGAAGGGAGACAACAGCGTGAAGCTGGGCTGGGCTGGGGCTGATTTTGGGTGCAATTTCTTGGAGATGAGGTGCACGTTGTTGGTTTTCATGGTGTAAACGGGAGGTTTTCTGGTTCTTGCTTTAAAGCCCCAACTTGACAAATCCCAGCTCTCCATTGACGTCCTGTCTTCATGTGTTTGGGTTTGAAATGGAAAAAGTAACAAGTAGGAAATAGGATGCTGAGAGCGCTCAAGCTCAGCGCTCCGGTTGTGCTGCTCAGGTTTGCCTCCCAGTAAAAACAGGGGGGAAATAAACCCAGCCTGGCTTCAAGGAGGAAAACATGAAATAAAAGTGAAGACAAAAGTGTGGGGTTTGCAAGTCTTTAAAAGAACCAAACCCAGCCCCATAGAGATGATGATTTGGAACTAGATGATCTTAAGGTCCTTTCCAACCCTAACTATTCTATCATTCTATGATTTCTCTCCTTATATCACTACCAAACAATAGTCGTTGCTTCAGCTGCCGTGGGGTTTTGCCATGAGGGAAGGCAGGAGCTTGGTGGTAGTTCCATGTTCCCTCTCCCTGCCTCCCTGGACAAAACTAGGAGCAGGTTTCCAAAGCCTGGGGTGGGGGGTATCTGCCTGCAGGCTCAGGAAAGCTGGAGATCATGGGGTTTACAGGGCTGGTTCAGGCACCTTCACACATCCAGAAGGACAAAGGCAGGGATGGATGATGGAAATGCGAAGCTTGCAAGGCTCCAGCTGCTATTTTCAGGGGTTTGGTGTATCTGAGCATTGTCTCCTCCCTTCCCAAAGGGCAGAGCTCTGCTGAGCCGGGCTCGGGGAGGATTTGTTTCTCCCAAGCTCTGCCTCTCCTCTTGGCTCCCCTCTGGTCTCTCCGCAGAGCTGAAGGCCGACACTGCTCCAAACCCCCATTTTCAAGTTATTATCACACTGATATCCCATGAGGAGCAGCCTTTCTCTCACCTCTTGGGGAAATGCCCCTTCATCTGATCATCGCCTCATCAAGATCTCCCCTTCTCTGCTTTTTGGGCCCCAAAGCATGAGTTGGGAACGCTTCAGCCTGCCTCCTACCACCTTTAGGGAAAAAGAGGAGAGATTTGGGGTCAGTTGGGGTGTTTTCATGTCTTCACTGCGAGGCACTGAAGCAACCCCTTGTGCTGGTACCTCCAACCGGGTGTGGAGGGGAAAACCCACTCCATCAAGGAGGCAACAAGCCCCAAAAGCCAGATTGTGACTTCCCAGCACAGTCTCCCAGCCCCGGGCCCCCGTGGCGCAGCCATCCAGATGTTTCCCTTGATCAAGTCCGTCCCCCCCTTACAGAGTTTCCCAAATGTGGTGTCAGCTTTCCCATCTCCTAACGAAATCAGCCTGTGTGGGGCTCCACGTCACCCACAGCCCTTCCCCAGGACATGGCTGCACCGAGGGGAAGCTTGAATGGGAGATGCATTCACGGGCTCCAGTTTTGGACCTGTTAGCACTGACTGCAGGAGAGGACCTTTCCCAGTGCTGGACAAAGCTACAACTGGGCTGTGAAAGGAGCCATCAATCTGTGCTTCTACCCTCCTTGCAACTCCTTGCAGGCACAGGGAGTTGGAACTGAATGACCTTAAGGTCCTTTCTAAGCCAAACCATTCTATGATCCCCTGATATTTGTCCTGCCAACCCCATGTCCCCTCCTCAAGGACCATGGCTGAAGCCTGTCTGGGTGCCCAGCCCTGAATGCTTCAGCAGAACTAAACCTCATCTTTCAGTCACCCTTTCGAAGGCTGCAGAACGAGGATAAGGTCGATGGTCATCAACCTGCCCCCTCAAAGGCTGGTTGAGCTCAGGGACCCTGAGCTGCTCCCCCAGGTCCTCAAACAGCTCTTGGATCCCAGAGTGGGGTAAGGCTGATGAACCTGTCTGGCCTTCACCTGCCAAAATAGCCCAAAGTGTAAAAGGAGAGTCAGCAACCCTGGCGCTGCCACTCCCCAGTTGAGAGCCCAAAACCCAAGGGGATTAATCTCTTTTTAAGAGGTGTTACCTTAACACAGGTCTTGGAAGCAAAAGGAATGGGGTTTGGGAGGGTGGCAAGGGAAAACTGGGGATTTCTTGCAGCTGTTTCACCGAGCAGGTGCTCCCCAAAGTGCTCCCCCAAAGGGCCCAGGCAGCAGCAGGAGGCATCAGCAAGGGTGGGTAAATTCTGCTTGATTTTCCCTGTAGTCGGCAAAGGGTTCTTCCACAAGGGTAAATAGCCCAGTGTGGGGAGAATTGGCCCTCTGAGCCATGCAAGATGTCTACGAAATGCATGTGTCAAGCCCTATCCCTCTGGTCCCTCATATTAAGAGCCCAGGTCTCTTTCAGGTGATCTCCTGCTATTCACCACCTCCTCCATCCACGTCCCAGCACACGGGCACCTTGAGCCTGGCCATAAGGTGTGTGTCACCAGCCATGGAAATCGTTCTGCTTTGCAGAGGTACTCGTTCTGCTTGAGAGCAAACCCTCCCCTAGCCAGCCGCTTCCCGTCACCGCTTCCACCGGGGAGCCTTTCAAGCTTGGAAAGGCATCTCTTTCCATTGAAAAGCTGCCCCAAGGTCCACCTGGCTCCTCCCCACCCTCTGCATGTGAGTTACATCAGGTTCCAGGTTGGCCTCAACAGAAGATTTCCAGATTGAATTGGGTTTTATGCTCCCCTGACAAGCCCCCAGCATTTGCTTGGAGCTCAATCCCTTCCCTTCCCTACTCCAGCCTCTTCCCAGCCCAACGGCACGAAACCATCGGCGTTTCCTCGTTCCCAGTGCGCGCTGTCACCGACGTGTGGCATTCCCAGAAAATGCCACCAGTGCCAGTTCTGATGGGGTCCATCTCCATGGTGAGGCCTCTGAGCCTGGGCTGGTTGGGCAGGCTTCAGCCACGCTTCATGGCTCCCTTGTGTAGGCTTTGGAGATGCTTCTTTTCCCCCCAGTCTTTGTGACCTGGGGATGTCCTAGACTAATGGATATTATTTATCCCTTTTCCACATCCATATCAGCTCAATCAGCAGAGTTAAAGTCCTACATCTCTCTACCTGGTCTGAACTGAGCTGGTTTTAAAGATGGGAAGAACACAGGGGTCAGTTGATGAGATGCCAGGAGCTACACCCTAAAGGGGAAGAGGTGTGTGTCTTCAGGTGGGCAAGGCAGGGCCAAGTATTGGCACTAAGAATCAGTGCCTCACAAATCCATTGCTCTTCCTTGAAGCAGCAGCAAGCACATGGCTAAGGAAGACGTGGCATCTTTCTACCTGAGTTCCCAAAGGGATTTGCTAAGGTCCAGGAAGACCTCAAGAAACTAAGCCTCAGGAAGGTCTCATCTAGACAGGTCTTGTTGGGAGCACAGGGAAATGATGGGAGGGATAAAGGTCAGGATTCCAGTGCAGGATTTGTTGGTAGGCTTGTGCTGGTCGATGTCTCCAAATGATCTGCAAAAGTGGAGGGGGCAAAAGCTGCTAATGAAAATAAGGGGCTCGCAGTGCTAAAGACAAGGTCTTGCTGATGGTCCTTCTCCCACCAAGTGACCGCAGGAGGAAACGCACAGGGAATCCGTTGGAAATGTGTGCTCAGTGCTGCTGATGGAGAGAACAATCGCATCTCTGTGAGCGCTGCTGGGCTCCCAGCTGGTTTTCCTCATGGAAACACCCTGGGGTCAGGACAGACCTTTGAAAAGCTCAGCTCAGGGCTCAGTAGCAGGCAGGAAAACAAAGTGCACGTCCAGAGGTATGGGCAGGGAGCCTGGAAGGGCACAGCCGTGTCCGCTGCCTCCATGCAATGGGGCTCCTCAACCTGAAAAGGAAACATTTTCCAGAGATGGGACCTGAACAGCAGCAGGAAGCTCGATAAAGGCCAATTATTCCCTGGTTTTCAAACACGTGGCCTGGAGGCATCAGCCGCTGCCAGGAGCTGTGATGTTCGAGGCACAGAGGAGGAGATGGTTCATCATGTGCTGGTCCTGAGCATCAATTTGCCACGGGCACTAAAGCTCAAGGTTCTTTCAGAGGCACCCTTGTCACCTCACACCTTTCCTCTACCAGTCTGCTGTTACCAGACCCCTCCTTAACCCCACGCTGGTTTGTAACCTGTCCAAAACCAGCCTTGTAAAAGAAATGGAGCTGTTTTCTGTCCCTTTAGCACCCTGATGCAGCACCCCAAAGGCAGCCAGGGAGAGAGCCCGAGGCAGAGCAAGGGCAGGACTGGGGCTGTGGGGCTCGGGGAGAGGAGCGTGGCCAGTTCCTCCTGCAGCAGCTGGCAGCGTCGTGGTGTGGCCACCCCTTTGAGCTGCACCTTTGCACACTACAAAGTCCTCGAAACCTGTTGGTGATAGGGATTGCTACCTCGCAATGCCCGCCTACAACCAGAGGTGAGCACAGACGTGCACAGACCCTCTCCCTCTCCCTTGCAGCCCAGGCAGGTTCCTCCTCAAATAAAGATCAATAAAACCAGGAATACTGCAGCTCACCTCTGTGCTTGGCCCTGGTGGGAAGGTGTGCTGTGATGGAGAGCCTTGAAAGGATGATCCAACCAGGAAAAGAAGGGCAGGATGGATGGCACAGCCACAGGGAGGGATCAGTGGCGCGTTCCTTTGTGGCTTGAGCTGAGTGTGCCAGTCACTGCTGCTAGAAACACGTCACCCAGTGATAACAGCTGTAACAAAGGCCACATCCAGGGCTTTTGCTGGGAATGCTCTCCTCTCTACCCTGAGCTATCCTTGGACCATGCCTAGATGCTGTTTGGCATAGGCTAAAGTCATGCTGAGGTGCGCGCAGTACAGATGATAATGGGGCAGTGCTCAGACCTGTGCCCTGGCTCCATTTAGTTTCCCATTGCACGTGCAGTGTGTGAGGAAAGGCCTATAGCTGAGGTGTGAGCTCTTGGAAGCATTTATCCAATGGGATGACTTGTCCCAAGGAACGACAGAGACTCCCAGGGGACAGGGCATGTCTCACAGCCCCATCAGCAATGCGCCTCTGCTACTATCAAGGCATTGAATGCTCGCATAAGGATTAACTGGGTAAACGTCTCTATGCACCTCCAGTTCCTTTGAAAAGCTTCTGACAAGTCCAGAAGGGAACAAACCACATTTCCCAGCTTCAGCTGCTTTGGGCAGAGCGCAAAGAGAAAGAGCAGCGCAAAGCAGTGGGAGGGATGCAGAATTCCTCTGTGAAGACTCACCAGGGAGCTCTGCCCAAGGCATTCACAGCTCCGGTCTCCAACAGCTCCCAGCTCATTTCTTGCATAACGTTTTGTTGAGGCTTTCCAGGAGCAAAGATGTTTTGGGAGATGATCATTAAAAGGCAATTATCAGCATGGATCCATTGGGAACATGCAGCTGAGCTTTGATGGGGAGGGTGAACAGGTCTTGTCCAAACAGGATGTCTGTTGATGCTCCCCTTCATCACCTGCAGCCTTTTTGCCTGCACAGGCATAAAATAAGTGTCAATAGGAGCTCTCACTCTGCTGAATTTCCTATGTGGGTTCCCAAGACAAGGGAGGAGGATCAGGGAGACGGGAGGGTGCCACTGCCCAATGGCCCAACCTCCAACCCCCGAACAGCAGGTCCTAACATGCTGAGCACGTTGTTTGTGCCTGGTCGTACAACCATGTGCCCTGGTTGGCATCTGGCAATGGGTTCCTGATCTTCTAGGCTAGACCCTCCTCACGGCACAGCCTGGTGAGAAAGACACAGCCACCAAGAGCAAACTTAGCGATGCCTGATCCAAAGCTCTTTAATATCAGCAGGGAGACTGGGATGGGAGCACCCTGAGCACCAGCAATGCCCCAAACCCTGCATCCCCTTCACCATCTGAGCACCAGCAGTGCCCCAAACCCTGCATCCCCTTCACCATCTGAGCACCAGCAGTGCCCCAAGCCCTGCATCCCCTTCACCATCTGAGCATCAGCAATGCCCCAAACCCTGCATCCCCTTCACCATCTGAGCATCAGCAATGACCCAAACCCTGCATCCCCTTCACCATCTGAGCATCAGCAATGCCCCAAACCCTGCATCCCCTTCACCATCTGAGCACCAGCAGTGCCCCAAACCCTGCATCCCCTTCACCATCTGAGCATCAGCAATGCCCCAAACCCTGCATCCCCTTCACCATCTGCCTCCCTTGGGGAAGGGGCAGATCTCATCAGCACTGTCTCTCCCCAGACTGCCCCATGGTTTTGCTCCATCCCTATTCTGTCACCAGCCCTGTGCATTCAGCAGGCCCACAACTCCTCCCCTTCGGCATGGGTCTGACTCCTTGGAGGAGCCCAGGCCAGGCAGCCCCACTGCTGCTCCCCACGGGGAGTGGTGCAGGAAGGTTGGGAGCTGTTTGTATTCCCAAGAACATTTCCTTCTAGAGAAAAGAAACAAAACCCCAAATAAACCAACAATGACTTAGTGCTGCACCCGGAGCTGAACCACGCCAGACAGATGCCAGTGCTAATGGCCCTATGTGCCCAGGCCAGGTTGCCCACACACAGCATCGAAAGGCTCCAGCATTCTTCTGGTGAGGAATCAGGTTGTGTTTCCCCTATCAGCTTTGGGAATCAGCGATGCTCTGGGTTTCCATGTCAATTCAGCAGAAATCCTGCGTCCTCTGTGACAGTTTTTGCTCCCTTTCCTGGCTCGGTAACAGCCCAACACATGGTGCTGCTCCCCCCGAGCTCTCCCTGTCCTGCCCATTCCTTGAAATCATCAAGTGTCTTTCCCAGGTCAAGAGCCAAGATCCTACATTTCTCAGCATTTAGTAATCAGCATGTGATGGCGTCGGGGTAGGATTTCAGCGACTGCAAATAGTAACACCTCCAAACCCCATCCTGGTGCAAACAATCCAAAGAGACAGACCAGGGCACTTAAATAGAACAAAAGCTGCATGCGAGCACAGAAACATCCCTGGTGGGTGAGGGAGGGCCTGGCTTTTCAAAGCCATCATTCCCAGTGAACATGCAGCCTGAACGCTGCCAACAGCGTTCTTCCATCCCATGCTGGGTTTGGAGAGGGAAGAGGAAAGAGGGAACAACCATACCCTTGGCTCTGGGAACCTGAATCTCAGCCTCACACAAGCAGGTGGGGAGGTCGCTTTCCCCCGCCCTTGAAGACTTTTCCAGCCTGTGCTTGGATATCCCTGATGGCTTTTGAGCTAAGGGACACTTGCTGTGAGGGTTGTTGGGCTTCATGGAGCCCCACCGGCTGCTTCAGCCCCACTCTTCTCCCCAGCACCTAGAAAGGGCCCCATGTGGTGCCGGATGCCACCACAGCCAGCTCCCGACAGCTTCCCTGCTTCCCATGAGCTCCTGTTCCTTTCCCAGCCCTACCTGCACCCACCATCCTAGGAGGATGCGGACTTGGAAAAAGGGGTGCTAGGAAGGTATACCCAGAGCTGCACAGCAGCCTGGGAGCAGAGGGCTCTGTTTGGTGAAGATGATGGGAGTAAAACACCAGTGAATTTGGAATCCCACTGCCTCCCTCCTCAGCTTGGCTCTGGTTTGCTCTTTGCCCCATTGCCTGCAGTCTGTGGCAATCGATTTTGCCCACCCAGCACCCTCCTACCTGCTGGTCCTGTGTCCTCTGCGCCTGCCTCCCCAGGGAGCCACCACCTCTCCTCTCCTGGGACAAGTCCTGCAGGACCCTCACCACCGCTGCATCTTCACCTTCATCTTCACTCCTCCCCTCTTTGCTCACATCCAACTCAGGCTCGCCAGCACCGTTTCCCCTGGAGAAAACAAGATTTGACCACCTCTGTGTTCAAAGCTTCGCTCAACATCTGGGGAAGGCTCGGGGGAGCCTACAAGACAACAGCTATTTCATAGGTGTGTGCCTTTACAGGCCAGGACAGATCACTTCATCCTCCAGCTGGGCCTGGAAGGACATCATTCACCCAGGGACCAGCCACTGGAGCACTCCACCCCAGGAGGCATCAAGGTACATTTGGGAGCCATTCCCTGGCTATAAAATGCAGCAGGGAAGGATCCAGGCGCTTTTTTCCTCTCTGAAAAGCTTCCGCACCCACTGCTCTCATCCCACAACACCAAGGAGTGCAGGTGGCAAAGCAGAGCATGTCAGGGCACTGCAGAGGCAGCTCCAATGCTACCCGCAGCCCTGCCATCGCCCCAAGCCTCCGCTTCAAACAGAAGGTAGATAAGATACTGCCTGCTAATGGCTTTCCATATAAATATTAGGACCTTCCCTCTCAACCAGTTTACTCTGCCCACTGACCCCCTCGCCGGGGTCACAGGGGATGGGAAGCTGTGGGAGGTCCCCAAGTTTTATAAATGAGAGGGTTTCCCTGCATGGACACATACCGTGAGGCACCCAGGAGCCAAAGACACTGATTAATGGTACCAGGAAGGTTTGTTGTAGGGCAGCAGCGTCAGAGCAGTGCTGGGGAGGGATTAGCACCAGATTCAGCAGCTCGGGTGGATTAAGGGCGATTCGTCAGTCATCTCCACCATTTGTCGTGGGTCTCCACCAAAAAAAAAGCACCTAAAAAATGAGCAAGAGCTAAGAATCGTTTAGAGTGGGAGCAGGAGATAAACCCACAGTCGTTACCTTTAGGTTTGATGAAGGTGAGGTTTGAAAGTGCATCCAGGTGCCTGCTATGGGCTGATGGGTGGAGGCACAGTCGGCCTGAGGAGTGGGTGAGATGGAGGAAACGTGCCACCTCTTCGACTCCAGTACATGAATACAATCATAGAAACACAGACTGGTTTGGGTTGGAAGGGACCTTAAACATCCAGCTTCAGCCCCCTGCCACGGGCAGGGACCCCTTCCACTATAGCAGCTTGCTCCAAGCCCCTGTGTCCAACCTGGCCTTGAACACTGCCAGGGATGGGGCAGCCACAGCTTCTCTGGGCACCCTGTGCCAGCGCCTCAGCACCCTCACAGGGAAGAGCTTCTCCTTTATCTCCAACCTGAACTCCCCTGTTTCAGTCTGAACCCATCACCCCTTGTCCTCTGCCTTCAGTCCCTGATGAAGAGCCCCTCTTCGGCATCTCCCATCATCACCCTGAGCCCCTTTGTGTCCGGCATCTCAGCCATAGCCACTGTGCAGGCAGGACCCTGGTGTCTTGGGGGACACAAAGACAAGTCACAACCCCAAAACATGTAAAATAACAACCCAAAACAGAGAAGAGGAAGATTGGCTCTTACCAGACACTGGTCACACCCTCACAAAGCATCCTTTGGAAAGGCTGCGCTGCACCCTGGAGCTGGCCCAATTGCAGCTTGTTCCAGGTCTCCAGCTGCACACTTGGGTTGCCAGAAGAAAGCACATTTGGGCAGTGACACCCCCCCCCCCCCCCCCCCATACACGCAACATCTCTTTTTTTCCAAGAAAAGGCAAGGGGAGGGTGTAGAAGGGGAAAATGTAATAGACAAGTAGCTGGAAATGTAACTCATAAAATCATAATGAAGACCATGCTAGCAGAACATCTCTGATTTGGAGGAAGCCCGGCTAAACAGCTAAAGGTGTGGGTGAAGGACCACGGGTCTCCGCTGGAAGAGCAACGCAGGACCCACCGCTCTAGAACCTGACTCTTGCAGAAGGGACCCTTTTGGACTTCCCCAAGCGTGCTTGACCCCAGTTATTCCCTTGAGCCTTCCCTAAGGATGGGGCAGGAGCAGAAGAGCCAACAAGGCAGCAAACCGCCCTCCTCCAGCTAATGAGAACCAGCACCCCGACATGGGCTTGATGGGAAAGCACAGAGCAACCCCAAGTGGAACGGGAGCGGTCCAGGGACCAGGCACATCCCCACAGCTCCCAGCTGCCGTCTGCTATAGCCAGGCTCGATCCAAACACCGCTTCTCTGCATGCTTGACAAGCCCAGGGCACCTCCAGGAGAGCACCGTGGGCTCAGCCTCCAAAATCCTGCCCCAAACCAGCAGCGAGCTCCACTGGGACATGCCCTGGGAAGGCTTTGGTAAAGCCAAGACCAGCCAGGATGTCCATCCCACTGCCAGAGATCTCGCTTGGGGCCAGCCCTGGGGCTCTGCTTCATTTGTTTCGATGTGCTCCATGCGGGGCTGCAGCAAACTGAGTTGGTTTGCTGTTTATTTCTGCCCCGCTGTCCTCAAGTTTCTAAACAGAAGGCACTTCCAACCCCGACGTGGAAAACGTTCCCCTTGCAAATGGAAAAGGCAAACGTTTCCATCGTGGCCATGTAGGGCTTTTTCTCCCCAGGCTACTAGAAATCTTTGTGTTGAGAAATCCTTGCTTGCAAATAAGGGATCGGACCTACCTTTCGAATGGCAGCTTCCCAAAGCTGAAAGCTCAAGGTGCCTGCTCCTGAGATGAGCATCGCCCTGCAGAGCCTGAGGGGAACATCCTGCTTGTGGTGCCCATCTCAGGCTTGTGCCAGGCATGGGACAAGATTCAGGGCACACACAGGATCTAACAAGCAGCACGTTTTCCCACTGTTGATTGAGAGGGATGGATGGAAATGGGAATCAGAAGGTATTTTGGCCATTAAAAACGCCCGGTGGCCACCTCACCTCTCTGCTTACTGTAACACCCTGCGTGTTGATGCTTCCGTTGCCGCTGTTGAGCCAAGAACAAGAACAGAACCAAGCTTCCCAGCCCAAGCTGGGGACTCGAGGGCCATGCCTGGACCTGGCAGCAGTGATGGAGGGAGGCTCAGCTGGTTCCCATCCTCTTCTTCCCAGCAGCTGCCCCCCAATGAGCTCCAGATGCGGGCCGGGGTGTGCAGGGGCGCGTGGTGCTGCGGGGAGGAGGCGGAGGCAGCGGGGGCTGCTTTTATCTCCTTGGCTTTGTTTCTGAGAGGGGAATTAGCCCGTGGCTGCCAACAACTGGCTCTGGTGAGGGCAAACCCTCCAGGAGCGCTCGCAGTGCCGGCACGGCGGGAGGACACGGCTCGGCTGCCTCAGGTCGGCTGAGACCTGAGAGGGGCCACTCAGTGCTGCGGCTCGAGCCCAGGCTGAGAGCCGGTCTGCAGGGATGGGTGGCCAAGCACCAAGCAGCAAAGCTGCCCCTGCTCAACCACAACCCGGAGGTTTCTCCTCTGCAGGCACAGCGGGGCAGCCAGCTCTGCCTTTGGGCTATCTCAAAGGCTGTAGCATCCCATGAGCCGCATACAAGGAGGATGCAGTCCTCTGGGGAGGGGGGGATTGGTAGCTGTAAAATGAGCATGTTGGGATGCAGGAGGCTCTTCCCCGTGAACCTGCACCGTAGAACTCAGGAAGGCACCGCAGTGGCAGCCGTGGGGAAGAGGGACTCAAGATCGTAGAGCAAAACTTCACCCTTTGGGTGCTTTGAAGCATACAGAAAGCAGGGGACAAGCAGTGCCCTCAGGCTGCAGAGGCTGCCCTTGGGCTGGGAGCTCACCTGTGCTGCTGGTGAGCACGCACATGGATGCCACCCGTGGATGCCACATCTCTGGAGAGCTCTCCTGGACTTGGGACAGGGTGGGAGTCCAACAGCTGAAGAAGGCTGAAGCCCCTTTTCCCAACAGGATGGGGTCGGGGTGGTTTTCTGTCCAGCGCTGCATGGGCCTGCTGATAGACAATTGGAGTGAGAGTGAGCCAGCATCTGCACAAGGTTATTTATTGCTTTTAAGAGACGAACTTTATTTGGAAGGATTTTGGTTTCATCTTATTTGTGGTGCTTTTGTTGGGGCTGACTTACGGAAACATCCTGGATGCACCAGCATCCCCTCTGCGTGGCGTCACACGTTTGCCAGCCCTGCATTAGCCCTGGGGAGACTTTGGCAGAGGCCTCCCTGCTCTACAGCTGACGTGAGCATCCTCCTGCGCTTCCCAAGCTGGACCCCCGAGCTCTCCCTAGGGTGGGTGGCATGGGGTGAGCTGCCCCATGGGGAGATGCTCTACAGCCCTCTTAGCCAAACACCATCCCTTCCTGTGTCCCCGAGGGTTTGCAGGAAGACCTCCTCCATCCTACCGGTGCTGCAGATCCTTTTGGCATTCTCCAACTCTGCTGCTTCATGGGCTCATTTCAGAGCTGCTTTTATACAGAACAAACAGAAATCACAGCTGGATTGAGGGCAAAAGACAGGAGTTCCCAGCCAGGGCAGAGGGCTCTGCACACCCCAGCAGCTCCCGCTGTCGTTTTCTGTCCACTAGTTTGAGATCCCAGCACTGGGTGGAGGACTGTGAAGATTCCTGCAGATGCCCCAGCACTTCCCACATGCCCATGGGACCATAGCATGGGAACAGAGGGGAGCAGTCAGGACTGTGGAGATGGGCAATGCCAGTACTTGGGGATGGAAGATCCTTGTATGGGTAAATCACAGTGCTCTGCCATCCCATGGGAGCACAACACCGCTGATGCCCAGACGCTGCTGGAGCTGGAAGTGAGTTGGTCCCCCAGGCAACGCTCGGCTGTCCCCACCAAAAAGGTCTCCCAGCCCCATTTCCTCCAAGCCTCCTCTTCCAGGAGCCTCCAGTGGCAAAGGCTGACCCCAGCCCATCCCTGAGGTGCAGCCATGCAAAGGGAAGAGGAAGGGATGAGCATGTGTCTTTCAATAACTTCCTAGAATCAATAGTGCCTTGGACTGCTCTGTACCACTACTGCCAAAAGCTCGTGCAATGCCAGACCGTCCTCTGCACGTACATCTGGGTGGTACTGGGAGGCTGCAGAGCTGAAAGGAACTCTTTGGAAGGGAACAGATATTTTCAGACTCAGCTGCACTCACTCAGGATCAGCTATAAGCTCACTCCACATGTGGTGGCACTTTAATGAATTCCCCCTTCCTCCCGGGACCCGTCTCTAACCTAATTCACACCAGCAAAGGGTGTTTCTGACTGTGCTCCAGCTCCCCTGCGCTTCGCCTGACGTCAGCTACAGCATACAGGGGTCCCAACACCACCCTAGGGCTGATTCTACACAGCCCCTGCTGCCGTTTGCACTCCCAAAATAGGGCCAAAATGGAGCTGCTTCTCCTGCTGGCAGCCACCACTGCTGGCTATGGGTTGTGCAGACTCATGCCCTCAAGGAGTCAAGGTTTACTGGGGTGTAAGGATGTGGGTACCTGGGAGCAGAAGGCAGCACACAATGTCTCTCCTTTTCCACATTCCTCCCCATGAGTTACAAACAGCGCTGTCTTCCCAGCCTGCTGCTCACAGGGCTGTTGTTCGGGTCTGGTCTGGGGTTTTTCTCTTCCAGCTGGAGGGATAAGGCTGTTGTGCAAAATGCACCAGCAGCCCCTGGACAAGGATGCTGGTTTCACCTCCTGGTTCAATGGCCACATCTCCAGTGAGCATCCTGAGCTCTGCAGGCTGCACATCAACAACCAAAGGCTCTCACGTCCTCCCCCAGAGGACCCTCTGCTGTATCCCTCTAGCCCTGAATTCATCAGCTGGCTTCTCCGGTAACACATTCACTCGCATGTCATCAGGAAGGAATTTGGGCTCTGTTTGATAACCAGACATGAATCAGTCCGGCAGCGAAATCCTCAGACCACAAAGCATTTCAACAGGTCTTTTAAGCCTCCTGCTCTCGTGTGTAAGCGGTCCAAGGACCCGCTCATTCCCGGGCATCCCCGGCCCCACTCATAAATCAAAGCATTCCAGGCCTGGTTTCCTCTCTGCATCCACAATCGCTCACAGAGGTTTCTTCTTTAGCAAACTTAATCTGGGCACTTGTTCAAAAATGTTAAAATTACCTGCTCCTTTTATGATATAATGACAGCCTGTGGAGGCATAATTCAGCCCAGACCCGAAGACGTCTGTTTTAAGGTTAAAAAGTCCTCCAAGCTGAACTTTATCCAACAGCAGCAATGAAAAACTCAACTTGCCCCGTGTTAATTTTGGTTCCTCTTCACTAATGAAGCCACGTAGGATCACAGCCAAGGGCGTCCCTCTTTGCTTTATCCCAGCTTCGCATTTCCAGTGCAAAGTTTAATCTGTTTCATGGCACCGGATCCCAGCAGGGATTGAAAATGATCTGGTTGCTAACCTAACTCCATTCCCATTGTCACCACCTGCTCTTGCCCGCAGGGAGACCCTCTGGCTCCAGTCTTGCACACCAGGAGGCCCTTGTAGTTGTTGTCAAAGCCATGGCTCAGCCAAGGGCTTGGACAATGAGTTAATTCCATCAAACCTCCACTTGTTGGCCACGCATCACCACGAGGTCTTTTAAAACCTGAAGAGAAAAGGTGCCTGGAACATCAGATGGATGGATAAACGTGTTAGTTAAGAGAATATGTAGCTACACTACTGAGTTTCGATCGATACCCACCTGGCTGGAGGAGCGGGGATGGCGCAGGGAATACCCACACTGCGTCTTTCCCTTTGAGTTTGTAGCCTGGACAGCTCAAAAGTCCAAGGCAAAGAGACAAAGGTGCCTCCCTGCCCAGGTAATATTCTCACCGGAAACCCCATGAGCTCTGGCACAACCTCACAGCTGCTCAGTGGTTACTCGCTCCCTACCTGTGGTGCTTTAGCAGCATCCCCATCACCTCACAGTTGCCACCCAGTCACCAACCACCCTGGGTGCAGCCCCAGGCTTCTCCTCAGCTTGCTGCCATGTGGGTGCCAGGGCTCCAGCATCCACCCAGAGCATTAAGTGCTTCCAGGCTGGAGAAGCCCCGGCTGCTGCTTGGCGTCGCTCACGCTGGGGAATGGGAGCCTGCACAAGCACACCACACATGTCCCAGAGGGGACGTTAGGGCCTTCAGTTACCCCATTAAAAACGTGTTTGAGGGGATTTGATTACTCACTTTGACAGAGGGAAGAAAACCCTCCGGGTCCTGGCAGCCGGGAGGATTTACGAGCTGCGGCTTTGTTTCAGGTCGCTCTGAAGCTCGGGAGAGATGTAGCAAAGGAGCAAGACCAAGGAAACCCCAAGCGGGGAGCGATGGTGTCTGCATTCCTGCTGCTTGAATCAGACGTCTCCCGTGGCAGCTCCAGTCCCCCCTGGCTTCAGAACTCAGGGGAGGTGCAGCAGTGGGCAGGATGCACTGGAGGTTGTCTCTGACATCCCGCACCATGGACTGCTCGTGGCATCCAGGAGCTCCACATCCTAAACCAGCTCCATCCTCCCACCTTTCTTCCTCTGGCAGGAGGCGATCAGAGGTGTAAATGGTTCCCCATTGCTCACAAATACCGCCTGGGGAGGTGGTGAATGCTTTCCTTTCAGTTTGCTAAAGGGCAGAATCTGCCTTCTTTCTGATCCAGAGTAAACACAGGTCTGGCATTAATCCTGTTGTGCAGCTGGGATCTCTGCTCCTTGGGCACCCCCAGTTCCACCCCCTTCATCTCCCTGTAAAAGCATCACCCTCAGGTTGGGAAATGAGGGAAGACAAATCCCACAGCCGTCTGCCTTTACTGCAGCGTGTGAACAGCGTCCAGAAACGCCTCCAGACAAGATGATTACTAACAAGAGATTTGGAATCACGTATATTTATTGCCACGGCAGTGAATGAGAGACATGTGGCCACCAAACCCCAAGATGGGCTCAGGGAAAGCCAGCCCGGGGCTGAGCATCAACCTTAGGGCCCCAGAGCATCCTCCTCCTCACCTTCCTCACCTGCTTCAGGCCACGGTCAGGACAAAGCTGTGCTCCCACCTTGCTCCTCACTTGTCTTCATGCACAGCACCGAAGTGTCAGGTGTTTCTCTTTAAGGCAATATTAAAATGAAAGGAGAAAAGTTATAAGTTATTTCAAAGCTCTCTGCTTCAAAAACGTTCAACCCAAATTTACTCACCAAAGCCATAAATGTCCCTTTTATTGCACACACAAAACAACCCTCTGCGATATGGTTCCTCTAAATTTATGCTTCTTCCAGAGCTATTAATTCAGCCCAGGTCTTTCCTTCTTCTGTTATTTTGTTCCCCCTCCACCTTAAGTAGAATAATTCATAAATACTTCATGCTGGAGTGTACTTTATGAGCATTATTATGATCACTTGAATGTGGAAATGCCTGTGAAGTTATTACAACAGTTTTAATACACCGCAGGCTCCTCAGCAGTGTGGTATAAAGCAACTTCATCACACACTGGAGGGAAGAGCTCTCTTGAGAGGCCATTTATTTGGCCAAATAATAAGGATCCTGTAGCCCATATATGTCTCTGAACCCAGTCAATGACAATGCCTGGGGAGAGTTTGGGTTTGCTACGCTCCAGCTCAGGAGCATCGCTGGCCAGAGCGAGATGGGGCTTTGGGCCACAAGTTCCTATCCCATTTTCAGGCCCAAACCCAAGAAAAAATGGCCAGAGGATGCACAAACACATTTAGAAGAGCAGGTTATTCGCTTACTCGCAGACCCCAGGTGTGCAGGGAGGCACGGAGAAGCTGAACTGCCCTCATCGGGGAGCAGACACTGTTTTCTGTCATCCTTGCACACATCACAGGGTGGCACGCTGCTGAAAGGCAGGAATCAGGAGTCCCAGGGCTGTGCTCTGCATCTCCCCAAAGACACAGCTGAAAACTATTGGTTTCTTGAATGGAAAGAGGCCGAACACTGCAGTTATTAAACGAGACCTCCGCGGACCGAGGAACTCGCCAAAACGAAAGCTGTTTTCTGGGATCACTGAGCCATACAGGGCCTTTCCTCTGGGTACCTCAAGCAAGGGCCTTCGCACACGTGTCTGGATCCTGCATTTCTCCTCCTCATTCTCCCATGTAAAATGCATCACTGGGGGCAACCGTGGCCCAGCAACCGTAAAGCCAAAAGTCAGCGGGAGCACGTTTGGGTTCCCTGCGATGCGCTGGAGGGTGACACCCCCTCCAGCACCCACAACCTTCCAAGCCAAGCCTCCAGCTGCCCAAGACCACCCAGAGAGAGCTGCAGAGAGAGCCCCCAAGCCCTGCCTTCCTCTGAACCGCCACTGCTCCCCAGGAAATCAGTCTCTAAAGGACTCCCCCAGTAACTGCCTTCATCTCTCAAAGGTGTCTTGCAGCCCCAGAGGTGCAAATATTTACCCATACTTGGAATTGCAGAGTGAAGCCTCACTAAATGTTCCCAGACCCTTCAGCAACTGTTGTTTTAAGACCTGAATCATAGACACCTGGCTGGAATTAATCAGCACATGGGAAGAGGGAGGCAGAGCAAAGCCCTTATTAACCCTTCACACATCAATGTCAAGGTCATGGGGGGTTTTAGTGGGGCAGGCGGTACATAGATGTCAGCTGTCAACAGCCTGGGGATCCCAAAGCAAGAGACGGCCTCCACTGATGAGGGCATGAACTGGTAGCAAGATGGATCATGTTCCTGTCACCACTTGAAGACCGAGGCATTCACTTGTGAAGAGCTGCGATAAGCCGTGTTTATGGCTAGATCCTAAACACAAGAGCACAGCACCTTCCGGATGGGCTGTGCCTAACAGCAACAGGAGTTCCCACATCCCTTTAGGGGAAAGCCTTCACTTTGCACCACGGATGAGGTACCGTGGAGTTTATGTCAGTGCTGACCACACAGACCCCGGCTGGGGATGCGGTCGGTGGTGATGAACAGCACCGGCCAACCTCTGCCCTGTGCTGCCAGCCCTGCTCCTTGTGAGACGTCTGGTGATGGAGAGCTCGCCTGCTTTGAAGTGGAGATGGATGCAAGCACCAGGCAGGTGCAAAGCCTTCCTTGGCAGACAGTGTGCCACAGAGCTCACCCTGCATACCCATCATGTGCAGCTTCTTTGGGGTGGGGGGGATTTCGAAGCAGCTCCCTTTCCACACGCACACACACACCTAAGCAGGATCAGGACTTCCTGCTCTTCTCATTCAGTGCTGAGATGGAAACAGTCTGGGCTTGTAAACCAGCCTCCCTGGTTCCCAGCTCCGCCAGCAGCAGAGCCCAGCACCAGCTCCCTAGGGAGGCAGCTGATGCCAAAGCAGCAGAAAATGACCCTACAAACAGGATCCAAGGAGCAAGGTCCTCATACAGAGCCTCCCACCAGGTCAGGCCAAAGACCCCGTTTCCCTCATAGCTTCTTCCTAACAGTGACTGTGAGAAGATGCCCAGAGACGTGTAAGAACCAGACAAACACACACGACACTGCTCCAAGTCCTCTCCCTGTCTCCAGCTGTTTCCTACTCAGATTAACCCTAGAGCCAGATGTACTTAGTAACCCCTCAGCGATTTCTCCTACTTGCAATTGCCCAGTTTCCTCTTAAACCCATAGAAACTTCCAGCATCCACAGGCTCCTTTGACCAGAGTCACAGCGTGGGTGAAGTTTCCCTGTTTGTGAGATGGAAACAAGCCCTGTGGAGCAGGTCAGGCCACACGATGCCCTCTTACCCTGAGACGTTTCCTTTGGTATAAACAGCAGCCCCAGCTCAGGGCCATAATCTCTCCCAGATGCTTTTGTCCATGGGCCTCATCTCAGGCTTTGAAACCCAAAGTGGGGGATGAAACCATCCCCACCCACCCCTTTCTTTCTCTAGCATCAAGTTTTTCTACCCCAAAACCGCATTTCCCTGATGGAGGAGGTTGGAGAATGGTTCCTACAGGAGGTGCCCATGGTTCTCATCCACACAAGCAAGCGTGGAGCTGCTGTAGAGCACTGCAGGCAGTGAAGTCTGTCAGGGAGCTTAACCCAACCTGTCAGTCAAGGTCTCCATCCCCCTGGCTCCGTCCCCATTCCAAACTTGTCTCACAAAGCCCGGTCCAACGTGACAAGTGTTTATACAGGGCTAATGAGGGTCTCTGTCCCCAGGGGCATCATGGAGCACTCAGGCACCAAGGTCCAGGCAGGCAGGCCAGTTCCCTTGCAGCACGCAGGCTTGCAAAGAGCTGCAGCCACATCCTTTAGCCATGGAAGCCATCTCCTGAGAGAAAAGCACCATTTTCACATTTAAGTGTCTTAAATATACCAGGATTTGAGTAGGAAAATGCCAGCTGCTTCTTCTGCTCCGAGGAGCCCTGGCTCTGCTGAATTGGCCTCCCGAGCCTCTCTGGAGAGGTTCAGTAGCCACACAAAGGGATGGGGCCCATCAGCAAACAGCTGTGCTGCTGGGTTTGATGCATTCCTCTGCCCACACAGGGGCTCCTTCCAGGCAGTTCCTTGGGGCTCCATAAGCCAGCAGCCTCCCCGGAGCAGATGTGAGTTACCCACATCCCACAGAGCCCAGGCTGTGCTCGGGGACTGCCTTCGGATGGGGAAGCTGTGGTCAGGGAGGAAGCAGCCTTCCCTCTCTCTGCCTGCACGTCCCCGCTGTCATGGTTGGAGGCTGGTGGGACCCAGGGGTGACAATTCCCCCCCGCTCCCCAGCCTGGCCTCAGTAATGTCAGTGAAGACATCAGCTTCATAGGAGAGGAGGAAAGGTGCTGCTGGGAATTGCGATGCCTTTGGTTTCCAGCCGCATTTGGGTGCTTACCTCCCTTACCCCTCAGGAGATGCACAACTCCACCAGTGCAGCTGGTGCCACCTAAATGGAGTCTTCCTTCTCCACAGCACTCTCCTCATGCCCTCAGCAGCTTCTGGAATTCACACTCATCACCCCGCTGGATTTCATGCAGAGCTGGGCTCGGTGAGCACAGAGCAGCCGCAGCGTCCTGCAAGAACCAGAGGACAGCAGGCAGCAGTGAAGAGGAGCTGCAGAGGCTGCACCCACCGCGCTCTGGTCCACCACGGGTCCTGTCCCTTTGGACACTGCTGCTCTCACTCCTGGCTGGAGCTGAAGAGCCAGCACAGAAAGCTGCTGCTGGGCCCCTTCTGCACATGGTGAGCTCCGGTTCTGCCACCCCTTAAAAGCCCTGAGGGAAAGGGGCTGTTGTTGCAAGGATGGACAGGGATCCTCGGAGCAGTGAAGGTGCATCACAACACATCGGCTTGTGTCATACCCGTGCCCAAACAAGATTTTGCTGGCAATGACTTCCAGCAGTGCTGCCCCTGACCTGGGAACTCCAATATTATCCACTAAAAACCTCAACTGGAGAAGATAAACCTCCCAAGAGCTGGAAGACACTGCAAGGAGAGGCTGTAGGGGCTTCCACATGCTTATTCCATGGTCTCCAGCTCTGCCAAGACCGAGCCCAGCTTGATGGCCTCAAGTACAACTGTGCCCATGGCAAGACTGAGCTGTCCCCCACACACCCGAGTGAAGGAGAAACCCGTCGTGCAACAGGAATGAGTCCGATCCAACCATAGAATCACGGAATGGTTCGGGTTGGAAAGGACTTAAAGCTCCTCCAGCTCCAACCCCTGCCACGGGCAGGGACCCCTTCCGCTGGAGCAGCTTGCTCCAAGCCCCTGTGTCCAACCTGGCCTTGAGCACTGCCACATTCCAAAGACAGACCAGATCCCATTGTCCCTCCTCCCCAAGCTCCTCTTGGGGATCCCCAGAGGTGAAGGACGGATGCAAACAGCTGCTCTATCCTTTGAAAATCACATAAAAAAAGCAGGAAGAGGAAAATTCTTTCTCTTTAGATCAAGCTGGGATGAAACCTTCCTGTTTTCTGTGATTTCTAGGATTCTATTTGCCCCAGTAAAATATTTTTCTCCTTTAAGTGGAGGCAATGAAAACATTTTGTTCTCCCCAAAATAAAACATTGAAGGCACTTGCAGTCCCCAGCCTTTTTAATCAAAGGCAGGCAAATTTCAAATGGAGAATGTCACAGCGTAATAAAAAGTTGAAGCGTTTAATTTCAAGCGTATCTCAAGCAAGGCCTGATGCTTTTCATCCTCAAAATACTCTTGTATTTTTTCCTTCAAACTTCGGTTCAAGTTGTAAATAATTTCAAAGGAACCAAAATAGCTTTTATTTTCCCTACAAACAACTGTTTCCTCTGAATTTCAGCCAGGCTAGCTTAAAGTGATTGGAGCCAGACTCTTCCCACTGGTGCCCAGTGGACAGGAGGCAAGAGCCGTGAGTTGAACTACAGGAAATCCCTTTTCGATGGAAGAGAAGCGTGGATGGTTTTTGACTGGAAGGGTAAAACACATCCCAACACATCCAGCACGCTGGAGCAGGTCGTGCAGAGCTGTTGGGCAGTCTTCATCCTTGGAGGAATGACACAGCCCTGAGCAACCCCCTCTGGCTGCTCCTGTGCTGAGCAGGGGGTTGGACTGGACAATCCCTAGAGGTGCTTTCCAGTCTCAACCAGCCTCATTATGTGGGATTTTATCACCCAGGCGCTGCAATCGCCTCCATAGGGATACACCAGCCCCAGCAAACCACCACGAGCTGCAGCACCACCAGCCCTGGGGAGTCTGAGGGTCTCGGCGAGCTTCGTGCTGCTTTCGAGCTCCAGTTTGTGGGGTTTTTGCACTGGAGTGTTTCAAAGAAAACGTACATTTCTTACCCTCAGAAAGGAAGAGGAAACCTTAACCTCGGCCTGACCTGCAATGGGAGAAAACCAGGAGGCAGCTCAGTAGCAGGGGAAACCACAGGCATTTCAAAGAGCAGCTTGTCTGAACAAGCTGCGTTTGTGCAGACCTTACACCTCCTGCTTGGCTCCTCCAGTAAGGTGTCAACTCTGAAAACCCTTCCCAGAGCTTTGTTTTCACAATGTCCCGTGCCTGTGTGGATTCTCTGCAGTTCAGTACGAGGTTCAGCTCCTGCTGATGCAGTGCACTTATTAAGGCAGCCATTTCTTCCCTTCCTCATCAGACTCACAAGCTTGGGCCCACTTGGCAGAGCGTGTTGGAACCAGCCACCATCAGCCCTCGGCATTTGATGGGCGCATCAGCTGGGCTGATGGGTTCGTGGGAATGCCAGTGACTTGGGGAAAGATTGGGAAATGCCCAGTTTCCACCTCAAAAATGGGTGGAAAGTAAAGGAAACAGTCTATGGATATCTCTCATCTGGGTTTTTGGAGCGTCGGGATCTGTCATCATCTCCACCTAAAGATGGGTTCAGGAAACCAGAGTATGAATAGAGAAAGAGGAGAGTGTGGAGATCTCGGACCCCATTCATGCCCAGACCTCCCTCTCTGGGATGCTCTCCAGATGCAAACGTTTTAATGTCCTGGTCACGAAGACAGACATTTAAAATGTCCTAAACCTTCAACCAGGCTCCTTGAAACCAGACACGCATGCAAACCTTGCAGCTGTGCATGCACAGGAACAAGCCATAGCCCTGCAGTGTGCAGAGCACTGCGAGCTCTCGGCACCTGTGCAGTCTGGAGAGGGTCAGAGTTTGGCTGCCAGCAAAGTCCCGCTCTGCCCAGTGAGCGTCTCTTACCCTTTCCTTTGCAAAGAGCCTTGGTTCAGCAGCGGGACCTTTTCAAACCTGGCTTTTGGAGAAAGCATCTCAGCCCATCTTCAAGGAGGCACCGCACTGGGGTCAAACTTCACCGCTTCTGCTTTCCCCTTGGAGAAAGGAGCCTTTCCCGTCCCAAGTCCCGTTCATCTCCTGGTGCGAGGGGACCTCTACAGCCCGCTCCGAGCATCTCCCGCTGCAGGCACAAGCGGTCGGGGGGGATTCACTGCCCTCCCATGGCAAGCCTCGGAAACAGGTTCGACGGCGGCTGCCACCCGCGTCCAAGCAGCAGCTGGGTTCGCTGTAATAAAGGATAACGCCAGAAGGGATAAAGGATAACACCAGCCCTGCTGAACAAGCCAGTAAGTTCTATCGCAGGTTCCTACAGGTGGGAAAGGAACCGAGAGCCTCGGGGCTGCTGGCGACCTGCAGGGCTGCAGAAAGTCCCCATCAGCACAAGCTCTCACTGCTTAAAAATGGGCATCAAAATCAAGGGAAATAAAAGAAGGATGCTCTCATGGAAATCACTGTCTTTCCACATCCCCTCCTTTTCTCCCCATCATGTGAGTACTCGGCTCACAGGTCGGAAAACCAAGCTGTCGGGTGACATTAAACCACACTGTTCCAAGTGAGAGGACCCTGGAGAGAGGCTGGAGCAGGGCAGAAGCAGCTGCTTGGGGAAACACCCAGTGCCAGCAAGGACCTGATCCTGCACGGCGCTCTCCCTTGCCTTGCTGTCAGCTCCTCCGAACCGGCAGGATTCCACAGGAGTTGGGCTCAGCACAGAATTCCTGGAGGAATTGCAGCGCTGGGGAAGCAGCTTGGTGCAGTGTTCGCTTTATACATCCCAGAGCACCCAGAGAAAATGGGGTCCCAGCGCTGGGCTGCCTCAGCCCGTCAGAATGCGCTCAATGGAATGCCTCGGTGAGACGGGGATGGCTTTGGAAGGAGGACACTTGCTCCAGAGCCCGGGAATGCAGCCAGTAGATGGCATTCATACGCTGCCCTATGCCATGTGCCCCCCAGCAGAGCACACTGTGCCTCTCAGCTTTAACCGCCTTGGGAAACATGAGGGAAAGGGGGGTTTATATGAAAATGAAGGTAAAAGGCAAATATTCACCTTTACCAGAGGTGACCCTGCAGCATCTGACAATTGACTTTGGAGCCGACAAGTGTGACAGAATTCCTGGCGTCTCTTTCTGTCCTCATGGATCTCCTGACTGCTTCTACTATAGAAATATGTAATACCTATATAAAGAAATATAATACAGCCCTAAAGCATCCATAAGAATCCTGTGTATCCTGCACCACAGGGTTGCCCAAAACCATAGAATCATAAAATCAGCCAGGTTGGAAAAGCCCTTTAAGCCCATCCAGTCCAACCATTGCCCAACACTAAGGCCACCCCTAACCCATGGCACTGAGGTCTCATCTCCACGCTGTGAACACTTGCAGGGCCGGTGACTGCAGCCCTGCCCTGGGCAGCCTGTTCCAATGTCTGAGCACCCTGTGGGGAAGGATGATCAGGTATTGAAGGGTAATACCTCACCAACCCTCTGACCCAGGGTCTACCAGGCTGACCACGCATGTGGCTAGGAGCCGGCAGCATTTGGCTACCACTGATGTGTGTTGCTTTCCTTACAGTGACATCCGTTAGGTTGAGGAAATACTGTCCTTAGCACCTCATCCCGCAGGAGGCACTCACAGAATTTATCATCAAATCCCAGACTGGTTTGTGTTGGAGGGAGCCTTAAAGCTCCTCCAGCTCCAACCCCTGCCACGGGCAGGGACCCCTTCCACTGGAGCAGCTTGCTCCAAGCCCCTGTGTCCAACCTGGCCTTGAACACTGCCAGGGATGGGGCAGCCACAGCTTCTCTGGGCACCCTGTGCCAGCGCCTCAGCACCCTCCCAGGGAAGAGCTTCTGCCTCAGAGCTCATCTCAGTCTCCCCTCGGGCAGGTTAAAGCCATTCCAAAGCAGGAGTTACCTTCATCTCTGTACAGCACGAAGCCCAGCGCCTGCACGATGCAAATGCGGGAGGGAATTTGACAGCAGACATCAAACTAACATGCATCTGCCTGGGGCTGGGTTGAGGCTTTGGTCCAAGCTGGAAGAAAGGCTGTTGAATGGAGCCCAGGAACCAGCAGGCAGGTGAAAATCACTGCTGCTTCGTTCACTTTTAGATTTGCAAAGGAACCAGCAAAGGTCTCGGGCTCTGAAGCAGTTACAGACTGTCTGGAAGAGAAGCTGACACCCCAGCACAAGGAGGACCCCCTGTCAGGTCTGTCTGTGCAGCCAGAAGTGAGACCAGCGCCTGAGGTTCAGGTACAAATGAGCTTTGCCTGCGCAAGGCAAGATGGACCATTAAATCCTGCACCCTACCGAGGGTGAGGCCACCTTTGACTTTCTAAGGGAATGATGACTGTATTAAAAAGCCCTTCCCTTCCCAGCCACCCCTCTCCAGTTCTCACCTCTCCTCCAGGGCTAGATCCTGCTGGGTGATGGGCATCCCTCGCTCCCACTGAAAGCAGCAAGGAGACTGCTCAGCCCCGGCAGCATCATTCATCCGGAGGAAGATATTTGGTACCTTGCAGCCAATTGGCGGAGCGGTGACACTGGAAGGGGGGTGCTTTCAGCTCCTCTCTCCTCCCATCCTCCATAGCACCCCCTCCCTGCCAGCCCCCCCACCGCCATCCTCCTCACACACAAAAGCAATTGGCTGCCTTGGAGCTGAGGCTTAGCCAGCTGCAAGCAGAACGTAATAACCAGCTACCTTGGAAGGGAGGGAGGCAGCAGAGGAAGCAGCAGCCATGGAAGAATACAAATAACTGCCCTCAATTCACAGCGAAATCCAAATCACCAAGCAAGGAGTGCTGTGAGAAAGGCCGACCTAGATGCATCCCCACACCGCTCCGCTGGGAAAGCCGCACACGTCTGCGCCCGGATCCAGGCGCTGGACCTCCTGAGCAGCCCATCTCCATCGGGGGAATGCCTGCCCGGGATACAGGCAGGATCTCCTTTGTTCCTCACTAGCCACAGGCACTGGTGAGTACAGCATCATCTGGGCTTCCATACTGCTGGGTGATGTCTGATACTGAGGAACATCCCACTCCAGCCTGGGATTTGCTTCATACCTTTCCTTTCTCTTCCTCCCTCCATGATGCGCGCAGGGTTAGCAGAAAGCTGATGACAGCGGTGGGGAGGAGGGAGGGAAGGTGGGGTCTCTCTCAGCCCCAAGGTATCTCCTTTGACTGCATGTAGAGGAAGCAAAAATGGAGACATGTGTGACAGTGGCATGGGCATCGCATGCAGCCCAGCGTAAGGACAGGATGCAGAACGTGTGCGCTGGGATGGGTGGAGAGCTGCCACGCTCCCAGCAGCTCTCCGCGCTGATCCCAGTCTCTGCCCGTGCCTGTCATAAAGGCGGATGCTGGATTTACTCGGGCCTCTACATTCCTTTAAAGCAGATACACACAGATTTGTCTCTCTTCAGATCATCACCAGCAGCATCCCCTGTAAAGACAAGTCTCCAAAGGAAGCAGAAAAGGCACTGGCTCTCTAGAAAAACCTTACAGCAATGGGTCAGGCTCTGCTAGGGGCTGATTCCGCTTGGGAAATCACCCTGGGTCCCTTATCCTAAAAAGAACACATCATGATCCAGCCAGAACCTGGATACATTTTCAGTGTAAAAGCTGATTGCAGGAAGAACGTTTCAGAGCTGACCTGCAGTGGGTTAATGCACGTGCCCGACACAGGAGCTGGTTTCACATCAGCGAGTTCTGTACAGGATAAGGCCTGACCTTGTCCCCTCCAGACTCAGGTGCAGCTAAGCTCAGCCACAGCAGCATCCAGCCTGCCTGCTCCCTCTGACCAGAGCTGGTCCTGAGCCCTCAGCCCCGTTTCTCTCAGGGTGCAGGGACAAGCGTGGGGATGGAGAACAAACCAGGAGCAGCAGTCGGGAATTGCTCTGCAAAACCCAAACCCAAAGCCATTAACTTCTACCCAGGCCAGCAAAATGGTGCTTCTGCCAACCCAACCTAAAAGCAGCCTGGGAGGGGCAATTTCCTCTCTTCCCTTTCTGCCACACTTCAGAGGTACCTGTTTATGTTCAGCTTAGTACTGGAAGAGAAGCAGCAAGGGGGAAATGGGTGGACATTGGCCCAGAGAGTGTTGATTCTCAGGGAGATGAGCTAAGGCCACAACAGCACAGAGATGCACCTACTGCCTCAGCCCAGGGCCAGCCTCACCCTCTTGTCCAAAGCGTGACAAGTACCCACAAGTCCCCTTACCCTTCCTTCTCTGTGGGGCAGGGTGTCAGCATACCTGCTCTGAATGGTTTGGTGCCAACCTCTGCCTTCCACCTTCCAGCCCAAGCCCTTCCCCAAGGGACCTGCTGTGCAGCCGGCCCCTCTCTGAGCACCATGGGGACCACAGAGGCCACTTTGCGGATGGAAAACGTGGATGTGAAGGAGGAGTGGCAAGACGAGGACTTCCCAAGGTTTGTTCCCTGCCAAAAAAAAAGTCAGGAGAATTTGATTACTTCCTGTAAGAAACCTGCAGGGCATGGAGCATGCAGGGCCCTCCCACCTGAGGCAACAGGAGTCTGAACTCCACCAGGGCAGTTCTGGCCAGAGAACAGAGCTTTCATAGCCAGGCTGCTCTGAATGCTTAGGAGTTCTGGGAGGCTTCTGGCAACCCCCTGTGAGCACACCAAGGAGAGGGTAAGGAGCTGGTATGGAGCACAGGGAGATTAGTAAGGATGCATATAGGGATGGATGGATGGATGGAGGCACATGGGGGTGGATGGACTCCTTCCCAGTCTCTGAATCAAGCAGCATCTCCCCAGACAGAGCAGTGGCTGCTTCGCCAGGAATTCGCCACAGGAAGCAGAGTCACTGGGATGCAATGACCACGGGCACTGACAGGCAGAACCTGAATGGTCGCAAACCTTGTAAGAGATGATGTGTGGGTGACAGAAGGTGCCAAAGTGACATCTTTCACCTTCACAGGTGCTTTATTAATAGTATGGAATATCAAAGAGAGCATCCCTGTATGCTCGGTGTGCCCTGAACTCCCCACAGCCACCCAAAGGGTGCATCCAACGGTGCTGCCCCACACATCCATCACTGCAGCTGGGGTCTGTGTAGCTGAGGGGCTTTTCAGGGCTGTCTCTCCCTGTCTCAGCTGCAGCTGAGCACCGTGAGCAGCCCACAGAGCCGCTGTATGCACAGACAGAGGCACAGTGTGCTCTGCGGGGGGGCACGCACAGCCCCTGCCCTGTGAGAAAGGGTCTCCTGTTCCCCTTGGCACCATGGATGAGCCTGGCTCTGTTCACCCTGGCTCCAGCTGCAGCACTGATCTGAGCACCTCTGTGTGCCAGCACAGCACCCGGCTCGTGGGACACGGCTCATCCTTCCGCTGGCCAGAGATGGGCTCAGCCAAGGCCTTGGGATCCTCGGATGGGTCCCTTGGTTTTCTTTCCTCTGAGAGCTGAGCTTTGGGCTGATGGAGCTCTGCCAACCTAAGGCTCCCCCCCGAGCACTGTGCTGAAAAGCTTTTAATTGAGTAGAAGGGAAAGTGAGGTACAGAAGGGAAAGCATTGACTCAAAGCTCCCCAAAGGTCTATGGAAGCGTTTAAGTCCAGGTTGGACACAGGGGCTTGGAGCAACCTGCTCTAATGGAAGGTATCCCTGCCCATGGCAGGGGGTTGGAGCTGGAGGAGCTTTAAGGTCCTTTCAACCCAAACCAATCTGGGATTAAATGATAAAATGTAGGACCGAGCTAGTCTAGCACCAGGATACCCAGGCACTAACCCCCACCACCACCTTGGAGCAGGAGCTGCCAGGCTGTTTCACACTTGCCTTGCAAGCAGCAAACTGACCCCAGCCACAGTCAAGCCTTCAGGAGGCATCTCTTCTGCAGAGCCCTCAGCCCCATCTAATACAGGCAGCATCACTCCCACCCAGCAAACAGAGCACAGGGGGAGGCAAAAGGATGCCACCATGGCTGCTGCAGGTCCCCAGCCTGCTGATGGGCTGCTGCAGAGGGATTAAATCAGGAATGATGCAAGTGCAATAGGGCCCAACCAGGCAGGAGGCAAATGAGTGGCTGCAGCTGTGTTTAACTAGCACTGGAAATAAAGAAATGATCATTTTCAAGGCACTTCCCCCCCCTGAAAGTATTAAAATAATAGGGCAGAAGCTGCAGCATGTGGGACAGCAGCTCTCCAGCAGATGATTTGCTGCATAGCTATTTTTGCTTAGCTGTGATTTGTGATTAACCAATCTTGCCACAGAAAAAAGACTCCACCGTATCCTAGACAAAGCTCAGGGCCGGGGAAACTGAAGTGAGCCGCTCGCTAAGGACACCCGGTGACATCCCCGTCCCTCCGGGCACAAGCTCCAAGGTGCAGCGCCAGGGCACTGAGCGAGCGGGGAGGAAAGGGTCCCCCCTGCTGCCGCTCCCGGAAGGTTTCTGTGTCTCAGCTGGCTTGTGCAGCGCGGTCCTGCGCTGATGCTGGAGCTGCCGCGGGGCGGATGCAGGAGCATGCTCACTCCATCAGCATCCCGCGGCTCACGGGCGCTGACCGCTCAGGCTGCTTGGGGCCCGAGAGAAGGTGCTTAGAGAAGGAAAGTGAGCAGCAGGAAGGAAAATGGTGGCACCCGGCGCTTAGGGAACCTGCTTCCTTCAGAGCATCTGGGGCTGGCTGCGTTTGGGAAGGAGGATTTACCCGGGAGACTGGGAGGCGGTGAGCTGAGCCCCCCCTGGGGAAGGTAAGAAAGGCCTTTTCTTCCCCCCCCCGCCTTTGGAATTGCTTTCCTTAAATGAATCCTAGCACTGGAGCACGGAGTGCCCGGCTGCAGCACGTACTCAGCTACGGCTGGGCCTGGTCCCCTTGTGATGCTCTATCCTCAAGTTGTGCCAGGCGCAGCTCACAGACAAACAAGGAGCCGGGCCCTCTGCAGACAAAAGCAAAAGGAAGGAGGAGGAGATGGAGGGGGGCAGAGGGACCTTTCTGGGTGTTCAGGACTGTTGTGGCAGCCCATGGGGTCTGGGTGCTGCACTAGCAAGGAGCAAGCGCCTTTGATCAGGCCTTCAACTCTCATAAATATACAATAACCAGCTAGGAGAGGATTATCCCTTAATCTAAATATTTATAGGGTTTAATTTGGCTGGTGGCTCTGGTGTGATGCCAGCACAAAAAAAGAGCCTTTGTAGGGCAGAGCCTGTGGATGCAGAGGTACGGGGCTCCATCACCCCTGGACCCCAGCCCTGTGCACAGCCCTATCCCTTTGTTGCTGCCCTCAGACTGGTGGGTACCCCCTGTCCCAGCACCCAGGATTTCATGCCTGGGGCATGAGCTCTTTCCCCCTTGAGGGGGAGCTTCCAGCAAGGGGCAGGTGAAACGAGGACAGCTCAGAAGGTCCCTTTTAAACAGACCTTTGACAACGTGAACTTGCCGGGGGGTTGGTGGGGTTTGGTCACCAGGGGACAGGCACAAGGCCCAGCTCAAATGAAGGGGAAAAGCATGCAGGAGGTGTCCAGCTCAGGGTGGCAGTGCTGCTCAGCCACCAGCCAGGGTTCCTGGCTGCAGTACTGGGGGCCATATCCTGACTTCACTTGCTCCTGACCACTACTGGGGTAACTTCATCAGCTTCCAAAGGGTGACAGCCACATCATAAGATTGGACATTAGCATCTGTACAGGAAAGTCAGCTTTGAATGAATCAGTGCTTCCAGCCTCTGGCTGGAGACATGGGGATTGATACCCTCCTTCCCAGGAGCCAGGCACAAGCTGCAGATCCTGACCTCTGCCATGGAACCCAGGAAGGGAGCAGTGGGTCAGCCTTTGGAACCGAAATATGGGTTTGAGTGCTGGTGCCTGCATCTCAGCTCAGGATGAACCTGCTTCCAACCCTTGGCAGGGTTTGGGTGTCACTGTCAGCTCTTGTCAGATGAGGCTGAGGTGACAATTCTGGGATCACAGCTGAGATTTGATCCTTGTGTTGAACAGACTGCCTTAGAGCAAAGGTGCTCTCTCTTGACCTGCCTCCTGGGAGAGGTGGTTGTGTTTGGATGAAGTTCTCTGCTGCAGCCAGGGCCTGTGACAGAAAGCAGGATGCACTTTACAGAGCCATTAGCAGAGAGCACAAAGTGCTCTTTTGCTCAGCATCCAGCACTAGTTCAGCTGCTGCTGGGATCAAAGCATCCCTCCCTGGGCTTAAGAACAGCTGCATTCAGGCTGTCTGGACACTGTGCTGGGAACAGGAGCAGAGACAACTGCGGAAGATGCTCCCTGGTTCCTTTGATGAGGTGCCCTAGAGCTTGGCACTGCCTCTCAGACTTCTGATGGAGATAAAAATGGGGATGATATGGAGAAAGTGAGGATGTTACTAGGCTCATTGGGGGACAGGATTTGTCCCCTTGTCCCTGACTGGGTTTTGAAGCCTCTTGGCTGAATGGCAGCCGGAGGGATGCATTGGTGGGATGGCTTGGAGGTTACCAGGGATCACACAGGACCCCAGGCAGAGAGCACAGGTGCTGGGCTGCTCTTGGGCAGTGTCCCCCAGGCTGAGTTCTCAGGCAGAAGGGAAGGGGCAGAGCACACAGGGGGCTGCATGGTTTTCCCCTGATGTCCCCTCTTCTCTGCACTGCCTGCCATGGAGGGCCTTTCTCCTTAACATTACCTGTTCCCTCCTGTCTTTTGACCTCCACATCTCGGCTTGCCTGCAGACCTCTCCCGGAGGAGACGGGGATGGAGTCACTGGGCAGCCCTACGGAAGATGAGAACACATCCTGTAAGTACCAGCTTGCAGTTAGGGCGGGAGCCAGCTCCCTTGGAGTATCCATCAAAATCCCCATGTGGGAAATGAAACCAGCAGAGATTTGAATTTGCTAATCTTTCACAAGGAGCTGGGGGAGGAGAAAGGCATCTTGGAAGCGTGGGCACTTTTACCCACCCATACCTGTAGGTGTCCAGTACTGCCCAGCTCTGATCCACCACCCTTAGCTTCCAAGGCCCTAGCTTGCAATGTGATCATGACAGCACCATGTCTTGCACTCAGGATACAGCAGGAGGACAACCTGTCAGTTATTTTCCTTTTAACTCCAGCTCCCCCCAATACTTTAAACTTTAACGGGGCGCATCGTAAGCGGAAGACGCTTGTTGCACCTGAAATCAACATTTCCCTGGACCAGAGTGAAGGCTCCATTCTCTCCGATGACTTCCTGGACACACCAGACGACCTGGACATTAATGTGGATGACATCGAAACTCCTGACGAGACAGATTCCCTCGAATTCCTGGGGAATGGGAACGAGCTGGAATGGGAAGGTAAAAAGCTGGTTCTGGGTGAACGGCTGCAGGGGCTGGGGCTTTTCTTAACCTCATTTTAAGCACTTTTGACACCACTCAGCATCAACAGCTGAGGACCAACTTCCACAGCAGCCAAGCACAGCACACACAACCAAGCCCCATCTTCCACACGGCATCTGCCCCATCAGGACCCCAGCTGCTGCTATCTCAGCACTCCCATCTGGGGATGGGGCAGGCAGAAGTAGTTCAGGGACTTGAAAACACCGGTTTAACCATAGTTCAGGGTATGGCATGGGCTGTGGACACACATCCCCTTCCTGCTGCAGCTGGGCCACCACCCCAGGCTGGAAGGTGCCAGTGACCATTCAGACATCTTCACTAACATGGTCTTTGTTAACCTGCCTGGCTTTGGCTGAATGGGGCTCAGGAGGGCTCCTGCAGGCAGTTCTGCTGGTAGATCACAAGACTGATGGCACAGGCAGTGCCCTCTTCAGTCAGTATAGAGGGAGCTGAAGGAAGATCTAACAAAGAGCCTGGTGTTCAACCTGTGACTGCAGGTACTATAAGCAGCAGCATGAGATGTTAAGCTTACTTCTATTACAATTTGGCAATGGAGCAAGGCTGGAACAAAGAAACAAGAGGGGCTTTAGACAAAGGCCGATAGGGACAGGCCAAGGGGATTGGCTTGAACCTGCCAGAGGGGAGACTGAGATGAGCTCTGAGGCAGAAGCTCTTCCCTGGGAGGGTGCCGAGGCACTGGCACAGGGTGCCCAGAGAAGCTGTGGCTGCCCCATCCCTGGCAGTGCTCAAGGCCAGGTTGGACACAGGGGCTTGGAGCAAGCTGCTCCAGTGGAAGGGGTCCCTGCCCGTGGCAGGGGTTGGGACTGGATGAGCTTTAAGGTCCCTTTCAACCGAGCCCATTCTAGGTTATTAAGAGCCACAGCCTTACGCAGACCAAAGCTGCAGATGAAACAGATGATCCTGTGGTTGTTACCGTCAGTAAGTGCCCACCAAAGCTCTCGCAGAGCCTCTCCATCCGTTCTATGAAAGGCAGAAATGTTTGTCCCTCTCCCAGACGACACTCCTGTGGCCACAGCCAAGAACATGCCAGGGGACAGCGCAGACCTCTTTGGGGATGGTGGCCCAGAGGATGGGAGTGCTACCAACGGGCGGCTCTGGAGGACTGTGATCATTGGGGAGCAGGAGCACCGCATCGACCTCCAGATGATCAAACCCTACATGCGGGTGGTGACACACGGAGGTGAGGAGGAGGGCAGCCTGGTCCTGCCTTGGTGGCTTTGTTGAGCTGGAGGGGATGCTGGCGCTGGTTGTTTTGCCTGTCCTTAGGGGGATATTGCTATTCGGTTTGTACTGCTGTGTGGCGGAGAAGCACAAAGCACCCAGCTCGTGCTAAGGAACACACAGCTGCTGGAGCAATGCTTCAATAAGCAAAAGTAGGGATAATGCTGGCTCTGACCAAGAGTGACTATACCCTGACCTTCAGCCCGGGTTAAGTACCGGCATCCCCAGCGATGAAGGGCTGGCAGGTACCTGAACCCTCTGTAGCTCAGCACTTGAGCTGTCTCCAGTGGCACAGCTAAAGGCCAGCACCTCCAGAGAGTGACCATCCCTGAAATCCAAGCAAATCCCAGCCACAACGCAGGGCAAAGCTCCCAGCAATGTGCTGTGACATACACAAATTCCTTCCCCAAATCCTATGTGCATGCTATAGCCAAAGCCAGGAGCAGGGGCAATTCTGTGTGAGAGGCCTGTAAGAGATACAAACACTTCCCTGGAGCTCAACAGAGGCACAAAAACCAGCCCAGGCCCAAATTTAGCCATGCATCTTCCCTTCAGCTCTCACATCTTCCCCTGCAAAATGTCACTGATGCTGCCTGTGTCTTTCTTTCCCAGGATACTATGGAGAAGGTCTCAATGCCATCATTGTCTTTGCTGCCTGCTATCTGCCAGACAGTAACCTGGCTGATTACCACTACATCATGGAGAACCTCTTCCTGTAAGTGGTGGGCAAGGTCTGCGAGGGAAGAGGAGGGCAGGGAAGGTAACTGGGGCTCCAATGAAGCAGTTTCCATGTATTCAGCGCATCCCAAACCTCAGCTGGAAATAGTCTGAATCCAGGCCAAAGGTACCCAGGGTGCAGCTGCAGACTGGGGCGAGCATCACTGGGTGAGACACTGTCCACAGAGTTCACATCCAAGTCCAATGAGTCAAAGCATTCAACCATTCAGTGTTAATTATGCCAGTGATGGACTCACAGCCAGGGCAGAGCATATGTACACAGTGCTGAAGAGCTGGTAGATGCTCTTGCTAGGCAGAAGAACAGTGCAGGATGTCCATCAGTTCATGCACTATGAGAACAGTGATCCCAGAGAAATACCCCTGCAGGGCATAATGAAATAATAATCCTACAGTGGTGCCAGATTCCTGCTCTATTCCAAGACCTACAAAGAAAGGGTCTGGAGGGCTTTTGAGGTAGCACACGGGCACTAAAGGAAGCCTCAGGGACCTTTTCTGAGTCTCACATTCCTGTTCCTTTTGATCACCACCCAACAGATACGTGATCAGTAGCCTGGAGCTGCTGGTAGCTGAGGACTATATGATCGTGTACCTGAATGGAGCAACACCCCGCAGGAGGATGCCAGGCCTGGGCTGGCTGAAGAAATGCTACCAGATGATAGACAGAAGGTGAGGATCCCATTGGTGTTGCCTCTTCATTCTTCCCAGTCTTCTTCCCACATTTCTTCCACTGCTTCCTCACAGCCTTCCCAGCCACTCTGCCTTCCTCCCTCTGCAGATGCTGCGATTCCATCCTGTTAGAGCTTTCTGACTTACTCCAGGCTCCCTGCATCACCCTCTTGCCCTCACGAGCACCTTCACAGAGATCAGCCTAATACAGCACCCAAAAGCAAGGCAGTGCTCCTGCAGCCTGCCAGCTCGGAGCTGAAAGAGGGTTCCTAAGGCCAAGGGCAGGGCTTTTGTCTGGAGACACCCACCTGAGGCTGGTCAGCATCATGACACTTGCTAGTGCCCTGACAGAGTTTAAGGAAAGGTACTTTGAATCTGAGTTCTGTCCCATGGCTCTTCCACAGGCTGCGTAAAAACCTCAAAGCATTGATAATCGTGCATCCCTCGTGGTTCATCCGGACAGTGCTGGCCATATCCAGACCCTTCATCAGGTAACTGTGATGTGTTCCCAAACTTGGCTGGGTTTGGAGTGAAAGTTTAACCTCACAAACCAGATCTTAAGCTCACCTTTAACTCGTAGCAACCAAGGTGGCTCTGTTTGTCTCTTGTCCTACATCTCCCTGACGCTTCCAAGGCCAACTCTAGAGGTGGTTTTAGGAGATACTGTGGTGGTCTGGATCCGGATCAAAGTTTGTCCCAGTGGGTAGCGCATAAAGATTTCCTGGGAAGAGCAGGAATGGTGGTCCTTTTTTCCTCCTATGGATATTGGGGAGCAAGGGTCAAAGAAACGTGAGGTACAGTAATGTGGCACCTCACCACAATTTGTAGTCATTGGCAGATCAGCACTGGCAGGAGCTGAGAACATTCAGACCAAAGAGGATACAGAGATGCAGAGCTCCCCGTTTCCACCGGGAAACTTGTGACTTGCTATGGAGAGAACATCAAAACAAGAGCTCAGGCACACTCTTTCTTTCTCTGCCAGTGTGAAGTTTATCAATAAGATCCAGTATGTCCACAGCCTGGAGGAACTGGAGCAACTCATCCCAATGGAGCACGTGCAGATCCCAGACTGCGTCTTACAGTGAGTGGCAGAGGGACCCTGGGGCACATGTGGCTCTGAGGAGGAGCAGGACAAAAGTGCTGTGTACCAGTTGGGTCAGACCCCATGTACTGGAACCCTATGCTGCTGCTATCCTGGTGCCAAGCAAGAGCCTGCACAATGTGCTGGGTTGCAGTTTCTGTCACCTTCAGAGCAAACATTGCATTTTACTAAAGGTAACACTTACAGACTGTTTTCCTGTTTGTTGCAGATATGAAGAAGAGAGGATCAAGGCCAGAAAAGAAAGGTAAAATTAATGCTGTGGGAAGGGGGAAGAGGTGGGGATTCATTTTGTAGGATGTTGTTGCATTCCTTCATCACTATTTGTGCTATAACCAGTCAATTCTGTGCTCCTCCTCCCTGATACCCCCCACAGCCTACACTTCCTTCCTGCTGATTTTCTCAAAGTAAGCAAAAGCTGCAGGAGGGAGAAGCACCTTGATTCGAAGGTTATTTATCCACAGATCTGTTCCTCTTAACCCCAGCAGTGCACTCGCGCTGCGCTCGCACTGCAGGTGCTAGCAAAGGTCAGCAGAAATCACCCTGTATGAAACAGCACATTTTCCCCCTACATCCCTGCAAACTGACCTGAAAGTGAGAGCTGGTGCTTAGTTCCAAAGCCGCTTCATTCTGCTGAAGTGGCTTCAGGAGGGACATTAGTTGACAGCTCTGTTTCATTTTCTAGGCCTGTTCTGTCGCCAGTGATTTCGGTTAGAAACAGTGGTAGCAGTTGGCTCTGCTCAAAGCAAAAGGCAGTCATGGGCAGAGGCAAGACCAGCTGGGTCAGCATGAGAGTGACCACAGTCACAGACTGCTTTGGGTTAAAAAGACTTGAAAGCTCACCCGGTTCCAGCTAGTGCCCTAGAAATGCCCTGGAGAACTGTATCACACTGCTTGCTTCTAGATGATAGGTTTCAAAAGTGATTTGTGTTTACAGGGCAGAAGAGAAACAAGACATGGCTGAGAGGGAAAGGTAATTACTCTGTTTTCTTTACCCTTTACTTACAAAACCAGTCTTTAGTGACACAAGTGGCCCCACTGCTTGGTGCCCCCCCTGGGGAAGCAGGTCTGACCTCTCAGGAGATGTCTGGAGCCGACAGGACATTACTGAAGTGTCTGGGACCTCTCCTTTCCCTCACAGCTCCCTTTGCCATCACTTTCGTGGTGTTACTGACCTTCACCTATGCCAACAGATTCCTGACACTGCCTTTTACCTCTGCCAGTGAACCCATTTGGTCATGGAGCAGAGCCAGAGGCGCCGGGGACGTTCTCCTGACATTCAGTTGTAGCATTTGTGGGATGGTGCAATGCAGAGGGGCAAAAACTGCTGTCAAGCACATCTTGGCTGTCTGTAAAGGCAAGATATGAGGCTGTAACATTAGATGGGAAGGAAAATCATAGGGAGGCTTGGGAGACAGTGTCAAAATCCTAGGCCAGGATAATTTGGCCTGGTTTTGGCTCTGCTTCAGAGTGATATAGTGTCTCTTTTTTTATTCTAACTAGCTCCTGAGGGGGAGCAGTGCATGTTTCTGCTGTTCTTTTCCCAGAGAAAAAAAAGAGCTTTGCTAAAAATTGCCAAGGTCTGTTGGCTGAGTCTGAATTGTTCTGAGAAACAAATGGGACCTTGGGGCGAAAAGAGAGGGTGGTTATTCTGTGGTGGAGGTTCACGTCTTGTCTTGCTGGTTCTCTTCCAAGCAGGCCTGTGCCCCCAGCAGAAGATCAGGAAACCAGGTTCGATTTGTACCTTTCTCTTTGTTTGGCTCCACGTGACAGATACCATTGCATTTGTAACCCACTGACAAATGGGAAAGCCAGGACTGGGTTAAGCCCAGGGCCTCTTCACCCTGGTGCTGCTCACTCAGCACAGAAGAGGCATGGGGGCACTTTGTGCATGGGGGATGTAAAACCCAGAGGCTGTTGCTGCCTTCATCCTGCTGTGGCTGCAGCCACAACCACTGTGGCTCATTCCCAAGCATGGGCTGGTCCCTGCTGCAGGAGAAACACTGCCCCTCAATAGATTACCTGGGGTAGGGTGTGCACGTGGGTATTTATTGCAGAGCTGCCTTCCTCTACCTGGCAGGAACCTTTCCATGGTCCTATGCACTCAGGAAACATCCTTAGAGAAGAAGAAAGCCCATTAAAGCTATGAATAACATTCTCTTTTCCCCTGATGTGCTTTAGTAGAGGATTACACCCAAACATACTCGTAGTTTTGGTTTTTACATAGTGGGAATACCAACATTTTTACTACAATTCGCTTCCTAAAAATAACTCTGTCTTCTGTTCCTTCCCAGTATGTCGTGAATCAAAGCAGAGTGGAATGAATGGAGCAGAAGAATGACGCAGCCTGGCAGCCACCCACGAAAATGACCTTTTGGTGTAAGACCTTGTCACCATCTCGTTCCCAGTTCTGTAGCTCATGGAGCCTGCCTCCCCCGCCTCCGAGATGCAAAGTCCATTCAACTTGTTGGAAACATATTCCTTTGAAAAAAAAGACAAGAAAAAAAAAAAAGAAACAAAGCCACAAAACCAAGCAAGCCAAGAAGAGCACTTTTCAGGACAGGTTCCAGTATGGTTCAGTAATGGTCTGTGGAGAGCTATTAATAGTGCAAATAGATACCGTGTTTTCTCTTAGTCAATTAAGAGCATCCTGTAGTCCAGTAGTTGCGAGTCCCGAAAGAGATATATTTTTTGTTTAAATTATAAACCCTTCCTCTAACTTGCTGCTGGCCAGCACTGAGACATTCTGCTTTGAACCCCCGTTCCCTCCACAGAGACGTGGCAACCAGGGACTAGTGAACATGGAATGAGAAGAGTGCATTTCCCTCCTTGCTACAGCCAGTGCGTGTTTCTTCCTGAAGATACCAAGTGCCCACCAGTCGAGGCAGCTCTTCCAGCCTTGACCAGTTAATCCATTGCCAGTTCCTCTTAACTCACACCGAATCATTGCTAGCAGTAAATGCCATGGTTTGCTCCTGGTTTGCTCTGTCTCAGCCTGTAAGGCACTCTGGTAACTCTGAGAGTTCCCTATGGTATGGCAGCCTCCACAGAGCTTCTCATGATCATCTTCTCCTATCAGCGCACATACACCAAAAAAGGTCTGGTTTTAAGAAGGAGCCTTATGGACAGGGAAGTTTTTCACCCCTTGTCCTTGTATTGATTGATCTCACGACACTGGACAATCATTCACTATTAATACCTCCTATTGCGGAGACAAGCTGCTAAATGTTTGACATTCCCTACTTGCCATCCCTGGGTAACGAGGGGCCTCGTCTACATACATACCCACCCAAGGGGAGAATGCTGCAGGTGTGAGGCAGGACACTGCCTCTGGGTTCAGCTCCTCAGCAGCCAGGAGATGCAGATGTGCCACCGAGAGGCTTGAAATCTGTGCTTCGGACTCAGGAGGATTCTGTGGGCAAAGGAGGGAAGAAAATTGAAGAAACTCTTTGGCCAAAAATCATTTGGAAGCTCCTGATTTCACCGGAGTCTTTCAGCGAGTCTCAAATCATCAGGTAAAGCCCCTTGTGGCTGAAGAATCGCCTATTTCACCACTTAAGGAACAGTTCAAGCCTGGCAAGCCCCAACCCGTGGCTCTTGGGAGTCACCACCACTTCACTCTGCTCTGAGCTCCCCCGGAGGACAATTCCAGCAAAGCAAGATTTTCCTCAAGATAAGGCTGTCTCCTCTGCATATATAAAGCTTCTCTTTTTTCCTTTCAGTGACTAAAACTGCTCCCGATGAGATCTCCATTTCCCTGCTGCTACAAAGGAGCACCAAAGCTGCTTTCCAACTTACTTCTCTTTTGATGTGTTTTTCTCACATTCTTCACTCACAGATGTATTCACCGAGCAGACCTTTGCATGACAAACAGAGCACTGCACCCCCCTGAAAAACTGAAGGTGATAAAAACCCCATATTCTGTCTCACTGGCATATTACTAATAAGCACCAAGCAAGCACCAATCTCCATGGCTTTCTGGAAACTTCATTCTGAGCCAGTGAATTCCGTGCTTCAGGGGTTTTGGAGCGTGGGTTTCATGCCAATGGCACCTCCCCACAGAAGGAGTTCTGGCCAGAGCTCTCCACACAGGCAGCAGACATCTGTTCCAAGGCAGAAGCAGCAGTCGGGGATTACCAAACACGAGCGGGTTCAGCCACCCTGCAAAGCTGGGTGTTCCTTCTCACACATGGGCTGTCAGATGGACTGAAGGAACCCACTGAAATAAAGAAAGGACTCTTCCAGTGGAATTAATTTTAGCTCAGACTAGTAACAATCACAAATCATGTAGTGTAGGAGCACGGGAAGGCACTATCTCCCACTGACAACGCTTCAACCTAGATTGTCCTTATTACTTTTAAGATCATTTTAATGCATTTAGATAAGAAATCATCTGCTTTCCACGCGAGAATGCAATGCAGTGGGACATTGAAAGGGAACTTTACAATTCTATAATGAATAAAGCCAACAGATCATTTAATAATGTTTTCAAAGTACAATTCCAGAAACCTTTTATGCATCTGTAATTACCAAACAGGAAAAAAATGTTCCCAACGTCATGGAAAAATCCTGCTGTTACAGAACACATGGGCATGGGAGATAAGAAACCTCGATTACGTTTAGTCTTGGGACCTGAAGAAACCAACTGCTCGATCCCCAGCAGCCACCATGCCAGAGGAATCCAGAGGTTTGGTTTTTCCCAAAGAAAAGACACTGCAGAAGAACAACTGCAGAATGAGCAATCCTGGAGGTGAAACTTCCTATTTTTTCAAGTCATTCCTTGAGGGCAAGGCTAAAGGTTCAGCTGGGAAAAGGGCAGACACCAGCTTCATTTCCAGACACGAAGGTTGGTTGTTGTTGGAGCACCAGAGCCAGTTTGGAAGTTCTTTGGCACCATCTTGCAGAAGAGCACTTTCTGACGCAGCACTCTAAGTAGTATGCACGATATTTGAATGGTTAGTACAATGATACGAGTGCGTAGATGGTATGCTCCTGGCTGGATGGGTGGCTATTACTCTTTTCAACACAGAAAGGAACCTGCAACTGTAGCTAAATGTAAAAAGTGTGGTTTTATATCAACAAAAAGAAAGGGTCATTAACATCTTTCAGTGCTTTTAGAAGCTACTGGAAACCAAAGTAGCCCCAAATGCTTTGACAGAAACACAGAAACAAGCAAATTGGCAGAGTTCCTTTCCCAGCTGTGGAGCAACAAATCTAAGTTTGGTGTTGACTGAGCTGCACAGGCTTCAAGCAAGATCAGCTCTAGGTGCTGTAACAATCACACCACCAAAATACCGCATTCCTCTTCAGAAGATCACTGCAACCTCAGATCCACCTCCAGCCGCTCAGGGGCAGCGGATTGAGGTTTCAGAGCCTGCAAACAGATGTAATTGCACTGGGAGGGAGCTGTCAACTGGGTGACAGGATTTACCTTGCATAGAAGCTGAGCTGTGCCAACAGAACAGAGATCTGAGGTGACTGAAGGCATTTTGCAAGTTTCTTTGCCAGTTCCTCAGGGAGCTGCTCTCAAAGCCTATCTGCAGAGGGGTTTATCAGCCAAGCTCTATGCTTCCATTGGAGATGCAGCTGAGAAACCAGCAAAGAAATACAAAATCTTGCTCTTAAAAGCCCATTGACATTAGAACTTTTGCCATGTATATATCCACAGGGTTAAAAACTATAATGAAATAAACTCCATCCTTGTAGCAGTACTGCTGTACTGGTCAGTGTTGCCAGTGTACAGCAGACCTTGCCTCAGAAAAACATCTTGAGAGGATTAATACTTTGATTTATGAATGCACTGTATCCTATCAAACAGCAGGAATTATCAACACCATTTTTCTGGGCTTGGATTTTACCTCTCATGAGCTTTTCTGATGGTGAATCCATAAATAGCCCCATTTTAGTTGCAGACAGAATTATTGGACCCCCATAATATTCACAGCAATCACAGTATTGACTCACTGTCTAATTTATGTCAAACTTCAACATTCAGCCAGCGTCAGCCTGAAAAATCACATCCTGAGAACAGAGTAGGAAACACGTTCCCAGCTCCTTGAGGCAGCCACAGGACTTGACCAGTGTCAGATTTATACAGTGAAAATACTTTGTTTAGGAATCATCCTTTTGAATCACAAGGAAGACCCAGGAAACAAAACTGAGATGCTGCTGTATATTCAGTTGGATAATGAATCCCGTCTCCTCTTCACAGTGCTGTGTAAATGTGAGTGGATGTTTAGAGCATACCTCCTTGCAAATTTATCCATCTATTTTTTCCCAAAGATGATTTGCTTACAGATGTGCAATCCCACATGGGAGGAAACCTCCGTGGGAAAGGTTTTAATAGCAGCACATCCTCTATTTGACATGAAAAAACAAAAGAGCTCCTGAAATGCTGGTGGCAATAAGCTCAGTTTAGCCTGACAGCAGGTGAAATGACCAGGCAAAATTGCTCTATCTCCAAAAGCACATGTTTTCTCTTTTGTATTTCCATATTTACTGGCAGTCAGAAATACAGCATGCTACTGGTAAAGTGAAGTTTAAAAGTCACCATGACAGTATCACTTTGATCTATCTCAGTTTTTTCTCCTTTGTAGTGGGTCCTTTTAACCCAAACCTACCTGTAAAAATGTGTGACCTGTCATTTTTCTAAAGTGTTTGTAACTAGGTGGTTTATGCTAGAAGACATAGATTGCTGTTCAGTATGTATTCTTATTTTTGCTTTGTATTATTCCATCAGAATCTGTGGATATACAATTAAAATGAGACTAATCCTTACGCAAAAATGCATCTCCCTCTTTTTGTCCAGATCTTTTATTTTGATTTCGGTTCCATATGGAAAACATGATGGATTTCTGTGTTTGGATCCTATTCCCTTGAATAAAGCAAGTCCAAGTCCTCCTTGGCACTTGTGCTGCTGCAAAATGCAAAATCGTAGCAGTATCAACAACATTTCTTTCACCACACATTACATCAAAAGGCCACCAGCATCAGTGGTGTGTCATGAAGGAATCTGGTCAACGCTGACAAAACAGGAGACAGGGAATCTTGGCTGAGGAATGCCAAAACCTGGCACGAAGCACAGAGAATGCAACCAGCAGAGCTGACAAAGTTCAAAAGCTCATCGTGTGATGACTAGGCCACGCCACATGGAATGGGATTAGCTGCTACCCTACCAAAGCAACAGTTTCCCAGTCAGAAGACATGATGCCCTTCCTCAACAGCAAACATACCCTTCCATCACCCTTCACTGTAGTTTTCCATTAGCCACGTTACATTCCTCTATCTGACTGATTGAAGGTCTTTATTATTACTTTCATTTAGCGATCTTAAAAGAATATTCCCTGGAAGAGACATTCTAAAAGACCTCTGCAGCAAGCTGGCTGCCCTTTCAAAGATAGGCACCCAAAACCCCCAGAATCTTGTCAATATATTGGGATTCCACTGTTGGTTCAAGGGGTTTTGGTAGAATGAGAAGGAAAAGTTAAACCTTAAATATTTTACTGCTCTTGTCACTGCTTAACTCCCCTGTGCTGCAGTGTCCTGCAGTGTGCATGTGCCAGCCTCTGCTGCTGTGTTGTCGGGTGCGTGGCTCCATGCATCAGCTCTGCTCTGAAGGTACCAGAGAAGGTCTTTGTGGATGAAGGAGTTGGGACACTTCAGTTTTCTCAGTTGGAATGGGATCCGAGGATATTCAGATTGAGATTTCTTTTAGCCAAGGTGGTGGCACCTGAGATGAAGATCAAGATCAGAGCAACAGGTAAAATCTCTGACAAGTTTTCTAATGGAAGTTCAGACACTATAAATTCTCCATCAAGGACATAGTTTTCATGACTCACGTTCTGTGAATTAGGTGCCTGAAACCCACCTAAACTGCATGCTGCTTTTAGGAATCTCACATTTACTCCACCATCAGCTCTAATTCAAAGGCAGAAAAACACCCAGAACATCCCCATTTTGTGTGATTTCAAAACACTAAAGAAAAAGCTTGTGTTCCCCCCAAAACATACAACCCCTTTCCACCCAGACCTCTCTTCTGCAGTTGGAATGAGAAGTCAGTATTTCCCTACTCTTCAGTACTGAAACCTGAGTTGTGAATGAAACTGTCACCCCAGGGGAAATCTCTTCTACCACATGTGCATTGTGCTCCCATTCTTCCCTTTAAAATGACTGTGGCTCCTGAATGGAGCAATAGTCAAGAACATGCTAATTACAGCACAGACTTCTCCAAGGTGTTTGCCATCATTGCTAACCACGATATGCCACTGATAAAAACCCATATTCCCATCTTAAAACAACGAGAATCTTCTCCAAAGAGTTCAGCTCGGTACTAGGGATGAGATTCATCACCTCCTAATTTTATCAGTCTGTAGGTTCCCTCTCCAGTCGATGACAGGAGATGATTTCACCTGTCTTAGGATGGGATGAATCACCCTGTGGTGAGGCCTCTCACTCCCCACTGCTAAGAGATGCAGCTAAATATCCAGCTGCACACTGTGCACATGTCCTTTGGGCTGCCAGCTGAATGAATCACAGCCCAGGGGAGGGAAAGAAGTGATAATGCAGGGGAAAAGAGAGAAAGGGATAGAACATTCCTTCTTTTTTTAGCACAGTTCAGTGTTTTGTCACCTTGAGTTAACTCTCCCGGATGTTTGAGACTTCTTGTGCAAGTATCTAACATGACCAAAAGCAGTCTGTTCTCCTGACTAACACACTGCTGGAAATTATCAAAGGAATGCTGAAGAGCTGAGCTTTGAGAAGCGGTTTGAAGCAGGAAAGAAAGCTAATCCATTCCAGTTCAAATGCAGTTTCGCTTGGTTGGGGTTGTTTTAGTCAAAGAGAACAGCCACAACAGGAAACTCAGCCTCTAGATAGAAGTTAATACTGCCTGAGAGTGAGCTGTAAGATGTCATACCTGCAATGGGAAAGGGTTGGACGGTATTACCCACACAGAACACAGCTTTGGGAAAAACTAACTGTGAGAGCACTTGAGCTAAGACTGACTGGGCTGGAACATAAAGACTTTGTCTTCCTGTGTCACTGCATCCCTAGAGCATGAGCAGCAGGTTGAGGGAGGGGATCCTGCCCCTCTGCTGCGCTCTCGGGAGATTCCCCCTGCAGCCTTGATCCAGTTCTGGGGCGACACCAAAGAGGGATGTGGAGCTGAGGGAGCTAATCCAGAGGAGGCCACGGAGATGCTGCGAGGGCTGGAGCAGCTCTGCTCTGGAGCCAGGCTGAGAGAGCTGGGCTGGGGCAGCCTGGAGAAGAGAAGGCTCCTGAAGGGGAGACCTGAGAGCAGCTCCAGTGCCTGAAGGGGCTGCAGGAAACCTGGAGAGGGGCTTGGGACAAGGGCCTGTAGGGACAGGCCAAGGGGAATGGCTTGAACCTGCCAGAGGGGAGACTGAGATGAGCTCTTAGGCAGAAGCTCTTCCCTGTGAGGGTGCTGAGGCGCTGGCACAGGGTGCCCAGAGAAGCTGTGGCTGCCCCATCCCTGGCAGTGCTCAAGTGTATACTTGAACTGGCTTCTGCCCAATTTATCTTAGTCTTAACGAAGAAGATGAACATTAAACCTTTAGTAAACATTAGTATTCTAAAAATAAAGAGAGGGCACATTTTCTCTCCCTGATCGAAGCACACTGTTGAATGGTATTTGTACCAGTGACGTGTCAAGTAGATAACGTATCTGCAGGATAAACAAGCCCCAAAACAAGGAAGTTTCAGATGTCCCAAGCATAACTCACTGAGAACTGTGGCTAAAAAAAGCATTTATGAACACTTGGTATTTGCATAGCCATATTTTCACAGGTTGGGTGAAGTCCGTTGGAGCTGCTAAGTGTAACTGTCACTGCTCATTTCGGACAGTTTTTGTTCCTGGGGCAGCAGGCAGCTGAAGTGCTGGTACTCTCCAAATACAGGCAGGGACACGCCACCGCCGCGTCTGAGGCCATTTGGGAATGTGAGCTATGTGGGTGAACACTGTTTTACTATCCTGATGTGTGAGTATGAACAGGGGTGAGAGAAAATCCATGGCAGTGGCTTAGAAACAAACCCAGGCACAGGAGCACTGAGGGACCATGAAGGAAAGGTTTAAATAATGAGCTTTTACACTGAGAGCTACAGAAATGAGATTTGTGACTCAGAGCTTAAAAACTAAACCCAAACCCAACCAAACCAAAGCAACCACAACTACAAAATGTGCTTCCTGTCCTTCATTCCTCTGCTTTTTAGAAGCAACAAAGTTTGAACATTCTTTATAGAGATAATGGGTCTTCACTGTTCTGGAATTCACTGATCCCAAAGAACTCAGCCAAGTACTAAAACCTGCTGCTGCTACCAGCACAACCCTTCTTTGTTTGCTATCTGCACTAGAAATGTTTCTTTTGGCACATCTTAGGCCAAAACCTCCTTTTTCCAATGCAAAAGCCCAGATTGTGTTTCTGAAGCCCGTTGATATCAGTAAATCCCAACAGGGCAGAACACAGTTTTCACTCCCCTCGAGGATGGCATGTTCCAAAAACATTTGGATCAGCACAACTCTGATGTTTGGGTCAGGAGCAGCCAAGACCAGTGGTTCCTCCTGACTTTAACTTCAGAGCCTCCTGATTTTTGGCTAGTAGGTAAGGTCAAGCATGGTAAAATGAACACTGAGGTAACACACTTCTTGCTTTCTGAGCCAAGACACCTTCCTAGCTCATGGACAGGAGAGAAACACGGTGAAGGGCATGAAAAACCTGAGCAGGGAGCTAAGCTGAGGTCAGATTTTCAGTTGGTGTAAACATGCATCACTCCACTTCAGTGCCCAATGATGATTTGCATCAGCTGAGAGGCTGACGTGGGGTCTCTCCCCTGGGAATGCTGAGCTTAAAGTGATGGGCAGCTGCTGGATGTCTGACTTCCCCAAGTCTCATCTCCATCAGAATCAAGGATCCAAGCTCCAAATCTCTCTGGAACAAGTATTTTATGTGGCTACCTTGGGAATTAAGCTGAAAGTACAATTTGCAAGTGACATCTCCAGGAACAAGCAGAGAGTATTCTAATGTTGACCATAAACAGTAACAGTGGAAATACTGGCTCTGGTCTATGCCTTAAACAGACAGAATTAAGACAATACATTCGGCTGGAAAAAAACATTCACTATAATCCCATTATAGTGGCTCTATCTTAAAGAAAAGTCCTTTCTTGCCTTCAATATCTTCATTGCAAGAATTCCAGAATCTTATACCTCTGATGGTTAATAACCTTTTCATTGGCAGTACAATGGCTTTAACCTGCCAGAGAGGAGATTGAGATGAGCTCTTAGGCAGAAGCTCTTCCCTGTGAGGGTGCTGAGGTGCTGGCACAGGGTGCCCAGAGAAGCTGTGGCTGCCCCATCCCTGGCAGTGCTCAAGGGCAGGTTGGACACAGGGGCTTGGAGCAAGCTGCTCCAGTGGAAGGGGTCCCTGCCCGTGGCAGGGGTTGGAACTGGATGAGTTTTAAGGTCCCTTCCAGCCAAAACAGTGTCATGGTTCTATGGTTATTCATGATTAGCTCATTTTATCAAAGCACTGGCCTTGACCTAACAGCTGATAAGCATGAAGTAGCTTTGTGGGTAAAAGTAACATCTTTTATTAGATCAACTGACATAGCTGCAGCCAGACAAACAAGAGTTTAGACCACAAAACACTTCTGCAGGCCTGAAATAGAGGCAGAAAAAAATCAAGTTAAACACAGTTTAGGACACAGTTGATCTGAATAAAAGACAATGATGTCAAACAGTTTGAGGAAAAGGTGTCCACAAAATACCAGGGATCCAAGTAAGGTGTGGAATGATTAAGCCATAGGATACCACATCAGAGGAAAGAGATAATATTAACTGCCAAAGTTAGAACATTCTATAGGCTTCTATGGTCATTGTGTTATTTAGGGACTGTCCTGCCTAATAGGGCTGCAAACCCAGTGTATGGGACAGCTTCCCAGCACATCCACTGCCAGGATGCCCCTTAAGCCAGGGGCAAGCCCTGCACAGCACGTATGTGCTGCACACCCAGCTATCAGCACCAGATCACAGTGCAAGAATCAGCTCTGCAGGCTCCAAAGCAGCAAAGAGGAGGAACAGGCCACCACACACCAAGGTATTTGTGTTACTAAGGCTTTTACAGTTGCTTTACAAACCAGAGTAGGACAAGGAATCCTTGAGTGTGCCTTTTAATGCTTCTGTAGACTGACTTTATAAGAAGGAAGAACAAAAGCAGACAATGGTTTGGATAGTTTAAGCCCTCTTAGACAAGCTGTTATTTAAAAACATATACCATACACTTCACATTGAGCTGAACAGCCCTCCAGAACCACGGCCAACTCTGCCTTCACCTAACACCTCTCAAGCCAGCCCTGGTTTTAGAAGCATCTGACACAATTAAAGCCCATTTTCCACAAGGTGCACATGTGGTGAGAGGTTGTCACTTGAGGAAGCAGTCCAGTGTAGCTAACTTCCCTTAAAAAGCACTACCTTACACGAGTGAACTGCAGAGCAGGAGGCCCTCCAGAAAGTTACTGGCATTTTATGTTATTTATGTATTTATATATTCATTTATTATTGCCTATGGCCAGAGAATAAAGTGTTTAAGAAGTCCCTCCTAGAAGTTCTGAAGATATTGGTCCAAATGGATTCACTCCTCAGCCTCTGCATATCCATTTCTCTGAACAGCTTCCCTGAAAAGAATAAAAAAGATTATTTAGTTCCTTTACTTTTCCTATCATAAGTTTAGGGAAGCAAAAAACGTCCTGGATGCATTTTAAACAATGAAATCGGGATGGGAGAGAGGAGGAAAAGGGGTGATGAAGAGAAAGGCTTCAAGGCAAGAAAAGATCATTTAGTTCCCTTACTTTTCCTGCCATATGTTTAGGGAAGCAAAAAACTTCCTGGATGCATTTTAAACAATGAAATTGGGGTGGGAGGGAGGACGACGGGGGAAATGGAGAGGAAGGCTTCAAGGCAAAGGAACCCCAACCCTTTGCACCCTCCCGCACCCCCCAAAGGCACCGCACTGACATTTCCACCCGCCTCAATGACTAAGTTAGGCAAAGCAAGCGCTCGCCAAAGGGTTATTTATAGCGGGGGCGGGCACGGGGGGGTCCCAGCGGGTGGCGGACGGAACAGGTGCCGCGGCAGCGCGCCTGACCCCGGCGGCGGAGCGCGGCTCATGACGGTCACAGGGCTCCAGCGGCAGGCGGGGCGGGGAGAGGCGGCCCGAGGGGCGGGCGCTGTGGGCGGACCCTATAAATGAAGGGCAAAGCCCCATTAGCTCAATGAAAGAGGGAGGAGAGGCCAGGCTGAAGGGGAGGAAACGGAAAGGTTTAGGTTCGGTCCATTGAAAGTAATCGCAGCGTTTCTAAGTTAGTTCTTTTCTTACCGCGTTCCCGTTGAGGAGATGAAATACATCATAGGCATCGGAGGGTGAGTGCCTGCTTTTGGTGTCCCGATGTTGCTTTGTCTTGGTTCATTGCTGTGGATAAGCTGAGCCGGGCGCTGGAGGTGATGTATCTGGCTATGAAGGGGTGTTATAGCGTTCTAGGGATGATGTGACTGTTTGTGCCTCTTAGAGCTCTGCGGGGTGATGCATGCCCAAGGCTCATAGGCAGGTCTGTAAAGGCTTGAAACAGACAGCAAACAGTCAGTTTCTCGGTCAGCTGGAGCAATGTGCCTCACCCGTGGCAAGAGATGTTGAGTTTTGCTTCTTAAAGCTTCTCTGGAAGGCAAAGAGGAAAAATCCTTCATATAGGATGGAGGGGGTAGGAAAAGCTTTTATTTTGTCAAAAAAAGGCAGGATTTGGAAGGAATCCTGTGTGTGAGCCGGGGCAGGGGCATCCCCGCGGCTGCACAAGGGGCTGCAGGTCCCTGGGTTAGAGGCAGCGTGCGGGCTTTATCCCCTTTGAATAAGCGCAGACTGGAGATCGCTGGAGAGGAAGATGATTCAGGCCTTTTGTCTTAAAACCGGTTCGCAGGTGTAAAACTGAGTCAGTGAGGAACGAGCGAGCCTCCCTCAGTGGTGACCCATTGGAGACGCTCCTAGAGCTCACCGGGCGAGGGTTAAACCCTACAAGGGCAACACGGGCGGTGGAGAGCGGTGAACGCCGGTTCCGCCTGCCCCGGGGGCCGCGCCGCCTCCTCCATGCTGAGGCGGCTTCCCCCGGCTCGGGGGCGGCCATGGCGGCTCCCTCAGCGCGGCCGTTGAGCGGGGCGGGAAAGGGAAGGGGCGGTCGCAGCCAATGGGCGGCCAGAGCTCCGGTAGGCGGGAAATTTAAACCTTGGGGGGGGGCTCCTTCCCCTCAGGGTGCTCCCGGCGGGATCTCGGTTCTCCGCCGCCGTCTTCCCTCTCCCCGCAGGGTCACCAACGGTGGCAAAACCACGCTGACCAAGAGGCTCGTCAAGGCGCTGCCCAACTGCTGCGTGGTGCACCAGGATGACTTCTTCAAGGTACGCTGAGCCCCCGGTTAAAGCGTTTAACCGCTGCTTGTCCGTGCGGTGGCAGCCGCTGTAGGCCCCAGCGCACCGGGTTTGGGGTACTTGTGCGTGTTTTCCATGTCGGGTTTGGTGCCTTAGGAGCAGCAGCCTCCTGGTGTTAGTTTTCTGCTCCTCTGTACGATTTTGGGGCAGGGAACGAGGTGCTGGCACAAGTGTCAGTGTCTGCAGCCCCAGAATGGCTGCAGTAAAAGCATCCCTTACTTCTAGCAACAGATCTAACTACTGCTTTCTGTTAGGGGTCATTCGCTGTGCTCTGCACAAACAGCTTCCTCCATGCTGAGTTTTCCTTCTTATTTAAATATGTTGCTTCTAAATAATACTCCGGGATTTAATCATTCCTCTGCTGCTTTAAATACAGTTGTACTGGGGAGCTTTGCCAGCTCTGTGTCAGGAACCCGGTTAAGAGATTGCTGAGTGCACAGAAGCTGTGTGCCCTTGTGCTGAGCTGGGAGAGCAGCAGGGACCCCATCACCGATCCCTGCAGGGCTCCCAGGAAGGACAGAGCTGGACCCCACTGTATGTGGGAGCCCAAGCCATGTGGCCACACACTAGAAGCATCCCTCTGTTGTCCCTTGGTGTGTGCGGCACACTGGCACCAGTTTGTCCTGTCTGCAGGAGCATGTGAAATGGAGACACTCGTTTGAAAAGCTTCTGTGCCACAAGCCTCATGCATACAGGGTCATACATGAGCCCTGAAAGTGAAGGAATTCTTTTGGAGTCTCCATAAAGATCTATAGCTTTTCATTAGCGTGCTTAGTTGGCAAACACCAGTAAAGCTATAGTAGCTAGGCTAGTAAGTAGCTAGTAAAGCTATAACTAGTGACCAAGTGTCTTGCTTTGCTGACCTGCATTTGTGTTAGGAGTTAAAATAGCTGTTCTTGAACATGTAAATTTTAGCAGTCACTTCTTGCTGTATTTGCATTTTAAGTTCTTTAATGTGTTGACTTATAAGCAGGCACCTGTCCTGTTTTTGGTTAATAGTACCATACTGAATTATTAACCTAGAACTTTGCCCCAAATGGTTTCACCAAGCCAAGGGAACTCCACAGTTCCTGGGGTTGGAAACGGGAACTTGTATTTGAATGTAGCCCAAGCAGGGTCTGTAACTGTTGTTAAGTGAACACTTGCTTTGTTGTGTATTGCAGTAATGTCCAGGTTGTGATCGGATCTTAGGTAACTGATCACGCTGAGTTTGCAGCAATGTTTTATTGCTCACTATATTTCAGCCACAAGATCAAATAGAAGTCGGGGAAGACGGCTTTAAACAATGGGATGGTAAGAGCAGTGTTCGCTATAGGATGCAGTAATGTATATTTTTCCTAAGTATTTCTTTTTCATTATTAAAGATTTAACAGTAAATTTCTGTAATTTCAATTTAACAAGTTCATTCTATTTTATACTTTCAAGCTATGTGCTCTATGGTATTTGATTATGTACCTTTGTCCCACCCACCCCCTTTCTTCTAACTAGTGTTGGACTCCTTGGATATGGAGGCAATGGTGAGCACTGTGCGTGCCTGGATTGAGAACCCAGTGAAGTTTGCCCGTTCCCATGGGGTGAATGTTACGCCTGGCTCTAAAGAGCCAGCCTCCAAAGATACCCATATATTGGTCATTGAAGGCTTCCTGCTTTATAATTACAAGTAAGGTTTGGGGAACTATTAACAGTTTGCCAGGGAAGAACACTAGATCCTTGCTGCCGGGGCTAAACCCTCCTTTTTACTAATATACCCCTCCTGTCTTGTCCTGAGGTATCGTGAACAAAGAGTTTTTCTCATGTCCAATGGAAAATTTCCCAGTAAATACTGGGAAAAGCGAGGTGCATGAGGAGACTTTCTCAAGGTAACGCAGGAAGCTCATTTAGGGCATGCCCTTGAACTCCAGGCATGGGGAGCTGTAGATCAGTACTGAGCCAGCAGCAGTGGCACAGGCTTCCCTTCTGGCCTTCCTCCATGAGGCCCAAACCTTGACCTGCAAAGGTCATTGATGAGGACAAGGAGAGCATCCACTCTGCATGGAATCTCCCCTGGAATTTAGGAATAGCTCCTTCATGTGATAAAAGTGGTTGACACTAAACTGAGCTTAGGAATTAATTGTAAACTGGAGCACAGATCAACTTTTTTGCTTTTTTTACACGGGAGGACAAATGTCTGGCAGGAAGAGGGGAGACTCCAGTGAAGAGAGAAAACTCCCAATAGCTAAATATACACCCTGCAGAAATCACGTGCTATGGATGTGACCAGCAGAAGATTCTTGGCTCCAAACTCCAATTTTGTTTACAAAACTCTTTCAGGAGAGCAAGCTGTGACACTCAGAAACCCAGAGTTGTTTCTGAGCCATCAGACAGGCAGCACCATCCCAGCTTTCCAAACTGAACGTAAAATGGCAATTGTGGACCGGCTGTCATGTCATGGCCAAGTGAGGAATGTGCTGGCACACTGCTGGGTGTTCTTGGCCTGTCCCCAGCGAGGTGACTCTTGGTATCTCCTGAAGGTTATAAACACCTCTGAAGCTCTGTCTTGTTAATGGGAGCTTTTCCATAGTCCTGGACCTGTAGCTTGCTCAGTTCATGCCATATGAAGCATTTGTGCAACCTTCCCAGGCTTTTAGAAGTCTGAGTCCCACCAGGTTCAAACTAGGTTTGCTTCAAGGATTTTTCTAGGTTTAGTTTCTTCAGCCTAATAGCAGCATGACACAGAAAGCTGCAGTAGAGCCAGCTCTGGAAAAGAACAGGAGCTGATGGAGCTGCCTTTGCTAAACCTGTGTGCCCACATGTGCTGCAGCACAGCAGGCCAGGTGGTTTTTAAGTCAGTGCAGATCAGATTGATCACAGCTTTAGTCTTCTGGGTATCACAGAACCATTAGGGTTGGAAGGGACCTCTGGAGATCATCTAGTACAACCCCTTGCCAAGGCAAATGATCAAGAAGAGGCACAGTTCACAACCCAGAGCTTCCCAGTCCAGTGTCTGACCCCCCCCACAGCAGGAGGTGCTTGGATGGGAAGACTATGTGGTGCACCATTCTGACCTCCAAACCCTGTGTTCTGTGGTGGATAAACCTACTGTACATTAGCTTGTGTCTTCCTGAGGACACTTACACTTCTGTTGTTTCTAACAGACACAAATATGGGAGAGGCAGATTTTTGTGGCTTTCAGGGGTGATTTAACTTTTCTCTGGCAAAAAAAAATAGACACCTTCTTTCTTTCTACCCTACCCCAGACCACTGATAGATCTCTTTGACTTGCGCTACTACCTGGCAGTTCCATATGATGAGTGCAAAAGGAGGAGAAGGTAAGAAGACTCTTTTGTAAGTCCCTACATTCCTTGTCCAAAGCCCCTCTCCAGGTTTCTTGTTAGCCCCTTTAGGCTCTGGGAGCTGCTCTAAGGTCTCCCCTTAAGGAGCCTTCTCCAGGCTCAACAAGCCCAGCTCTATGAGCATCAGTAAACCCTTGGAGATTGCTTCACCTTCATTGGCCACCTGCAGCTTCTGTATTCACTAAATGAACTTGATGCAAAACAGACAACTATTGATGAGAAATTGGACTGTGACAATTGACTTTTACATCAATTCAAGTGAGAGCTGTCAGATCAGCTTCAGGCTGTCACCATGTGCAAGAGGCAGTGCTGTCCCCATGGTCACACATCACAGAATGGATTGAGACCTTAAAGACATCTTGTCCTGGGCAGGGATAACGCATCCTGATGTTCTTTGCCTGTTTTGCTGTTTGCAGTACACGTAACTACACCGTTCCTGACCCACCGGGTCTCTTTGATGGACACGTCTGGCCCATGTACTTGAAACACAGGAAAGCAATGGAGGACTGTGGTGTTGATGTTGGTGAGCCCCTCCCCAAGCACCCTGGCCCTGGGCTTTGGTTTTTAAGGAATTCAGTACTTTAATTCATGGGAACTTGAACTGCAGTGAGGCAAAGGTTCTATTTGTACTGGGAAGCTCTAATCCTGGCCTACTCTCTGTGCAGATAAACACAGGCAGTTTTACAGCTCAGGACTTCTTCCCTTTGTTTCATATTAAAAGAGACAAACCACATTCTTTATAGTGGGATAAGAGACTTTGTGGGGCACAAGTTTTTAAGGATGATTCTGGGCTTCCAATTTTCCAATTTGGAAAGTTTTACTGCATTTGGTCAATTTGAAATACTTTAAAACTGATCTAGAGGAATTTATTCTGATCAGAAACCTACACCTTCTTCCTCCAGTTTATTTAGATGGGCTCAAGTCCCGAGATGAACTCTACAACCAAGTCTTTGAGGATATTCACAACAAGCTTTTGAACTGCTGACAGGTAAACGTGGTCCCACCATAGATGGGGTGGGACAAGAGGTGCTGACTGGAGAATGACCTGCTTCTGCTCCCCAGTGCTCACACTTCCCCTTTTGCTTTTTAGGATCTCAAAGACCTGGAAGACCTGTGTACAGCGCGATGTAAATAGTACTGCAGTTGTCAGGAGGGTTTATTTGTGTAAACTCGTCCTATACTGTCCTTTGGAAAGTATCTTTTGTATATAATTGAAGAATGAAGGTAACTTATTCACACCTCTGATGGACAGGATTGGTTTGGTGGTTTTGTTTTTTTTTTTTTAACTTTCTTATTTTGTATTCCTCTGGCTTATCCCAAAGTTGAAAGTGCATTTTTATAATGAACAAGTTAGAGCTATGCTGGGAGAAAAACTGGCTCTTCTGCTCATGTGCTTCTGCAGACATGGAGTCTGTCTGCAACAGCTTGTTTGTAACATCTCAATTCAGTAAAAACCTATTTCAAGTCTTTATCTGAGGTCCCGTTTAATGTCAGTCACCTTTCCTGTGAGATGAACAGACACAAAACTCCCCAAACACAACACTTGAGGTGTCAGCCCTACTCTGTGTCACTGTCTTGCTTTCAGTGGTAACCCTGATGGGAAGCCTGGTTCAGGAGTCCCAGTGAGAGTGGGATTCTCCATGCAGTGGTGGGAGGGGAACAGCACTGAAGCTATTTATAACGTGCTAGTATGAAACCAGTTTAATGTCAGCCTCTGCTTCATGGCGTTTCTCACTTCACACTCAAATTAGCACATAAAGATACTGCAGCCCTGTTTCAGCCAGCAGCTGAGTGCTCCCTGGGTGACAAGTTTGGGCAGAAGCCTCTTTCTGCCTCTCACCACCCATATGAGGATGTTATTTGGTCCCAGATTCCTGCCTCTCTGAACTTCAGGTGGTGATGTACCTGCAGAGGGCTCCTATAGAGGTGGATGTGTCCAAGTGGGTGACATTTAGGGCAAAACCCTGTATTCAGTGCCAGATGGCAAACTGCAACTGTAAAACCAAAGTACAGGAGGTTCTGCTCTTACAAATGCTTTGGGTAAGTTTATGGGACGCCCACAGGTTCCTTACTCCTCCGCGTCCTCCCTTCCTAGCAAATTTTGTCAGTAAAATAATAGTGGCAATAATTTTCCTGATGTTTCTGGTGATGGACTTCCTGTCAGTGAGCTAAAGAAACCTCCCACTGTGAGTGAACAGCAGGGCAGTACCTGGGCAAACACAATACTGCACTAACTCGCACCACAGATCATAAAGAGCTTGAGAAAGCAAAGGGGATGTTGTGCCTGAAGAGCACCAAGACCAACCTGGAACCAATGCTGTCCTTGCTCCAAGCTAGTAGTAGCCTCCCTGCTCTACTGTGCCTGGTACTGGGCTGGAATACCATGGTGGGATGGTGGAGATGGACGGCTAAAGATAGGAAGTGCCATTGAACTGCTGCACCTGAGCATGTGCATTGCACCACGCACCAAAGGTTCCTGGGTTAAAGTATAAAACCTCTCACGTGGGGTGAGCACAGGGATCTTCTGGGCACCAAAATAACTTGGCTGTGGCATCAGCACAGATCACTTTGGAAGAGTTTTGGGCACACTTTAATTAGAAACAGTGCTCCAGAAAAGCAGCTGCCCCAGATTAGTGAGCAGTCACCCTGAAACTCCCACCAAGCCGGTTTCAAGGGGTGCTTTAAGCCACCAGACGGATCCAACCACCTCCTCCTCGTGTTAACACTGAGATTTTCCAATTGTCTGGCCAGAATGGAACACCGCAGCCAGCAACAAAACAGGAATAGTGATGGCATCACCCACGCTTCCACAAGCTATAAAGAGGCAGATTTCCTCATGTGTGACATGCGTGTGTCTGGAGACACCCGCAACATTCTCATTACACCATTACAGGGCCGGGTGTTCGTCAGTGGCAAAGCTGTGACCTGTCACTGGTACCTTGTAAGTCCATTTGACTTTGTTACATTGCTTGTTTCCCAGTAGGAAAATCCCAAAGCCCTGGCTCCGTTCTGCAGTGAGTTCTGATGTGGTTTCCCTCAGCGTTCCCCAGATGGGTTTAGCTACCACCTGATGAGCTGTGCAAACCCAGTCTGCTTCCACAAGGATATGTAAGGGAGAAACCCTTCCCCTCACGCTGCTGCGAGGAGGCAGAAACTGAAGCCTAAAAAAGGCACTTTGGTATTCCCTGCCCACGGAGAGCATAAAACATTCCAGGGCAGTGCCGGCTCCAGCTCCGAGAGGGGAACTGAGGCAGCACGTGCTGGTTTGTCACGTGGGTGAAATCCGGTATCCCCTTTGGGTATGCCTCCTGGACACAGCCTCCCCCATAATTCTTCCTCCACGCTGAGCAGTCAGTATTCTCCCCCTCTGCACTGGTACCCGGTGCATCGGAGCCATCTGAGCTCCCTCTGCAATTTAAAACTCACCAGAACCACCCCAAATCCTGCTTTTAAAACACTCTGGTGTTATCTTCGGCCATTGCCCAAGATAGGATCTCCTCAGCACCCCTCTGGAGCAGCATACCTGCAGGGAGAAGCTTGTGCCGGCCGGGGTGAATGGCGAGTGACTTCCAAGAGCCTTTGGGAGCATGAAACAGGAACCTGTGGCACGAGGAGCAGCTGGGAAGCCTCAGCACTATGTGAACTTTGCACAGCTTGGGACCAACTGTCGCTATAGGATTTCCATACATCCCTTCACACGCCGGCTCTGGTGACGAATTGGTTCTGTAAGAGCAGATCAAATATCCAGGACTCCAGATCAAATGCCGTGGCACCAATCCTGCTCTGCGCCGGGAGCTGCCACCAGCCAGGCGGTAACACCATGCGGCACCCCTGGGTGCCAAGAGCCTTGGCCTGGAAAAATGGGGTCAGACTAAAATTATCCCTGGCCCCATGTGCCCCATGGGTTGGGATGAAACCTACACCCGGTGGGACGTCAGTGGCACATGGGGCTGCCCAAGGAATGGCATGGACAGGAACACGGGACATGGGACACGGGACATGTCCCCTCCACCCAGAGGAGCCGGGGGGGGAAGCACTAGAGCAGCAAATAAAGCCTAAATCGGGCAATTCCCCCAGTCCCGGAGCTCAGCCGGAGGGAAACCCGCTGCTGCCTCCCTGCACGGGTGCTGGCAAGCTGGAGGGATGCTGTGCATCCGCCAGGATTTGGCTGGTGATTCCCCCAGATCAAGTTCAGCTGAATCTTGGCTCCATCAGCAGAGGGCTGAGGGCAGCCGGAAACCCTGCAGTGCTCCCAGAGGAAATGGCAATTTGGGACCTTGTGCCCCTGTCCCAGGGGGAGCTGGGGCTCCCCTCGCACCAGCCACCAGCTGCACCCTAAGCTTATCGACTCTTCCTGGCCCCAAGTATATTGGTGCCAGTTCCTTATCCACCCTGTTCCCATCCAAACCGGGATCTGGCAGATCCCCTGCCAAAGGGAGATCCCTGGGGAAAAGGGCAGGGAACCCCCATAAACCCTGGAGCCCTCCCTGAGCCCCAGGGGCCTCCCCAAATCCCATAGACCTTCTCCAGCTCCCAGAACCATGCTTCAATCGGAGCCCACAGGACTCCCCCATGGTCTGAGGCAAGAGGAGCTGGGTGCTCCTCCAGCCTGGGAGCACCCTGCAACCTGCTCAGAGCTCCCTCCAATCCCGCAGGGAACTCCTGTGCCCCAAAACCAATCCCTTCTCCTCCCAGATTAAGGAACCCCTCTGGGACAGGAGCACCAACACCACGTGTGGGCACAGCAGAGGAGCTGTTACCGCACAGCACGTCCTTGCCCCCTTCCCACCACCATCCTCCCATGGCAGGAGCCAAGGCGGCCACCCCGGTGCACAGAAACCTTTATTCTGTTAAAGGGGAGAGTGCCCGTGGGACGGAGGGCTGGGGCAGGGGGGAACAATGCACCCTGGGGGACAGGGGACAGCTGGGGTCACCCATGGGGCTGCAGCGTGCTGGGGGCCACATGAGGCATGCACTGAGCTGCTGCCAGGGTACAGAGAGGGCTCCCCTCACCAAGAGCCCCACAGGCAGCTCCAAGAGCCAGGCCCGGGGTGGGATGGGGGGAACTGGTCCCTGATCACTGTGGCCGGGAGCGGGGCGCAGCCAGGGGAGCACAAGGACGTGAAGCCAAGCAAGAGCCGCACGCAGGAAGCCAAACCCCAGGTGAGCACAACCACAGCTCCCTCAGGGGGGGTCTCCAGGGAGGCACAAGCCCCCCCACACCACTGCGAGCCCAGAGGCTGTTGATGGAGTGGCTCCTGGGGTGAGCAGGGGGCTCAGGAAGGACGATCCCACCTCATCCCGCAGGCAGCCAGCCCCGGCCCAGCTAACGGATGCTGCCGTCGCCCTCGCTGCTCTGCAGCTTCTCGCGCTCAATGGACCACACCAGCTCCTGGACAAACTTCATCTCCGAGGCCACCTGCTTGGCCAGCGCCTCGTAGTGGTTCTCCAGCTTTCGGTAACGCCTCTTGAGGCCGTTGGCCACCTGCACCACGCTCTTGGTCTCCTCCTGTGCCTGCTTCTTCAGGGCCTCCGTCTTCTGCAGCTCCTGCCGGATCTGGCGGAGGTCCTGGCTGATGCTCTCATTCTCCTCTTTGTACCACGCCTCCTTCTCCTCATAGATGGACAGCAGGGCCTCGATGTCCTCCTGGAAGGACTTCTTGTTCCTCTCCAGCTCTCGGAGGCTCTCCTCAGCTGCAGCCACCTCCTCCATGACCTTGGAGAAGCGCTCGAAGTTGATGTAGGTGTTGTTTGGTGGCATGCTGGAGTGGGACTTGATGGTGTACTCCTTCAGGCGTGTGGTCTTCAGCCGGCGGCGCTCGGGCTTCTTGCAGCTGTCTTCGTTGCGGACGTTCCTCCTCTTGATCACCTGTGGAAAGGGATGGCCACAGGCATGAGGTGCAGCACCCACCTATGGTCTGCAACACATAACCCAGACCTCTCAGGTGTCTGATACCCAAAAAGTGCCAGTTCTTTCAGTTCTCACCTTAATCCAAGGGTGCTCCAGGCTTTGAGCGATGGTCATCCGTTTCCTGCAAAGACAGCCAGGCTGCGACCAAGGGGCAGAGGCTTCACTGCCTCTTTCCCTGTCAAAGTCCTGGAAAAGCAGCTTGGATCCGAGCACCTCTGGGGCACAGATGGGCCCAGATGAACTCGCTGTGCTCAGGGGCTGCCGTCAGCTCCCTGGCCTCATGCAGCCTCCCCACGGCAAACACACCCCAAAGAGCCTGCAGGAACCTCCTGCCTGATGTCTGATCACACAGCACCACTGCTCCGGGGTGCTTGGGTGAGCCCTTCACCCCTTCCATAGCCTTTTCCCTCCTTTTCAGCTAAGCTGCTGCACCCTCAGGGTGATCCCAGAATTCATGCCGTGCCTGACACAGGGGAGAGCTTTGGTTTCCAAATCCTACCAGCAGCACGAGGGAAGTGGGGGGATAAACAGGATTTATAAACAAGCAGCAGACAGGCACGGGCAAAGGCAGGCTCAGAGCTAAACTCCTTGTGGACAGGGGATGTGGGAGCTGCCCACAGACAGAGAGTGGGGCAGGAAGGACCGTCCCCCTCCCAAGGTAACCCCCAGCTCTGCTCCCTGCCTCTCACTTGGGGTCCTTGACGAGCAGGCGGCGGATGAAGTCCTTGGCCAGCTCGCTGGTGTTGCTGAAATACTCCTCATCGAAGTCGTAGTTGACAGCAGATATGTTGGTCAGGGTCTCCTGCTTCGTTTCCCCCAGGAAGGGGGAGGCTCCACTCAGCCTGCGGTGAGAGCAGGTTGTGACACCCCAGAGAGGTGACAGCCCGAGTAGGGGACTCGCCCTGCAGAGCCCCTCTGCCCCAGACTCCCCCTATACTCACAGGATGTAAGTGATGACCCCGATGCTCCTGGAAGAGAGAGGAAGATGAGGTTGAAGCTCTGCAGAGCTCCCTGCATGTTCAGCAGGAGGGCAGACCCACAGGGAGGGGATTCACTCACCACATGTCCGCCTCCAGCCCCAGGGGTTCGTAGTTGACGATTTCTGGGGCTTTAGAAGGAAAGAGGAAAGAAAACAGCATTATTCCGGGGGAAAGAAGCCTTTCCCCATGACCTCCCCCTGGCAACACACACCACGGCTTTGGGCATCTCCCTGGGATTAAGCCAAAGCTTTTGGCGTCCCGCTGGAACGCCGCCAGCCGGAGCTCACCTACAAACTCCGGGGTCCCAAATATATTCTTGAATTCATTCCCAGCTTCAATCTTGTGGGCAATCCCGAAGTCGATGAGTTTGATCCGAGGGTTTGGCACGTTCTTGTCCAGCAGCATGATGTTCTCTGGCTGCGGGGGCAGAGGAGCCGGCGGTTACCCCACACACTTCAGGCAGGGAGAGATCCCAGAGCCAGCTCCACAGGAGCCTGGATCCTCATCGCTGCTCCCCAGCTGCCGAGCTCGGGGTGCCTGCATGTCCCAGCCCTCACCTTCAAGTCGAAGTGGGCGATGCGTTTGGAATGCAGGTAGTGCACCCCGTCCAGGATCTGCTTGAGGAACTGAGTGGCCTCCTCCTCTGTGAGGGACTCCTTCTCAGCCAGGAAATCAAAGAGCTCGCCGCCCGAGACCAGCTCCAGGATGAGCACCACGTCCGTCTTGTTCTCGAAGATGTCGTGCAGGGTGATGATGTTGGGGTGCTGGATCTCCCGCAGGATGTCCACCTCCCTCTCGATCTCCTCCCGGCTCACGCCACGGCGGCTGGACGACAGCCGACGCTTCTTGATGAACTTGGCCGCGTATTCCAGGCCCGTTTTCCTCTCCCGGCACTTCCGTACGATGGCAAACTGCCCGCTGCGGGATGCAGGGAGGAGGTGAGGAGAGGATCATTGTGCTGGTGTGTGCTGGGCAGCGGGGTCAGCACCGGTACGAGGATGGGAGTTCACCCTCGTCCCTTGTGCCCCAGCTGAGCCCTCCCCATGGCCCCTCTGCTGGGACGCACAAGGATCCCTCAATGACTTCCCCCTAGGACAGATCCATCCCACTTCCCAGGGCTGCCCTGTCCCCTCCCCGCTGCCCCGGCCATTGGCCATCCCCACCAGCACACGGTGACGTGTGGTCCTGTCACCAGCCTCCGTCATCAGCCTCTGTGGCGCCCGGACCCAAGACTATTCTGTACATCCCTGTATCACCAGGGCCACCCACAGCCCCCCCAGGGCAGGGACCAGCCTTGCCCAGGTGGGATCCAGCCCCCAGGCACCACATCCATCCCCAGGGCTCCCGCTGGATGCAGCTCCAGCCCCAAGGGAAGGGGACCCAGAGCAAAGCAAAGAAGCTCCCCCCTTTTAAAGGAACAAACACTAAAGCCACCCAGAATGTTCCCACTGCTCAATTCCTTCCCAGGGCCTGGGAAGCAGCACCCGAGGGAGCCCTGGGGCCACGGCTGTGGCAGACCCTGACTCCTGCTGCAGCTGAGGCAGCGCTGGAGGATCCAAACCCAGCCCACCCTTACCTAACCCCCCCCCTCCCCCGCAGCCTCTCCATCCCGATGATTAAATCCCATTTTCAGGCAGTGATTCACCCCGGATCTGTCCCACGGGCGCAGAGCCAGGCAGCAGCAAGGGGCCTGGCCAAACCCGGGTAAGACAGGAGCTCTGCTGGGCCTGCCCACGTATAGCAGTGAGTTTAACGTGAATTAACACCTTCCTTTGTTAATACACAGCTGCTGGAGGTGCCTGGCTCTGCCCACAGCCCCACTGCCTGCATAGCACAGAGGTGGCACAGGGACACTACGGGCGCTGCAGTAGGCGGTGAGGATGCTCGGGCAGGGAGGGCTGCAGCCACGGAAGCCCCCAGAGCGCAGAGGGGCCGGCACTCACCTGCCCAGCTCTTCCCCCATCTCATAGAAGTCCTCCACGCTCTCCTGCCGGAAGGTGGACATGGCTGCGGAGCTGCAGCTGCCCCGACCCTGCAAGCGGAGCTGGGCGCTGGGAGCAGCCGGGGATCAGCACCTGCGGCACCAGGACGGGGGGGGGTTCGCACCAACACCAGCAGCGGTGCTGGGGACAGCTCGGGGCAGGGCCTGGCACACGGGGACCGAGGGGAAGGAGCCTTGAAGCAGCGCAGCCCCACTGCTGTGCTATGGGGATGGAGGGGGTTAGTCCTGGGGACACCCCCCGGGTGCCATCACGCCCCTGCACCATGCAGGGACAGGAAGGAGCAGGGCCGGTGGCTGTGACCCCATGGCCATGCTCGATCCCAAGCCTGTCACTGCAGGCAGCACCCCCCCCCCCCCTTGCCACAGCCAACCCCACAGCCCCACATCCCCTCCCTGCCCCACAGCCCCCCCCATCCCTCACAACCTCCTCCAGCCCCACAACCCCCTCATCCCGATCCTCCCCATCCCCTCCCTGCCCCACAGCCCCCCCATCCCTCACAACCTCCTCCAGCCCCACACCCCCCCATATCCCAAACCCCACAGACCTACCCCCCCGCCCCATCCCTCACAGCCCCACATCCCGATCCCCTCCCACCCCTACAATCCCCTCATCCCGAATCCCCCATCCCTCACAACCTCAGCCCTCATAATCCTTCCCCCCCCTCCAACGTCCCAAACCTGGGCCGCCGCCGCCCGCGTCGCCGCCGCCACATTCCACCACAGCCGCTTGGCTCCGCCCATCCTCTGAGCGACGTCCCGCCCCGCCTATTGGCGGGAGGGGACGCCGCTCAGAGAACGGACGGAGCTCATTGGATGAGCGCGGTGGCATCGTCCCGCCCACCATGGAAAGCGCCTTGCCCATCCAACCCTAGTCCTCCCGACCGCAAGGGGGCGCCCTATTAAAGCGGAAAATCCCCCCCCCCCAATCCCAAAAGGAGCCCCTTATCAATTTTAATCATGATCCAATTTTATTAATTCCAGTGGCACTAATACAGGCGGCGATAGTCACGACCGACAGTCACACTGCAGCCCTTCCCCCAACCCCCCCCCCCCCCTCATTTTACATGGATTCACACCCCCTTACCCCCCAAACTGGCTTTGTATCGTTTTTGAGTCAAATAAATACAGAATTGGGCAAATCCGAGTGGAAATGGTTTAGTTCCAATGGCGGAGATGAGGCATGTGCAACACCGAAACCTATAAGGCTGTTTTTTAATCCTTTTCCTCCTCATTTCAAGTCTCAAAATCATTATGAAACCCATTCAATTAAATGCAAAGAGATGGCGGTGACGAGCGTTTAAACCCCTTTGCTAATTTCATTAATTCATTCCCTCCCTTCCCTGTTCCCGGAGTCCAAGGAGCTTGATTAGAGCTTGTCAAGGAAGTTATCCAGCGCTGGAATTCCTTCCTTCAGGCCCTTGCGCTTGCGGGTCTCGGCCACCACTTGGCTGGGGCGGCTGGCGCTGTCAAAGGGGTCCCCGGGGAGGATCTGCCAGTGGTCGAAGACGCACTGGGGGAAGGCCTGGCCCCCAGTGTTGGACCGGAGATCGGCTGTGAAACCTGCAGGGAGAGAGGACAGAGTGAGAACCTGCACCCCCCGGGAGATGGGACCCACAGGGACACCAACACGACACCCAAAGGAAGAGCTGGGGGAGACGGGGTCAACGCATCAGGGGGCTCCAAGATGGGGATGGAATGGTTTGGGTTGGGAGGGACCTTAAAACTCATCCAGTTCCAACCCCCTGCCACAGGCAGGAACACCTTCCGCTGGAGCGGCTTGCTCCATGCCACATCCAATCTAGCCTTTAAGGTTTCTGTCTAACCTGTGTCCAGTTTTGGTCCATGCTCTACAAACAAGCTGTCGAGGGGGTCAGTAGGAGGGCCAAAAATGAGACAGAAAGACTACACAGCCATGCGAGGACAGGCTGAGAGCTGGGCTTGTTCAGCCTGGACAAAAGTGGCTCCAGGGAGACCTTATCATCATATTCCAGCTCTCTCAGTCTGGCTCCAGAGCAGAGCTGCTCCAGCCCTCGCAGCATCTTCATGGATGGCCTCCTCTGGACTCACTCCAGCAGTTACCATCCCTGGAGTGATTTAAGACACGTGTAGATGTGGTGGTCAGGGACACGGTTTAGTGACGAACTTGGCAGTGCTGGATTAACAGCTGGACTTGATGATCTCAAAGGTTATGTTCTAATTGAAATGACTCAATGATGGCTGTGGTCAGACAGTGACATGCGGGATGCCCCCACTCCAGGCTGGGATCGAGTCCCCAGAAGCAGCACTCACCAAAGGACTCATTGACAGGCAGGTAGGCCTTGACCACGAACATAGGGGTGCCAGCCACCTGGGTCTCCTCAAACACGTGGCCACGCTTCCTGTTCAGCACCCCATAGATGCCACCGACCACCTGCTCTGGGCACTGCAACAGAGAGAAAAGGGTCAGGATCACAGGCCACCCACTGCCACGTCCTTCTCCAGTATCTTCTGGCCTGAGGGGATGCTCCTCACCTGGATTTCCACAAGGTAGATGGGCTCCATCAGCCGGGGCTGGGCAGTGAGCACGCAGGCATACAGGCACCTCCTGGCAGTGGGAATGATCTGCCCGCCTCCACGGTGGATGGCATCGGCGTGCAGGGTGACATCATGCACATCGAAGCGCACGCCACGCATGTTCTCCTCACACAGGACACCCTGGAAAAGCAGAGCAAGGGCTCAGACACCACCGTTCTGGGGACAGCTGTGCTCCCAACCAGGATGCTCCGGCCCCTCAGCTTATGGGCATTCCCTGGAAGCAGTTCTAAGGGCACGAAGGGCCAGAGAGCCACTTATCAAGTGGTCTTCCTCACCCAGGAGCTCCAAACCAGCTGTACCTGGCCTGAGGCACAGCCACAGCCCTTTAGAGAAGCCTTCAAGCACCAGAACCATTCCCACCAGCACCTCATCCCTCATCTCAATGGCTCACGTTGGCAGCAGAAGCACCAACATACATTTATGATGCTGCAACCCAAGTTTTTGGCCAGGAAAAGTAATTTTTTTCCACATAAATGGGGAAAAAAGCCCAAGTTGTTGGCATCTAAACTGGAGAAGAACTGCTCCTGTTGCTGTTCCCAACTAATTTCAGAGTCATCTCTTGCCTAGTCCCATGAAAGTAACTTGTAAGGCAGGCCAGATCCCTATGGAGCCTCCCAGAGCACCCCTCATTTCCTTTGGATGCCAGCTCTGTTGTTCATCTCAGCAGGTTCTGTCCCTGCTGCTCCACTTTGCTCTGAAAAGCTCTTTCAGATTTGAAGCACATGCTGCTGTGATGGAATTTCTCCACAGTGCTGGGAGAAAGCTTTTTGTCTGGAGGTTGTTTGTCTGAAGTGACCTCCAACCCAGTCACCCTGTTCCATTTATCCTAAAATACACTTTCAAATTACACATACATTGCCCCATGTGTGATGGGTTTCCCTCACCTCCTTTGTTGCCCACTGGAAGCCAGCCACTACGCTGTCCTTGATCTCATTCAGGTACTGCACCCCCTTGGTGATGTCAGTCAGGATGTTGGGGCCGGTGCCATCGGGACCAAAGCACCAGATCTTCCTGGCCTCGGTGACATCCCACTCGTACTTCTCAGCCAGGTAACGAGCTCGTTGCTTCAGCTCCTGACGGGCAGAGACCTCCCCCTTGTCGATGTCCTCAGCCAGGCCATCAGGGAAGGGCCGGGCCTTCATGTAGAGCCTGTTGTGCTTGTTGGGGGACTTGGAAAGGCACATCACGTTGGATTCCTCACTGACTGTCTCGCGGTAGGACACAACAGGATCCGATTTCTGCAGTAACAGAGAGCAGGGAGCAGCAGTGAGCCACCAAGCAGACCACAGCTCACCGAGGGCTCTGACCACCGCAGCCCCTCTACCTTGATGGGGATACAGGCATGGTCCTCCTCCAGGTCCTTCAGGCAGATCTCCAAGTGCAGCTCCCCTGCGCCAGCGATGATGTGCTCCCCGGACTCCTCGATGATGCACTGAAAAGACCATTAATGCAGCAGGTGAAGCTTCTGGCTGCAATGCAACAAAATCTCTTGCTCCTAAAACATTAGTGATTGTCTCTGATTTTTGACTCTCAGATCTGCTTTTAGATGCTCTTTCTGCTGACCTGAGGATGATCTGGTCTCACCCCAAGGTGGGACACCGCATTCCCTCCCACTCCAGCAGGCTGGGACCAATGCTCAATTCAAGACTTCTCCACCAGCACAATCACCACTGAAAGCCAAGCCTCCTGTGCCAGCAGCACCAGGATTCCTCCTGGCCCCAAAACCATTCTGGACATTCACCTGCACCATAGGGTCAGACTTGGCCAGACGCTTTAGTCCCTCCACCAGCTTGGGCAGGTCAGCTGGGTTCTTGGCCTCCACAGCCACACGCACAACAGGGCTGACGCTGAACTTCATCACTCTCATGTTGTGAGCGTGCTCAAAAGTGGTGATGGTTCCAGTCTTCACAAGGAACTGGTCAACACCAACCAGACCAACTATGTTTCCACAAGGCACGTCCTCAATGGGTTCAACGTAACGGCCCATCATGAGAATGGTCCTGGTGAGAGAGAAGGCTGTTTTAATGAAGTCTGACAGAAAAGGTCCCACCAGGCAGGATCCTGGAGCTCAGCATCAGATTTGAAGCCGGGGCCAAGCACCTCAGAGGCAAGAAAAGACACAAAATAGCACTAGAACCACAAATCTGAAGCACCAAGCACATCCCAGCCAGGACTGACCTTTGAATTGGCTTCAGGTACAGATCCTCTTTCTTGCCAGGTGTATAGTTTGGTCCCATGATTCTGACTTTCAAGCCAGTTGAGACGAGACCAGAGAAGACACGACCAAAAGCGTAGAAACGTCCCTTGTCAGAGGTTGGCACCATTTTAGAGATGTACATCATCAGGGGGCCTTTGGGGTCACAGTTCTTAATACCTGGGAGAAGGAGAGGTCAGCCTGGTTCAGTATTATCTCTAGTACCCGGCACACATCCCCTGTACCCCCCCACCCCCCAAGTATCAACACAAGACATGCACCCACTACTGTCCCAGGCTGCTGACTTCTGGACAGCCCAAGCAGAGAGAAAGATCTCACAGAATGGTTTGGGTTGGAAAGGATTTAAAGCTCCTCCAGCTCCAACCCCTGCCACAGGCAGGGACCCCTTCCACTGGAGCAGCTTGCTCCAAGCCCCTGTGTCCAACCTGCCCTTGAACACTGCCAGGGATGGGGCAGCCACAGCTTCTCTGGGCACCCTGTGCCAGTGCCTCAGCACCCTCACAGGGAAGAGCTTCTGCCTAAGAGCTCATCTCAATCTTCCCTGCCACTTTAAAGCCATTACATCACCAAGAGATGTTTTATATTAATACAAAGCTCAGCATGAGCCTCTGGCATACACCCTATCTACTCTCCAGTCAGCTAGCTCAGCCCTCCGGAGTAAATCTGTGAGCTAGTTAAGCATGTTTGATCCGTCCCAGAACAGATACAGACTCAGGAATTCCAGTAGCTACCGAGCTGTGTGCCTGGAGAATGAGATGGCCACACGGTGGTGGAACACTGAGCACTTATATGAAGAGATAACTAGCAGCAAAGCAGCAGCTCGTCCTACCTATGGCAGCCTCATCATCAGGGGGTCCCTCGTAGAGCAGCTCACAGCGGTACTTCTGGGCTGTGACAGGAGAAGGCAGGTGAATGGTGATCATCTGCAGCAGGGCATCTCCAGCAGGCAGCCACCGCCTCATCACGGCCTGAGCAGAGATCGGAGGAGCAAGACCTGGTCAGGCTGTTCACAACCTGCAGTTCACCTTCCACCTCCAACAGCACCTCCCGACACAAGCAGGGTTTGGAGCTGCTTAGTAACTTAACACAGCTGGAGCAGCACAACCCCTCATCTCCTCCCCACAGTCTCACCTTCAGCAGGGGTTTGCCCTCTTTGTCCTTATCTTCACTGTCAAGCTTGATGTCCAGCTTCTCAATCAGTTTAGCCGCCTCCTCCTTCTTGAAGTTCATGATTGCACTGAAGACCTGGAACAGCAGCAGCAGTTACGAATGCTGCCCATGACCCAGTTTGCAGCAGCACCATGTCTCTGAGGAGAATTTCTGTCCTTGCTCATCACCCAGCTGAACCCACCCAGAGGCACAGACCTGCCTGCACAACACCCACTACCCCTTTCCCTGCCCACACGGAGTAACGAGACGTGTCAGAGGTTTCAATTTCTTCAAGCAGACAAGTCAGGTCAAAGTGAAGAAATTTTCCATCATCATGCACAGCCCCAGCCTGGATGAACACTGAGGAACTCACCTTGAAGATGGGGTCAAGGATGAGCTGGCAGAAGGTCCTGGGCAGTTTCTTTCCATCTGGGCTGGTAGCAGATTTACTGAACTTGCCAGTAGCAGGATCAAAATATCTGGAGAAAGAATCAAGTCAGACAAGTATCAATACAGAGCCCAGCTACAGAAATGTGGCTCGTTCTGGCTGCTGAGGCCAGCTGCTAAAAACCATCTTCATACTTTCCTCCATCACTCCCATGTTTTCAGAGCAACACTGAACTTAGGTTGCCAGTCACCATCCCCTCCCCATTATCTGGGTTTCCTACTCATGGGTAACACCCCCTTTGCTAGCACACACCCCAAGTGACTGAGCCAGGGCTCTAAGCAGGCACAGCCACATCCTCCCTCCTTCCCCATCTCCCCCACTATCAGGCTGCAGCCACACGAAGCTGATCCAGAATTAGACCAATCTTCACCTGTCTCCCCACAGCTTCTTCATCATGTCTTCAACCTTCTTGGCACGCTCAGATGCGTTCAGCTGGGCATCCCCCTTGGCAGCAAACTTTGCAACGTACATTTCAGCAAACTGCTTCAGAGTGAAGGCCCAGCCATGCAGGCCAGAGCCAAAGCCCACTGTGCCCAGCACTGGGTCAATCTGGAAGAGAACCAACAGCAGAGCTGGGTTACAGAGGAACAGCCACAGCACGTGACTGCAATCAGCTCATTTCATCCCAAACAGCACTGAGTACAAAGGTTCAAAGCGGAGCTTCAGGACTAATGGGCTCTTGAGCCACTCTATGACAGCAGCCATCTCTGAGGTTGCAATTAGATCCCAGCCCACCTCCACTTCAGCTTTGGATCGCACAGCCAGGTTGGGTTTTCTTCAACAGGCTCAGCAGCTGCCCTGGTGTGGGTGCAGGGAACACTCCTGTCCTTCAGAGGAAGGATGAGCAGTACAGAAAAGCCAGCAGCATGTGGCGAGTGCTCAATGGGGACAAAGCAGGAGCCTCCAGCCCACAGTCCAGCTTGCTCTGAGGAATTCACCCAGGAGCAGGGCTTGGGATGCAGGAAATGGCAAACACCTACTGGCCTCCCATTTCAGAAGAGAGCTGGGGGTGGGATGCTGTATGGGAACCTCAGGTCTCATGTCACCCACCATCACAGATGTGAGCAAGAAGGTGGCCTCCAAAGCAACAGTCCCCTTTGGAAGGGGAGAAAATGCTTCCTTGTGTTTATAGTCTTTATTTGCTCAAGCTTTGAACTAGGAGGTTATATTAGATGAAAGCACAACAGAGCTCCAAACCAGCACCCATCTGGGTAGGATAGCATCTTCGTTACTGCACTCTTGCCTTGCTTCTCCGCTTGGGACAGCAAAGAAGGACCAAGGAGACAATCAGCTCCCTCCCACTGCAGGACATAAGCTCAAATCACAGTGCTCCCAGCTCCCACTTACCATGATGTTTCCCATGGGGCCGCTTTCCCCTTCTCCATACGTGGAGATGATGACGTTCACGTTCTCCACGATGCGCTGGAAGGTCTGGTACAGCTCTTCTGGCTCCAGCTGCAGCTCCAGCAGCGCTCGGTCCATCTTGTTCATCATCAGGACAGGCTTGATCCTCTCTGCAATGGCCTGACGCAGCACAGTCTCTGTCTGCACGCACACGCCTGCCAAACACAGGGGAATCAGTTATCCCCAGCTTCAAATTCACCCGACACACACTCCAGCTGCACATGGCTGCGGAAGCCCTTACCAGAGACACAGTCTACAACAACCAGGGCGCCATCGGTGACACGAAGAGCAGCAGTAACCTCTGAAGAGAAGTCCACGTGCCCAGGAGAGTCAATGAGGTTGATCAAGAAGCCAGAACCATCTTTGCTCTGCTTGATGAAGGCCAAGTCGTTTTCAGAGAGCTCATAAAATAGGGATATAGCTCTGAAATGAAAGAAACATTATTCAAATTGTCACGTATACATTACCTCTCCTTACAGCTTAGAAACAGGCTTTTACTGCAGACAGACAGCTGTGCTTGAGTCTAAGGATCTCTCCCAGTGTGGGAGATAACCAGGAGCACAGGCTAAAATCTGCCCTTCCTGTGGCCCTCTGACACCAGGACCTCTTCTGAAACCATAACCTCTTGTGACTCTCTGCAATATGAAATACCCAAAGAGGGTTCCATTTCTTCCAATCAAGCAACTACCCTTCTCCTACAAGGCCCAACCACCTTTCTGAGCTCTCTCCATGCCCATCAGGGTCATAAAACTGCCTGTGGCAACACAGCCACAAGGTACATGACCAGAGGTGCTCCCAAGACAGTCGCTGCACAGCATCCACAGGACTTCAATGGGTACCAGCCACATCCAACAGTTCCAGGGCTAAAATGGAAGGCTGAAGCTCCTGCTGTACATCTACTTCCCAGTGGCCACTAAGGTGATGCTCTATGATTCACCAGAAGCTACTCAATACTCTCTCTCCCAATTAAGTAATCCTCAAGAGATGAGCTTCTGAACTAGCCTAGACAAAGCCTGACGCTGTCTTCACCCCTCTCATCGCCAGCGGAGCACTCAAAGCCCACCGTGAGCTCAGGCCACGCTGCAGGAGCGCCGAGGAGCCCGGCGGGAGGGCACTCACGTTGATTTGATGGTGATGCACCGTTCCTGCTCATCCTTTCTTGTGTCGGTGAACCGGGTCTCCCCCGCGCGGGCAGAAGCGATGATTCCAGCTTTGCATACCAGAGAATCAGTCAAGGTTGATTTGCCATGATCAACGTGGGCAATCACAGACATGTTTCTGATGTTGGCCTTTTTGTCCATGATGGCCCGTATCTGGTCTACTGTGAAGTTCACCTTGACGAGAGAAGGGGGGGGGAGAATAACACGGGGTGTATAGAAACAGCTCCGGCAACTCCAGGGAGCCCAAACAACTGCCATGGCCGCACTGACAACGGCTCTGCCTGCATTACACCACAGCCCACAGCAAGGGCACCGCAGACACCGGCGTCACAGGCTGCAAGGCCCAGGTCTGCAGTGTGAGCCCCCAGCTCCGCGTCCTCCCAACCGCAGCACCACGAAGGGGGTGTCCTCCCGTCCCCCCCACCTGAACCCAAGCCCTCTCTTGGGCGCTGCTCCGCGGCTGGAGGTATGTGTGTGTGTGTGTGGGGGGGGGTGACAGCCCGGAGCGCTGCCCCCGCCCGGGCCGCAGCGTTACATAAGGCAGCGCAAAGGCCCGTCCCCGGCGTCAACACCGCCGCGGTGCCACATCACCGCCAATGCCACCCTCCCCGCGGGCCGGGCGCAGGGCCCCGCTACCACCGGCGGACAAGGACCCCGCTGGGGCCGCGGAGCCCAGCCCCACCCGTCCCCCCCGGAGCCCCGGCAGGCCGGGCCCTGCCGCCGCAGGGCTCATCGCCGGGGACACGAGGAGCGCGGTGGCCGCGGAGCTCGGCGGGGCGGCGGCGGGGCGCGGGGGCTCACCATGGCGGCGGATGGCGGCGGATCCTCTGGGGCGGGGGGGTCACAGCAATGGCGGCGGCGGCGGCGGCCCTGTCTCGCTGGCGAGCGCAGAGCGGGCGGAAGAGAGCGCTGACGTCAACAGCCGCCTTCTTATAGGGCGGCGCCGGCCGAGGGGGCGGTACCTGCGCAGGCGTAGCCGTGGCCCTCTGCCCCGCCGCGGCTCTATGGTTGGCGGCGATAGGAGGCTGCACGGCCGCGCACCGGGGGCCTGCAGCGGGGAAAGCAGCCGCCGGACCGGCGGGCGAGCGCGGGGCTCCGGGTCCTGCAGAGCGGCGGTGCAGCAGAGCCCGGTGTCAGTCCCGTCCCGGCGCCCTGCTCCCATACCCGGTTTGCCGAGGGCCTGTAGCGGCGAAGCTCCAGCGCCCCCTGCGGGCAAGGAGGAGCACGGTCCCGCACCGGGTCCGGATGGGACCCTTGGGGATCCCGCTGCCAGCTCCTGCCGGGCTCCCGCACGTGTCTGTGGCAGGCAGGGACGGGCAGGACGGCGGCGGAGCTCCCGCTGGGGTGACAGGATGAGTTACAGGCTGATGGGGTTTCCATAGCCATCGCTTGAAGCTTTAGGACCGGTACTGATCTGTGGTGGACTGGAAGGGAACGCTGGAGAGCCTGACCGGTCTGTCTAGGAGGCTGGTTAATTGCCTTTGTGCTTAATTAGCTGTGGGGTTGATAAGGAAGAGAAAGTGCTGGAAAAGCTCTCCTGGTGCAATGTGTCACCCCGGCTTCCAGGATTCCCTCCTGAAGAGGATGCTGTGTACGCATAGAAATGGAGCAATTGGAGCCCAGGAGGGAAATACAAAACATAGGAGAAAAAATTTCTACATAAAAGATGTTTTTAATAAGTGATGGTTATTGGAGAGAGCTTTCCATGGGGGTAACAAACACTGACCTGGATGGGAGGGCTGCAGGATCTCAGGGCTGCAATCACCACCAAGCAGGGTGGGTGTCGACACAAGATGCCACAGGGGAACGTGACTAAAGGGACAGCATGGCACCTTCCACTGGAGCAGCTTGCTCCAAGCCCCTGTGTTCAACCTGGCCTTGAACACTGCCAGGGATGGAGCAGCCACAGCTTCTCTGGGCACCCTGTGCCAGCGCCTCAGCACCCTCACAGGGAAGAGCTTCTGCCCAAGAGCTCATCTCAGTCTCCCCTCTGGCAGGTTCAAGCCATTCCCCTTGTTCTGTCCCTACAGGCCCCTGGCCAAAGCCCCTCTCCAGCTTTCCTGCAGCCCCTTCAGGCACTGGAGCTGCTCTGAGGTCTCCCCTTCAGGAGCCTGGCGAAAGTGAGTGAGTGAGGAGAGAGCCGGGCCCCGGGGGCGCCGGGCCGAGCCGGGCCGGGCAGGGCAGGGCCGGGCGGGGCCCGGTGGGGGCACCGCGGGCGGGAGGCACCGCTCCGGCCTCGTCCCTGGAGCCGGCAGTGAGAGCCGAGGGGGCGGCGCCCTGGGACCGCCCCCCCCCCTCCGCATTTACCTCAGGGGCTGCCCCGCCCCAGCCGTGGGGTCCGGCAGCGGCTCCCCCCCGGACTCCAGGCCCGGTCCGGTCCGGCTGCAGAGCCGCCCGCCGCTGGGCTCTCTCCTGGGCCGGGCCTCGGTGTTCCCCGCGGGGAATTCCCAGTGATTAATTAGCGCAGGTGGCTTCCCCCAGCCGACCGGCGGGCTCCGGCCCCCGCTCCCCGCGCACCTCGCTTTCTCCCCCAGGCCAGGCGTGCCCTGTGCTCCGCGGCCTGCCCCGGGCTCCCTGCGGCCGGCTCGGGGGCGGGGTGCGGAGCTGTCCAGCCGGGCCCCGCGGGTGGAGCGCTCGGGAGCTGTTGCGGCGGCCTCGGGGGGGGATGGCGGTGTGGGGCGAGCAGGGCCCTAGGCCGAGGTAGAGCGCTGCGTGGTGGGGACGGCCCCTGAGGCCCCTTTGGCCGTGGGGTGAAGGGAAGCGGCTTCACAGCAGACGGGCCTGAAGTTGTGTTGGGCTTCCTCGTGTCCTGTGCACCCCCCCAGGCCTTGTGGGGTACCGCGCTCTGCCATGTGTTTCTCGTTTTCCCTCGGGGTCCCTCTCCTGGAGCCAGGACTTGTCCGTGTCCTATTGGTGCCACAGAGACCTGGTTGGTGGCACTGGAGTGGGCTTCACCCCACAGCCTGGCAGGGAATCTGGTGCTGAGGGTGCTTACAGAGCAATAGCAGCAGGTAGAAAGTGTTTCACATCTGCAGGGTCAGCCCATCGGTGAGGATGTGGTCAGATGCCTGTGGGAATAGGATTTGGAGAGGCTTGTTTTAGGGGACATTGCCTTCTCCCTGTTCTTGGGCCACTCTCAGTGTGGCGAACTGTGCCCAATGCTGCAGAGAAGGGCATGTACTTCCAGGGTATTATGGTTGTTCCCATAGCGCGTGTTTAATGGGCTCCGTGCCACTCACGTGCAAGGATTCCTGGGGGAAGGAATAGGCTTTAGCATTAAGGATCTCAGTAGTTAGTGGGATGTCTCTTACTCGTGCTCTTGTACAGGTCCAAGCCTTAGTAACAGTTTTTATTTGAAGTCCCTTTGGCTACTGCTTAAATCTGGTCATCCTTCAAAATGGAAGCTGCAGAAAACCATCAGCTTGAAACTCCACTTTATGCACCCACAGTCCCGAGTGCCCAGTGGAATAGGAGCATAAGTGTGGGAATACCTGTCTGCTGTGCTTCTGGTGCTGCCTTGGTGTATTTACCTTTGCAAATGCACGGTTTAGCCTCCAAGTGCCTCAGAGAGGACACCACGCTCTCCATTTTGTAGTTGAAGAAAGCTGAGGCACAGAAAGTAGGTTTCTCCCAAGATCACTCAGGTGGGATGTGGCGAAGCAGCAGGATGATCCAGATCTCCTGAATCCTGACTCTCCATCATTTAAAAATCCTTTCTTTCCTCTTTAAAGTTGTCTGAGAGGGGAAAAACAACCCTCTCATCAAAGGTATTTTGGGACACATCATGACTGCCAAAGATTTTAACTACAGGCAGTGACGTTTTTGTAGCATCTTTTGGGCTTCCAGATTAAATGACAGATTTCATGAGAAAGGAGAAAATAAAATGGCATTTTCCCTGTAGTCTAATTCCCACACATGTGAACGAAGCGGCTGTTCAGTGTTGCTGGAATCAATAGTAGCTTTCTTAAGTTAAAATTTAAACCCCCCAAAACCAATCAAAACCCTTTGTTTCTGTTTTAGTCCAGAAAATTACAAGGCTCCTATTAACTTCCACAGAAATCTGTTTTTTATACATTCTTTTTAAACTTTAATCCCCATACAAGAGCATAGGCTGGATCTCTGCTTCTGCTTTGGTTTTTTACTGCAAGACAGCTGGGTTTTCTTCTTGAATTCCCATCCTTCCCACAGGCCAGGGAGGATACTGAGTGAATCCACATGGATACCTATGAAATATATTTTTAGGGCAGCTTGTGTTTTCAAAAGCATGTACTTAATAAGCTTGTCTTGTGCATTCGTAAAGCTGCTTTGGCATACGAGAGAACTGAAACATCAGCATGAGCGGGCTCTAGCACAAATAATTCCTACTTCTTACCCTGATGGAAAATTACCTGATAGAGTCACCTGTGACCCTGCACCTGAGTTTCCACAGGAGCAACAGAGTAAAGTTTTGGAGATGGAGGTTGTTTTTTTATTGCTTATCAAAGCACTGCAATCGATTCATCTCAGTGCAACAGTGGAGGCAGCTGGCTGTGGCCATGGGGGAGTGCTTGGCAAAGCACCCAAATAGGGTTTGGAGGCATTGTTCTCATGGGAACATGCTGCTCTCTTTAATAGTCTTCTAATAGCTTTCCATGCTCTCAAATACGTGGGTTTTTTTCAAAGATCCTGTAGGAATGATTCGGAAGGGGGTTTTGCCCATGCAGGTAATGTACGGGTGCACTGAAACACAGGCCAAAAGGACTGGCAGCTCCAGCTCACTTAAATGTCACTTGCCATCCACTTCCCATTCATTTCCTTCCTTTGCCTTCCACTAATACCAGTTTAGATGCAGTTTTTAATGTAGCTCTCCCCTGAAGGTGCCTGGGAAGTCTGGGTGCTTGGAGCTTCCATGCCCAAGGAGTTAAGGCGCTGTTTCAGTGTGTGGGGACTGGTCTTTGAGGTGTTTTCCTTTGTGCTCACTCTTGCTTCCAGTTGACCCACCTTGAGGATTTATCTGTAGCATTTATCACAAATGATTTTTGAGTAATTGGTTGACTGTTGTGGCACCTCTCTGTTTCTTGCTGGTATTTCAGTTGATGGTCTCCTCTATATTCACGTTACTCAAAGAAGTACCTGAGAAACAGGATGATACTCAGGTGAATAAGAACTGGTATAAACAGAAGGCGTAGTGCCTTGTAAGGGAGTTTCGTAGTGTTTTGGCTTCTAGTTGTAGTATGTAATAAGAACTGACACTCTGCATGCTTATAACTGTAAGGGTGTTTTTACTTTTTTTCTCCCCTAGAACATGGTGATGAGTTTCCGAGTCTCAGATCTTCAGATGTTGCTGGGTTTCGTTGGCAGGAGTAAAAGCGGACTTAAACACGAACTAGTCACCAGAGCACTGCAACTGGTGCAATTTGACTGCAGCCCTGAGGTTTTCAAGAAAATTAAGGAGCTCTATGAGACTCGCTATAACAAGAGGAGCTCTGAAGCTGCTCAGCCCCAGCCCCAGCAGCACCGCTCTGCTGAGGCACTCTCCATACACACCAACTACGACCGCGGGAGCACCATTCCCCGGACTACTATCCCCACCACTAACATTGACTATCCTGCTCTCTATGGGAAATACCTTAATGGACTGGGGAGGTTGCCACCCAAAGTTGCAAAGCCTGAAGTTCGCCTGGTGAAACTTCCCTTCTACACGACCCTGGATGAGCTGCTGAAGCCAACAGAATTAGGTGAGTTTTCAACACGCTGCTGCATTCACGCTGGGCTCGGTCGGGGAGAGAAAAGTGATTCTGGATTAAGTGTCAGAAAGGAGACAGTGTTCTCAAGGATCTGTGGCAAGAGAGAGGCTGATTACCAGGGTGGTGGGTGCCCTCCTTTCCCTGTGTTCCCCCCTTAGAGGAGAATATTTCTGTCTGGTTTTCCCCCTCCTTGCCTTAGAACAGGTCTGTGGTTGCTTTGAGATGTAATTTGCAGTCCTGTCTTGTTTGGCTGTAGCTTTCCCATCCTTCGTTGCAAATGCTGCTGTGTTGCATGGTGCGGTCTTTCCCTGTGAATCAGAATCTGTATTCCGTCTCTGTAACAGAGCAGTGGATTGATGAAAATCATTCCATGTTGGTATCACACCTGTGCTAAGCCAGTCTGCTGGCACATGCTACACTCATGCTGTTTTCCAGTGCTTAAAATACCTGACCTAAAGCCTCCTGTGGATGAAAGAGGGTGGCACACACAGAAAAGGGTATTTCTGACTCATTTTGTGCTTGCTGTAGCTATTTGTGTCTGATGCTATGTATTTTGAGCTAGGAAAACTGGAAGAAGTGGTTTTTTACCCACCCTGGGGCCAGGAGGCTGATTTTTCATCAGTTTAGTTCTGAGAAACAAACAGGATTGTCACCAGAGTTTCACAGAATGTTCTTGTAGCAAAGACAGTGTATATGGAGGAGAAGCATCACTGTGGGTCGCACCTCAGCATCTCACAAAGCCCATGTGGTGATAGCAGGCTTCACTTCTAAATGAAGCTGGCACTTGGGAAGCTGCTCTGTCTTTGCTAAAAAAAAAAAGGTTTGATGTGCATGTGGATTGGAGGGGAAAAAAAGATAGATGAAGGTATGATTGTGCATGTACAAAAGGAGGACCAAGTCATCAGACTTGGGTAGTTTTCATCTCTGTTCATCAGAATATACATAGTTTTCATCTTCGTTTGGTAGCTTCAAATCTGTTAATGCTATGACTGATAAAACAGTTGAGGGGTGATTGCTAAAATAGTTTAAATGCTCTTTGGAGAAGGAGTTAGTTCAGCCTTAAACATGGGGTGGCATTTGTTAGTCAGAAAGACAAATGTAGTGTTTGAAAGGAAAACAAATTCTCAAGAGGTAGAACCATCCAGAGGCAGGAGGAGGGCCTGGCTGTACTTACTGTGATTAACAGATTTTGTTAAACATTGACATTAAATCTTCTGCATCGGATCAGAAGCAGGGTCTCATTATATCGAGTAGCTGACACCTCCCTCGGGTCAGCTTGTTCCCTGCAGCACATTTGACTGATTTTTCCCTCCTGATGAGAGTGGTTTCTGTGTAATGGTGGGGGATTGCTGGTGAGGAGCTGGGCATGAGCAGAGCTTTAGTCTTTGTCCCAGTCAATGTTCAGAGCCTAACAGCATCTTCCAGACACTTGTTTAATTTTCCCTGCCTGGTGACCTGCAATCCCTTCTGCCAGAGCCAACGGAATGAAGAAGCTACCTGTAACAGCTAGCTGCTGGAATAACTTCTACCTGAGGAGTTATGCTTGTGTGGGGCTCTGCTTAGTGTGGAAGGGTGATATAACAAACTGCTCTGAGGAAAATGAAGCATTTTTCCGTATGGAAGCTGCAGCAGTTTATGCTTCATTGCCCAGGTTTCCTGTTCTGTGTCTGGACCAAGCATAGGCTCCTTGTCAACCTCAGAAACTCGTAACGTGGAACTATCTGAAAGAGATTTAAGATTCCAGATCCACTTGGAGACGCCCAGCTGCTGTTGTAGTACCCTAGGCCACAAAAAGAGCTATTTTAAGCAGATAACCATGGTGGGAGTAGGGGAAGCTTAATTTATATGTTCCAGACTTCAATTAGAAGCATCTTTCATAACGACAAAGCTCTCTTGCCTCTCCAGGATGATTGCCTTGAGATGAAAGGTGAGGTGGGCGATGCCCGATTTGGCCTGTAGGCAGAGCAGGTTCCCTGAAGAACTATCAAATTACTATTAGACTTGTAGACAACAGTGGCTTCAGCTAAAAGCAGATAAATTAGGTTCCTTGCAAGCCAGCTAATACCTCATATTTGGTAACTGCAGACACAGTTTCAGTCAGTGGAAGCGTTGAGTTTAGCATCTGAGTTATCTACATGAAGCAGCTTCTGCTGCTTCTTTCTGGTCATGTCTGAGGGCTCTGACATGAAAGAATTTGTTCTAATTTACTGAAATTGCTGAAATTCTCTGGGGTGGATAAGGCTTAAAATGAAGATTGATCAGATACCTTCTTAGAGGGAATGAATCCTCACATCCCTCCTGCACTGTATGTTAAGTAGCTGACAAGGGGAGTGTTTGTGTGAGCTCCCTGGTGTCTGAGCACCTCGCTGATAAGTGTACGTGTGCTCTGGCACCTTTTTGGGCTGAAGCAGTGTGAACAGTTTTTGACACTCACAGTGTGCTGTGAGGGCTTCTGAAAGGGGTTTTTGTTCTGCACATGAGCTGCGACAGCCCATGCTCACTGTAGATACTGAGGCTTCTGGTCTTCTCCTGGAGGCATGCCAGAGAAGACCTTGGGGTACAGCTGCAGGAGCACAAGGCCATGTAGTCTGCAGGGTCCTGCTGCTGTCTCTGTACACAGCCTTGTTTGGGTTTCTCCCTCTGATAATACCTGCGGTGGTGTTGCTCTTCTCTCATGTCTAAGTCCTAAAACTGCTGCTTCAGCTCCCCACCCCTCCTCTGAAGCTGGACTTCAGCTGCTATAAACAGGGCCACTGATTTTGTGGCAAAGGCAACTGCCTTCCCCTGCTGCAGGGGCAAACACCGCTGCCATGAGGGAACTCCAGCAAATCCCAGCAAAAGCACATGCTCGTGCTGATGACCATGTGTTAAATGAGTCCTTCACCAGCTTACAAATATAAGAGATGCTGTACAGTTAACTTACAGAATCCCAGCCTGGTTTGGGTTGGAAGGGAGCTTAAAGTTCATCCAGCTCCAACCCCCTGCCACGGGCAGGGACCCCTTCCACTGGAGCAGCTTGCTCCAAGCCCCTGTGTCCAACCTGGCCTTGAACACTGCCAGGGATGGGCAGCCACAGCTTCTCTGGGCACCCTGTGCCAGCGCCTCAGCACCTTCACAGGGAAGAGCTTCTGCCTAAAAACTCATCTCAGTCTCCCCTCTGGCAGGTTCAAGCCATTCCCTCTTGCCCTGTCACCAAGTAGCTGCTGACAACACTAGCAGTCCAGTGGAAGATGTCCCTGTCCGTGGCAGGGGGTTGGAACTGAATGAGCTTTAAGGTCCTTTCTAACCCAAACCAGTCTGGGATTCTGTTTGATGCATCACAATAGCGACCAAATTGCCTGATTTGCAATTCAGGAGTGGGCTGGTTTTGATACTGGAAAACTTTGCTGGAGAGGTGACAGTGAATGGATTGGATACTTCATGGGCTTTGACTTCCATCAGCATCCCCCTCAGGTTCCCGTTGGTGCTGTGCTCAGAAGGCAGACGCTGTTTCTGTTTTCATAAAGGAAGAGTGAGCTGATAGAGATGCAAAATAAAACACGAACAGCTTCACAGATTTTTCTAATCAGGTTTGCTTTGTCTTTGTGTGGCTGAACAGAGAAGAGCGTGTCCATGGGCAGTTATTTAAGCAACAACATTAAAATGAGAGTCCGTGTGAAATGCTTTACTCCTCGCTGTTGTTTTGGTCAAGAAGACATTTTGATGGAAACTGGAATTAAATTAAAAGTCCATAACAATACCTTAGTTTTTGTTCTGAAAGCCCTTTTGTCAGTTTAAAGCTGAATTACCAAGGGGAGGTGTATGTGGTCAGTGAATGATTTTGTCACCGTGTCCTCTGAGATCTTAGAGCTGCTGAGGTTTTATCCTTCCTTCATCTCATCTTACTCATACACAGTAAAGTGCATTTCCATCCTTGGCAAATTTTGGTGTATTGGCCTTGAATAAACTCACAGTTGAGGTGATGCAAAGAAAAACGCCCAATTCTTGTTAAAAAGGTAAAAAAAAAAAGCTGTTTTATCACTTCCCATTGGTTGTGTTTATCCTGTGACTTTCACCTGCTCAGGGCCTGACTTCAGCTGGAAACATGCTCAGAGAATTTAACTAAATGTGTCTAAATTGAATATAAGGTACTAAGTGGAAGTTGTTACGAGTTTTGCACATCTCAAGCTTCATTGTAACCACATTAAATTGATGTGATCTTAAAATTGTCAAGGGATGAAAGGCTACAGTTAACACTGGGCTGTCAGAGGAGCTTGTCCAAAAGCCACTGCTTAACACCCTGCTGCAAGCACACCCTGAAAGTTGTGTGTTTAAGTCATGTTTTTTTCTCTTACAGCTGTTTTTTTTTGATGATTTTTTGTAATACTAAGCTGATCTTGTTGTTATTTTTGTTGCTGTTTCCTTTCTTTCCCAAAATCCGTCTGGTAAGTTCATGTTCTCATGTCGTGCATAGGTCTCTTCTTTTGCTGCTTTGAGCTCTAGTGATGCCACTCATGGTTTGTGCTCATGGATTATTTGGGGGGAGGAAAAATAAAGAAAAAGCAGCTCCAGATCCACTGTGTATTAGTGTGCAAACTGGCAAAACAGGCAAGGAATGAATGAGCAAAACTGTAATCAGTAATAGAGTTACCAAAACGCGCAATGATCAGCCTTCAGCTGTATGGGAGAAAACAAGACTTGGGAATAAACATAGCTCAGAACATCAGCGTGCTTCACAGTGTGGGAAGAGCTGGATGTTATCAGTTTGATGTACAGTCTCTTTTTTTCTTCTCCAGTTCCACAGAATAATGAGAAGCTTCAGGAAAGTCCATGTATTTTTGCATTAACACCGAGACAAGTGGAGCTGATCAGAAATTCCAGGTACTTCTCGTTGGGTATTAACAGTACAGGAAAACATTGCTGTGTGTTTCCACAGTGTTCCCTCTGTGGAAGCTTTTGTTCTGTGCAAGGAAACAGTTTGTTTGAGGACATGAGCAGACAGGCCACTTCTCATGTAAAGCAAATAGCTTTGGGGGAGGTGGGAGGTCCAATTTCAGCCATCTAGGTCCTGACGTTTCACTTCTAATGCTCCTCTAATCTTGCCTTTGAATAGTACATTTGGGCAGGAAAAGTGCTATGAAATGGTTGGTGACCCAGGTTGTCTGCTGAGCTTGTGTTGTGGGTATTTGCACATTTTTCTTTGCCTCAAATGTTCAAAAGCTACCCATGTAACACTGCCCCTGAAAGAAAGCTTCCTTTTTGTAAAGGCTGCTATAGTAACTGTGTAAGAAAACATCTTGCACCGGTTAGGATTTACCCTGACCTCTGTCACGATACAACTTTTGATCCAAACAATGAAGCACCCCAGAGATGTCAGTGCAGGCAGTGAGGCTTCCTCTTTCCCTGACCCGTCCCCTGGCCCTTGCTGTGGGGAGAGGACAATGACACAGAAGAGGTCCTCAAAACTAAGCAGAAAACCTTTAGGTGTTTTTCTTCACAGTAATATCACACTGTTATCATGGAGTGGGTGAAATATGATGTTTCTTGGCTATTCAGTGCTTGATTACTGTTGCAATCCAGTAGGTCAACAGAGGCAGTGCAGGGGAAGCTGCTTGAAGACTTGACAGAAGGGAAATGATAAACCACAGAAGTCTTTAAGGGTGATAAAAGACTACACCCTTTTGTCATAGCTGATTCTTGGTGCTCTTTTCTCCATGTATTCAGATTTGTGAGAAAACTTAGGGCCAGTGCCACGAATATTTCAGAGAAGGGCTTTCAGTGAGTCTTTGCTTGTCTCAGATGACCACTCAGCATCAAATTCCCTGGCTTGTGGGTGGTTTCCACATGTGTGACCCCCAGCTCTAAAAGTGCCCAGTCATCTCCTGTCTGTCAGCTGAATGGAGGTTCCATCCCTTCCACCCCCCGATGTCCAAACATTCATATTAAAACTCTGAGCTGGAATGTGAAATGCTGTCAGAGGCAACTCAAGGCTCATTTGGGGATCTTATGCTTTGTGTCCTGGCAGAAATGAGTGTATGCTTTCACCTGTGTACAAAGACCTGATAAAATACCCTTGTTCTGGGGTCTTCTGCTTTCCTGGTACCAGCTGAAATCCTGTTATGATCAGCACCACTGAACTCAGTGATATTGAGGTTGTTCTGCTTGTGCCACTGGTTCCTTTGTTTGCGTGAGCAGCTTTAGCTGAATAATTGAACAAAGAGAGTCTTAAGAACACTCAGGTAGTCCTGACCTTAAATCCTAGCTGTGTAAATGCTTCCAAATCACCAAAAGGATGCCAGGCAAATTGATGGCTTTCACCAGACACCATTCCAGGTTTGAAAACCCAGAAATAGGCTGCAGGATTGTGCATTAGGGGGAAAAAAAAAAAATCATTACAGAAACACTGATATTTGTGGGGGAATTGAACTATTTGAATGAAATTCTGTAAAGTAATTCTTTAAAGGTCTATAAAACTCACAACAGCCTAAAACTCTGGAGTCTAGCACAAGTGACAGCTGAGTTTGGTTGTTCTGGTTTTTTTGTGGGTTATTTAATTTTGGGGGGTTTTGGCTCTTTACATCATGAATCTGAACTTTCCGTTTCTTCTCTAATTTACTAGGGAGCTGCAACCTGGTGTGAAATCAGTTCAGGTTGTGCTAAGGTATGTCTGAGCATGGGGCTGATTTAATATGAGATGCCGACCATGGGGGAGAGAGTGTACTGCCTAAAGACAGGAACTTTCAGTGTGGCTTTAGCAGTTACAAAGATAACTTAAAATAAGCTGCTTGTTCACATGCCTGACACAAGCTTCTTAAACTCCTTCCTAACCTCTGCTTGAGTCAGTGCTGTGGTGGAAACCAGCAGTGTCCAAGGCTTTGCTACCCAGGTACGAAGCCTGCATCCGATCTGGGAGAGCCGACTGGAATTGGCTTTGCTTTGGCCAGATGAGGGAGCATGGGTTGGTGTGGTGATGTGCAGAGGGTTTTGAACATGCAAACAGTGTGGGGATATTGAGAGACGTGTTGTTTCTTTCCAGAATCTGTTACACAGACACTAGTTCTCCTCAGGAGGATCAGTACCCCCCAAACATCGCCGTGAAAGTGAACCACAGCTACTGCTCAGTGCCGGTAAGTCAGCTCAGCGGGGAGCTGTGACACTGCAACTGTGGAAGGACTTGTGCCATTTAGAAGGACATTGCTTTACTGATGAATGCAGACAAGAAGCCAGAGTATAAAAGTGCACTGCTTAGTTTAAAGCTGATTTTCTCGTGAATTAGATGTGGTGTTAATAAACTCTTTTTGCAAAAAGACTCAGTCCTTTTTACTTTGTGCTTGGTCTGATTGTTCAGTTCCCTTCTACCCCCTTCCTTGAACAGTGTTGGTGAGTAGAATTTAGTGATGCTGGTGAATAGATGGATCCATGTAGAAGCATCTTGCGTTAAAAAAGAAATGTGTGTGTGTCTATGTATATATTTGATCTTTCTGCCTTAGGGCTACTATCCATCAAACAAGCCTGGAGTGGAACCTAAAAGGCCCTGTCGTCCTATCAACCTCACCCATCTCATGTACTTGTCTGCAGCCACCAACCGCATCACGGTTACCTGGGGGAATTACGGGAAGGTACGTGTGGAAGGAGGCGGCGCAGAACGTCCAAGGGCAGGGCAGCAGCCTCACTCACTCTTTCTCTCCCTGTCTCATTAGAGCTATTCTGTGGGGCTGTACTTGGTGCGACAGATGACCTCAGCAGAGCTGCTGCAGAGGTTGAAAACCATCGGGATCAAACACCCAGAGCTCTGCAAAGCCCTTGGTGAGTATGACTGCTCTGAGGTGGCATGGGGGCTCAGCTGGCTGCCTGTCACACTGCAGCACTCCTGACAGCCAGGAAACCTGCTGGAAACCTGCTTGGGAACAGCTGCCAAGTTTTCTACAGTTTCTTTCCTCCAGTTGTCTAAAACACTTTCGAGTCGAGCAGCTTGCTAAGCTCTATGTCAGTCACATGAAATCACCCCAGATCTGTGTGTGAGCACAGTGCTCCTGCAGCTCATGGCTCTGCAGAAGCTCTGAATCACTGGAGCTGGATTTAGAATTTGTCCTCAGGTCGTATCGTGGTGAGTGCTGCTGAGAGCCGGTGTCGTCGTGACACGAGCGGCTTCACGCCTTCACCTGAGCAATTATGAGCTGACAAATGCTACCACAGCACCTCAGCCTTGACCCACACTATTTCCAAAGGAGGTTTCTGGAGCAAGGGATCCTGGTGAAAATCTGCTGCCCCAAGCCCCTGTGAATCCTTGGGGCTGGCAGTGGAATTTCACCACCAGCACTTTCATATGCCTTGAGAGCTTCAGAGAAGAGATGATCCCGAGAGATGCTTATCCTAAACCATCCAGGTAAATCACTGTGGTATGAGGCAAATGCAAAACATGACTGAAAATGAGGGGAAATTATCTTCCTAAGGTAGAATCTGTCTGGAGGCGTTCCATTTACTTCATGGTACCAGTGAGAGTGTTTTTACTATTTAGTTCTGGATCGTGATGGTCTTTGAAACATCCTCTTCAGATCATGGACAACTCTTACTGAGAATAAGAAACATTATCTTGAAGATAAACATTAGTTCATTGGGCAGGAGATGATTTGGGGCATGTCTAGTCTTCAGACACCTAACGCCCGTTGTGGCACATGTTGCAGCTTCAGCCAGGCTTTTGATCTTCATATGCAGTGCAGCATTTTTGCAGTAGATTGCTGAATGCTTCTGTACCCATGTGCCACACCAGTGTCTGCAGCAGTTTTGATCTTGTTCAAGCACTCTGACAGTGAGCACTTAAGACATAAGAAATGAACATTTCCATGTGTTAAATACCTACCATCCTCCAAAGCCCAAGGCACTGAGCAGAGGCTGGCTTTTGAGTTGTCCTAAACTGCAGAGGATCCTCTCATTTTCTTCTGGCACTTCTTGAAACCAGGGTCAGTAGTATGTGCTGTTCCCTTTCAAGTGAGCACTTGCAGGATGGCCTCTCAGAGTGTGGCAGACAGGCTTGAAAGCAGCTTTACACTCAGTAACAAGTGGGTGCCCCTGGTCCTGCCGCATTAGGTAAGTAACAGCTTTGGCTGGACTGGCGGGCAGAGACAAGTTGCATTTGCTGACCAGATAGAAACATCTTGTTTCAGTTCCTTTGGCCTGTTACTGCTTGGCAGTTGTTTGGACATCTGAAACTGGCAAGAACAAGTAGCTGTAAACTTCGCTTTTATAGCTCAGGTCTGTTCTGCAAACAATTCTGTCTCATGTTCCTTGTAATAGCCCTCAGTACTCACTGAAGCTGCCCTCTGACTTTGGTTGTATCTTGGGGCTGACTCATCTTCTGCATATGCTTCTGCCAACTTCAGTATATAGGAAAAATTGTCTGACAGCAGAGATGTTAATTCCATGGCTGTGGATCCCAAAGCAGTCTTAAGCCAGCTTGATTCTGCTCAGGAAGTCCTAGAAAATCCCATTTCTCCTTCCCATGTATCATAGTAATTGAGGCACAGAGAATGCTCTCACAGAGAACTTGACAAAAAATAAAGCTTGGATGAAAAGTCTCCTAATGTGAAGAAAACCCCACCAAATCTTGTAGTCTCATGGGACTCTCACATCTGAGAAGCCACTCTCTAATTAGAGCTGCGTGTAGCAGAGCTGCGTGTAGCCTCATTGTCTAGAGACATCTTGTTATGATCTGAAAAGGTCAAAAGAAATGGTTGACTTGCTCCAAAGAAAAATAGTGATGGAAGTGTCAGAGGCCCTCTCAGAAGCAGTGGCAGCAGCAGCTGCTCTTCAGGAGTTGTGCAGCAGTTTAAAGCTAATTTTCTGTGTTCATTCCTCACCGTGATGCGGGACCTGCACGTCTGCTGCTCTTCTTGATTTGCCTGCAGCTCCTTTGGGTTTTCCTTTCAGGATGCAGCAGCGGGGGCAGGATTCTCTCTACCTCCTTTCCTAACATCTGATTCTTTCCAAACATAGGCTGGCTCAGTGCTTGTGACTGGTTTTGCATGGCTGCCTTGCTCTTTGAGCTCTCTGCTCTGGTACCTTTGGGTCTGTTTGTGGTTCCTGTGAAACAGTCTGCTGGAATAAATGAGCTGGCCAGTGTGTAAGTTGAAGAGTTGCAGCCTGGTAGTGCTAAGAGAAGGCTTGTTTGTTTGATGGCGAAATGATGGGATGTGGTTTCCTGTCAAGACTTAAAAACTTACAGAGGGAAGATGAAGATTAGATATTAGGAAGAAATTCTTCACTGTGAGGCCCCTGCACAGGGTGCCCAGAGAAGCTGTGGCTGCCCCATCCCTGGCAGTGCTCAAGGCCAGGTTGGCCTCAGGGGCTTGGAGTGAGCTGCTCTAGTGGAGGTGTGCCCTGCTTACAGAGCCTGGAGTTTGTAAGTAGGAGGTAGAAACGTTGCTAAGAGGGCATTAACTGTAGCAAGCCTATAGTAAGCAGCCTCATCCCAGCTCTGAAGTCCACTCAGTCTCCTTCATTTGCTCTGCCTGGATGGGAGGCAGAACGTGGAGAGCTGTGTCATTGGGATAGGAGGGTTTGCAGGAAAACCTGAGCTTCCTGGCTCACCCAGAAGTGCTCCATGACCTGTGCATGACCTGCCTCATCCTGCTCGAGGTTTTCAGCTAGTCAAGCAGTGTCTGTGCTGAGCTCTGCAGGTTGCACAAGCCTGGGCCATCACAGCAGCTTTCTGTCCCCCGTGTCTCTTTTCTCTGAGGTTGTCATCCATGGGTAAAATGCCTCCTGCACAGCCAAGGGCTCTTGGTGAGCTGCTCAACCTGTGCTACGTGTTGTTTCCAAGGGTTTAAGTTTGCATCTGTTAAATTCTGTGCCCTCTACTCTTCCTGCAGTAAAAGAGAAGCTACGCTTGGACCCAGACAGCGAAATTGCCACTACAGGTGTTCGTGTCTCGCTTATCTGCCCGGTGAGTCTTTGCAATATGTTTAGTCTGGTTTTGTCAAGAAACCCTTCTCTGTTGCCAGACCAGCTTTGCAAACTACTGAACCCTTTGTGCTTGATACTGAGAACTGTCTGGTGGTGGCTTGGGTGGGTTTCATTGCTGATCTCCTGCTCTTTGCTTCAACAGCTGGTGAAGATGCGGCTCTCTGTGCCGTGCCGGGCAGAGACCTGTGCACATCTGCAGTGCTTTGATGCAGTCTTCTACCTACAGATGAATGAGAAAAAACCCACGTGGATGTGCCCTGTGTGTGACAAACCAGCACCCTATGACCAGCTAATAATTGATGGGTGAGTACACTCGCTTCTCTAGCCTCAACCTCTTTCTTTACTCCACTGGGTGCAGCACCGTGTCTTTTGGTCTGTGCAGCTGATTGAAGCTCACCTCAAAACAGAGTTGGAAGCTTTTTGTGCTGGCTTATAATACTCTGCCTTAATTGTCTCAGTGTGTTAGAGCAAGGCTTGACTGTCTGCTGCTTGTAATTTTTGGATTACATTATGTTGGGAATTACGTATTCCCTGCCTCACTCTTCATCAGGCTGATGAACCCTCACAACCAGCCATCTTGGTTGACAGGTACTGAGATGCATGGAATAAATAGCTTTAAAAGCACCCAGTAAGAGGATTTTTGATAGGAAACATTTTCCTGTTCTCTTGTTGGTGTGAGGTGCTCATCAGCTCACCAGCAATTCTTGGCATGCTGTGTATTTGATTGGGGGATCTTCTCTGGCAGCTGTTAAACAGAACGTCCTGCCCTGGAGATGGAGGTACAAATGCAGGATTTGGGAAGGTTTTTGTGCAATCTGTTCCAGTACAATTTCCATGGACACTGTGGCTATTTTAGTGCCAGGGATGGGAAGGATGCCTCAATGGGAACTAATTCTGTGGTTTGTATACCTGTAGGGCAAAAAAAGCAGGAGGCTCAGATACACTGGAGGGACAGAATTGAAATACTTTGGTTATATTGTCCAGGGTGGAGGTTTTGTGGATCCACCCTGGCTCCCTGGGCCTCCCTCTGGAGCCACCCAGTGGCTGAGCCTGTGCAGCAGGACCTTGGGGTGTTCGGGGTGGGGGCCAGGAGCTCCCTGCTGGAGTCACCATCCAACACACTGGTGATCTTGTCAGGCAAGTGGGGTGCACTGGGAGGGAACAGGCTTTTGGTTCAGGACTCCCCAAGTGAAGGGCAGAGAATGAAATTTTGCCCCAGCCATGCTTTTGGACCCGCTGCCTCCCTGCGTTGGGCAGCAGCACAGAGCCCCCCCCAGCATCCCCATTCTCAGTGTTCCAGTGAGGCAGTCCCTCTCTCTGCATGAGGGATCTTCTCTTTCTACTGTCTCATTTTGAACATAGTTGGAGTAGTGCTGTAAAAGCACAGGTAGGAACTGAAGCAAATCTTTTCCAGACGGCATTTGGGAAGGGTGAGGTGGGAGATGTATGTCCTAAGCACTGCCAAGAGTTCTCTGGACTGGGGAAACTGGGGAAAGGTTGCTTTGGACTTGGCACTCAACTGGTAATCTGATTTGCTGTCTGTATGGGAATGCTGCCTCCCATATCTCTGGACTAGAGTTAGTTGGCTCTGTCTCTTTACCAGAGAGAAGGGCAGAGGGCTCACCGTAAGCTTGCAGAGCTGGAATGCTACAGTTCAGCACTGCAGGAACACTTTGGACATGATGCTCCTGTGTCTGAGTGAGGTTTGGTACTGAAAAAGCTTGAAAATGCAGCTGTGTGCCAAGAGGATTACTCTGAAAACCAGGAGATTTCCCTCTCCTTGGTGCAGACCTGGCGGATGGAGTCCTAGATACAGACTGCAGAGCGAGCTGGGCTGGCAACAGGGGCCACCTGAGGCAAGCCAGAAAGCTGGCAAGGGTGCTTGTCAGCTCCAGAAATATGGGTTCTCTAGAGAAGAGCACAATAAATTGCCTGGCTTTTGTCCAAGAGTAAAGGAAGGAACCAGGAGTGAATTAATGCCAACAGAAATCTCCACCCACCCCCCAGAAGAAGCTGCTTTGCCTCAGAACCCAGCGAGCCTGGTTCCCAGGCTGGGACCACTGACATCCACAGTGGTGCAGCCAAGCAGCGAGCAGCCCCGAGGACTGGTGGGGCAAGATACATGGTACTTGTCTTCTGGAAAATGATCTCCACCCTCCTGGCTTGGATGATTGGCCTCTGATCCCGGTTCCCTCCAAAGCAGGAAGAGTTGAGAGGAATTGTTCAGGTGCACCCAGCTCCCTTGGCACACAGGAGCAGATGAGTCTCCACCTGGGTGGCATATTCCCAGGGCCAGGCTAGTATTCTGAGCATTGCTGTGTTTGTAGGTACTGATTTGATCCAGGACTTGTGGCTTTTTAGACTGTGTGAAGCAGCTTAGGCATAGATAGATAACCTGTTTGCTTTGTCCTCTGGCCAACACTTGACAGGAAAATCCAGTTCCTTTGAAGTCTCTAACAAGGCTGCTGAGACTGAAGGGGAAGGTGAGAGGGGCTGGATTGTGGAACCTCTACAGGTCAGCCATGCACGTGTCCCTGCTGGCTGAGGAGGAGGTTGTCACTGGTGAAGGCTCAGTGGATTTCTTTGTGCTCAAGGCTGGACTTCAGTGTAGTTCTGCTGGATGAAGCACCTCCCTTGAAAGTAAGCTGGAGGGAACCTGGCAGCCTCAGCTGGAGGGTTGGTAGTCAAAAAAGGGGCACAGGCTCCAGAGGAGGTGAGTGGTTGGTCGAGTCTAAGCTCCTCTGGGCCTTGCCAGCTTGTTTGGAATTGCAGCCCTGGTGGTTGCTCAGCTGGGTGATGACAGGACCATCTGTGGAAACACGTTTCCTACTTGAGCTGGGAGAAAGCAGCAACTTCTCCCACCACTGTGCTGCAAATAGTTCTCTGGAGCTTGTAAGATTTTTGCTACTTGTTCCCCTTCATACCAGAGGGAAATGCTCAAGCCCAGGAGTGCATAAGGCCTCGCAGAGCAGTGGTTCCAATAGCAGCTCCAAAGAAACATCCCAGGCAAGGGGTGGGACATGGCAGAATGAAGCAAGGACCTGGTTTTGGAGGCACAGTGAGTGGAGGCTCACTCATTCTGGTCAGGGTTGTTGTCACTGAGGTGTTTTCGGGGGGGGGACATGGGGGAGGCTGCATATATTGTTTTGGTGGCTGCTGTGGAGGCTTTAGGAAACAAAAGGAGGGAAGTACTGGAGTGCTTAGTTCCTAATGTAGGGTATTTTGTCTTTGCTAATGCCTGGGTGTGAAGGAGGCACCAGCCCTCCCCCAGCTCTAGATGGGGCATCAAGAAGCCTGGAATCTTCTGGAAAACTGAGTGAAGCGGCAAAACTATCCTCTAATGGCGTGTAATGAAACTTAGTTCCTGGGTCAGGGTCATTGTCAGAAAGGACTGGGGTGGTTTATGGGAATAAATCAAGCCCTTGACTCAAGGTCCATCTGCTGGGCAGCCTTCTGTTCAACGTAGGGCTGCTGAAGGTGAAGATCCAGTTTAAGACCCATCACTAAATGCATTCTGATTGCCTCAAGCTTACTAGATGGCATCTGTTCTCTTGCCCAGGCTCCTCTCAAAGATCCTGACAGAATGTGAAGATGCAGATGAAATCGAGTACCTGGTGGATGGCTCCTGGTGTCCCATCAGAGCTGAGAAGGAGCGGAGCTGCAGCCCTCAGTGTCCCATATTAGTTCTAGGTGAGCATCTCTAGGGGTAAAGACTTGAAATTACTGTAGAAAACCTGCACTGCAGAAGTGGAGTTCCCCAACTGGCTGAGAGGGGGGTCAAACCTTTAACAGGCTTCCTCGAAAGGAGGTCGATCCTCAGCCTCTCCATGTTTGAAGCATTCAAGACAATGCCTTTAATAACACGATTTAGCTCTTGGTCAGGCAGTTGGAGTGGGTGATGGTCGTAGTTCCCAGGTGACCGAGTCACTGCATGGCTGTGGGAGATGGAGAGTGTGGGAGCAGACCCTCAGCTGATGTGAGGTGTCTCAATGTGCCCTCTCTTCCCCCTCTTCAGGTTCCTCTGATGTGAACGGGCTGTTGCCCACTCCCAACACTAACGGTGAGAACGGTAAGGCCGCTGCAGACGTTGTAGATTTAACACTGGACAGCTCCTCCTCGGAGGAAGAGGAGGAGGAAGACGAGGAAGAGGATGACGATGATGAGGGACCCCAACCAAAACGACGCTGCTCTTATGAGAAAGGTTTAGTTTCTGCCTGCTGACTGCGGAAGCAGCTCTGAATCTCAGAACGGACAGACTTGAATACTCTGGTGCTTATTGAACTGGAGGAGGGGGATAGCGTCCTTTTCCATCTCATCTCCCTTCCTCTCTCATCTCCTTTGACCTTCCTATTCCAAATTAATCATTAAAACGAGAGAAAAAGAAAACAAAAAGCAAACTACAACAAAAAAGAAAAAAAAACAAACAAAATTAAAAAAGAAAACAAAAAACAAACCATTGAGCTGCTGCTTGGTTGGAAAACAAATGACCCCACTCAAAGCCTGATCCTGAACTGGAGTCTGAAGCAAGGAAGGAAAGTGTCTTCAGCCAGGCAGTCGGAATGCACAGCTCCACCTGCACGTCGCCAGGACACCCAACTCCGTGCATCTCCAAAGCTGTGTGCATTTTAATGTCTTGTTAAATAACCATTCCTTAATTAATCTAAAGGGGTTTGCTGGACGTGTGAGTCCGGGGTGGGGAGGGAGGGGGGAGCCAGGGCGGGTGGGCGAGGGAGGTTTGTATAACCCAGGAGGCTTAGAAGGGATTTTTAGGGGTTGGGGATGGGGGGCATGGGGTGAAAGGGGAGAGACGTACAATTGGAATCGCACTGTTCTAGATAGGAGCTCCAGCAGCTCTGCACCTCATGTAAAGAGACATGGTTTGAATCCTTTTAAGCTAATCCGAAGGTAAACGTAGAAATTGTGCGTAGTGCATCGCTTTAGTTGAGCAGAAGCCATGGGGAGGGGTGGGGAGGGGCTCGAACCACAAATCTGTTGTATTTTTGAAGTGCAATAACTTGGTGTTTTTGAAGACTTAAAAAGGGCTGCACATTCCCTTTTCGTTGAGGCGGCTTCGTTTCTGGAGGTGGTGGCAGTGACCTGCAGGACAGCCGGACGCCTGGCACGTGAGGAGGAGCAGGGCAGGGGGGCGAGGGCCTTCGACAAAGGTGCCAGGTGGGGGAATCTCAGTTTCTAGCCAACTACCTCGGTAAACTCCAATTCAGGTTTCTTTCAGTCACGACCCAGTGCACGGCCCGGCACCGGCGCTGCTGGCGGCACTCTTGGCGCAGGGTGTTGAGGACAGAGCCGAGGGACGATGCGTGGAGCCCTGCGACGGCGTGTTAACAGCCTCTGGACTTTCCACTTCTCTGTTCAAGACTTTGGTCCCAGACCCAAAGCTACTGCTATGCTCTTGGTGGCAAAACGTCGTTATTTTGAGTTTGCAGACGGGGAACCTTTCTGACTTATCTTAGGGAATTTTTGTAATTAACTTGACGCCTCTGAACTCTCTTTTGCTTTGGACCTCGCTGGCTTTTCTGGGCTGCAGAGGGAGAAACAAACTGTGGCAGCAGGTTGTTCTGTGCCCCTGCCCCGCAGGATGGGTGGCATGCAGCGGCCATGTGCCCGTGCCCAGCACATCATCTCCTTGTGCTGCATGGAGACCTCTGGGTGAGAGGTGCCATGGGGAGCTGCTGTTCCCGGCTGCCGGCACGGTCCCAAGCCTCCTGCCTCCCCCTGGGCCAAAGCAGCACCAAACCCAACCCTGCGCTTGGGCAAAAGCAAAGCACGGCCAACGTCACCTCACCAGAAAAGCCACCGAGGTCCCCCCAGCGCGATGTGGATTCCTTGTGGTGATGCCCCAAAGTACAGGATTGATTCTCTAAATGCTGCCGAGCAGGAAGCTTCCACTGGGTTTGGGGGTTTGGGAGCTTCCTCTCCCGCTCTCTCCCGGGGCTCATCCTTGCTCCCAGCCCTTCCTGCCCAGCTCCTTTTCGTCTCCTCAAACAAAAACTTGAAGGCAAAAGGGGGTTGGGGGGGGGGGGGTTGAACCCCCCTGATGTCCCCTCAGCATCCTGCGGGCGTGTCGTGGCTGGGGGCAGCCGCACCACGAGCCCCCCCCCAGCGACGCTCTCGCTTGTTCGACGTGGACTTTCCTTTTCCTTCTCTCTTGTTCTTCTGTTTGTGTCTGGAGCAATACGTTGTCAGGGTTCAGCGGGGTGGGCCGGGGGTTAAAGCAAGCGTGGGGAGGGCTCAGAGCGTTTTGGGGTTCGCTGTCTGAAGTTCGGTGGCTCGGTCCCTGGCTACACGGTAGCTTTAGAGTCCACTTTTTGTTCCTAATATTTGTGTTCTAATTTAATTGCTTCTTACATTTTCCAGGCCAAGCCACTGTTTGGAAACATCATGGTTGTGTTACTGCTTTTTCTGTTTGAGTTGGCCAGCTCTTCCTGTACATATGTTTGTTTGCTTATATCCCGTTTCTTTCCTTTTTTTTTTTGGTTTGTTGTTTTTTTTTTTTTTTTGTAAAGAGAAGAGAAAAAAAAAAGAAAAAAAAAGAAAAAAAAAGAAAAAATACAAAAAGAAAATTATTTTTCTTTCCCTCAGTACACATTCTTCGAAGTTCAAATTATAGTGTTTGTTAAATAAAAAGAAAGATTTACATTTAACGCGGTGTCGCCTTTGGCTCAATGGGCTTTCCGCTCACCCCAACCCCAGCTCCGTGGGGGGTTTATGGACGCAGTGGGCGCAGGAGGACCGGGGCGGTGGCCCCACGGGCACCTCGGTGCCACTTTGAATTCCTCCACCTCCATTGGATTAATCATTTTATTGATGAGGCTTAAAGGGCCAAATCCCGCTAAAGCCGCGGCTTTGCCAGATAAACACCCGCTTTGGAGGCAGCCCGTTTGTGAAAACACAATTAGCAAAGGCTCTAATCTGCACTAATTACCGCCCGGGCCCCGCAGCGCTCCCCACGCGCCACCGCCACCATGGGGGACACGGGGCCCGGGCACCAGCGCCCGCCCGGGGCCTCCTTCACCATCGAGTACCTGCTGTCAGCGCAGGGGGACCCTGAGCCCCCCGGCCCGAGCCCCCCAGCACCTCCCCGGCCGCCGGCGGAGCCCGGGGACAAGCCAGCGCAGTCCTACATCGCCCTCATCTCCACCGCCATCCTCTCCTCGCCCGAGAAGAAGCTGCTGCTCTCCGACATCTACCAGTGGATCATGGACCACTACCCCTACTTCAAGAACAAGGTGAGCGGCTGCCGGACCCCTTCTCCTGGGCTTTCATCCGGTTTTGATGGTTCAGGGTGGGCAAAGAGGGGGCTGAGCCCACAGCGCCCGTGTTGGGCTGGGGAAGGGCTGGGTTTGACTCACCCCATCTCCAACGAGCCCGATCCGGCGCCCACACGTCTTGGGATGGTTCCTGCACGCGGCTCGGGCGCCGTTCGCTCTGGTGCCTACCGCCGTGCGCCGGGGGCGGCTGACGGCCCCTCTCGGCCCAGGAGAAGAGCTGGCGCAACAGCGTCCGCCACAACCTCTCCCTGAACGAGTGCTTCGTCAAGGCTGGGCGCAGCGACAACGGCAAAGGCCACTTCTGGGCCATCCACCCGGCCAACCTGGAGGACTTCGCCAAAGGGGACTACCACCGCCGGCGCGCCCGGCGCCGCGTCCGCAGGTCAGCGGGACCACGGGGAGCCTGCGGGGGGGTGATCTGGGGGGTCAGGGGGCTGACCCGGCTGCTCTGCTTCCCCTTCGCAGGGTCAACGTCGGCTTCTACCACCCCTATGCCCTGTACGGCTGCTGCTGCCCCTGGTGCCCCCCGGCACCGCCCGCGCCCTCCCTGGCCCTGCCGGCTGCCCCCCAACGCACCCGCTGGGGATGGGGACGGGTTCCTGCTCCCTGGGGTCCCCTCCTGCCCCGGGCCCCCTTCCTGTAGCCCCCACCCTGCTCTGGGGGTCAGAGGCAGGGGAAGCCTTCATGGGACCCCCCCAAACCATGGCAGGGATGCTCTGGATGTTGTGTGTGTGTCCGCCATCACCCCAAGGGGTCTCCAGGGCCCCCCCTTTGGATGCCCCGCTGGGATGAAGCCTGAGCCCAAAGGGGGACCCCCATCACGCTGCCCCATGTCCCCCATCATGGAGGGGTCACTGCCATCCCCCCCCCCCCCCCCCGCCAGCACAGCACATATGGGGCTTAGACCCACCAGGCCCCTGCCCTAATTATTTCCTTGCTAATTGCCCCTGACGCCCCTAATGAGCCTCGCGGCTCCCAGGTGTTAAGTGGCATTAGGGCGTCTCGCTGGGGAAGGCGACTTGGCCACTAAATCCCGAGAGATAAAACCCCAAAGCCCTTCGCGCTCCGAGAACTAGGAAGCTTATGACACAAGGTAATCCCTAACACTGGATGGACCCTGGGGGGGGGGGGCAAAGGGGGGGTCCGGGGTGATGGGGCTCGCATGGGGATGGGGGGGGTTGGATCTTGGGGTCCCCTCTGCCTGCCTCAGTTTCCCCACTTGCAGCCGGTCCCAACGCTCCCTGGGGGGGAGTGAACCCCCCAAACCCCATCCCCAAAGGCTCCTTAACCCGCTGCCATCTGGGGTGTTTGCCCTGCTCCTAATCTGTGCCCAATCTGTGCCCCCCCATCACACCTCGGCCCCCCACCAGCAGATTAATGGGGGGAGATGGGGAGGGAGGACCACCATCCCCCCCCCAATCCTGCCCCACCACTTTACAGCGTGGGGGGGGGGTGTTCCCATTGGGGACACTGAGGCACAGCACCAGGAATGAGCCCCCCATATCCCACCCCAAATCGGGCTTAAACCCCCCCAAAAAGAGAAATACCCCCCCAAAAACAGAAATACCCCCAAAAAACAGAAATAACCCCCCCAAAACAGATACCCCCCAAAAACAGAAATACCCCCAAAAAACAGAAATAACCCCCCCAAAAACAGAAATACCCCCCCAAAAACAGAAATAACCCCCCCAAAAACAGAAATAACCCCCCAAAAACAGAAATACCCCCCCAAAAACAGAAATAACCCCCCCAAAAACAGAAATAACCCCCCAAAAACAGAAATAACCCCCCCAAAAACAGAAATACCCCCCCAAGAAGCTCCCCCCCCAAACACCACCACAACCACTCGCTCAGCTGTTTTTAATATATAGTTTATTTTCTTTTCTGTTTTTAAAGCCCCCCCTCCCCCCCCGAAAAAAAAGTGCAATTTTTATTATTTTAATTTTTATCTTTTTTTTGTGGTTTTTTGTTGTTTTTTTTTTTTTCCTTTTTTCCTCCTCTCCCACACTTTAAAGAGCTATCAAAGTTACAATCTATGGAATGTCTTTTCTGTGCTTGTTTGAATAGATATAGATTTCATTCTCCGCCTCTCTCTTTCTCCTCACACCTTTTGAAACACCCCCCCCCCAAAAAAAAAAGAGACCACAAAAGTAGTTTTTACACATAAAAACCGCTGCAACCTTGCGAGTGCTTTCGATAGAGAAATCTCTTTGAATAATTCTCTTTATAGATAGAAAGACGCAGAGAAATAAAAACCCCAAAACAGAAAAAGGGGGGGGGGGGGGGGAGAAGCAACCAAGAAGTGGCCCTGGCTCGAGCATCCTCGCTTGGGCTCACACGGCCCCGTCCACCCCCTCTGCCCCAGGAGCCCTTCCAGCTCTCGCTGTGTGTGTGTATATATATATATATATATATATAATCACTATAAAACACAACGTTTGCTACAGTTTGCCCCCCCCCATTCAAAACGGTTCCTCTTTATTAAATAAACCTTTATAATCGAAAATATAAATAAATCCGAGCTCCGATAGAACTTTATTTGCTTTTAAATACCCAAAATCAGGTGGGTTTTATTTTGGGGGGGGGGACACCACACACAACCACACACACACACGCACGCACTGAGTGGTGGGTGCTGAATGGGGATGGAAGGGGGGGATCAGCCCTTTACCCTGCAGAACCAGCCCCCCCCACCTCAATCATAGCCCAGCCTGGGGGGACACCCCCCCCTTAGCCCCATTTTGGGGGTTACAAGCCCCCAGTGGGGCTCAATGCAGCATCTTTACACTGGGGGGTGGAAAGGGATGGCCCCCCCCAAAGCCTCCCCATTGCCACCAATGCACCCCAAACCCATCACTTGGGGGGGGGGGGATAGACGTGATCCCCCCCCTCTCAGCCTTACACTGGGGCAAGGGAAGGTTTCAGAGGGTTTTTTACTTCTTTTGTACCAAAAAAGCTTCATTTTCCCTCTGTTTTCCCTCATTAATGGGATGGGAAGGGGGGGGGGCAGCCAGGGCTTGGGAATTTCTAATGCATTTTGGTTTATTCCTGGTGTTTCCCGGCCGGGCCCTAACTCAGCAGGATCTTTGGCAACACTTTTATCACGACCTGAATTGCAGAAATCAACCCAAACTCAACCGAAAGCAACCCAAACCGAAACCACGACAAGGAAGGGGGGGCCATGGGACGGGACAGACCTGGGGGTTGTTTTTGGGGGGGTTTCGCCTGTTTTCTATCTTTTAGTGCAAACTGAAGCTGTGCTCAAGTGCTGCAGCGAGGGCTGGGGGGGGGGGGGGGGGGGCGGGCATGGGGCTGTCACAAGCCTGGGGACATTCTTGCTGTGGGGGTCCTGAGAATAAACCTCTCCTCTTCCTTTTCTTTTTTGCCATTTTCTCTGGTTTTTACCCCTTTTTTCTTCCCCCTTTATTTCCCCGTCCTCATTTCTTCTTCTTCCCCTTATTTCTTTTTTTCTCCCTTATTTTCAGCTTACTTTATCTATTCCACCCCCTTTATTATTCCTCTTTATTTCTTCCTTCCCTCCCCCCAATTTCTCTTTGTTTTTCCCCTTCTTTTTCCCCCTTATTCCTTTCTTAGCCTGGAGAAGAGAAGGCTCCTGAAGGGGAGACCTCAGAGCAGCTCCAGTGCCTGAAGGGGCTGCAGGAAACCTGGAGAGGGGCTTGGGACAAGGGATGTAGGGACAGGCCAAGGGGAATGGCTTGAACCTGCCCCAGGGGAGACTGAGATGAGCTCTTAGGCAGAAGCTCTTCCCTGGGAGGGTGCTGAGGTGCTGGCACAGGGTGCCCAGAGAAGCTGTGGCTGCCCCATCCCTGGCAGTGTTCAAGGCCAGGTTGGACACAGGGGCTTGGAGCAAGCTGCTCCGGTGGAAGGGGTCCCTGGCTTTAAGGCCCCTTCCTGCCTAAGCCATTGAGTTTATGATCTCCTTTTTATTCCCCTTGTTTCCCCCACCTTATTTGTTTTTCCCCCTCTCTTTTCCCTCTCCCATTCCCACCCCTGCCCGAGCTTTGCCAGCCCCAGGGAGCCGCAGGTTTATCCCTCAAGTGCCCCAAACCCCACAGACTTCCAGGGCTCCTTTGAGGACCGGGAACAGGGGAAGGCAGTGAAAACTCAAATCAACACAAACTAGAGCAGAGATACCACAACAAGGACGAGAAAGAGCCTCAAGTCAGTGTCTATTTACAACGCCACGCTGGGATTTCTCTTTGCATATGCCAGGGTTAGCCAGTGCTACGCAGAGGAGCCCATGGAGAGGGAGAGGGGGGGGGTTACCTGCGCCTCTTCCCAAGGGATTGGATGCCCGGGATGCAAAGCCCCGGGAGCATCGGGTCCTACCCCCCCCACCGTGTCCGGAGCGACGTCTGGCCTAGCACTGGCTACGAAACATGGAAGGAAGAAAACAGAATCAACTTCAAAGGATCATAAAGGGGAGAAAAGGAACACGGCCGAGCCCCCGAGCACCCCCGGCATTCCCGCCCGGAATCCGAGCTGCCGTGGCCTTTCTGCCCTTCCGCCGTGGGAATGAGCCCCGTTCCTCCCACCCCACCACTGGGGCTCCATGAACTGGACGTTGGGATTCTGCCGATGGGGTTTTTTTGTTGGTTTTTCTCTTTCTTTGTTAAATATATATATATATATATATACACATTATTTTTTTTTCTTACAAAAATAAATTTAGGCTTTTTTTTTTTTTTAATAATTTTTTTCCGTAGAAGTTTTTTTTTGTTTTTTTTTGTTTTTTCACTTGTAAACATCTTTTTGCTTTTGCTTTTTAAATTAAGATAAAGTGAGCTCAAAGTACCCGTTCCATCGCAAAGTGCTAAGACTTCTTTGTATTTATTTTTTTTTTTCTGGTTTATTGTGGTTTTTATCATGGTTGGTTGTTGGTTTTTTTTTAATTCTCCTTTTTTTTTAAATTCTTTTTTATTGCTTTTTTTTGTGTGTGAGTTTTGCTTTGTTTTTATTTCTGCATTAAATAAAACATCCGTCTCTCCCCCAGCCCCACCACTCAGCCCTCCCCCCCAGCACACGCTCCCATCTCACTCCCTCTCCAAAATACATTCGGCCAATAAAACCTGCTCTTTGCTGTTTTGAAAGTAAAAACACCAAAAAAACCCAAGGAAATAAAACCAAAAAAATAAAAGGAAGAGAATCTAAAAAGTGCTTTTTTTTTCTTTTAAAATAAAAGGGCTTAAAAATCTTTTCTTTTTGTTTCATTTCATTTAAAAATGTGCATTTAGAAAACAGGTGACCAGCTGAAAGGTGCCTTTTCTCATCGTCCTCCGCTAACCCCAAGGGGTATTTACCCGCCTCTCGAGCCATAGAGCATCTCTATATATATATATATATTTACTTTTGGGGAAGGGGGGGGCTGGGGGAGCGGGGGGGTGCAGCTCCTCACCCCCCTCCCTGCCCGAAGGCCTCCTGCCCCCTCAAGGGAGACCTCAAATAACCTTTTCCAACAGGAATTGCCCATTTTTAGGCGCTTTTGGGGCTTTGCTGCACCGGCCGGTGCCCAAAATCCACTGTGGAGATTGGGGGGGGGGGCTCCAGCTCCACCCCCCCAAACCCAGCCCCATCGGTGCTGGGAAGGGGCCGGTGGGATCCACCCGGTGCCGGATCCGGACCCATTTCGGCTCCTTCCCGGGAGCACAGGGACCCCCTGGGATGGGGACGGGTGCACCCTCAGTGGTGGCACTGGCATGGGGACGGTGTCGTCACCTTGGGTACCCCAACACTGGATGTCCCCAATGCCAGGTGTCCCCAACATGGGGTGTCCTCACCTTGGGTACCCCCAACACTGGATGTCCCCAACATGGGGTGTCCTCACCTTGGGTACCCCCAACATCGGATGTCCCCAACATGGGGTGTCCTCACCTTGGGTACCCCCAACACTGGATGTCCCCAACATGGGGTGTCCTCACCTTGGGTACCCCCAACACTGGATGTCCCCAACATGGGGTGTCCTCAGCCTTGGGTACCCCCAACATTGGATGTCCCCAGTGCCAGGTGCCCCCACCCCAACAATGGGTGTCCCCAACACAGGGTGTCCCCGCACCCCATGTCCCACCCTGCAAACTCCCTCTCGTCCCTCACATGATTGGGCAAATTTCAGGCAATTTTCGGCAATTTTCTCCCCGGTGCCCATCCCAGCTTCACACGGGGCTGCCGGGACGGACCCTGAGCCCTCACCCCAAAACCCTGACCCCATGTCCCTGGATGCTGCCCCGGGACGCAGCAGCCACCGCGGGGGCTCTGACTTCCCATAGAGCAGAGTGGGGAAGGCCCCACTCCAGGCCCCTGACTGAGCCCTTCCTCTCCTACCACCTCATTTTTTTTTTTGCTATTTTTGCTTTTTTTTCCTTAAATAGATCTCTCTGAAATAAGTATTTTATTATTTTTTTTTTCTTCTCTCTTTTTAACGTGTGTTTGGACACAAAATAAAGCTTTGGATTTACATGGAAGCTCTTTTCCATGCGACACAGCCACTTTCCATCCCCGCCCCGTGCTGCCTAGCGTCTGCCTTTCCAAGTGAAGGTCCTTGGCTACTGAGGGATCCTCGGGGGAGCCCTGCTTACGATGGGAAGATTGGAAACGTAAAATCTATTCTCTTTTTTTTTGTTGTTTTTCTTTTTTCCCCTCTTTTTTTTTTCTTTTTTTTTTTTTTTTTTCTTAAAAAAAAGGGAGAGAAACATCTCTAAAGAGAAAAAAAAACGGGAGGAAAAGTTGCTAACTATAAGGGGTTGGTTGGTTGTTTTTTTTCTTGTGATGCTTTCTGTGATGTTTTTGGTTTAGGAGAGTCCTTGCGTGTTACCCTCAGCCGACCCTCCTGCTACATTCAATCCCGACGCTTCGTTAGCCGAAGGCTCCTCAAAGTGCTGCTGCTCGGGGCCGTTCCTCTGCTGGGTGTCCTCTGATTCCTGACTCTCCCCACCCGTTGGGAAGCTCCCATCTTCCGCGCTGCCCGGCGGGGTGCTGGGGAGAGCCCCGGCATCCCTCACGCGGGGCTTGCGGCCCCTCCGGGATGGAATCCCGTTGCATCCATCTTTTTTAAGGTGCCTGTGCAAGTGGTCGGAGCGGACGAAAGTCTTGAAGCAGCTGTCGCACTGGTAGGGCCGCAGGCCGGTGTGGACGCGCATGTGGTTCTTCAAGTCGTAGTTGTGAGCGAAGGCGGCGCCGCATTGCTGGCACAAGTACGGCTTCTCCCCCGTGTGCTTCCGCATGTGAACCTTCAGCTTGTCCTGCCTGGGGGGGGGACACAAAGGACAGGGAAGGGGAGGGCAGGTCAGCTGGGGGGGGGGGCTGCCTTCATCCCCAAGAGTGTGGGACAGGGCTGAGCATCGCCTCGTGCAGGGTCAGAGGGAACCGGGGTGGAAAAGAGCTTTAAGAGCATCAAATCCAACCATTCCCAGCAGTGCCAAGGCCACCCCTGACCCATGGCACTGAGGCCTCATCTCCACACTGTGAACACTTGCAGGGCCGGTGCCTGCAGCCCTGCCCTGGGCAGCCTGTTCCAATGCCTGAGCACCCTCTGGGGCAGGAATTGTTCCTCAGCTCCATCTAAACCTGCCCTGGTGCAGCTTGAGGCCGTTTCCTCTTGTCCCATCCCTTGTTCCTTGGGAGCAGAACCCAGCCCCTCCTGGCTCCATCCTCCTCTCAGGCACTTGTAGGGAGCCATCAGGTCCCCCCCGAGCCTTCTCTTCTCCATCTGAATCCCCCAGGTCCCTCAGCCCTTCCCCATCACACTTGGGCTCCAGACCCTGCACCAGCTCCAGTGCCCTTCTCTGGCCCCATCCAGCACCTCAATGTCCAAGCACGGGTACGGGTGCGAGCCCCGTGCCGTGGCGCTGGCTCCGGTCAGGCGGTGCTGCCGCAGCGCACCCGAGCCAGGGGAGGGCACTTGCAGCAGCCGGGCTGGAGGCCAAGGGAGCCACGTGAGCCGCTGCTTCCTGCAGGAAAAACCCATCAGGCCCGGGGCGCATGGCCCCACATGGGGAACCCAGCTCCCTGCTATGGGGCAGAGCCCGGAGCGGCAGAGCCACCGCTGCCGTCAGCCATGGGGGCCAACCCCATGGGCACGAGGAGCCCCAGGGAGCCCTAAACCTGCAGGGAAGGACGTGTCCACCTCCGGTCTGAACACCGCTGGGAAGCAGCGCAGGGCACAGCAGCACGGCTCCTAATTCCCTATGGAATCACGCAAAGCGTTATCGTCGTCGTAACATCGGCAATCAGCAGAGCGCCATCGGCGCTCCTCCCACTGCCAACACAGAGGAACCAGGAAGCAGAAGTCAGTGGGAACCGACGGGCTCCGGTCCTCACCCAGCAAGGGGGTGGCAGGGAACACCCCAAATCAAACAGCCTTCACCCCAAGTGCTCCTGCCAGAGCCGCAACACTGGCAGGGGTTGGAACCGGATGAGCTCCAAGGTCCCTTCCAGCCCAAACCACGCCGTGTTTCTGCACGCGGCGTTTTTAATGGCACAGGGAAGAGATTTGTTTCCAAGCTGTCACCCGATGGGATGAGGATGGGGAGCACAGAGAGGGAATGCAAAGGGGTGTAATAAGGCTGATGGAGTGAGGTTTGCTCCCACTCTGACATTAGAGGCTCTGAGATGAGGCTTCAAGCCCCAAGTGCTGGGGGAGAAGCAACAAAAAGCAACTGATGGGCACCCCTTTTGAGCAGAGGAGACTTGGACCAGCACCTGAGCTGGGCCCACTCTGCTGTGCCCCATGGCAAGGCTGCCCTGGGGGGACAGGGCAGAGGGAGCAGGAAACCAGCTGCAGCCTCATGGAGGCTGTTCCACAAGTGGCGTGACCGCCTGAGCCGCGCTCCTGTCCCCGTGTCCCATCCAGGCTCCTCTGTGCCCAAACGCCAGCTGCAGGGAGAAGCAGGGGCAGGTATTTTGGCTGGAAAACAGCACAGCCCTGCTGTAGGATGAAAGGACACAGCGCTTCCCCCCTGTCCTTCACAGGGAGGCCAAGGGGAGCAGGTCCCCATCCTGTACCCACAACAGTCTGGGTTGGAAGAGGCTTTCAGAGCTCATCCAGTTCCACCCGCCCGCAATGAGCAGGGACCTCTTCAACCAGAGCAGGCTGCCCAGAACCGCGTGCCCTTGGCAATGGGGCTGGCGCTGCCCCAATCCCAGGCTTCCCCCCTCATCTCTCCCCCTCTCCTCCAGGGACCCCGCGGCGTTCCCACCCCCTCCAGCTCCTCCATCGGCAGCAGGACCCCGTCCCGCTCAGGTGTGGCCGAGGGCTCGGGCTCAGCGCCGGGCAGGGAGGTGCCGCGTGGCAGGGCCGGGTGCTGGCATCCTGCCCCCGCCATTATCTGCATTCCTCAGCTCTCCAGCGTGGGGCTGGGTGCGGCCGTGGCCATGGTGTGCACCGGGGAGGGGGCTGGCAGCGCCGTGGGGCAGGACGCGGCCTCCTGCCCATGGCTCAGCCCCGGCGGCTTCACGCCGGAGCCGCTCGCTGCGTCCACGGGCTGCCCCATGGACCCCAGTGCTGGTGCTGGCAGCGACGCAGGCGGATGTCTCAAGGGCAGGAATATCCCAAGGACAAGCAGCCCCCAGAGCCCCCCCTGAGCAGGGCTGTGGAGGAGGACACCAGGGTGGGACCCCAGCCCCGGCTCAGCCACCAGAGCCACAGAGAGCAGCGAGGAGGCGGCGCTGGGACGCGTGGACTCGAGTGAACCGCAGGGATTTGAACAATATCCCCTTTCTTCGGCGCTCCCGTGGTGGACGGAGGGGAGGAGCGGAGGAACCCTGATTAGAAACAGGGCTGAGGAGAACGCCCCCAGGGAGCTGAACCACCGGGGTTTGTGCTGCTCGGGGCCACCATCACCCCAAACATCACGGTTGGCTGAGAGTGGACACGAGCAGTGCGGGCTCCGACCTCTTCCCAAACCCAACTGCCAGGGCTTCAAACTCCCCGGCTCCTGCCTCAACCCTGGGCACCTCAGCCACGGTGGACACACCAAGGCCTGCAGTTCTGTTGCATCAACCCCGTTATCTGGCCTTTGCAGAAGCCCAGGTCTGGCCAGGTTTCCAGCAGAGCTCAGCAATTCAGGACCCCGGGACACTGTGGCACCGTGCCCCTTGAGACACCTCAAGAGCCAGGCATCCAAATTGCTCCTCTGGCCTTCACTTGCCCGTTAAGATGGGAGCGAGCTGAGCAGGCAAAGTAAAACCGCCCCAGATCAGCGCAGGGGAAGCCAGGAGCCGGTGGTGCCTGGGGCAGCCCCTGTCCCCCCGCGGCCGCCCGCTCCTTACCTGGTGAATCGGACTTTGCAGATGTTGCACTCGTAGGGCTTCTCGCCGGTGTGGGTGCGGATGTGGCGCGGCAGCTTGCCCGCTCCTTGGATCACCTTCTCGCAGATGGGGCACTTCTGGAATGCTTTCGCCCTGATCTTCTTCTCCACCTTCTGGGACCAGGAGGGGTAGACATCGCCCTCGTTCGAACTGCCGAAGTATTTCAAGTAATAATCCATGACCCCATCGTCGTCCTTGCGGTCGTCCTCCCCGAGCTGCTGCCTCCCCACGGAATTCATCATCTGCTGCAGCAGGGCGCTCGCAGCCATCCCATCCACCTCCCTTCCATCATCCTCCGTCTCCGCTCCAGCAGGAACGAAGCTGGGGGAGTCACCGGCTTCCTGCTGGTCCAGAGGGCCCCCCGGGGTGCCCTCCTCTTCTCCCGGCGTGGCCAGGCCACGGCTGCTGTAATGTCCATTCTGAGAAGGGGAAAACATGGAGCCGGGAGCCGCCTCCTCCTCCTCTCTGTCCAGCCACATGGCTGGGTTGCTGTCAGGATCACAGTCATTCGCCTTTGGTCTTTCGTTTAGGGGGGCTTGCGAGTACAAGTCCATGCCATTGCAGTCCGGCTCCTCCTCCTCCTCTGGGCCTCGGATGTTCAGTCTCGAAAGGTCTCTCAACTCTGGGTTGGTCCACGGAAAGCTGCCTTGATGGCCATTGACGGGGTTGCTCTGGAAGAACTCCAGGTACTCTTTTGCTCTGAGATGGTTCCTTTGATCAATTTGATCTACTGTATCCATCTGGTCATTTTTGGCCAGAATCTTCCTGTCCAGGAGATCCGTGCAAACATCCCTCACCGCCGGGATCTCCAGCAGTGTGGCGGCGTTGAGGATGTCGTTGACGTTTGAAGTGCTGACGGTAAGGGTCGCGGTGTAAGCGAACTCCAGCAGAGCCGACAAGGCGTCTGCGCTCACAAAGTCTATCTCATACACGTTTTGCTGGTCCACCACTAACCCTGAGGTGAAGAGCTTCTTGAAGTACTGGCTGCAGGCCGCCAGGACGGAGCGGTGGGTGGGGAACTCCTGGCCTTCCACCAAGATGACCACGTCGCACAACAGCCCGTTGTTTCTCTGCTCATTCAGGCTGCTGAGGATATCGCTGCTGTGATCGGGGAACGGGATCCCGATGGGGCCGTCCACGCCACCCGCCATCTTCGATGCAAAAGGCTACGAGAGAAGAAGGAAGCTCCGTGAGTCACGGGAGGCATCACATCACACAGGCACAGTCCTCAAGGCAGAGCAGGGACCTGGCTGCCGATGCCAACGTGCACCAGCTACCAGCTCCTCTCCACATCCTCATCTAAGACATCACCCTCATCAGCAGGTGAGGACGGATCCACGCTCACCTCCGCTCTGGGAAGGAGCAGAAGTGCAGCCCAGATGCTTGAGAGCATCTGGGAGAAGAGGTGAATTAGCACGGATCTGGGTCAGAGCAAGCAAGCCTTGGCAAGGACCAGGGTTAACACAGCCAGGCTGCATCTGGACCGAGCTGGCAAGGCATGCCCGGCCTTGGGCTACGGTGGCTTGAGCCTCACCAGTCAAGTCGAGGAGTATTTTCCAATCCCACCACTTCTCCTGGGAAGGTTTCCTGCTCATTCAGCCCTGCTCTGCCCAGCTGAACTCATGACAGTCACAGAATCATGGAATGGTTTGTGCTGGAAGGGACCTTAAAGCTCCTCCAGCTCCAACCCCTGCCACGAGCAGGGACCCCTTCCACTGGAGCAGCTTGCTCCAAGCCCCTGTGTCCAACCTGGCCTTGAACACTGCCAGGGATGGGGCACCACCAGGAAAACCATTCCCATCACTTGTTCCTGGGCTCCCCTTGTCTGCAGGCAGGGCGCTGGTGACGAGCATCCTTTGGGAAGGGCCCAGCAGCAAGCTCAGCGCTCCAGGGCCCTGGTGTGCAGGAACAGGGGAGCACCAACCACCCCAGCCTGAGCTTTACAGAGAGCACCGTAGCCAGCTAAACCCTTGGCACCCGCTGCACCTTCCCCAGGAGCAGGTCTCCCCAAGGGCCAGCACCAGCCCCCCTCTCAGAAAGGCTCCAGCAGAAGCCGCAGTTCTTTCCTATGCCCAGGGTTAGCTTGGGAAAAGACAACCAGGTCACTCCTGACCCGGCAGCACAACACAAATGGATCCACGTGGCTTTAAACACATCCTCTCTTCAAAGGCTGAGGAAGCCAGGGCGAATTGAGCAGCTCCGTTCCAAAGGGATCCCCCCTCGCTGGCAGAAGGGCACTGGGGCAAGCCCTGGCAAGAGCGAAACCTGCCCTGCTTCACCACCCTGCTGCCCACAGCAAGACCCTCAACTTCACCCAGGCCCAGTCTACTGCTTCCTACAATGGGGAGGGAATGATGCTCTGCTCCTCCCCATCTCAGTCAACCCCCGTACTCCTTGCGGCAGAGATGCCGCCTGCCTTTCCATCTCCGTATTTCACCACCACCACCCCGAGCCCCGGGATCAGCAGAAGACACAAGTCATCCGGTTCACAAAGCACCCTGCCACCAGTGCAAGCATCACCGTCCCCGGTTTACAGATGGGGGAACTGAGGCGCAGAGGGAAGCAGCTGCCCCATGCGGCGGTGGCGGTGGGGGGGGACACACACGGATGAGTCAGGAGCACATCCAGAACCCAAGTAATTACACAGGAAGCGACTCCCAGCGCCGCGTTACGGAGCTGGCAACCCGGTTGCAAAACAACAGCGGCTTCCCGACACACGCAGCCCCCCCATCCCCAGCACGTTTCCCGGGAGTTCTTTGTGTTTCCTCGTTTTGTAAAAGCTTCGTTAATCCAAGAGGAGGAACAAAATCCCAAACAAGGGATTTCTGCACCTTGTTTTGGGCAACGGGAACACGGGAGAGGGCGGTTCTGAGCCTGCTCTGAGGGACAGCCCTTAACACTAACCACCAGTGATGTCCAAAGAGCAAACTTGGACATCAAAGTTGCTTTGGACCAGTGATGTCCAAAGAGCAAACCAGTGCCGGGGGTTCAGGGTGGGATGAGCCCCAGGAGCCGGGCTGGATGCACAAGTCCGGCCACGAAGCCCAGGCATGGAAGCAAAGCAGCTTCCCGGGATGCCCGCAGCAAGGACACCGACTCCAGAGCTGGTTCCCAGGCTCCTGCAGCAGCAGGGATTGCATTCAGGGCTGCTGGCTCACAGGGTTTTAGGATAAGGAGCCCGCACTAGGGAGGAAAGGGCTGAGCAGAGCCTGGGGAGCAGGAAAGCTCCAAACTCGGGCACCGGCTTGCGGGGTGACCTTGGGCAAGGTCACTGCATCTCTGCATCCACAGCGGGGTCCAAGGGACCCCTCCTGGCCTCTCAAGTGGCTGGGGTACCATGGCGGAAGCCTCCACTGCCTCCTCCCCACCAGGACAGCCCCAGGGCTCCCTGAGCCCCCCTGATCCGAGCCACCAGAGCACATCACTCCCTTAAACAATGGGTCTGACACCTCTGCCCACCCCCCAAATGCTTCCTGGCCCTGGAAACAACAGGAGAGCCTCCCTCCCCCTGCTTCCCCCCTCTGAACTGAGATGATTTACAAAGCATTCGGGCAATACAGCCGAGCTCCATCACCCACCCAGGCGGGCCCTAGGGACGGGTGGGACCTGGGGGAGCAGGTCAGGCCGTGCAGCAAGGTCACCCCCAGCCCAGCCATGGGGCTGGCAGGAGCAGCCCGACAGTGTGGGAACGGCGGCGGGGTCATGGGACCGCCGGGGGCTGGCATGGGAAGTGGTACAAGTTTGCAGCTCATTCTGCAAGCACAACACGGCCTTTGTGTCCCTCATCTGCGGCGGCCCGGGACGGGCAGGGGTGGGACGGGCTGCCCTGAGCCCCCCCAGGAATGGCTCCGGCACCTGGAATGCTCGAGGCACAGAGGCTGGGCCCTTCAAATCACAGCCAAATCACTTGTCAAGGGGCTGAATGGACGGCGTGTTAAAGCCTGGGGATTAACCGGAGACAGAGCCTTCCACCTTCACAGGTTCACAGAGCAGGCACAGGACGCAGCAGTGCAATGACACGATGGGCAAAATCCTCTGGGAAAGGTCCCGATGGCCGGGTGACAGTGAGCAAACCCATTGGCACAACAGCCAGCTAGCTCCCTACCTTGGCAAGGGTGAGGTCTGAATGGGCCACCAAGGGGGAGCAGCTTCCACTCCTGGCCTGGATTTCCCAGCACGCAGCTCTTTGTTCTCTGTACACCCTCTGATCACCCAGCAGCATCACACACTCGCTGTCCCAGACCGAGTGTCTCCGCAGGGCCACAAAGGTGCCACATTTCACCCCAAAGTGCCCGCGTTTGAGGCGCCTGGAGCTCGCCCTCCCATGGCACCCATGGCAGCGGAGGGAGCACCGGGCACTTAAAATACAGCCCAGTTGAAAGAGGGAGCTTACAGCAACCCCAGAGCTTTCAGATGTATTTACCAACCTGATTTACAAGCCTGGCCTAACTGCCCAGCTAATTCGCCTTTCAGCAGTGCTGAACCCGCTCTGCCTTTCCAAGACACCAACTCAAGGGAGCTTTGGCTGTTCCTGGCTCCAAAGCCCGGATTCCAGGCAGGAGAAGCTGTCATTGCGCTGTGCAAGCAGTGGTGCAGAACCCCAAGGTGCTGCTCAAGGCAATCCCGGCTGTCCCGCATTCAACCCGTTCCGCACTGAGGATGCCTCCTGTTTGACGCTGCTCCTCAGCGCTAAAAGGCTCTTTCCTTAAGCTCAAGTTATCCACTTGCTCCTTCCAAACCTAGCAGAGGAGCTGCAGCAGAGCAGAATGGAGTTCACCGAAACCCCTGCGCTCGCTTGCACCCAGCAGGAGGGATGTCACCCCACCGCTTTCCTCCAGGAGCTGTGGAATGTGACATTTACATTCAAATGAGACGACCACATTAAGATGGGATCACAACCAAAAGCGCTGACAGAACGCTGCTGAATTACCAGTTTTCCATGCCACCTCAGTGGTTTGGTTGGGGTTTTTCCTTCTCTCTTGGCACTGGGCAAACCGGGGAACCTGAGCAGCTTGGAAGGGCTCGGAACCGCGCAGGTATCGGGTGAAGAGCTGAGTCACATCTGCTGAGCAGGGAACAGGGGCTGTTTTCAATGTGCTCTTCATCTGGAAGAGATCCCGAAGCCCTTTACAAAGGGCAGAGCTCTCCTCTCCTCGCAGGTGCCACCCGCTCCAGTAGCGCAGAGGGGAAGCTGCAGCAATAACGCGCACCCACCTGGGGCAGGAAGGGAAAAATCATCCTCGCCTTTTCCACTGAGCACCAAGCAAAATGGCTTTAGGGCACCTCTACAACCCCCAGCACGAGGCTTCCTGGGAGTAACTGCCTTTTGGGCTACAGCACCTGGTTATCTGTACCCTATACGGGACAGTACGGGGGTTATTTGGCCTCCTGCAGCTCAAAGGTACCCAAGGAACGGGGATGACAAGCTGCTGTGCCCAGTTTCTTGGGAGGAAATGTGCATATGAGAGCAAGGGCAGGCTCTGCAGAAACCCTGCTATGTGTTGGAAAAGGATTATTAAAATAATGTTGCTATATATATGTATCTATATACGTATAAAAAAAAGGCAGTGGTTTGCTGCCCAAGACCCAAACATTATCCCAGCCCTCACTCGCCACCGACCAGAGAAATGGGCATTCTTTCCCTATGAATAGCTCACCCCAATTACAGGTCACACAACGCAAGCCCTTGTGCCTCTTCACTTTGTATTTCGGGAGCGATCATCCCAGTTCCCCTCTTCCCTTCTCCCAGCTGCACGGCCACATCGGCAAGCCGGGATCCCTCGAGATGAAAGGCAGCTCTCCGGCCATTTGGAGCGTGAGCCATCGTCTCTGCTGACACCAAGCTCTGCAACAGCTCAAGGACAAGCCCGAGCAGGTCTCCCTCTGCCCAGGATCCACCCTAAACTATGCAGAGGCCTGGGGAAACACACCTAGCACGCAGCAGCACAAAGCCAGCAAGGTGGGAAGGTGGTGGTAGGCAGGAGGAAATGAAGGAGGGTGTTTTGCCTGCTTGGGAGAAGTCACTGCTTCAACCACTCTACGGTGCTATTAAAATTCAACTGCTCTCTAAAGGAATGTGCTGTTGGCAGCCTGGTGCTAACCCAGCTGAGTTACGTGGACCTGCAAAAGATGCACGGTCCTGAGAGGAAGACCCTGCGCACCAACAGAAGCCGATGGCACTGGGTGGCAAAATTAAGATCAAATAAAAGCAAGTGATTTGGTTTGGGTTTTTTTATTAAATCTAAAATGTTGACAGTGCAATGGGAGGATCTCTTTTGTGTTTAGCAGGTAACAGCCATCAACAGCTAAGAGGGGACTGCAGCTTCCTGATGTCTTGGCTGGACATCGCACACGGGGTAGAACACCAGAGGACACGCATGGCATGACCAAGATCATGCAGCTATTGAAGTGAAGAGATCAGAGCAGCACAAGCATCCTGCAAATATCTGTGGGCTCCTGGTGGACAATATGACTCTGTTCTCCAGCCCCTCCAGCTCCCACAGCTCCTCATCTGAAGGCCCTGACTCTGGGAAGCATCATGTTCCCTTCATTCAGTGCAGGGTCTTCTGTTACCACAGCTCTCATCGCTGGATTCACAAGGGGGAGGCTCGCCTAAGGAACAAGACTGGCCACATCACGAGGATTCAGTCAGCTCCTGAGCACACAACCAGCCCAAGCTCCCACTCCACTGCCTCCTCAAAGCATTTACTTCTGATGCCCCCAAAGTTCAGAGCTCCCCGAGCATCCCACTTCCCAATGTCTCAACTTGCACATGAAGAGGAGAAGCAACCGAGATGCTGGGACAGTCTGAAGGCAGCCCAGGCTCCTCAGCCCCAGCAACCAGCCTTCGTTTCAGTCCAACTTGATGAACTCGCACCACTATCAGGTAAGCAAACCAGCTGGGGCTTCCCTTGCCACTGCCAGCTCAGACCTGCCAGAGAGGTTTGCCTCTCCCTACTGTCTAGAAAGAAATGCCTGGGCAGCATAGGAAGCTCCAGCGCAGTGAACCCGCGTTCTAGGACTGCTTCATCCCAAGCAGCTGCCCAAGGTAAAAGCAAATCTACCCCAAAACCCTGCGGTACCATCAACCACCCTTCCTTCAACCACTACATCCTTCATCTTAGCAGAGCCAAAGCACTTTACGAGCCGTAGATGGACCAGGAAGAAACACCTAATACACGACAGAAACAACAATCTCCAGGGCAGGACACACGAGGATTTAGCAGCCCAGAAGTTCAGGCAGGAAAGGAGAATCCCACATCCTGCAACTGCTGCCAAGGGAACTCTGGTAGGAAGAATATCTGGTAATTGCTCCCATTGAAGCCTGGATGGAGCGCTGGAACCAAACACCCCTCAGCCCCTCAATGAGCATCCTGGGAACTTTGATGACCACAAGTAATAAAGAACCTTGATTTTCCTTCGTCTTTAAAGCAGAGTAATAACACTAATGCCCTCCCGGAGCAGAGCACCTCGGAGGCAGGAGCGGTGCCAAGAGCTGCCTTTGCCTTGGTGCTCTCCTCTCCTGGGGCTGGCCAAGAGGGGCAGATCTGCAGAGCCGGTGGAGCAAGGACAGCCCTTCCCCAGCCGCCAGCCAGCCATTTCCTCGCTCGGGAACGGCTGCATCCTGTGCTCATTCACAGCAGCCTGCGTAGGTCTGATATATTTGGCAGAGAATCTAAATTGGGCTGGAAGAGCTGCATTGAAGAATTCGGATGGAGAAGTCCCAAGCCCACGTTACACCGGTGTTTCGGCTTGGATACCGAATCGGGCTACTAAGGGCCAACCACCAAGGCTCTCATCAAGGTGACACATCTCCTGGCCAGACAGGTTCTGGGGTAATTCAGCATCTCCCCGCTCCTGCAGGCAGCCCATGGTATCCCCGAGAGCCCAATTTAAATGTTACACCTCAACCCATTTGTAATCATTTCAGTATTCAAACGCGCCCCTCTCCCAGCCCTCACCACTGTGCCAGCGGTGGGAAGAAGCACAGAGCTCCACCAAGGCACCTCGGTGGTGGAACAGTGACCGGCTGTGCCAAGCCACAACCTGGAATTGGGACTCCTAAATCCTGCCACTGAGGCAAAGCAAAGCAAGCAGTGGAAGAGATAACCACTGCCAAGGTGGAGCTGGTCCCTGCGGTGCTGCTTAAGGGGATGCTACAGGTCTGGGACTCCTCGGTGCGCTAGAGGAGATCATGAGGGACACAGCTACAGAACGCACCAGGAGGAAAGGGTTTATTTGCTCTTCATGCTCTCAAACGGCTTGAGTGCAGGTGCTTCTCAGGTGATGGCCCAGAAGAGAGGACAGTGCCAGATGTGGCTTTTTCCCAGCAGCATGGACAGCGAGAGGACAAGTGCTGCTGAGGGAAACGCTCACGACCACCACCTTCAACACCAAATCCACCAAACAAGTACCCCTTCGGCAATCCCACCCGTTTCTCCCTCTGCTTCCCCATTAAGTCGATCCAGACTCCAACCCCTAAGCCCAACCACAGTGCTGAGAGCATTACTACTGCTAACTAAGAGAGTTAAACCAGAATCAGCAAAGGCAGAGTCACCTTCACAGTGCCCAGGGCTCCCTGAATGTCCTGAATACCTGGGGAGAGGCACCTCGCAGGACGAGGGCTATGGAATCATGGAATGGTTTGGGTTGGAAGGGACCTGCAAAGCTCATCCAGTCCAACCGCCTGCAATGAGCGGGGACACCTTCAACTAGACCAGGCTGTGCAGAACCACATCCAGCCTGGCCAGGGATGGAGCATCCACCACCTCTCTGGGGAACCTATGCCAGTGTTTTACCACCCTCTGTAAAGATGCCTTTCCACACATCCAGCCTGAACATCTCCTTTACGAAGGAAGGACCTAATGGCTATGGCTCTCACCCAGACCTACTGCCATTCCCCACACAGAGATGCGTCACAGCGTAGCTCTATCTCCGAAGATGCTGGTAGCTCACTTCCACAATGAAGAAACCAGATGAGGGACGACCAAACACCACGCTCTGCAGTGCTGCAGAACCAAACATCACACTCTGCAACGCTGCAGATCCCCACTGCTGGGCAGGGACACCACACAGTGCATGGGGAAGTTGGGTTTCAGCTGCAGCACCAACTCCTGGCAACCCCCAGAAGCAGCCTTAGCCCCTGAGAGAGCAGGGCTCTGCTCCTGCTGCCACGTCACCCTGCCAGCACCAGAGCTGGCCCAGCACAGCCAAAGAGCCTCCTCGAGCTGCACCCCCCAAAGCCACCCCCTCTCCATGGCTGACAGCAGCCACCAGGCCGTCCCGAGACCTCAGTGATGTTGCAAGGTGAGCTTGAACTGGTTACTCCACCCAGATCTCCGTGCCAATTTGCTCCTTTGTCATCAGAGACCGCAGTTAATCCAGCAGGAATGCGCCTTGCTTCGAGCCTGTGCAGCCACAGACCCGAGGACCCCGTGTGTTTCCCTTGCAGGGCTTTACTTTCGTGCTAGAAGCCTCCCCAGCACCGGCACCATCGATCTGCCTTGGTGCTCCTCAACACGATGGTCCCGGGTCCATCGAATGAGCTCCGTGTACCGGGACGGTCACCAACGGCCACCAGGGAACAGAAATGCCCCCATGCCAAGAAGGAACAAGCCACCATCCCCTGAGAAGGCCAAGAGCCACCCAGTGACCCTCAGACCCTGCCCAAACCCACCTTCACCCAGCAAGGCTCACAGTTGCCTTCACTCCAGTCGCTCCTCTCCTCAGCTGAGCCACTGCAGCCTACACAGGCAGCCCTCAGCCCGCTGAGAGAGCATCCCAGCCTGCTTTACAGGCCAGGAAGGCCACCCCTGGGTTAATGGAAGCTGCTTGTTTTGCTGCTGGAACAAACCCTTCCAAAGCCAAGCCCAAGCGTTCCCACACGCCTCGTGCTGCAGCCCTCCGACGGGCTTTCTCCCACATAGCTCCGCTGCTGCCGTACAGCAACCGAGCGGCTCCCTGCAAACCCACAGCGGGGGGCTCAGGAGATCCTGCACAGCACCAAGCCCTTTGCTGCTCAGCCCCGGCTTCTCCTGAAGAAAGCCCCAGACGTTGTATGCAGAGGGAAAAAGAGAACACAAGGTACAAAACCGTGCGCTCTTCTTGCCTATGAGCACAGTGCGTACGGAAAGGGAAGGTTTCTTTTCCAACTCAAACGCCCCGTAACGCTGAAGGCCCCAAGATCCACGCAGGAATAGGCTGCCAGTGTTGTAGAAAGGCAGAATTCGGCCCCTTTGCCAAAGGGAACGACTGGGGGCTTGTCCTGAAGAAGCAAAGCTGCCATCAGCATTGACCCAAGGCACGAGGGCTACGGGGCCACCAGCACATCCCAGCCACCAAGGCTGGATGAAAACAAGAGCTTCTGCAGGTATTTATACACCCTCAGAGGCCAGGCACAGCCAAAGAGGCCAAATCCTGCACCCACCGCTCCAGCCAAGATCCTTCCAAGGCACCACCAGCCCTTTCCCCGACAAAGGCTGACTGTAACTGCCCCTTCACTGCACGATCCCCTCCTGTTACAGCTCCTCTCCATCTCCTAAGCACAGGGAGCCATGAGAATCTCTCAAACCCCAAATACCCCCATTCCAACAGCGCCAGCACCCATCCGCTTCCCCACACGCCCTGTTTTCCACCCCAGCTGAGCCCCAAACCCACACATCCCTCTCCCACTGCACTGCCATGTCACAGGTTCCCCTTTGCAGCCTCCATGTCATCCTCCCCCTCTGACAGCCCTGATGCTTCCTGCTTTGCCCCCTCTGCCCTCAGCTTTGGAGGTCCAGCACCAACCCAACTGCCTCAAATGGCACCTCAAAAACCTCTTTTCTACACCAGGAAGGGTGAGGAAAAAAAAGGCAAAATAAATGAAGGCCAAGACTGGAGTTTCCTGACGAAGCAGAGCGCACCGGGCAGGGCAGTCCTTTAGGTAATTCCTAGCTGGTGGATGAACACACAGCTCGCCCTGCCATTCTCAGCTCCACACGACGTGCACAAGCGAATCCCAGTAGCAAACACGCCACATGCTTCATCCCCACCAACGCTGTCCTGCCATGGAGCTCTTTCCCCCCCCTCCTCAGCACACAACCGGGATGCAGGGAGGGAACGCTGAACCGGCACTGCGTGTACTCTGCCTGTTGGGGCAAGAGGCTCCGGGTAACCAGAGAGCAGCAACCTGTAGCTACAAGCCTCCCTCGATGTTTGCCCAGCTCTGTGCTGGGCAGGCAGTCAAGCAAACAGGAAAGAAGAAGAGCTATCGACTGACTGGTTTCCAGTTTGCTGGTGGGAATTAGGGTGGTGCATGAACCAGGAAGGAAACAGGGCACACAACTGGAGTTTAACAACAGGCAACAAGGAGTTAAAACGCAGCACTGGGACGCTTGGAGCATCCTCTGCTGTGACACTAAGCGGGGCAGCAGCGTTTCCAGGAGCGGGGAGAGGATCTCCCATGGTTTCGGATGGGCATTACAGAGCTGCAGGGCTGGGAAGGGGATGGAAAATGGTCCGGAGGGGGCAAGGAAACCACCCACAAGCGCCAGCGCCGTGTGCTTCTGCACCCCGGGAGGGGACGCGGCTTCGAAGAGCTGATGGAAAGTATTTGACACAGCAAAGGCTGTCTCCAGGGAGATCCCGCTCCCGACACTCCTCCTGGCCGCACGTTCAGAGGGGTCGGCGTCACAGAGCCGGTGCTTGCCAGGGGATCTGTGGCTCATCTCACCCCCGTGGCCTTGGCTCCCACCTGCACCACGGGGCAGCTCGCAGCAGTTTCCAGTTTCTCACACCTTGTCACATTCCGAGGGGACTCTGCTCTGAGAGCTTCCCTCCACCTGCAGCCCAGGGCTGCTGCCTGCAGGCTCCCAGGACGTTTCCAAGTGCCTCAGGGGGAAGGAGCCCCACCACCATGTGAGGCACGAACCCACTTCAGTTCCGTGTGCTCCACGGAAGCCGCGTCCGGGCTCTGCTACAGGAGCCGGCAGTGACACCGGGGAGGCAGGGAAACTGAAACTAGGCACGGAGGGAAGACGATCCGGCCACGGAGCTGGGCGAGAAACAATTGTCCCTGGATACTCGCAGAGGATCCCGACGCTCGTCTGACCTCGTTTACTCCCGCTCTGACGTCCTGCCAGAGCTCCTCTGGGACCGGCGGGATGCTCCAGGCACAGGTATTGGGACAGACAGATGGGGAACCGGCTCATGCGGACCGGGAGGCAGCACCGAGCACAGCCACACACCAGTTTGGATCAAAGGGTCATGGGACTGGGTACAAACGTTTCCCGTCAGCCCAGAGCCCGCCTGCCTTTCCCCCCTTTCCCTGAGTTTTTCCCCATCAAAAGGCTTTTAATTACAGACTGAAACCAGACTCTTCAAATTTGAGGTTAAGGCTGGTTGAGAGCATAGTTAAGAGGAACAATTTACTGCTCTGACTATATAAGATAACAAGTAGAATCCTAATTGTTTGCTACAGAAGTCCTCTCTTTCCATAAACGCAGAATCCCAAGACTGGGAAAAAACCCTCAAGTGTCAGTTTTAATCAAGATTAAACCAAGTTCTCAGAGTTTAGGCTCCATCTCAAGTGCAGACATTTCCCAGCCCCAATTTTTAGGTTTGAGGAGTTGGCTTTTTAGGCTGGGGACCTGATTCTAAAGAGTTAAACCCAAGCACCCAGGCACCAAACAATGTCTGGAGTAAGACAGGCAGCGAGCACAACCCATCACAGAGCCTTGGGATCAGCATAAATTTCTTCCCTGATTTGCGTCCCAAGCCGACATCCAGGTTCTCACGCTGGGAAAACAACTTTACCTTTCAATTCTGCTTTCAAAGCCCCAAAACACAAAAGCAAACCCATTGCCTTCACCGTGCCAAGGCAATTCCATCCTGCACCTCTCACCTCGGTGAAGCCCACGACATGCATCAAACCCACCGCCACAACACGAGGTGCATACAGGAGCAAATAATAAAGCAACAAGCAGAAAACCCACTGTTAACAAGAGCTGCAGGCCAGCAGAAAGCAAAGGACTCCTTTCCTTCACCACCGAGTTTCTGAAGAGCTCTTGCCTTGCAAAACTCTCCCCAGGTTGCTAACGCAATTAAGGCTTGGTGGAAAAATCCCACCATCTCCCCGCTGTTTTGGTTGCGCCTCTTCACTCCCTCTTTCACCAGAACAAGCCTAAACAGGGGCCAGGATGAATATTAAACACGAACGGCTCCTCTCGAATAAACGGCTCCGTTTCTCTCCGTCTCCCCCCTTTTTTTGCTTTTGAAGCTGCTTAAACACAACATCTCCAGCAACCCACCGGACCTAAACCAGCCCAGCTCACCCCAACCAGCCTCCAGAAGGGGCCACACGCTGCCACTTCCAACCAGGACCAGCAGAAACAACCCGAAATAAAACACTGCCTCAAGAGAAAGAAAGGAAAAGGCAACTTCAGAAAGCAATAGGATGACCTTTTCGCTCCGCTCCAGTCCTCATTAGGTTGTAAATTCTTCCAGGCAGAGATCTCCTCTGCCCGTGTCTATAAAGCACTTATATATGAGTTATGGTTTCGATAGCAGAGACGTTTAACAGCACAGGGCTAATGTTGAGCTCAGACCAGCAGCAAACTCTTCCCAAGAGTCCTGGAGCTGAAACTGCTCTTGCCCCACACGTCAGAGGTGCTCCAGGAGCTGAGGCTGCGGGTGCACACCAGGAGCTGCTGCTTTCAGCACGGGAACGCTGGGGTTTAGAAGCACTAGTAAAGAGGAAGTCCCAGGTGCCAGGAGTCCCGTTTCATGTTCAGGTCCAAGGGTTTTCCCTGCACACAGCCCTTTCCCCAAGCTGCAAGCAGCCTAAGTCCGCTTCCACACCATCAGCCCGTGCCTTTGCCTCCTGCCACCAGCCTCATAGAACGCTCTGGGCTGGAAGGGACCTTCAAAGCTCACCCAGTCCAACCGCCCCCCCGCAAGGAGCAAGGCCATCACCAACTATCAGGTTGCTCAGAGGCTGCAGCCCTCCGGGGGAAGCCAGCAGGAACCTCCAGCTCTGCCGCGGGGGCTCAGCACCAAGAGCTGCGGGTACCTTGAGCACGATCCCGAGTCCCAACCTGTCACCTCCAACTCAAGAGCCAGGGGACCGGGAACGGTCCCCGCCGTGGCCAAGCCGCGGCCT